>NC_047100.1:17873386-19073386 GCF_902459505.1 Geotrypetes seraphini
CATTTTGAACGTGACTTTTCGGTAAAGTAAATCAATGCTGTTTTTTTCTGACTTTAAAGATGCTCAGTTTCTGAACATTAATTCTGAACTGTAGAATTTACAAGTGCAAATTGTACAAAAACTGAGAATAGCAATCCAAGTGTAGAAACCATTTCATGTTAATTTTAAAGAAATACAGCATCTTTAAACCAACATCATGATCAGTGACGTGTCTGTCTTCCATGTGGCTACTGTAACTCGTACATTTAAACCAACATACCTATTGCCCTTTGGAAGACATCTTGCTTAAGATGTAATTTAGGATCTATTTGAGCTCATGTATCTATTGTGATGGGTACCTAAGTTTACCAAATTTTATTGTGCTGGAGTGATAGGGATACACTATTTTTCAGTGGTAAGCAAATGTACTGTTTCGTGGGGTGTCAGCAAGACCTTTGAAGACAAACTTCAAAGATTCTTAAGATCTTCATTCATCCCCTATGACTTAATGATTTATCATTTAAATTAATTATTATATATGTATGATAATCACTTAGCTTTTTCTTTTTTTTTTCATTTAAATTAATTATTATATATGTATGATAATCACTTAGCTTTTTCTTTTTATTTCTTTTTAACTTCTTTTTTTCTTTGTTCTATTAAATATATTGCATTGCTTTCTCTAGCGGTCAGCATATATCGCTCCCCTGCCGACGCGTTTCGCCTATCTTTGTCAAGGCATGGGGTCTAGGGAAAACACAAAAACATGCAATATAAAAGCTGTAAATGTAATTCAGTAAATCTTATTACTAAACCAGACTATCTCTCCCAGACATACCTAGATCATTAAATGCTCCTGTCTGTAGTGTTCAGCGGCTACTAAAGAATGGCCGCCGCGTTGATCTACTCACTGAAATATAGAGACATCCCCTGACGTCATATCCGGGGATCAGTAACTAAGGTCAACTTGCGCTAACCAGTCAGCTGATTCATTTAACCCCTCCGGGGCCATGGAGTTCAACATGAACATCCACCGTAGCTCTTTTAAGTTAAGAATTTTTTCTATGTTGCCTCCCTCCCACCCTACTGTGATACTGTCCAACACTCTCCATTTAAGATCTTTAAGTGTATGGCTACAGAGTTTCCAATGATGTACCAGAGGAGAAGTTTCTTTATGAGTATGAACTCGGGATTTATGTTCAGTCAATCTGATTTTAATGGGTCTGGAGGTCCGACCTATATAAAGTTTGGGGCATGGGCATTGTATACAATAAATAACTTGACTAGAGTTACAATTAGTTATAGCCCTGGCATAGTAAGATACCCCCGTGATAGGATGAACCCACAATTCTCCTGGAATCGTGAACGGGCACCATTGGCACCGTCCACATGGAAGGTGACAGCCTTTGACCCTAGGTGTCAAGGTTCTCATGATGCTATGATTGACATATTCACCTATGTTTTTTTGTCTTTTATATGAACATATTGGACAATCATCCAAATGAGGATTGGCAAGTTTGGCTACATGCCAATGTTTTTTAATGATTTGAGAGATCTTGCCAGATAACGTGGAATGAGTCTGAATAAAGGCAATAGTCTCTTCCCGATTATGATCTTGATTGTTGTCCTGTAATAGCCACTCACGGTGAGCATATTTAGCTCGAGTGTAGGCCCTTTTCACTATGTCTTGAGGATAACCACGCTGATAAAAGCGTCTCTTCATGATTTTAGCTTGTAAGCGGAATTCCGCTGTAGAGTGACAAATCCTTCGTAGGCGTAAAAATTGGCTGATGGGGAGACTTCTCCGAGTACCTAATGGATGGAAGCTGTGATACCGGAGCAGGCTATTACGGTCTGTGTTTTTTCGGTGAAGAGTGGTTATCAGTCTACCTTGATCTTTGATGATTTTTATGTCCAAAAAAGCTAGTTCATGATAGTCCTTTGTAGCCGTGAATTGAATATTTCTGTCCACCAAATTGAGGTCTTGCACAAATTGATCAAAATTAGCTGCTGTGGATGACCAAATACAAAAAATCCTGACACTGGTAAAGGAACCAATTAAGCTACTTTAAATTCTTTTAACCTAGAGTAGTGCTCAGACTCCAAAGATGGATTGTAAGAACTCAATATGGGGACAAGCCCCTGTAGAGATTCTTATGGTATCTATCATTGCACCATTTTGTGGTTAAAGGTAGTTTAAAGTATTGTTAAAGCCTTGTTCATGATTGAATTAGTCCATAAAGAAGCATAATGTCCAATAGTAAATAAACTTCAAATTGATAATCTCAAAAATAGACTTAGCTTGAAAAATATCAATAGAAGGAAGTTCCTAAAGGTCAATGATATCCTGACACTGGTAAAGGAACCAATTAAGCTACTTTAAATGCTTTTAACCTAGAGTAGTGCTCAAACTCCAAAGATGGATTGTAAGAACTCAATATGGGGACAAGCCCCTGTAGAGATTCTTATGGTATCTATCATTGCACCATTTTGTGGTTAAAGGTAGTTTAAAGTATTGTTAAAGCCTTGTTCATGATTGAATTAGTCCATAAAGAAGCATAATGTCCAATAGTAAATAAACTTCAAATTGATAATCTCAAAAATAGACTTAGCTTGAAAAATATCAACAGCAAGTGTTCAGCTGGGTCCTGACGCGTTTCGCCGCTATGGCTTCCTCAGAGAACCCGCTAAATAGCTGGAAAAGTTCAATGCTGTGAATATCCTAAACATACAAAACACAGTGCATGAGGTTATAAAGCTGAAAATCCAAGTAAATAATCAATACCTATAAAACACTCACAGCACTACCGGCTGAGTACCTGATTCAAAAAGTAGTTTTTTCTGTTTCCTGTGATGTAAGTGCTCAGCTGAGCACCCCATATTTATACTGTGGAAGATGTGTCAATCACCTAGTGGAGAAACGCCCACCACTCCACTTCTTTGTTAAGGCCAGCAGGAGAAACCGTCTGCCAGTGATAAATCCACTTTTGCTCATGCTTCCACAACCAAGCTTTATCATTTCCCCCTCTGATGTTATGAGCCACTTCCAAAACAACAAATTGTAAGTCCTGTAGCTGATGTGGTGTAGCGTGCCAGTGCTGAACAAGAGGGGCATTCATATCTCCCCTTCTGATTTTACTCAAATGTTCAATGATACGTGTCTTGATATTTCTGGTGGTGTGTCCAATGTAAAGTAATTTGCATGGGCAGAGGATCATATAGACAACCCCCTGCGTGTCACAATCTGTGTACTGACGTAAATAATGCTTCTTAGATAAACTGGGATGTTGAATATAAGCAGTTTCCAGTGCATGATCACAGACGGTGCAATGCCCGCATTTAAAATGACCTGTAACTTGCGTCAATGTACTCTCCGATTTACTCACAAAGTGGGAGGTAGAAATACACTCACGAAGATTTCTGCCTCTGGAATAGGCAAAAAGAGGGGGTTGTAAAAGACTTTGATGTACCTGGAGAATGTGCCAATGAGTGTTAATGATTTTTTTAATGGCAAACGCTTTATATGAATAAGGGAGTGTACATACCATCCGATCCTCAGGTTGATTAGGAGATTGCTGTAACAGGTAAGAACGATGGGCATACAAGGCCCTCTTGTAAGCTTTCTTGATGGTGCTGTAAGGATATCCACGATCCTTGAATCTCTGCCACATATCTCCAGACCGGATTTTATATTCTTCCTTACTACTGCACAGGCGCCTGAGTCTTAAAAACTGACCCACAGGTAAATTATCCCTCAAGTGACGAGGATGGTAACTCTCGTAGTGAAGTAAGGTATTTCTATCAGTTTCTTTGCGGTGTATGGTGGTTTCAAACATGCCATTGTGAAAGGTGATATCAATGTCCAAAAAAGCTATGTTGGTATACGAAATACAAGAAGAGAATTGCAAATGTGGGTTACAGGTATTAAGCCACTGTAAAAACTGATGAAAAACCTCTAAAGTGTTTGTCCATATCAAAAAAACATCATCAATATAACGTTTCCATACATAGATGTCCGATACATAAGAGGACGTATAGACAAAGGTTTCTTCAAAATCAGATACGTATAGACATGCTAAAGACGGGGCCATGGTGGCCCCCATGGCCGTGCCCTGAATTTGCAAAAAGAAATCAGTATCAAACAAAAAATAATTCTTCTGCAGCGCTATGCTCGCAATGGCTACTAGGAAATCAACTCTGTCCGTAGACAACTGAAGGGTACTGAGATATTTCTGTATTGTTTCAATAGCACTGGATTGTGGAATGTTGGTGTATAAAGCCTGTATATCAAGTGTGACTATACAGGCTTTATACACCAACATTCCACAATCCAGTGCTATTGAAACAATACAGAAATATCTCAGTACCCTTCAGTTGTCTACGGACAGAGTTGATTTCCTAGTAGCCATTGCGAGCATAGCGCTGCAGAAGAATTATTTTTTGTTTGATACTGATTTCTTTTTGCAAATTCAGGGCACGGCCATGGGGGCCACCATGGCCCCGTCTTTAGCATGTCTATACGTATCTGATTTTGAAGAAACCTTTGTCTATACGTCCTCTTATGTATCGGACATCTATGTATGGAAACGTTATATTGATGATGTTTTTTTGATATGGACAAACACTTTAGAGGTTTTTCATCAGTTTTTACAGTGGCTTAATACCTGTAACCCACGTTTGCAATTCTCTTCTTGTATTTCGTATACCAACATAGCTTTTTTGGACATTGATATCACCTTTCACAATGGCATGTTTGAAACCATCATACACCGCAAAGAAACTGATAGAAATACCTTACTTCACTACGAGAGTTACCATCCTCGTCACTTGAGGGATAATTTACCTGTGGGTCAGTTTTTAAGACTCAGGCGCCTGTGCAGTAGTAAGGAAGAATATAAAATCCGGTCTGGAGATATGTGGCAGAGATTCAAGGATCGTGGATATCCTTACAGCACCATCAAGAAAGCTTACAAGAGGGCCTTGTATGCCCATCGTTCTTATCTGTTACAGCAATCTCCTAATCAACCTGAGGATCGGATGGTATGTACACTCCCTTATTCATATAAAGCGTTTGCCATTAAAAAAATCATTAACACTCATTGGCACATTCTCCAGGTACATCAAAGTCTTTTACAACCCCCTCTTTTTGCCTATTCCAGAGGCAGAAATCTTCGTGAGTGTATTTCTACCTCCCACTTTGTGAGTAAATCGGAGAGTACATTGACGCAAGTTACAGGTCATTTTAAATGCGGGCATTGCACCGTCTGTGATCATGCACTGGAAACTGCTTATATTCAACATCCCAGTTTATCTAAGAAGCATTATTTACGTCAGTACACAGATTGTGACACGCAGGGGGTTGTCTATATGATCCTCTGCCCATGCAAAATTACTTTACATTGGACACACCACCAGAAATATCAAGACACGTATCATTGAACATTTGAGTAAAATCAGAAGGGGAGATATGAATGCCCCTCTTGTTCAGCACTGGCACGCTACACCACATCAGCTACAGGACTTACAATTTGTTGTTTTGGAAGTGGCTCATAACATCAGAGGGGGAAATGATAAAGCTTGGTTGTGGAAGCATGAGCAAAAGTGGATTTATCACTGGCAGACGGTTTCTCCTGCTGGCCTTAACAAAGAAGTGGAGTGGTGGGCGTTTCTCCACTAGGTGATTGACACATCTTCCACAGTATAAATATGGGGTGCTCAGCTGAGCACTTACATCACAGGAAACAGAAAAAACTACTTTTTGAATCAGGTACTCAGCCGGTAGTGCTGTGAGTGTTTTATAGGTATTGATTATTTACTTGGATTTTCAGCTTTATAACCTCATGCACTGTGTTTTGTATGTTTAGGATATTCACAGCATTGAACTTTTCCAGCTATTTAGCGGGTTCTCTGAGGAAGCCATAGCGGCGAAACGCGTCAGGACCCAGCTGAACACTTGCTGTTGATATTTTTCAAGCTAAGTCTATTTTTGAGATTATCAATTTGAAGTTTATTTACTATTGGACATTATGCTTCTTTATGGACTAATTCAATCATGAACAAGGCTTTAACAATACTTTAAACTACCTTTAACCACAAAATGGTGCAATGATAGATACCATAAGAATCTCTACAGGGGCTTGTCCCCATATTGAGTTCTTACAATCCATCTTTGGAGTCTGAGCACTACTCTAGGTTAAAAGCATTTAAAGTAGCTTAATTGGTTCCTTTACCAGTGTCAGGATATCATTGACCTTTAGGAACTTCCTTCTTATATCTCCCCAGTCGTTTATATTGCAAATACAAAAAAATGTCATCAAGATATCGCTTCCATATAACCATGTATCTGAACAATGGGATTTTATAAATCATCTCCTCTTCCATGTTAGCCATGAATAACGTGGCTAAGGAAGGGGCTAAAGATGCCCCCATCGCTATACCGTGCCGTTGTAAATAAAAGGCTTCCTGAAACCAAAAATAACTCTTGGTCAAAACTAGAGTTGCCATTTCCATTAATGTTTCAGTGGATAAATGAGGACGTATTGTTTGATGACTAAAAATTTTTTCAAGCAAGGTGAGAGCTTGATCCATCAGGATCATCGTGTACAAGGCTGTGACGTCTAATGACACCAACAACCAATGATCTTGAACTTCCTGGATTTCATTCAGTAATCGCAACATATGTGTAGTGTCTTTGATATAGGATTTAACTTTCTGAAGTTCTGGTTGTAAAAAAATGTCTATGAATTTCGATAGAGGCTCCAGAGGAGAGTTTTTCATCGACACAATAGGTCGACCTGGAGGATTTCTTAAATTCTTGTGAATTTTCGGAAGAAAGGTAATTTTCGGGGTGACATACCATTTAGGGTTTAAGAAATTCGCTTCACGAAGAGTGAGCATTCTCGCCTTGTACGCTTTTGAAATAAGGCTAGATATGTTCTGTTTGATCTCAACCACAGGATCACCCTCTAGTTTTTCATAAAATTGTGGATCATCCAATTGACGATGCGCTTCTTTCTGATATTCTTCTTTAGATAAAATAACTACCGCTCCTCCCTTGTCGGCTCTGGTGATGATACGGGAGGTATCCTGATGGAGTTCCTGAAGAGCTACCCATTCAACATGGGACAAATTATACTCCCTGGGGCAATTTTTATTGCGTTCCTCGAGCTCTTCAACATCACTCAGAATTAAATCTTTAAAAGTCGTTAGATGAGGATGTAAAGGAGTAGATGGACACCAACCTGATTTTTTCGCTATAAGTGTACCATCCGCACTGGGGGGATGTTCGAGAAAAAACATTTTTAAATGCAATTTGCGCAACAGACTGTATATAGACAGCCGTGTTTCAAAGGCGTTATATCGGGCATAAGGAACAAATCCCAAACCTAATTCCAGTACAGATTCCTGATGACGGGACAAGGGTCTCAAATCGAGGTTAACTATGGAAGATTGGTTCGGTATTGTGACCTGGTTTGAGGACCCGGCCCGTATCCTTGTTGATGTTGTTGTTGAGTGATAGGGAGGCATACAAAAATGGTGTGGTAATTTGTGCAGGACAGCAGTGTGAGAAGAGAATGCAATTGGCAACAACTCTCCAGACATTCAGCCATTCCCATGGAGCGGGAATTGTGCAGAACAGAAGTTGACTTGATTGTTCACATTGTCCTCCTTGAATACGGAGCTATTACTGCTCAGAATAACCCGCTTACTAGGATTATGCTTTGAAAACCTTACAATCCCCTGCTTTGTTCTATTAGTTGAATAATAATGAGGTGCATATTGTGTTCATTCCTGTGTGAGGGGATTATTGACCACATATAAATAACTTTGAAATTGTTTCATTTAGTTCACTTCTTGAAGATGATTCTTTCTTCCCCTTTGCATGTAATTGTTACACACATTCTTAGAGAGATTTTGCAAGGGTTATAATGTGTATGAAAGGCAGATAAAGTGTGCCCGTCCATGCCATCTCTATTATCCCTTCCTCTCCCAGGCTTTCTTGAATTCAGATACAGTTTTGTCTCCTCTGGGAGGCTGTTTCATGAATTCACCACTTTTTCTGTGCAGAAGTATATCTCATGTTATTTCTGAATGTTTCTTTCATCTTTATCCTATGCCCGCTAGTCCAGATCTTCTTTTCAATTGAAAGAGACTTATCTCCTGTGCATTTATGCCATGGAGGTACAGTACTGCCCCCGATATTCAAGGGGGTTCCGTTCCAGGAACCCCTGCGAATACGGTTTTTTAAGCAGGGGAGACAGGAAAGGGCAGCCGGAGTGCCAGCAAGTGAAGGAAATCACTTGCAGTATGCTCTGACTGCCTCTTCCTGTACTAAAATCAGGCTGCTTTGTATGTATATCATTTTTGGTCAGCTATTATGGATTCGGAATTTGTGTGTGTGACCAAGGTATTCTGTTATAATGATTTTTCTATGTAACATTCTGTAATAATTTGGATTGTTCAGTTTTCTCTATAGTGGAGGGGATATTTGTGACAGGAATTGTACAGAATATTGTTTCTTTTTATACTTTAATAATACGATTTCAATTTAAAATCATAACCATTCGAAGCTTATGCGATCAGGCAGAGTTTGCAGGGCTGGGGAGGGGACAAACTTTGTTCCCATGTCATTCTCTAATTCCTGTCCACACTGTAAAGGTATATCGTAGCTGCCAGTCAAAGTATGAGCTCTTATAAAACTTTTCTGTCTAACCTGGTAGTTTTATTGTGTCTTCCTCATTTGTACTTCACCAGACCAGGCTGAAATCACCACCAGTTAGTTTACAGCCAGAAACCTTCCCCTATCACCAGAAAAGCTTTTTAATGCTCTAAATAACTATCAATACTAGCACAGCTGTTGCCCATACATTGGCCCTCTGTTTTCCTCTACAGCAGGGGTGTCAAAGTCCCTCCTCGAGGGCCGCAATCCATTGGGGAAATCGTGAAAACCCGACTGAATATGCATGAGATTAGCATACAATGAAAGCAGTGCATGCAAATAGATCTCATGCATATTTATTGGGGAAATCCTGAAAACCCGATTTGATTGCGGCTCTCGAGGAGGGACTTTGACACCCCTGCTCTACAGCAGGCCAGACAGACCCAGCTCCGTAAACACCTTTGTCTTGATTAGGGCTTAGTTACTGTACTTCAGCTTACCAGGCAGATCAAGCGGCTAGTTAAATTTTGTCATTACAGTGCAGATGTTACTTAGACATCTGGACAATCTGTCACAGATCTACTACATGGGCCACTTGTGCTTCCACTCTGAATTATGGTTATAGGGAGGCCAGATATCAACTTTCCAACAGAGATCATAAGCCTGTGAGGTCTTTAGAAACTGTCTTGCAGGCATTTGGGTACGAAGAGAAATAAAGTTTTACTTTGAATATTAGTGGCTTACTTGGGAGCCGTAGGGTCCTTCGCTCTTATGTTCAGTGGACCCAGGAGTTCCATAAGGCAGCAAGATCGGCAACGGCAATTGCAAGCGGTGCTCAGCCCAAGCTTCCCTCTGACATGAACTGCCCAGGCGGAAACAGGAAGCTGCGTCCGAGGGAAAGCTTTGGGCTGAGCAACGCTTGCAGTTCCCGTATGTTCAGATCCAAAGCAGTGTTCAGATTCCGGGGCAAAATTTAATTAAAAAAAAAAAAAGTTTGAATTCCAAGTTGTTCGAGTTCTAGGGCATTAAGATTCCGAGGTACCACTGTGTGTGTTGTCTTTCTAAAATAGGCACCCTTTTGGACTTCATACACAGAACATCCTATTATTAGATCAGCTCCTATCTGTGATATTCAAAAAAGAGAACTGTTTAAATTGTCAAGTTTTTATCTATGGTAGTTAACTTCAGGACAGGCATTTATCCCTAACTGGGCAGCACTCGATATATTTGGTTAAATTGTAACCCTAGCCCCAGCACATTTTTTTGCCCCTATACTCTCAACTGGTTAATTTTACATTACAAAATGTGTAATCTAGAGGAAGGTAAATCAGTCAGCATTGATTTAAAATTTGCCTAGTTAACTGGACAAATCTTTAACATTTCAGCCCTGACACTTTTTTTTTTTTTTGTAGTAAGGATGCTGTTACATTAATTACTAGGAGTTCAATGTCTGATTTTGGTCAGCTAGTATACCGTACTCAAGAGGCAAACTACTTCATTATCCTCTGGCTGCATTTTATATCTAACATCGGTAGCTGGAGCTGACTAGTTCTACTGTGAAGACTTTTGCAATCAATGTACAGGAGCTTTTCAGTTGTAATTAACATTAGTATATGAAGAAACACCAAGAAAAATGTGCTTTCTAAGACATCTTTGAAAAACTGCAGCTTCAATATTATGTAGATGAGCATGAAGTCCATACCAGTGTTGCAAGTTGCTTTTATGAGTGACTCGCACTGTCTAGAGCAGGGATCTCAAAGTCCCTCCTTGAGGGCCGCAATCCATTTGGGTTTTCTATATTTCCCCAATGAATATGCATTGAAAGCAGTGCATGCACATAGATCTCATGCATATTCATTGGGGAAATCCTGAAAACCCGACTGGATTGCGGCCCTCAAGGAGAGACTTTGAGACCCCTGGTCTAGAGGTTATTTCGATTCATTTCTGAACCTAGCGTCCTGTATTTTCTTTACTGATCACTTTTTTTCAATTTAACAGGAGCAGCCACCTCGCACTTGATTCCACCACCACCACCACCACTAGCTCCTCCTCCAGAGTCAGATATACCAACACCAGTTACCTCTCCATCTGTTCATGGTACCTGTCGTGGTGCCTTACTCAACTCCATTCAAAATTTTAAGAAAGGAACTTTGAAGAAAGCAAAAACAAACGATAATAGTACACCTAGGATCTGCTGAAACTGAATACTTAAAAGCTCTAACAATGCATGTCAGTTAAATCAGTCAGTCAATGGAAAGGGGCATCTTCCATTGAAAGCCATTTTCCATCTTTTAGTAAGTGTGAAAATATTTTGATTTTTCTAGTACGCCACCCTAAAACTGGTTGAACTAGCTAATGTGTGAAACTTGTGCACAATCGTTGAGTTAGGCTTCTTTGTTAATGGAAGCTGAGACAGGCGATGCGATCCCTCCTAAGTTTCCAATAGCGGCAGGTTCAGCCATTGCTTTATGTCTGTTGCCAATCCTGCACAATCTATGTGAAACTGTTGTGCAAACAAATAATTTAGAGCTTTTAATTAATTTCTTGTTTTTATGGGCAAATGCAAAGGTTTCCATTTCATTTTTATAGAGTAGTTTTGTTTTTGTTTAATAGAAAACGTGAAATTACACAAGTGTTACTGAAGGATAAGACTAAAGAGAGGAACAGGCAGGCCTGGAGGTTAAAAGCAGGGAAACACTCATGTTGAGGAAGCAGATATAAAGAATAAATATGGAAAAATGTAAGTTCTGCATCACTTTATATAAAAACAAAACTCAGAGCCCTATAGATCCACTTTTAGGGGAAAAAGACAAAGTAATTTTGCTTCATACTGAATTTCTTTAGGTTGATTCAAAAAAAATGTGTGATTTGAAAAACTGTAATGATGGCTTGACACAAAGTTGACTTATTTCCTATGACTGGTCTTCCTACTTGGTCTGGAAGACAGTTCCACAGAAATAATTATTTTGTCTATCCCTAAACTGCTCTTTTGTTTGTCAGAAACATCAGCTGTTCATTTTGGATATTCATGCTTAAAACCGATAACAGCCAGAGCAGGGGTTATTAATTTTAGCTTCTGTTTGCCATCTTTTCTTAACCCCAGCAGCATGTAAAACTGCTGTCCTCTGCACTTTTTAGTCCCTTGCTTTTCATATACTGTACTATTGTAACTTCAAATCTGCATGTTTACAGCTCAGAGGCAAGAAAATGTTAACAGTACACAACGCTAGTGTAAGATGTACATTTCCAGTGGAGTATGCAATGTCCAAGCTTGCATTTGTTATAATTTTCAAAATGTAGGGCCTGGCTGCCAGCTTGGCAGGGGCCCCAGCATATCTCCTCCTCCCTGGTAATTTGGAGGGGGGGGGGGGAGTTCTTAGATTGACCCCCTTTCCTATAAGTCTTTGCTGGCAGTGAGCAAGAACTCCTCCCCACTGCTCAAGATGGCCTCAGCCCTCCATCACTTCCTGTTTATGGGACCAGGAGCCTCTGTGCGCTGCTAGTGAAGCCTGGGGGACGGGAGTACATCAAAAAGACCTACTGTTAAAGGGGTGGGGTAGGGCACACAGCATGGCAATGCCAAGCACAAACTTCTATCACTACGCCAATGTGTTGGGGGGTTATACTAACTCAAGCAAACTTGGAATGTAGAAAGAATTATGTTTTCTGGAAACACTAAGTTGCCAATACCAAGGCAGATTTTACATCTGTTAAATGTTTGTTGATTTTGTGAAAAAGATCCTTTAGTTTATAATTTGCTTAAAGTTTAAAACAAATTGCACTTTAAAGGATTAACTTTAATCCATTTTTTTAATTAAAATCCACAATTACTAGTGTTTGTTACTATGCAGAGAACATTATGTATAAAGTTTCAAGTCACTTGTGATGATATAGGAGATGTACTCATTTTTATTAAAAAATAAAATGCTGGCTGGCTCCTCTTATTTGCTTAGGTTTGATGAGAGTAAACACAAAAAAGCAAATTCTTAATAATTTAAAAACCATAGTTAAAAATTGTATATAAAATCTCTGGAGCCCTTTTACAAAGCCAGCACTAAAAATGGCCTTAGTGTATGGGGAAGGGTGTGCAAAGATCACTTTTTTAGTGCTGCAGTGAAAATGGCAAGTTTTCTATTTTTGGCATTAATAGTCAAGTGCTATTGTCATCATTAACATGTAGACCCTTAATCCTAACTATTTTGTAGGTGGTAAAGGCTCGGGAGTTAATCTTGTGAGTTGCATAAATAGTTAAATGTGCGATTGTGGAAGGAGAAATTTTGATTATTTTTCCTCTTAAATATAAAGTCAAATTAAGAATGGTTATTTAAAAAAGGAAGCACTTATAAGGTTTAATAGCTTTGTGAAAGTTTCATTTCTTATAGAAATGTCTTTATTGTATATATACAATGTGTGGTATTAAGAAAAAAAAAAACTACACAAATTTTACAGAAAAAATATGATGTACTAATGCCACTGAGAATAAATGAAGATTATGAGCCAACATTTTATTCCTATATATTCAACACAATTCAGCACTGTTGGAAGTGAAATTGTTTTGTAAGGTAAAGGGATAATCCAGTTTGCACTACTTCCTAAACAGAATATTAGAAGTACATGTTACAAATTAATAAAACGGGGCAAATAAATAAATCATTATACTTTCATATGATTTGTAGGACTGGTCTTTGAAGAGCTGACACTGCTATAAAGCTAGGATGCAAGCAACAAATTTTAGTTAGGTACAGTCAAAACCAACTGTTCTTAAGTGTGCTTGAAGACATGGAGCTTTCATGAATTAGGAAGTGTACAGTATACAGCATCTAACAGGACCATTACACATTTAGTGTTTTCTTGACTGCAAATATAATATCTTTTACTTGAGGGATGCAGTTTTCTTCCAGGGTCTTTGCATAAGGCATTGGAACATCTGCACCTGTAACACGTATAATGGGAGAATCCAGGTAGTTGAAGGCTGGTCCTAGGAGGGATCAATACAGGAAACCAGAAAAGAATGATTAAAGTACAAGCTATACTCAGACCTTTGCTTCCAACTGTGATGGATGCTACTAGATTATCACTTCTCAGCCTGGAACAGTTATAGTGAAGTGTAAATTCCTGACTTAGCAGGAAAAATTTATTTATAACTGAAATAACAAAACTAATAGAAATAGGCAGTTATGATTCCTAAACAAGGTGTCACGTCGTTACCCCTGGATATCGTTTTGCATTTCTAGAAGATCTTTTTTCCACCGGTACCCGAGCCATTCGGCAACTGAACAAAAACAGTGTCTTGGACGGAATAATGAAGCTTCCCAGATGTTGGGACTCGGTCGTTGCAAAGCAGGGAGACTATATTGAAGGATTGTAAAGAAATACTTGGAAAAAAAAAAACCCCAAAACCCAAAAAACAACAACCCCCCCCCCCCCATGTAAATTTAAAAAAAAAAAAAAAAAGTGCATTATTTATGAAATGACCCTTGAATATATTGATCTTTGTCAACATTTGCTTATTTCTGATCTGAATAAGAGAATAGTTAAGCTCTGGAATGCATTGCCAGAGGATATGGTAAGAGCGGATAGCGTAGCTGGTTTTAAGAAAGGTTTGGACAAGTTCCTGGAGGAAAAGTCCATAGTCTGTTATTGAGAAAGACATGGGTGAAGCCACTGCTTTTGCACCTGTATTGGTAGCATGGAATATTGCTACTCTGGGTTTTGGCCAGGTACTAGTGACCTGGATTGGCCACCGTGAGAATGGGCTACTGGGCTTGATGGACCAGACCATTGGTCTGACCCAGTAAGGCTAGTCTTATGTTCTTACCTTTGAAAGCTAATCATAAAATGCATTATGTTAGTCCAATAAAAAAGGTACTTATTTGTTTTATTTCTATATATTACCTCATACATCCCCTTTATCATTTTGGTCGCTTTTATTTGAACCCTTTCTAATTCTATCTTTTTTGGAGAAACAGTGACCATGTGGAATATTCAAGGTGCGGTGCACCATGGAAGAATGACCGAGGTATTATAATATTCTCAGTTTTTAGTTGCCATCCCTTTCCTAATAATTCCTAGCATCCTGTTTGCTTTTTATGCCACAGCCACACAGTGGGCAGAAGATTTATACCTTCCATGATCTTGGCACAGATTTCAGCTCCTACTCCAAACTGAGGCCACCCTCCTTCCACTGTTACAAGATGATTGGTCTTCATCACACTAGTTTCTATAGATTCAATGTCCATTGGTCGAATGGTACGCAGGTTGACAACCTGGAGGAGGAGAGGAGAGGGAAGTTTTTAAACCACTTCTTTACTAACAGACACACACACAAAGGGGCCCTTTTACTAACACGTAGTATGTTTTGAACACAAAAATTAATCTGCAGTAAGCATAAAGCCTTTGCAGTAAACGCAGAGAATGTGCCCTGAATCGACTGTACAAGGCACAGTATTAATGTATGGTTATCATGTTACATAATTAGGCTGATTAGTGTAGGCCCTCTGTGCATATAACCTGGGCATATAACAGTGGTTATGCAGTAGCAGTAAAGGGCTACAACTACCCATGTGGGCATAGTAGTTCTCAGCAACCCCCTCATCCTCCACTGATATCCAGGTCATCATCAACCAAAATGGTGCCAATGACCTCTAGTAGTTGGCTTACAATACTACCACTTGGGTTCATCCTTCCTTCTTAGGAGATTTACTATTGATAGAGATAATCGGCACAATTTTAGACGATGGCAAAACCTAGGTAGTAGTGGAGGAGGATGAGTGCTGTCAAGGACTATCAATTCACTGATACTGAAACCCCCCTCCCCTCCCCCCGGTAGGTCTGGGAGGGAGGAAGGAGTTGAGATTAAGGGAAACTGCCATATAGCTAATGAACTGGAGTTGTGAAATTAAGAGTAACCTGAAGATGGTAGTAAGTTCAGCTGCACTAATCAGCAGTCATGTCAACTATCACACAGTACTGACCCTTGTGCCAACTGTCAGGGTCAGCCACACCTCCACCTGCCCACATCAAACCCCGACGTCACCAATTTCTGGATCAGGATGTTAACGTATGACACAGTACTAAGGCTCCTTTTTATAGCGCAAGTCTGCTCTATTGTCTCTCATGCTGAAAACGCTACACTTGTTGCTTAATAAAAAGGGCCCAAGTATTTGTAAGGTTGCCTTTACAGTAAGGCGGTTGGACAAACCTCACACTCGACTCCTTCTTTTGCCAGCACAGTGGCAGCTTCCAAGCAGTGTCCAACCGATCTGGAGAGGGAAACCAAAGTTAGGTGGCTTCCTGCAACAAGAAAAAGGACACTTGTGATGACAAATCCTCGTTACTACAGAAGCTCTTTTTCTACTCATCCAATCAGAAGGCTACTATTGCCATCTATGCAACTTGCAAGTAATGTAGCTTTCTCCAAGAGAATATGCAGATCGTTTTTGAAATTTTACTAGCTTTGGTTTACACTTGAAAGAATAAGCGAAATATACTGTAAATAGCTTCATTTTGTTACTAACCCCCTCCTTTACAAAGCTGCACTAGCATTTTTAGCGCCGGTCACAGCAGTAAGAACTCCAGCGTTCATAGAATTCCTATGAGCGTCAGGGTTCTTACCGCTGTAGCCGGCGCTAAAAACGCTATCATGGCTTTGCAAAAGAGGGCCTAAATGAATTTGTTTTAAAAAATTTCTATCCCACTTATCTACTAAGCAGGTAACAAATTGTGGAAGTGTGTGGTGCAGCACCCTGAGGTTGTGGGTTCAAATCCCTCGCTGCTCCTTGTGACCCTTGGCAAGTCACTTCATCCCCTCGTTGCCCCAAGTACACTAGATTCCATCCGGACAGATAGGGAAATATATCCTAAGTGGTTTACATTTAGGTACTTTATCTTAAGTGGTATATAAATAAATAAATTATAACATACATAAAATAAAACAAACTCCATACATTCATCAATATATATTAAATAAATCTACTTCCTTTAAAACATAAGAATAGCCTCACTGGGTCAGACCAATAGTCCATCAAGCCCAATAACCTGTTCTCACGGTGGTCAATCCAGGTCACTAGTACCTGGCCAAAACCCAAGGAGTAGCAATATTCTATGCTACTGATACAGGGCAAGCAGTGGCTTCCCCTGTGTCTTTCTCAATAACAGACTATGGACTTTTCCTCCAGGAACTTGTCCAAACCTTTCTTAAAACCAGCTACGCTATCCACTCTTACCACATCCTCTGGCAATGCATTCCAGAGCTTAACTATTCTCTGAGTAAAAAAAATATTTCATCCTATTGGTTTTAAAAGTATTTCCCTGTAACTTAATTGAGTGTCCCCTAGTCTTTGTAATTTTTGACAGAGTGAAAATCGATCCACTTGTACTTGTTGTACTCCACTAAGGATTTTGTAGACTTCAATCATATCTCCCCTTAGACGTCTCTTTTCCAAGCTGAAGAGCCCTAACCGTTTTAGTCTTTCCTCATACAAGAGGAGTTCCATCCCCTTTACCATCGTCTAGTAGTCTGCATATAAAAAAATATTCTGACAACTGCCGATTTTTAAATGATCAGTTCTGAAATGCCCTTACAAATAAACTTGTCTTTTAGATATATTTTTTTTAAGATTTAAAATCTGCACATAATCTTACTATCCCTTTCATTGAGTTCCTTAGCCTCAGGCCTGCCAAGGATACAGCTGCCATACATGTTTTCCTATACTGTATGTCCCGAGTATTCTCCAAAGTTAGTCGCATAGTAGCTTCTGATTGCAAATTTTGATTTGGAATATTTTTTCTTTGAATTTGAGTCAAGTACCATGGTGCCTCTCCATAGAGCACATGATGTATGATAGTCAAAATTTTGTGCTTGATTCAAAATTCAATAGGCAACCAGTGTAATATTTTAAAAATAGGGGTGATATGATTGTATTTTGAAACTCCAGTAATTACCGTAACCTTGTAGCTGTATTCTGTATTACCAGCAATGCATGAACCCTCACTCTCATAATGCCTAAAAATATGTTCTAAAAGGAGAAATTAGGTTCTGACCTGCTAATTTTATTTTAGACTCTCCAGACCGGTACGGCTACATAGTAACAGTCACATAGTAAATGATGGCAGATAAAGACCCGAATGGTCCATCCAGTCTGCCCAACCATACGTGCTCTATAAATTAACCATTTAATTTAAACATAACAATAACAACACCCCAAACAGGAGTAACAATGAATATAGAGCAATACTGTTGGAAGATACAGAGAGAAACCCCTTCAGCAAAGGTCCCCACAGCTCGCCAGCTGAGCCAAAGCCACTGTTCTTGTGATCTCCCTGACCCTAGAAAAATACTAGGATCCGCAGAAAAATCCCACTCTTCATGCAAAAACCGTAAGAACAGACAGACAGATGATGTACCGGTCTGGAGAGTCTAAAAGAAAGAAAATTAGCAGGTAAGAACCTAATTTCTCCTTCTTTAGCACCTCTCCAGACTGGAACAGCTTCACTGATGGGACGTACCAAAGCAGTACCCATCATAGGTGGGACCCCCGGAGGGCACCTTAATATCATCATGTATAATCACACATTATGTTGCAGTGCTTGGATTTTTACATTCTAGATACATGAACTCATATTTTTAGCATTAAATCTTAGCCTCCAAACTAGAGAGCAACTGAAGTCACTTCCCCCAGTTGACCAAAATGGAATCCGTCAGTGTGAAGATACATAGTAGCTTTCTTTTATTCATAATTTGCTTGGGCAAGCAGCTGCTCCCCTTGCATCCCACCTATCTACACCTCTGCCTCAGAGCAACCTATGGATAGGCTGGGGGAGAGGAGCAGTGATTGATAGCCACAGTACAGAAGAAAGTGCCGTCCTGTGGGTTGGTTCTACTGTTTGTTTGGGCGGGCGGGGAATGCCGGTTCTTGGGGGGGGGGGGGGGGAGGTGCGTTCGCAGGCAGGAGCGATGCCAGTTCGAGTGGAGGGGGAGGGGGTGCATTTGATAGGCTTAAAAACAATAAATCCCCGAGATTGGATGGCATCCACTGGAGGGTAATCAAGGAACTGAAAGGGGTTATAGCTGAACTGCTCCAACTAAAAGCAAATCTGTCGATAAAATCGGGATTCTGGAAAGCTGGAAAGTGGCTAATGTTACACCGATCTTCAAGAAAGGTTCGAAGGGAGATCCGGGAAACTACAGACCGGTGAATCTGAGTTAGGTATTGGGAAAGATGGTAGAGGCCCTGATAAAGGACCGCATCATCAATTACCTCGACGGGAACAAACTGATGAGGACTTGCATGACAAACTTACTGCACTTCTTCAAAGAAGTAAATGGGCAGATAGACAAGGGTGACCCATCTATATCGTATATCTAGATTTTCAGAAGGCGTTTGATAAGGTTCCGCATGAACATCTACTTTGAAAAATTGCGAGCCAGGGAATAGAGGGTGATATATTAACGTGGATTAAAAACTGGTTGGCAGATAGAAAACAGAGAATGGGGGTGAATGGACAATACTCAGACTGGAAAAGCATCATGAATGGAGTGCCGCATGGTTCAGTGCTTAGGCCTGTGCTCTTCAACATATTTATAAATGACCTAGAATTTGGCACAACGAGTGAGGTGATCTAATTTGCAGATGATACAAAGTTATTTAGAGTAGTGAGGACACAGAAGAATTGCGAAGACCTAGAAAGAGACATAAATACGCTCGAGGAATTGGCCTCGAAATGCCAAATGAGGTTCAATGTGGATAAGTGCAAGGTGATGCATGTCGGTAACCAAAATCATATGCACGAATACAGGATGTCCGGTGCTATACTCGGAGAGAGCCCCCAGGAAAGAGACTTGGGAGTACTTGTAGACAAGTCAATGAAACCGTTCGCGTAATGTACGGCGAAAAGGGTGAACAGAATGCTAGGAATGATTAAGAAGGGGATCACAAACAGATCTGAAAAGGTTATTATGCCATTATACCGGGCCATGGTACGCCTCCACCTGGAATACTACGTTCAACATTGGTCGCCGTACATGAAAAAGGACATAGTACTACCCGAAATGGTCCAGAGAAGAACAAAAATGGTTAAGGGGCTGGGGGAGTTGCCGTACAAGAGGCTAGAGAAACTGGGCCTCTTCTCCCTTGAGGAGACTGAGAGGAGACATGATTGAAACATTCAAGATATTGAAGGTAATTGACTCTGTAGAGACAGAGATATTGTTCACCCTCTCCAAGGTGAAGAGAACGAGAAGGCACTCGCTAAAGTTAAAAGGGGATAGAAATGGTAGAAATCTGGAATGCTCTTCCAGAGGCTGTTATAGGGGAAAACACACTTCAGGAATTCAAGAAAAGGTTAGATAGGTTCCTGCTGGACCAGAACATACACAAGTAAGGCTAGACTCAAATAGGTTCCTGCTGGACCAGAACATACACAAGTAAGGCTAGACTCAAATAAGACACTGGTCTTTGACCTAATGGCCGCCGCGTGAGCGGACTGCTGGGCACGATGGACCACTGGTCTGACACAAATCTTATGTATGCCTTAAATATCTTTCATTTTTATACTAACCTAGTGAAATGAAAAATACTTTACTAACCTGGTCTTTCTATTTTAGCTTTTCCAATTGGAATCACAAAGTCCTTTGATAAAACTTCTTCAGACATTTCAAAGGGAACACCGTACATTAATTCACTTTCCAGCATTACAACTGCAGAAGTAGACAAATGAAAATAAGCAATGTTTAGAATAAAGCTTCTAACCATATGAATTTTAAGTCAACTTTTAAAACCAATGTCTTATCATAGGACCCGGTAGAGAATAGAAAAGCTCTGCCAATGGTAAGAACGGTTTAACAGATATTAAAATCATCTCAGGGGAAAAAAAATGTAAAGCTACTCTGATGTAGTTACTTTCATTCCTAATAAGGAGGGTAAGCTGACATGTCATGCAAAACATTATCTGACTACCGAACACACAATGCACCAATAGGGAAGAATAAGAGCTGTGGAATAGATTCCAGGAAGATGTTTACAGACTGCAACCAGATATTAGTGCAGGGATCTCAAAGTCCCTCCTTGAGGGCCACAATGCAGTCGGGTTTTCCCCAATGAATATACATTGAAAGCAGTGCATGCACATAGATCTCATGCATATTCATTGGGGAAATCCTGAAAACCTGACTGGATTGCGGCCCTCAAGGAGGGACTTTGAGACCCCTATATTAGTGTAACACTTTCATGTATTTGGCCAAACGGAGCAAACCAGTGGCTTCCTAAAAAATAGGTCATACCAGGTAGTTAGTGCTGGAAAATATTCTACTATGTGGGTAAATTTATGTGGGGTCCCTCAGGGTTCACCACTCTCTCCAACCCTATTTAATGTTTATCTAGCATCATTGGGTTATTTACTATATAGCTTACAAGTAAAATTTTATATTTACCCAGATGACATAACTATACTTGTCCCTTTAACTAACTTTATAACAGAAGTGATGAATGGGATTGCATTTATTCATACACAAGTGGAAAACTGGACGTCTACATTTAAACTGAAACTCAACCCGGGAAAAACAAAGTGTTTTCCTCGCAAGCCCTAATGAGAAACTTACTGAATCAATGCTTCACTTAAATGGACACAACTACCCCATAGTTTCTACTTTAAAAAAATATTAGGGGTCACAGATCGTTCACTGTCATTCAAAATCATACTAATTTATTGATCAAGAAAGATTTTATTATCCTTTGCAAGTTGCGCACCATAAAGAAATACTTCGACTTTATGTCTTTTTAAATTTTGGTACAATCGTCCATTCTCTCAGTATTAGATTATTGTAATATCATTTATTTGGGTTCCTATATAAAAAAACAAAAACAAAACAACAAAAACAGTCAGTCGATTGAGAATAATACAAAACACAGCAGTCCGCCTTATTTTTGATCTTAAAAAAACATGATCATATTAGCTTATATTATCAAAAGCTTCATTAGTTTCCATTTGAATCCAGAGTGTTAATTAAATTAGGTTGTATCTGTTTTTAAGATTTTATTTGGTCTAGCACCTTCATATCACCCTTCCCATTTTAGATTTTATAATATAAAAAAAAAAAACATTTGAAGACCAGGTTAGTTCTCTTTTCTATCAGTAAAAGCATGCCGTTATAAAGATTATTTTAGATAGGACCTTGGCATTCCAGGCTGGAGTAATGAATTCAAGTTTGAACGTTCTTATTTCCCCATCCCTTTCCTATTATCAATTTCGGAAAGATCTTAAAACTTATCTACAGCACTCTAAACAGGCTACTTCGGCCTTGTCCATCAGTGAATTCTTTCTGCCGCGTTACTGATGACATCATCAGTGACACGGCAGAGGGAATTCACTGGCGGACAAGGCCGAAGCAGCCTGTTTAGAGTGCTGCCGGTCCGACGCCGATTTGGAGGGAGGTACCCGTATGTAGGACACACTCGCAATCCGGATGGGAGGGGAGGATAGAAGCTGGGCAAAGGGTTCTGCTACACGAGGGAGGAGGAGGAAAGATGCTGCACATGCGTAGGAGAGAAAGGAAAGAGGAAGAATTGGGGTGAAGGATAAGAAGGGAGAGATGATCATGCACATACCCCGAATATAAGGCCTAGTGTGTTTCTTAGGCTCAAAATTAATATAAGACACTATCTTATTTTCGTGGAAACACGGTAAAAATGTTAATGGTATGGTTTTGTTATGTAAGAAGTATCGTCAATAAGAAGAGGGCAATATTTTCTTCTGTGTTACAAGCAGGGCTGTGGAGTCGAAGTCAATTTAGGGTACTTGGAGTCAGAGTTGTGGGTACAAGAAACTGAGGAGTCAGAGTCAAAGGATTTATCTACCGACTCCACAGCCCTGGTTACAAGTGAGACCAGGCAGTTATAGTAAATTCTAGATGCCAAACTGTCATAAAAAAGGATAGGAGAAATTCTGAGATCTACTGAAGTGATACCAACAAAGATGCTAAAAATTGGATGTCTTAGAGCAAATAGAGGAAGGGGAACTCACAGTTTAAGAAACTTTATATACTCATTTTCTAAAATAACAAAATTAGGGGAAAGATTTGGACAAGCTTTCTTAATTTTAGTTTTCTAATTATGTTCATTTTAATCTGTAATTTATTTACCCCCCCCCCTTTTACCAAGGTGCATTAGCTGTTTTAGCACGCAGTAAACGCTTAACGCACCCATTATAAGTCTATGGACACGTTAGCGTTTAGCACGTGCTAAACGGCAAGTGCACCTTAGTTAAAGATCTTATAATCCAATAGTTGTGTTCATAGCCTGGAGTGGAATTACAGTTATAAATTTGAGCTCCACATATTCAGCAAAATAAAAAAAAGATACTACACAGTTTTGCATTTCTTTAAAAAATTTAGAATTGTCTAAAAATGCCTAAGTCCTTTACAACAAATTACATAACAGTGCTATGCATCCCTGCTCGAGAGTTTAAGTAGGGTCTATGCAGGAGTCACTTCATAGATTTGCTACACTTAACAGTAAGCAAAAACTTTTCTACACTTATCAGCACGCCATCCTCTGGCACCAATATTTTTTACCTGGGTTATCATCTCGAATGGATGCTTTAATCAGACCTCTGGCATCCTCTGAATTCCACGGGCTGACAACTTTTAGTCCTGGGCAATGCCCATACCAAGCTGCAAAACACTGAGAATGTTGGGCAGCCACACCTGCAGAGGCACCATTAGGACCCCGGAAGACAATCGGGACCGGTACCAGACCTGAAGACATGTAATATGTCTTGGCAGCAGAGTTTACTACTTGATCTATTGCTTGCATGGAGAAGTTGAAGGTCATAAATTCACAGATAGGCCTCAACCCAGCCTGTTCAAATTGTAACAAATTAAAAACACTATTAACCATTCAGATCTAAACTTTGATTTCAGTAGTAAACATTTCATTTGTATTTTTATGATGTGGAAATACATACCATAGCAGCTCCTACTGCTATTCCAGTAAAGCCCATCTTTGAAAAAAGAGATACAAAATACCCTTTAAAACATGAATATGAAAATATCATTACAAAAGATAAAAAGATTATGTACTTACCCGGGTAAGCTCTTTCCAGTAGATAGGTGAGCCACATGGTTGCGAAAAGAATCCACTCTGCCTCTAGTATACGTCATTGTGCAGTTTAGCATCCTCTACAGTTAATACCCAAGCACGGAGAGCCACCCAATCCACGTGAAATAGAGGCACCTGTAGCAACAGGCTTAAATTGTTCTGCTCAAACAGTAACCTAACAGTACCATTAACTGCCAACATAGGCTTCAAAGGAGCTCAGAAACTACTCCCCAATAAATGGAAACATATATACAAAGTCTTCCCAGCCCCCAGGTGCTGACAGGCATCCAAGAATCAGCTTAGAGAAGCATAACAGACTGAAAACTAAAAGCAGGCGCAGTAAAGACAGAGCGGTGTCTAGAACATCTCACCTATCTACTGGAAAAAAAAGCTTACCAGGGTAAGTACATAATCTCTTTTTGCAGTACAAAAGGCAAGATATTCTAGATCAGTGGTTCCCAACCCTGTCCTGGAGGACCACCAGGCTAGTCAGGTTTTCAGCCTAGCCCTAATGAATATGCATGGAGCAGATTTGCATGCTTGGCACCTCCATTATATGCAGATCTCTCTCATGCATATTCATTAGGGCTATCCTGAAAAACTGACTAGTAGGGTTGGAAACCACTGTTCTAAATAGAAGGAATGTATAAAAGCTGCGCCGACCCTTAAGACCGAGGACCCAAAGGCGGGAGTCCTATCTTGCAGCCACATCCACTCTGTAGATCTTAGCAAACGTGTGCAGAGACGACCAAGTGGTCACTCTACAATTCTCCTCAGGAGAGACAGATCTAGCTTCAGCCCATGAAGAAGCCACACTCCTGATAGAATTCGCCTTCTTTGGGTTGCCAGCCAGACACCCGTGTCTGACTACACCTCCACCCCTGCGGATCACCAGATGCGCACCTGGACGGGTGGAGGCATGGCAATGCAGCCAGCCCCCTGCGAGACACCACCGAGACTCTTAAGGGCATCTAAGAACCTGCACTCGCCACCTGCTTAACAGAAGATGAGACCACTTAAGGGATGGCTCCGAGTTCTGGAGAAAATAAATCATGCAGACTGGCTAATGGGTACCCAGCTATAGACTAGACTGCGACTATTCAAGCAGGCAGAGCTTTAAAATTGCTCCAAGCTCTGAACTACCCGAAAAGGGGATGAAATTAATTCAAATTAAAAATAAGAAATTGGGGAGAGCAGAACAGATACAACTGTAGCCTTGTGTGCAGAAGGAAAAAACAGTAGAAGATGCTGAACTGCACAGTACACCAGAGGCAGAGTGAAAAATCCGGAGTGGATTCTTCTACAACCGTGCGGCTAAAGGAAAATAACCTATTGTCTAGAATGTCTCACCTATTGCACTGGAAGTAACTTTATAAAGCAATACCTCTGAAATTGGAGTGTCTATTATCCTTTTATCACCATATTTCTTCCAAAGACCTCTGCTAACCTGTTTAAAAAAATATATCCAAATCAGTTTGGGCATATCGAGTTATTCTGGTATTATACAATCTAAGACAACCAGCATCTTACTTTATATGCACCATCATACTGGGCAACTTCTTCTCCTAACATGAAAACTCTTTCATCCCTTTCCAGCTCTTCATCCAAAGCCTGATTTAATGCATCACGAACCGTCATCTATTGGATAAACCAACAAAGTAGACAGATTACTTATGGTTCTAAAATACTAGAGCATCTCTTCAAGATATCCCTGAATAAGTCTTAACATCACAAATTCCTCCTTTCTTCCTCCCCACTCCCCGCCCTATTCTTTACCTTTACTAGCCATGTCCACTGATCTCCTTCTTGTAAAAGACCATAATTCTTTTGTAATCCGCAAGGTAATGGCGGAATAGAAGTCTCTAATGTAATATAATGTCATGTTGAGTCACTGATGTCAGCACCAGGAGTGTGCTCAGGATGCCATACATATAAAATGGAACGTACAATAGCAACACAAAAAAGATATTTTGGTAAATTTCAGAAAATATGGAGACCATTAACAGACTTTTGTAATGAATGATAAGTTTCCCAAGGTAAGATATTTGATAGAAGGGAAAAGGGTGGGTATTATTTTTATTTATCTCATAACGCATATGAATATGTTAATAGTCTCACTGTATTGTATGAAATACTGTTATGGGATGGGGGGTTATATTTAATAATAATTGCTCTGATATCAGGTGTAATACATAATATTCAAGATATTAAAATATAAATATGTAATGAAATGTTATATTTAATGTGTTATATGTGAGTTAATCAAGTGTGTATTTATAAGTTCATATGATTTTATCTAATACACTTGTTGTAATATGCAAAAATGAATAAAGAATTTAAAAAAAGGATGCCAACATCAATGGTTTAATGTGCTGCATTGAATGCTAAGGTATTTAATTTAAATTTTTTTTTTGGGGGGGGGAGGGGAGAGGAAAAAAAAAAGTAAAGGAAAAGCAGATGTAAGTAGGAGCTTACACACACAAACCCCCCCCCCCCCAATTCGATCTTTCTAGCACATCAAAAGTAGTTTGTTTGTTTTGTTTTTAAACATGTGCATATCCCTCTCTTGATAAAAGACAGGTTTTAGGGATGCCTTTACTTACCTGCAGCCCAACCACCGCTGTCCGGTGAAAGTCTCTCCGCAGCAGCCCCGACACGCGATTCTATCAGGGGAAACCAAGAACAGGAGCAGACTTTAATATGCACAAGTTCTGCTACAAAAAAAAAACCGTCAACAAGCCTTAGGCAGCTAATCTCTCTCACCCGCCCGCAACGGAGAACGCTTCGCAAGGAGGCCATCTTGGCTGTGTCCTCTGCCTAAAAGCTATCGCCCTTCCGCAAGGCTCCAGCCAATCGCGGGCGACGCTTTCCTTCGTGGCGAGGTCACGGCCCTCGAGCGGCGCCTAAATCCCCCGCCGACCAATGGGGAGAGCGAGACGGACCGGTCTGCGGCGCTCCCTCCTCCCCCCCTTCCCTCCTGTAGGACCCAACCGCGCGTTGCTAGACAACGGCTCTCTCTCTCGTGGTATGACGCGTCCGGCGGCGCTCGCGATAGGCCAGCGTTCCTCGGAAGAGGCTACAGGCAAGATGGCTACCTTCGGGGAAGAGGCTTGTTGCAAGCGGGCAAAATAAGGTGTTCGGGTTTCTCTGCCGAGCGGTATGTTTGCAAGAGCGAGGCCGTGCGTCTGTGGGTGACGGAGGCCAAAGCCGGCCCCTCTTCTGGCGGGAGCGCGCGACGTGGATTCTGCTGAAAGGCTTTCACCGGCCACAGACAAGAGTAGCTCTACGGGTAAGCAGCGCCCAACGGCCCGGGTCTCCCGCCTTACATAGTTGTGGGGTTCGGGTAGACTGCGAGCCGTTGTCCGAAGTCAGTGGTGAATGGCAAAAACCCATCTATTCAAAAAATGTATACAGATGTCATAACTCCAACTAGAGAATGACACGGTGACAAAATACATCACCGTCCCCGTTCCCGCGGATAACCGCAGGAAATAATCCCATGTCATTTTCTAGTGTCTATTTCAACCTCACTCCTTCTACACCAGCATTCTTGAAAGCAAAGCCTGAGGGTCAGTGGCTGTGCCCATTCATATTCTGATTCTTCCCTCTCTCCTTAAAGAATGACATGAAGATTGTTTACCGCGGTTATCCGCGGGGACGGGAACGGTGATGAATTTTGTCACAGTGTCATTCTCTAACTCCAACCTGGATTCCCCTCAGTGTGACTCCCCCATCCTCCCTTCTTCACCAGTTACCCTTCCCCTCAAAGCCCAAGCTTGTCAACTGCTTCCCTAACTGCATATATACTGAAACTGCACTATATCCTATCTGTACAGCATCCCGAATTGTATATCCACTGGAATAGCCCAATCCTCCTTGCCATATCCCATTCCCTAAACTATACTACACCATTCTTCTTGTAACTCCTCCGGAAATGTTCTTCTTCTTGTAACTCTTCTGGAAAAGGCCAGAAGTCTCTTTGTAATCATCCTGGAAATGTCCAGATGTCTCTTTTGTACTCCGCCCAGAACTGCAAGGTTGAGTCGGAATAGAAATCAGTAACGTAATGTTCTCTCTTCAGAGCAGAAGTTACAGTAGGGTTGGGACCAAAGGTCCACCCAGTCCAGCATCCCCTTTCCGATAGTGGTTAACTCAAACGCACAAAACCCGGATCCTTTTCACAACAATTCCCGCCCCAAAATTGAATAGCAGTAGTAAGAAGGGCTACTGGAAATGACTTGAAATCATTTTAATTAATTTAGAATGGTTAATAAAAAAAATAAATTTCCTTAAAATTCTTATTTGTTTTAATGTCAGATTGAACTATTATTTCATTTTTATAAAATGTGTAATCAAAGAATGAACCCTTAATAAACTAGGAGGGTGGTATATCGTAATATAAACAGATTTCAGTGCATAAGACTTCCCATAAAACTTTTATCTATCTTGTTAACCTTATGTCCATGCATTCTGTTGAACTAACATGGCAAACTACACTACTGACCATCAGTATAATTAGGAGTACACAAGCAAGGATGTCATAAAGGTAAAATCTGTTGGTGGTAACAGGAAAATGGGCTTAGAAAAACTGGTGCTGCCAAAATTCTTGCATGTTGAAGTGTATAAAACTGAGGCTTAATGGAAATACCTTACTTTTTGTGACTTGAGATGGCTCACACTTTATCTACCCTGTACTAAATAGATTAAATTTCACATCATCCTTAAACTGGACACCCTCATTTACTTACCCAGTTTCTCATGTGTATTTATATTCCATTGATTTGTTCTTTTGCTTGCAGTGGGAACAGGTGCTGAATTGAGCATGCATCGAGTAACCTGCAATGCCAGTTATGGTCCCAAAACTCGCATACCAGAACAGATGGATAATGGAGACTGGGGTTATATGGTAAGCAGTCTGATGCAGATAGCTATACAGTTGACAGCACCGAGGGTCCTTAGATTTATTTGCCTTTAGTAAAATCCAAATTAAATAACAAAATGGTTGTTTAAATGCAGTTGATTATAGCAAATATGCATTGTAAATATATATTTTTCATTGTATACTTACAGCACTACAAAACTATCGTAATTTCATTTCCATTTAGATACTGCCATGCATAAGATCCACAATTCATCTCCTAAACTGGGCCTTTTGTTCCCTCTCAGATGTTGTTATCTGATTACTGCAAGCTAATACATGTTAGTAACTAGATCCCATTGCATAAAATGGGAATGGTTATGTTAGAAATGTTAGCACATTAATGTATTAGCATAATCAGTAACTCTACTCCCAGGTCAATGGGGGATGCTATGGAGGCAGTATTTTTTTGGGTGGTAGTCATGGTATTTAATAGTAACACCCAATAGTTGAATCTGGACCCATAACTGCAGGCTACCAAAAGGGGCTTTGACAGCTCAGGTCACATCAGTTTGATTTTGATGCAACAACTAAAGCTTTAAAAAAAAAAAAAAAAAAGTTGACCTCCCTTCTTAGTACAACTATTAGATCGGCTTGTGGACGAGCAATTTCTAATTGAGATACATGGAAAAAAACCTTTTGAATTTTTAGTCACTTGTTTCAGCAGATTTAATTCAGAGTAATTCAGCTTCCAACTTCTGTAGGGCCCAGGCTCTAGGCTTTAGGTTGCCATGGTGCCTAGAAACTACACCTTGGTGCTTGAGATTTCATGCTGTGTGGGGCTCTTAATGTTTTTTGTTTTTTTTTATTTGATTTGGCTGCTGCCTACCGCTATCATAACCCCCCTCCCCCCAAAAAAAACAAAAAACCCCAAAAACAACCAACTGTGTAGTATACCATAAGACTAGCACTGGAGTTGGTGCCTTGCTGCTTAAACACAGTGAGAGCTGTTTACGCAGATGTAAAAGAACTGGGGATGTATTCTTGTTGGGGAAAAGAAAAAAGCTGCTGGATTCTTTGGCACGGTATCATGCCCATTTAAGGACCTAATCCATTTTATTTTCCCATAGACACAAAATAGGAAATTATTGGTAAATCAGGCTCTCGAGGAGCTGGCACAGACATTGCAGGGGATATTCTTCTTGAAACTTCGGGAGTAGAGCCACCAGCTACTGGTTCCTATGTTCAAAGACTAGCCTTTTGTAGAACTAGTAATACAGGTAGTCCCCATGGTTATGAATGTCTGACACGTCACTCATGCTTATGAATGTCTCTCTCTCTCCCATTCACTGTCCAGTATCTTCCTCCCAGCAGTCTTTCCAAAGTGGTAATGGCGGACCAGCAGCAGCACCGCTGTAAATGGGAAGCCCAAGGTCGGGCCCCATTGGGTCCTTTCCTCGGCTGCATCTGCTTCCTATGATGTTACTTCCTTTAGACAGATGCAGCCGAGGAAAGGACCCAATGGGACTGACCTCTGGCTTTACTGGCAGTGAAGAATTGAAGTTCTTAAAAGGTACTGGATGGTTGGAGGAATGGAGCTGAGAGATATCCAATTGCTTGGGGGGTGATGTTATCATGTCCACATACTTTGGGCCCAGGCCAGTCTAAAATTGGGTGTCTAGCTACACTCATAGGTAATTGAAGGAGACCCATGGAGCAAGACCCACACCCAGAGAAACCATTGTGGCTGGAGGCTGAAGAAAGTCCATGATCTTTGGTTGGCTTAAATTCAGAGAGACTTCCCAAAGCTTTCTGCTCTACTCCCTTTTGTGAGGTACATCCAAAGGAGAAACTCCTCCCCCATAAAAAGTTTTCTACTTTCATCTACTGTAAAGATGAAAGCCATATCTTTCTCTGAATAGCTTCAAATCTGTGTTCCATATTATGTTTGTGCCAAGGCTAGTCTAAAACTATACTCTTGCTTCTTGGGTTAGAAATGCCATGATGCAGTAATCTGGTTCAAATCCCTTAACTCTCCATTGCCTCTGTTATAAACAGACTTAAGCTCTCCAGGGACTGGAAAATACATACAGTACCTAAAAATACACACAGATTCTCACATGTTCCAAGTTAACATACAAATCTGACTTAAGAACGGCTTTAAAAATGTAATTTGTTCTTAACCTGGGGACGTCCTGTATTACAAAACTCTTGTCACTGCTGTGTTGTTCTGTCGTTTACAGTGTTCTGTGTTTGTTGGTTTCAGATGACTGCCCCAGTCACACTGAATGTGGGTGGACACTTGTACACAACATCTCTTTCCACTTTGACACGATACCCAGACTCAATGCTGGGGGCCATGTTCAGGGGAGACTTTCCTACAGCCAGGGATTCCCAGGGTAACTATTTCATAGATAGAGATGGACCACTTTTCCGTTATGTGCTGAACTTTTTAAGGACATCTGAACTGACTCTGCCTGTTGACTTTAAGGAATTTGATCTGCTTCGAAAAGAAGCAGACTTTTATCAGATTGAACCCTTGATCCAGTGTCTCAATGACCCTAAGCCTTTGTACCCTATGGATACATTTGAAGAAGTGGTAGAGCTGTCTAGCACAAGGAAGCTATCGAAATACTCTAATCCAGTAGCAGTGATCATAACACAGCTCACCATCACCACCAAGGTCCATGCTTTGCTGGAGGGCATTGCAAACTATTTCACTAAATGGAATAAACATATGATGGACACCAGGGACTGTCAGGTTTCCTTTACCTTTGGGCCATGTGATTACCACCAGGAAGTCTCTCTGCGTGTTCATCTGATGGAGTACATCACAAAACAAGGGTTTACAATCAGGAACACCAGAGTCCATCACATGAGTGAGAGAGCCAATGAGAACACAGTAGAACATAACTGGACTTTTAGCAGACTAGCACGAAAGACGGAGGACTGAAGCCTGAAGTACAAGCATCCAAGAGTCTTTGGGACCATATGCCTTTCCAAAACCAAATGTAGGTTGCTGGATTGCGGTGAGGTTTTTTGGTCATATTAGCTCTTCAAAGATTGGATGAGGCTGTGTGCTTTCATACTCTTATTTTATTATGTGAAGTATGCATGTGCCTGTTCAGTCTATTAGAACTTTTTAATAAATTATGGTAAGTCATAACTTTTCTATATAGGTTGCAAAGTATTTATAATCACTCTGGATCACTAACTTATAATTAATAGACATTAAAGGCTCAAGCTAGAGGAACGAGTTGCCACGTACTGGGACTAAACAGCTAGCATTGTGCAATCTGACCTTTTATTTTGAAACTGAATCAATATTGTACTGTATGTCTTAAAGCACTTGTATGTTAAAACTTTAATTACAGCTCCTATGTGTATAAGTCCTAAGTAAAGCTACCGCTGACAGTGTTTGGACTCATTTTGTTCTTGAACATAAAATAACTTGTAGTACCTGTTAACAAGATTCTAATAAATAATTATGGAAACAGTTTGCTGGATATGTGATATGTTTGAGGATGGTGATGGTAGCAGTAGCGTGTTCGTGTTTTTCTTGTGAAGGAGCATTGTTTGATCTTGCTATTCCAGGTCAGGGCCAATTGAGCTTGGTAATGAGCCACTTGTGGTATTGTCTTTTAAAGTACGTCAATGCTTTTTAGTTTTCTGTTTATTTAATTTCATTTATATCCCATCCTCCCTAAGGAGCTCAGAACAGGTTGCATGGTAGAGAGAGGTGGTGGAGAGTAAAACTGTGACTGAGTTCAAAGAAGCGTGGGATGAACACAGAAGATTTAGAATCAGAAAATAATATTAAATATTGAACTAAGGCCAGTTACTGGGCAGACTTGTACGGTCTGTGTCTGTATATGGCCGTTTGGTGGAGGATGGGCAGGGGAGGGCTTCAATGGCTGGGAGGGTGTAGATGGGCTGGGGTAAGTCTTAACAGAGATTTCGGCAGTTGGAACCCAAGCACAGTACCGGGTAAAGCTTTGGATTCTTGCCCAGAAATAGCTAAGAAAAAAAAAATTTAAATTGAATCAGGTTGGGCAGACTGGATGGGCCATTCGGGTCTTTATCTGCCGTCATCTACTATGTAACATATATAAGTTAGCAAACAAGGCACAGAAGACTAAGGCAATATGGGTAAGTGAGATGCATCTAGTTCAATTGTTCTGGATTAGCAGACACTTGGAGCCTGAAGCATGCACAGGGAGTCAGTTAAAAATTAATAAGAGTGATGCTAGCTTGTCCTGAGGAGTCGGGTGAAGAGGTAGTTTTTTTTTTATTTGCTCATCTAAAGCTCAAAAGTCCCAGTAAGGGATTTGATGTTAGGATGAAGTTAATTCTAGTACTTTGCTAAGAAGCGAGGGCTGCATTCAGTTCATTGATGCTCTTATAAAAATGTTAAGATTTCAGGACCTTTCTCAACATTACTTCATTAAAACTACCAGAAAGTTAGGTATGGTGGAAGGCTTTCCTGGGGTTTAGTGTTTTACGTAGTGTAAGTGTAGGTGTAGAAGATGGTGGTGCCTCTAATTTTGGAGCTCATCTTTAACTGTTAATAATAGCTCAGCTTGTAGTTAGAGTTGAGAATTCAGACAGAACTAGATACTTGGGCAATGCTGAGCTCGAGAAGATAGAAGACTGTTTTAGCATCTATGTGTTGTTGTAACCCAGTGTCAGCATAGTCTTTTAGCACTTGTGAATGCACTGGCCTGATAGCTTGGCTCTAGTTAATACTTTTTGTAAATTTTAATAAAAAAGTTTGCAAGTTAACTGTAGCTCCAAGATTTACTTGAATGAGTTACAGCTACTCCACAGCTAAGGACTTAATTACTCTTACCCAGTTACAGAACGGTCTTATTAAGTCCTCATGTTAAGAAACCTTAATTCCAGTCTTCCACTTTTAAAAATATCACTATGAAAACAGAGAACTAGAAATTCAGTCTAAGCCCTGATGATCTATTTGGAATATTCTGTTTCTTTGCAAAGCTATTTTATATTGTTATAGCTGCTATCAATTCCTTGGGTAGATTATGTTCTGTCTGAAACCATGTTGGCTACTATTGACAATATGTTCAGTGTAAAGATGGTATGGTCACACAATACTAAGACTTGGAAATAGATATTAATATTAATGCAAAATCCTTAGTGCTAGCCCCAACTTGACTGCTATTACCACGCAGTTAATGGATTATTATTCAATCCTTCAACTAATTTGAATCGACCTCAGAAACACTCCACTGCCCAGAGAAAACTTTGATTCTTGCGGCAAGCTTTATATGTTAAGGAAATGTATCGTAAGCTGTGTGCTAGTCAGCTGACTTCCCTCTCGCTGCGAGGTACCTCCTGTAGGGCCAGAGGTTCACATACCAGTGCTGCATGTCTATAGGCAGCAATTTCCTGCTGCCATCGCATATCTCTTGGGACTCCTGCCTTCCGCATCTTCTCTCTGCACCCCCTGACCAGCAGCGGCAGCTCAGTATGCTTTTAACTTGGCCTCACAGCTGCCGTTAGCATTAATTTAGATGCGGTTTCATCAGGCAGCCTCGGGGCCGTTGCTAGGCCGGCCCCTTTCGATGACACAACTTCCTCTTTCGTCAGAAACAGGCCAACCTAGCAAAGGGCCCGAGGCTGCCGGATGAAACCGCGTCTAAATTAATGCTAGCGACAGCTGTGTGGCCAAGTTAAAAGCACACAGTGAGCAGCTGCTAGAGACAGGAGAAGTACTGCTGGACGGAAGGGAAGGAGGAAGAGGCGCTGCTGGACCTGGCAGAAAGGAAAGATGCTACAGAGGGTAAGATAGTAGATAGGGAGAATATATTAACTGTGAAAGGGGTTGGGGGGGAGGGAAGGAAGGAAAATTTACAGGAGGAGTGAGTGATGAGAGGGAGAAATGATGCATGGGGATAGAACATGAGTTGGGGAGTGAGAAGGAAGGATGTCACTGGAGGGAAGAGGCAATGAAAGAGAGAAAGTGGCAGGAGGCAGAAAGAGTTGGACACGGAGAGGGTGAGATGGATGGGGAAGAGGAGAGGGCAGAGAGTGAAAAGTTGGACTAATGGAGGGAGAGAGATGTTGGTAGGAGAGGGAAGGAGGACCGGAGAAGCATGCAGGAGGAAGAGAAAAAGAAACATTGGACTAGGAGTGGGGCCAGAAAGGAGGAAGAGAAGGGAGATGGACTGCAGGGGGAAGAAAGGAGGGAGATAAAAATGTTACACTAGGGGGGGTGGGAGGAGAGATAGGAGGGGAGTCTGGTAGCGCTATAGAAATAGTAGTAGTAGAAGAGAGAGATGCCAGACTGGGAAGGGGGAAAGGAAGGAGAGAGATGCCGGACCACTGGGAGGAGAGAGGTATCAATTCTTTATTTGTATACCGCACAGTGCCTTTCGGTTCTAGGCAGTGTAAAATAAGAATACAGTAAGGAAAGAAATTAATATTAAGGATAGTAGAGGTGAATGGCACTGGGATTTCTGGTAACCTAGGGAGGGAAGGAGGGGGGTGGTGATAGAGATGGTTTGTTTTCTATGTAATCGATGGGATTTCCTCTTTGTTATAGGATGTTTAGCATAATTCTGGTGCACAGAGGTTTACTGGACTTGTGTGTCAGGAGGGGGTATGTTTTACTTTATAAAATCATTTGAGGAATGGCATAGCATGCTTCTTTGGGTTTGGACTTGCTTGTGCTCTGCTGCTATTGTTACTCTATTGTTATCATCAATAACATTGTTTAAACTTAAAATTAATAGGACCTGGGTCCAACAACTCATTCAGGCCAGTTCAGTGTTTCCAAGTCAGTCCTGGAGTACGCCCTTGCTAATCAGGTTTTCAGGATATATTTAGTTGTAGGAAGGGCAGCAGTTGACAGCCAGCTGACCAGACTTTGGTGAAACATGTTGACAATCGTCTTCCATGGGATCAGGTATTCTATTCATGTTTTCCTCTTCAAGTGTACTTTCAAGTAATATTAAAGCTTTGACAGAGCACTGTGAAAAAGGGGCTTCATGTGCTTCTCATAAGCAGAGTTCACCTGTTTAAAAAAAAAAAAAAAATCTAAGGTTATAAAGACTTAAAAGTTAATGTTGGTACCAAATAGATTTTGTAGTGTCAGTTTACAGATAGAACTATTTAAAGTAGAATAGCACATTTTAAAGGGAATACATGTAACTGCTTCACTACATTAGTGCTCGTGGAATTTCCAGAGATTACACACAGCCATGGAGGTAAAGACACTATAGTAAGCTAGCCTCTGCTGTAATTTTGCCACAATGTGCTTTAACCTTCTGAATTAAGTGTTTTCCCAAGTCAGTCCTGGAGTACCCCCTGCCAGTCAGGTTTTTAGGATATTTATTATTATTAAAGTTATTTATATACTGCCTATCAACATAGGTTTATAAGCATTTTCCCAGTGGGATCACAATCTATTTAATGTGCCTGGGGCAATAGAGTATTAAGTGACTTGCCCAGGGTCAGGAGCAGCGCAGGGCTTGAGCTCATAACCTCAGGGTACCGAGGCTGTAGCTCTAACTATTTGGCCACTCCTTCCGCCATTATATGCAGGAAGAGATTTGTATACAATGGAGGCAGTGTAATCAAATCTATCTTTATCGTCCCTCCATTCTGGTACATAACGGAGGGGGTTTATGCTCCTCTGCCAGCAGGTGGAGACTGAGAACACATTGCCTTTTTGTCAGTAGTACAAGTGGGCTGTGCAGTAGAGAATGACACGGTGACAAAATTAATCACCGTTCCCGTCCCCGCGGATAACCGCGGGAAACCATCTTCATGTCATTCTTTAAGGAGAGAGGGAAGAATCAGAGTATGAATGGCCACAACCACTGACCCTCAAGCTTTGCTTTGAAGAATGCTGGTGTAGAAGGATTGAGATTGAAATAGACACTAGAAAATGACATGGGATTATTTCCCGCGGTTATCCGCGGGGATGGGAACGGTGATGAATTTTGGCACCATGTCATTCTCTACTGTGCAGTCCCATCTACAAACAGTCTGTTCTCAAGTCTCCAGCAGGTGGAGGTGATAAAGCCTGTGCAGTCTTTCTTTTGGTTAGTTAGGGCAACAGAAGAGCTGCTTAGTGGCCTTATTGTAGCTGTCTTTCCATTCACCCCTCTCTTCACCCTCTCCATTACTGCAAACATGTTATGTTATGCAAACACTTTGTTACTTTCTTTTTTTTGCATGTCCCTCAAAGTGCTCTCAGATGACCTCCTTGATGGGCAGGATAACAAGTGCTAAATAAACTTGGAAATTCTTAAACATGACAAGAGTTGACTCCTTTAAAAATTACTAAAAACCCTTTCTGAAGTGGTCTGTCCTTTGAGTGACCAGATGTGATTTTGGGTGTTTGGAGGGATAATACTTCCGGGGTGTACAACGGGGGATTGTTGCTGAAAGTACTGTTTGTGATTTGCTGTACAGTTGGATGTTTATAAGCCTGAACCTTTTTGTATTTGACTTAAACGGAAAAAGTGAACAGAGGAGTAACCTAGTGGTTAGTGCAGTGCACTGTAAACCAAGGGATACAGGTTCAAACACTACTAAAACTTTCCCTTGTTGCTACTATTTGGGTTTCTGCCAGGTCCTTGTGACCTGGCTTGGCCCCTGTGGGAACAAGATACCGGGCTAGATGGACATTGGTCTGACACCGTATGGTTATTCTTATGTTATAAATAAAAATCCCCAAAATATGTATCAGTATATGATGATGGTTACACAGCACCCTACCTGATGGTTTTCTGGAGCTTTCTGAGCCCATTCAAAGAGACGTTGATAAACTTGTCCATCATAGCTTCCAAGCGCCGAGTTTAATTGTTCATCGGTATAGTCAAAAGCATCCACCAATACAACAGCTTCTTTCCTATGGAAACAAATCAATGTTTGTTCCGTGTTAAGGTTGTCCCAGAATCGAGATATACTGTGGGGAAGGGAATAGTAATATATAGGGTACATTTTCCTTGAGCAAGTGCATCCGTCCCCCCTCCCCCTCCCCCCCCCCCCCCATATCACCAGCTATATTCTTCATCTTATTTTCTTCTCTGCTTCTTCTACTTTTACACTCCAGTGTACAGGTTTCTCTTCTACACTCTGGTCGTAGCTCTCATTAGGGGCCAAAATTGACACCATGTTCTCTCCCTGGACAAATGAATTTTTTAAAATCCTATCTAAAAACATAGGAAAATTTCAGTTTCAGCACTGAAACCAGCCTTCAATTTGAATTTTGTCTTGTTTTTGGCTGAAAATTCCAGTGCTTTTTCATTGAAACAAAACTGTATTATGTAGTCCACAATTCGCTACCCTTCCCCAGGCCAACTGTATCATTGGTGCTTCAGAGGGGTAGAAGAGATCCCCAGTCACTCCTATCCATGCTGGCACTGCTGACAAAATGGCTGCCAGGATCTCCCATGATCTGAGTGATTGGGGATTGCTCCTGCCCCATTTAGACCATTTATAATAGGATAGGCCCAGCACATTCCCCTTTTATGTAACCTGGTATCAGAGGTACACCCCTCCCCAGGCCTATCTTTGGTTCTGGGAAGAGGAGTCTTGTTGGGTGGGCAGGAGAGAGGGTCGTTCTTGTGCTGAATCGGGGCAAGTTTCAGCTGAAAATGTGTGGCAAATTTTGGCTGCGGATCTGTTTTGGCTGAAACTGACAACTGGTTTCAGTCACCATCTTTGATCTTAGGTAGTCCATCCTCTGCTCAAGAAGGTCATTTGTAGCTAGTGTTTATGGAATCTGCTCTTAAAACATCTAATTTCAGATTCCAACTTCACTGGATTAAGAATAACTGAAGGTTCCTAAAGCTGTGATGGTTATCAACCCCAGACTTATTTCAGGTTTTTCTTATGAGATGTCATTGCAGTATAATTTGCTTCAAATGTAAACATCTCACCTCAGCAGCAACAGAAGATCCAGGTAGATTTCAGTCACCATGTCTAGCTGGTTTCCAGAAATGTATTCATTGTGTAAGAAAGATCCTGCATTTGTACGAATCCAATGCAATGCAAAGAGGTGGCACAGACGTTTCAAACTTATATGGATGCCAGGGTCACTGTTGAGCTTTTCCACAGTGTCTACAAAAACCTTCACAATGATGTACTGGCAGTGAGCCTGAAACAATCATACATGAGTGATTACTAAAGTCTTACCTTATGAAGAATTTCTATTCTGTTCTGTCAAAAAGCTGCTTTGAAAATAGTTTTTCTATATATTCATACTAACAAGAATGTTTTGTATCTTAACTGAGGCTATAGATCACATGTGTTGAACACAAGGCCCGCAAGCTGAATCTGGCTGTTTTATGCAGCCCGCTGTAACTGCACCGGCTTGAGGGCAATGCGGCATTTTCCTCATTGACGCCCCCGGATGTTTTACCTTCTGGCCGGCTCCCTCCTCCTCCCTGCTGCGGTTGTTTCTGTGCACAAAGCCGTGGGTGGTGGCTCCTCGCAGGTCCCATACCTCATCCGGAAGCCCTCTGATGTTGCAACGTCAGAGAAAGCTTCCGGTTCAGGCGTGGGATGTGAGTAGGAGCCACTGCCCGCAGCTTTGTGCGCAGAAATGACTGCAGCAGTGAGGAGGAGGGAGCTGGCCTGAAGGTAAACACCCGTCGGAGGGAGGCACAGAAGGGAGAGAGAGGGACGTATTGGGACTTAAGAAAGAGGGAGCACAAACTTTGGACAAATAATAAAAGGAGGGAGGGAGCATGAACTTGGGACATACAATGAAGGGAAGGAGAGAGGGGAGCATGAGGGAAAGAGATGCTGAGGGAAGGAACAGAAAGGGATAATTGGGTGTCAGAGAGGGAAAGAGAGATGGTGTATATGGGGAGATGAAGAAAGAGGAGAATTGTTGGGCGGAGAGAGAATTATTGGACATGGTGGTGGGAGAGAAGTGAGGTAGAGATGTATGAGGAAGAGAGATGTCAGACCACAGAAGGGAAGGAGGGCAGAGAGATATGCCAGACCGCAGAAAGAAGGAGAGAGATGTTAGACTTCGGGAAGAGGGAAGAGAGACATATGCCAGACCTTGGGAGAGGGGAGAGATTCCAGGCTCTGGAAAGGAGATAAGAAAGATGCCAGACCATATAAGGGGGAAAACAGAGTTGAAACCATGGGAGAGGGATGAGATGATGCACAGGGATGGAGGGGAAGGGGAGACAGAGAAAGGAGATGGTGCACAGCAATGGGTGTAGCAGGAAAGAGATAATAAGAAATGCTTCTTATGGATAGATGGGAATAGGGGAAAAAGGGAAGAGATGGTACACATGGATAGATGGGAAGACTTGGAAACGTAGATAGATTTTGAGAAGAAAGCAGAAAAAAATGGAAGAAAGTTGAATGTTAAAAAGTTAATGCTAAAGATGGATGTATGGCAGAAAGTGAAGGAGAGAAAAACAGCAAATGCATAAGGTGGCTCTGGATACACAGTTAAGAGCACAAACAGAAGGAAGTGCAGCCAGAGACTGGGAAAGATGGTTTGAAAAACAAAATCACCAGACAACAAAGGTAGGGGAAATGATTTTATTTTCAATTTAGTGATTGAATTGTGTCAATTTTGAGAATTTACATCTGCTGTCTATATTTTGCACTGTTCAGGAAGAAATTCAATTGTTTCTTTTTCTCTGGGGTTGTAATGCATGCAGAGTCTTGAATCTTAGGGTTTCGTTTGTATATATTAGTACTTTTAGTTTTTGGTCCCGTATTTGCATAGGGGTTATCTGTGTTCTGTTAGGAATGAATGTTGAGAGGCATACAGTGTGCTTTGTGTAGTTTAATTTTGTGATTAACCATTATGTGTTAATAAGGTTATATATGAAAAATGAATAGAAACATTGGTATTACAATTAGTACTATTATGGGGTGGGATCTGGCCCGTGACTTAGCCTGTGTTTTAGATTTTAGCCCTTTAATGTGATTAAATTTGACACCCCCTGGTCTATAATGTCTCATCTAGTGCACTGGAATACAATTGTCATCCTGTTGCTTAGAGTATATTGAGTGTAGCAGCCAATGCTGTAATGAGAATAGTTCATTCATTGTGTGTTCTTAAACCCAGGACTGCCTGTAGTCATTTATGTATCAAAGCTGTGTTTCAGTTAAACCTCACATTGAAAATATTTAGTTTTCAGGACCATTCAGAAGTAGCTGTTGGCAGCAATCATGCTGATAATGGCCACTTCTGAATGGTCCCAATGATTATATAAGTTTTGAAAATAAATACAGTGGTACCTTGGTTTATGAGCATAATTCGTTCCAGAAGCATGGTCGTAAACCAAATTACTCGTATATCAAAGCGAGTTTCCCCAGAGAAAGTAAGGGAAACTCGCTTGATTCGTGTGTCGTCGTCCCCCCCCCCCCCCCCCCCGAGGCCAGTGGCACTGCTCTACCCCCCCCCCACCGAAAACCGGCATTGCTCCCCCCCACTCACGAAGACCCCCCCCACCGCTTGATCTTCCATCCCCCCTGTGATTTGGAATCCCCCCTGCCGCGATCCAACATCCTCCCCGTACCCATCACCCACCCGATCACATCACTTACCCCCCATCTTGCACCCGGCACCAACGCACAGGACATGCCGGTGTCTGAAGATCTGTCCTTTTCGCTGGACCTTGAGCATCTGCGCATGCTCAAGGCCTTAGTTTCTGCTCTCTCCAAGATTCTCAGAGATCTCGAGAATCTCGGGCACCGGCACTGGCGTGTCCTGTGTGTTGGTGCCGGGTGCCAGATGGGGGGTAAGTGATGTGTTCGGGTGGGCGACGTGAGCAGGGGGGTGCCGGATCGCGGGGGGAGGCGCTCGTACATTGAGGCAAGCTTGCAAAACACTCGCAAACCGGTACACTCGTAAACCGAGGTACCACTGTAAGTATTTTCATTGTGGGGTTTGGTTGAAACATTCAGTTGATCACTGGCATTTATACTAGGTTTCAGATGGCATTAATTTGGTGCTCAAATTGGGGCTTTAAGCGCTAGTTTATAAAGTGTGCATCCCAGAGCACCCTTTACAGAACAAATGCTTTGCACTGATTTTTTTTTCCAGTGCCGATTTTGAGCCCCATTTTTAGAATGCCCTCCCTTAACCTTCCTTCGCCTAACATACAAACTCAGATTGTGAATGCTCCAAAGAAAGAAAAATATCTGTACCTGAATGTACACCACTTGAATAGCTTTTAAGCTTCAGACAGTATATAAGAAATTCAATAAATCCACCTCCCCCCAGATGACTTGATATTTTCTAGTTGACTTTCAAATGCCCGTTTCCCAGCTGCTTTAATACCATTGATGCTTCTAAAAGCTCCACGGAGGTGCTATTCCATGCCTCATACTGCTCCAATCCAGAATGAACCAATGCCTGCACTTTAGATGCTGCACCTCGAATGAGTCTGAAAAACAAAACAGGTAGTGCTTTCAACACTGAGCCCACCTTGCGCCTTAGTAAGTAAAAGGTGGTTCTAGAAAGAAAAATTGATGATTAAGGATAGCAGTGATATACTTGTTTTAAGTGTGCCACTTTCTAACTTCAGACTATCCGCTATAACTTTTTTAAAGAATAAAACAATCGATTCGCATTTACCTATTTCACTTCATTCAGGATTTTATAGACTTCTATTCCATCTCCCCTCAGCTTCAAGAAACAAAGTGCACCCCAAATCATTTAAATTGTACAGTTTCACTAACTAAATTTCTGCCATCATCTCATAATCGATGATGACAGAAAAACACCAGTCACTATGTCCTGTTTACTCCTGTACTTTGATAAGTATATATCCCAGCCAAATAGCTTGGCCCTGAAGAGTTTTGTCCCATTGTATGCATTTCCAAAGCAGATCAGGTCCATGCAATACAATAGCATGAAAGTTTAAAACCTTGACTATCACTTAAAACCACACAATAAAATTTAGCTTCTTTATCGTCTCTCCAGACTGGCACAGAAACTGACGGGTAATAGCTAATCATGACCAGCAGGTGGAGACAAGACACAAACTTTTGGCTGTAGTACCAGTTGGCTTTGTAGTACAATCAGTCTGCTCTCAGTTTCTAGCAGGTAGAGGTGGTAAGCCTGTGCAGTCTTTCCCTGGTTTAGTGTAGGGCTGTTGTATTTTGTTTAAATTGGCCTTCTTGTCCCTGTTTGTGGTGCTGGATTGAGCTTGGGGGATCCTTTCAGGGGTTCGTCCGAGCTTGGGGGATCCTTTTAGGGGTACGTCCAACCTCGGGGGGTGTCACACTCAACGGGTTGAGTCCCTCCCCCCATTTCCCCCACCTCCCCAACTTTTTACTGTAGAGGTGCCTCAGCTGTAAGCCTTGCCACCGATATTGGCAAGGAATATAGCTTTAAGAGCCAGTGGGGTCTGTTCAATTGTAAATTAAAGTTATATGGGGGGGGGGGGAGTTCTAAGGCAGTGCCTGTCTGAAGGGAAGCTTTCAATTAAGGCAAATTGATTTTAATTGCTAACCAGCACTTGTACTTTTTTCTCATAGTGTTTTCACAGTGAGCACTTTTTAAAGGGAAAAAGTGTTCATTGTGCTCCAGGTGTGCAGTCAATGTGGCTGTTGCGAAGGGGAATCCTCACCGGTTTACCCTTCGCACATGCACCACAAGTCATCAGAAGGCAGTGGGGAAGCCCGGGCTTCCCCTACCACCCACAAAGGGATTTTCCCAGCCGCCAACTGTCAGGGAAAGGAGGTTTCCCTTACCGCCGATAGTGCTGGGGACTCCCTTACTGCTGCTGCTGACTTGCCTACTTTAGCGGCTGAGGCAGTTCAAGCCTCTTTGCCGTTGCAGGCATCAGGGGGAGTTTTTTTGGCAAGTTTTGCGCCGGTTTTGGCAGAAAGCTTCTCCATCTTGTCTGCAGCCTCAGGTGACCTTCCCCCTGTTTTGGAAAGACAGAGGCAGGTTTCTGCTGGGTCTCCTGCTTTGGCAGCAAGTCTTGCTGTGCCACCAGGGGGGGGGTTCCCCAGATTTTGTTTTGGTCTTGCGCAAGGCTTACCTTCAGGTGGCTGGGGGTCTTGTTTCCTCCCCGGGGTTTTCAGGGAGGGGGTTCACCTTCCGGTTCTGACCCAATCCCCCTGTCTTTATCCAAGCGGCTGTGGGTCTTGTAGGATGAAGAGTTTTTGTTCAGGGATGCGGATACACCTGATAACTTGGATCCCTTGGTGGACCCCCAACAGCCTGTCGTGGGAACGGATGCTGCTAGCTAGCGAGGATGCGTTGGTGGTGCGTATTTTTCAGCTGGAAGAGTTCCAAGAACTTATTCTTCAGGTTTCGTTGGTTTTGCGTTTCAAGGAAGATACAAAGGAGCCCCCACATATGGTGGACCCCTACTTCGGGGGATCCACTCGGCCTCCCACTCTTTTCCTGTGCATCAGGATATCCAATAATAGTGCTCACGCAGTGGAATACGCCGGAAACATCTTTTGTTTTGCGCGCTCCATGACTCACCTGTATCCTATCCCGGAGGTGGATAGGGATACCTTGAAGTTTCCTGTTGTGGATGCAGTGGTCTCTGCCATCACGCGTTGGCATATGGTGCCGGTTGAGGGCGGCTCGGCCTTACGGGACTCTGAGAACTGTAGATAATAATAATAATAATAACTTTATTTTTCTATACTGCCATAGTCATAGAATCTCTTCTTAGGCAGAGTTTTAACGTGGCTGCCCTGGTGATCCAGGTGGCAATGGATGGCGGTCTGGTGGTTCGGGCTTGTTTTCGGTGGTCCAAGCATGTTCTTGACTGGTCCTTAGTGGATCAGGAGGTAGCTAAGATTGATCTGGGCGCTTATCTCTTGAATGCCATGTATGAGCTGCTGCGGGCTTTGGCCCATCCATGGCTCTCGGAGGTCAGCAGAAGCGGTGTCTAAGGCTAACATTAAGAAATTTCAAGCTTTTGTATCTCTTCCTTCCTTCACAAGAGGGCTCTGCTGCTCTTTCTTTCTTGCAGAGAGCCTTTCCTCAAGTTCACAGAGGCTGGAGCTTCTTTGTGCACCATTCTGTCTTTTCTTTTTTTAATAAATATTTAACTTTTATCAATCATGTAAAAAATATACAACCACCACTCAGGGGGGCAAAAATACAAAATAGCCATATAATATCAAATATACAATAAAAATATTCACCTGACCCCCCCTCAAATACTCAACTATCTCCAACCCCTCCATTAGAGAAATTGCTATGACCATACCGTGTTCATCAGCTAATAAAAAGAAAACTCTAAAAGCAGTCCAACTGCCAGGTAATCTCCAATTTACACATGCAAAATCAAATCCAGTCGAGTCCATAGTTCTTGTGTAGGATCGTTCCATCCTTTTTGCTGAAGGTTATTTTGGCTTTCCATGTCAATCAAGAAGTCAGATTGGTGGTGTTCCAGTCCACAGATTCTAAGAAGAACTGGATTCTGAACAAGTTTTTTATGAGTAGAGTGCTGCAATAATAGCCTGAACTCGTTGGATGTCCAACCATCATTTTGTGCTCACTTGTCTGGCTAGACAAGACGTACCAGCTTCCAAGATCATGATTTTCAGATGGATCATCAGCATATTGCCTGTGGAAAACACTCACCAGTCTTTGTAAAGGTGCATTCAACCAGAAATGTAGCTCCTTTGTAGCAGAAGCTCGGGCGGTCTCCCCTCCCCGCAAAGATCTGTAGGGCAGCGACTTGGTCCACTCTAGATATACAGTACTCCCCCGAAATTCAGAGGGGTTCCGTTCCAGGAACCCCCCCCCAAATTTTAAAAAAACTGCAAATACGGTTTTCAGGCAGGAGAGGGCAGCCGGAGCGCTGGCAAGTGAAGGAAATCACTCGCTGTAGGCTCCAACTGCCTCTTCCTGTACTAAAGTCAGGCCTTATCAATCAGGAGCTGCATGTCAAAGAGTTTCCCCATACCCCTCCTTCACATGTGTTTCTATATGCGACTACTGCCTGGTTTAGTACAAACTGAAGGGGGCAACAAAGCTCTCTGGTGAAGGAGGGATTCAAAAGCTGGGATGGATTCCTTCTGCATGGCTCAAGCATGGGGATATTACCCATTTGTCCAGAATGACACACTTAACTACTAGAAAAGATGTTAGCAAGGTAACATAGGATAGCTGTGCTTAAAAGCTTGAACAGATTTCTGGAGGTAGACTTGGGAAAGCTTATTCTTGGGATTAAGCAGCATTGAATTTTGGCAATTGTTGGTACTTGTAACCTGGACTGGCCACTGCTGGAACTAGATCCTGGATTAGATGAACCCTTGATGTTAATGAGCACCCTATTAAATATACCCAAAAGGAGAAGCCCACCTGCATGCTCTGTGCTCGAAGGCATCTAGGTAAATCTCTGTCTTCAGGAAATCAGATTTGTCTCGGGCTTGACACCGTCTAGACAATGCTGAAGTCAGATAGGCCACAGACTGAGGAAGGGACTGACCCGACTGTCCCATGGCAAGACACTTGACAAGGTATCTGCAGAAAAATAAAGGTTCAGCCTCGTATCTATACTATTTGAATATTCTTATGCATGCTTAAGGTGTTTCAGTTGTATTATGCTAGCATCATGTTTATCACTTCTGGGTTATGCAAATGTTCCTCCGTGCTGCTTATTATGATGTATCATTTGTACCCTGCTGTTAGAAATATAAACATAGTAGATTAATAGTACACTCGTATGCCCTCCTATTTCTCAGAACAAACTTGCCGTTTCCGAGTCTATGTCATGGATTGTTACTTAGGCTTATTTGCTCATTTTCATTATTGTGGTGCCGAGAGAACTGCTGGGTTCGATAGCTTACAGTTCTTTGCTGTAAACTGTCAGCTGCGTCTGAACTGAGTCTTACAGGCTAAGGATGAACAGCATCGCTACAGCTGTGTGCGGAGAGAACAAGACCTGCAGCATTCAAGGTCCCAGAAAGGTGACTCTGATGGCAGCAGGGTACAATCAGCCCCAGTTGGAGGAAAGTGTTTTTGGCTAGCTCCGTAGTTTTTAATTTATTTAAAAGCTTACTATACTACTCAAGCCCGATAAAGCACAGCAGCACGACATACAATTTATTTATTTTATCTAAACTACAATAGAAAAACATAAAATGACAATAGAAAAGAACTCCAATTATGAGAGGACAGTAACATACACACAAGAGGGGAAAAGAAAGGCAAGTTTAAAGTAGTAATGTTATTGTGAAAGCCCTTTTCCTCCTGCCTGTTCACAATATATATTTTTTTTTACGTTATTTTGCCTTTGTAATATTTTGTTGCTGTCTATATTCAAATGGGTTTAACTGGGCAGGAGGGGGCTCCTGCCCAGTTAATATCACTAAGCTGGCTGGCATTATTCAATGGCATTTAAGGCTGGGTAGTGGATTGAATATTGCCACTAAGTAAATGCATAAAGTTAAGACAGCAAAAAGGCTGTCCTAACTTTAAGCGCAGAATTAACCAGGCACTTGGTCTGAACATCAGCGCCTGGTTAACTACCGGGTCGTACCCAGCTATTTAGTATCAGAAGCTGCCCATGTCCCAGCATTAAAAAGCCGCGTTTCCTTCAGCCTGGTGCTGGGAGTGGCTTACTGCCACAGGCTGAATGTTGCCCCCTTAGTTGACTAGCCATGTTTGACTGATAAGGGATCTAGGCAAGCAAATCATTAAACCGTCCCACTATTTTTAGACGAGTGATCAGTGAGTGTCTTTCAGGGAATTGTGTGACTCCATGTTATTGTACAGTCATAGTGTTCTCAGAAAATAAAGCTCATGGGTGCAGGATCCCAGTGGACACCTGAGAGGAAAGCAGAACAGAACACATGCAGTGCTCGTGGGGACCCTGAAGGGGCCAGGAGTTGGCAGCTGTACTGATAGAGCAGAGGCTTTCTGGAGTTAATTTTATGAAATAAGTGTAAACATTTACAAATGCACTTACAGGCTGAGGGCGGGGCTGTGTGTGTCTGTGTAAAAGTACCTGGCGGTCTGTAAATACAGGACTGTATTTTCACCTTCATAGGTACAAGCAGCTAGTACATAGGAGTAGAGTGAGGGCAGTCCACTCAGCATTGAGTATCCATGTCCTCCACAGGCTCTGCGGCAGACTTCAACACCAGCAGTGGAGTATTCCGTCACCAGGGCCTTCATGCCTGCAGTGAGGGCATGAAGCTGCAGAGGAGCAAAGTTAATGAATGACAAGGGTGAAGGAAAGAAAGTTCATCTATTAGGTCAACTCAGTAAACAGTCCATGTGTATGGAGGAAAGCAAACAGGATGGGGGCTGGACCTGGCCTGTTTTTATCCTAACCTATACCAACTATGCTCGCTTGTTTATTAAGTTAAAACAAATAACAAATAAATTAATGAAACCAGGATCCTTCCTTACACTTTCACCACAGAACCATTCCATCCTTCCTTCACCAGCACCACTCCTGCACTATCAATCGATTTATTTAAATTAATTTATTCATTCCAATTATGCCTACCAAACTAGCAAAAGCTATTCAATGTGGTTTACATCAGAATATTCATTATAATTGAAAACATACTGGACAAACTAACACACGTAAATAAACAATAAAAGCACAATCATACTATATATCCAAGTCTCCTACTCACAAACAAGATTGCCACAGCAGATTTAACAAGAAGTTTTCTCATTTAAAAAAAACAAAAAACCCATAGGGGGAAAACTTCCACCTTACGGAATTCCCTCCCAAAAGAAATACAACTGCTCTCGCACAAATTCAAGAAATCACTTAAAATTTGACTTTTCAACCCAGCATTTCAACTAGACTAAAACGTCTACAAGTGAAATGGAGTCTCCAATTTAAGATTGAATACCCTAATTGAATTTTTAAAAATGTTATTATCCCAGGACAAGAAGGCGGCATATTCTCATGTTACCTGCAGGTGCCAGAGGTTGAGGAGTCTGACCCAATACAGCTATTCTTATGTGCCTTACCTCAGGCAAAGACTTGAAGTTCCCACTTTTGATCTCATGGTGCACCAGGTTGTAGTAGTCAAGCAGGTAAGGGCAGAGGAAGTGGAAGGCATAAACAGTGGCCAGCTGAGGTAGCAGCTTCCCTTGCTGAGTCTGGTAGTCTAAGATTTTTGCTTCAGCGGCACTGCAGAAATTTAAAAAAAAACAAAACACTAAAATGCTATGAAAAGACAGAAATATCCTCTCTCATGGATGGCCCTGAGAATAGCAATGCTTACGGTTTTTCTTTTATTCTACAGTGTGATGAACTCATCAATGGCCATGCCTTTGAAAAGAATCCTCTCATTCTGTTCCTGTGGCAAACTCTTCAGTACTGGGCCTACAATTTTTAAGTAACTGTAATTCTTGATATTCATGTACCAGAAGCAAAATTATTGGTAGCATAAGTTTGCTTAAGAAATATTACCAGCTTTGTTGTTTGATTTTTTGGGGGTATTTTGAAATCTATAACCCTGCAAATGAGGTTTAACGTGGATAAGTGTAAGGTGATGCATGTGGTAACAAAAATCTTATACTCGGAGAGACCACCCAGGAAAGAGACTTGGGAGTACTAGTAGACAAGTCAATAAAGCTGTCTGTGCAATGTGCGGCGGCAGCAAAAAGGGCAAACAGAATGCTAGGAATGATTAAGAAGGAGTTCACAAACAGATCGGAGAAGGTTATGCCACTGTACTGGGCCATGGTACGCCCCCACCTGGAATACTGCATCCAGCATTGGTCGCCGTACATGAAGAAGGACACAGTACTACCCGAAAGGGTTCAGAGAAGAGCGACTAAAACGGTTAATGGGCGGGAGGAATTGCCATACAGTGAGAGATTAGAGAAACTGGCCTTCTTCTCCCTTGAAAAGAGGAAACTGAGAGGGGACATGATCGAAACATTCAAGATAATGAAGGGAATAGACTTAGTAGATAAAGACAAGTTGTTCACCCTCTCCAAAGCAGAGAGAACGAGAGGGCACTCTCTAAAGTTAAAAGGGGATAGATGCCGTGCAAACGTAAGGAAGTTTTTCTTCACCCAGAGAGTGGTGGAAAACTGGGAACACTCTGCCGGAGGCTGTTATAGGGGAAAACACTCTCCAGGGATTCAAGACAAAGTTTAAAAAGTTTCTGCTGAACCAGAGCGTACGCAGGTAAGGCTAGACTCAAGGCACTGGTCTTTGACCTAAGAGCCTCCGCAGGAGCAGTCCGCTGGGCACGATAGACCACTGGTCTGACCCAGCAGCGGCAATTCTTATGTTCTTCACCAAGTCCACCTCTCCCTCTCCTTCATCTCCCCCAAGTCCATCTCTCCCTCTTCCCTCTGCCTTCAACTGTTGGGTCCCCCCCTGCTATCTCTGAATTGTTCATCTCTCCCTCTCACCATTTTGTCCTCCTCCACCAAGTCCACCTCTTCTTCCATCTCCCCCAAGTCCATTTCTCCCCTCTCCAACATTTCCCTTTAGTCCATCTTCCCCCCCCCTCCGTATCTACCTTTATTTTGTCGTAAAATTTGTTGCAAGTGGCGTTAGCGAATCTAGCGAGCCACAGCTCTCCTGCCGCCGCTCCTGCTGTTTTCTCTCTACTGTGGCCTGCCCTCAGTGACATCTTCCTGTTTCCGCTGGGGCGGCCACAATGGAGAGAAGATAGAAACATAGAACAGACTAGCGGCAGGGTACCTCTGTGAATCACATTCTCTACTGCCACTTGGCAACAACTTTTGCATCAAATTAAAGGTAGATGCGGGAGAAGGGAATTAGTAAGAGAAGAGTAACAGGATTGATTCCAAGAAGAAGTAACCAGTAAAAAAATAAAAAAGAAAAGAAGCCAGGGAGATGTAGGCTCACCTTGTTGCCAATCTGCTCACACAGGCCCGCTCAGGCGTTCCCTTTGCCAAAGTCCTTTCTTCTAATGTAACTTCCTGTTTTGCAGAACAGGAAGTTACATTAGATGGAAGGACTCTGGCAGAGAGAAAGCCCTGAAAAAGGGCTCCTAAAAAGGAGTTCTGCTACTGGCGCAAATGGGCTAAAGAAAATCAACGCGCCTGCTGGCTGCGTCCAACGAACTGGGTCTGAAGAATACATTTTCCAGAGGAACCAAAAAAGATTCTGGTGTAAAGCCACACCATGAGCACTGCAGGGCCCTGCTGAGGCACTCACACCACACCAAAAAGTCCCGTCTCAGAATGTAGGCATTTGGCACCAAACTCCAGAACGGCCTCTGGGTGAGATATTTCCCTGAAATTGCAGACCCAGACTGGCTCCCCAGTCCTGGGGGACCTGAAGGAGGCAAAGCCCAAAGCTCCCGCCCTCTCCCCCAATGTGCTGTGGCATGAGGTATACAATCGCAGATCCGGCGCAACCAAGGTACACATCTGATAGAGTAGGGGCTGGGGAGTCCATCCCAAATGATTTTCAATAAAATGGAGGCAGAATAAAACTTTGGAAAAAAAAGATTGTTTAAAATTCAAAATGGCTGCCACCACCAGCGAATTTGTGCCAAAAAAGGCAAAATTAAACAAAATCTGAAAATAAAAAATTGCAATTTGGGGCTTGGGGAGGTGAGGGACCTACCCTCAGAAACTGTGAAAAACGACTTTTAAATTGTTTTACAAGTCACCCCTGAAGTTCCCATAGGAAATAATGGAGGATTACTCATAGTCACTGATGTGCCTTGTCTGTCCGCTTTTTCACACAGTAGCTGAATGGAGAAAAGGATTTTCTGCCTCAGAATAACTCCAAATGGACCAGACTTGAAGATCTTCAGACTGCCAGTTGGCCGGATACCGACTGTGACCTCCGCCCCCACGGATCCTTGCCACACGATCGGGGGTGGGAGGGGTTTCACTACAGATGCATACCGCCTGCGCTTAAAACCCGTGACAAGGTCAACGGGCAAGCAAACTCCCAGAGGAATGGACCCCGAGTCTCAGAATGGTGGCACACAGCAGGTTGGCTCCACAGATCCACCAAAGTTTCTCTGTGAAGCAGCAGTCCGGCTTCGTGGGACTGCGTCCTTTCCTCTGACAGGAGACCACCGGAAAGGAGTCTGAAGGCACTGAAAAAGCAAACTTTAAGCAAAAAAATAAGAAAAAGAAGCAGAGCAATTCAAAAGACTTCTGAATGGATTGCTTGCAGAAATTGAAAATGAATATAGCTCTATCTCTCAGGGTAAGGAGGAAAGGAGCATGTGCTCAGAAAAAAAAGTGTTGCGGGTTGGGATTGAACACCTAGCATATGGAATCCATAGAAGACATAACGGAATTGCTGTTGTGCAGTAAAGGAATAATGCAGGATTTTTGCCACTTGATGCATGTTTTTGCATCTCATTATTTAGCTCACATTTCATGCTAAGTATGCAAATGCAAGTAATACATTAGGTACTTTAGAAAGATTGTAAACCGCTTAGATAACCTTGATAGGCAGTATATAAATACCTAATAAAATAAATAAATTTAATTATTATGCAAATCAAACAAGTTTGCCTTTAAACTTTAGATGCATTATATATAGAAAAATCACAGCAGCTTAGAGCCAACATTATTTTTCTTCCCAGAAGCATCAAGCCACTAAGGTATGGCCCGATGCTCCCTGGGGCCATTTAACAGGCCTGTGCACCCACTCTATCTCCTCATCAACAAAGAGCACTTCCCCTTATCCCCATGCTGAACCTACTAGGCCTATTTTCTGGGAAACAGGTGCGATACTCAGTCCCAGTTCTATAGACTTCAGGAATCAAAATGGCACTGGTCAATTGCTAGCAGTAACATGCAGTCTTCTTGTCTACAACAACACAATTTGATTTTCACTATGGGAGTCACTAACTTGTTGTACTGAGATACCAAGAGTTGGTACCTCTTGCAATAAATATTGCTATGTAGAAAGCTTTCTAAATATGCTGAAGGTGATTTTAAGATCCAATCAGCCAGTAAAAATCACTACTAAACAAATAAAATTCTTACTCACAGGAAGATATAGGTACTCTCCTCTATTATCAGGTCTTTTTTTATTTAAATAAATAAAGTTGATTTCATCTTCTGACCTAGACAGAATTACTAAAAGCATAGAGAATCTCCTCAGTGTAGATCTATGAATTAGGACAGTAAAATACAGGATGGGGACAGGCGAGTAAATGGCTGTGCAAAGTATTCCTGAATTGTCACTAACATACCCAGGCTTGAATTCCGACTGGCGACGGACAACAGAATATCTAATGGCAATCATGCAGGCCTTGGTCAAGGTGCCAACAACTACTTCACCAATCATGTTAACCCGTACTAAAATCATGCTGAAGTAATTTATCTTCTCAGAGCCCCGTTTCACGTAGCGGCCATCTGGAAGAACCTGAAAAATGTTAAAGGAATCTATTATAATATCCATTACAACAATTAGCGGACCTACAGTGGAGAGTGTTAGATGCTATTACAGTCGGGTGGGAGGGCGGTAATAACGAACGCACGCTGAACCTTAGAGAGCTTAGATGGATGTTTGAATTGCAAACAATGGCCCCTAATGGATTGAATGAAACATCCGATTGGATGGCGCAGGTTGATGGTTGATTTTTCCCTGTGGGTCAAATTGTGTCCCTTTAAATTATTTGTTTAAACTGGTTCTAAGTGCTACGGCACCATGTTGACATCATGGGAGGGTGGACCTACTTTAACGCTCTCGATAGCGCCACGGTCATCTTCTGATCGCTTGCGGCTGATGTAAATAGGGAAGTTTTACTTCATTATAAGACAAGTTAGATTTTTTAGTTATCAAAAAAATTGATATAATCAAATTTTTATATAGTATTTATTTATAGTATTTATGAACTAATATTTAAATATTCTGTTTTAACAGTTCTCCCGACCTTGATAAAGACAATTGAAACGCATCAGAAAGGGGAACCCACAGCGATAAAAACTAAGTTATATAGAATCAATAAGTTATGATAAAAAGAGTATGGATATTGAATCACAATTTAGAATTCATAGATATTAGTGAAGCTATGATGGGAATAATGAAGAATAACACCACCAGAAGCGTTATGATCTGGGTGGAAATCTGAACTCCCTTATAGTCTTCATTGTATGAAATTAGAAAAAAAGAAATAAAAAAGGAAAAAAAGAATAAAGTGTTTTTTGCTTGAGCGTTATGGTATTTGCTTTGAGCGTTATGAATTTGTTAACACATTTGAGAACTGAACTGAACCGACTTGTATGAATTTTTAAGGATGGCTCAGATGTAGATTACTCACAGCAAGGCACGAGTTCTTACCTGGGAGTATCGGCTCAACATATTCTGCAAGGGGATACGGATATTCCGCAGGAAGAGGTATCCGTTGTCGACATGTGCAAAACCCATCTTAGGACCTATGTCTCCCACTGTTATTCCTGCCGAAAAGGAAAATGGAATTGAGTTTCAATAACTTCTCCACATTTTGTTCTGTTTCTGAGTCATGACTTCAGGAAATCATCCCGACTGCTTTTCACCAGAACACGCTACTGCGATACAGAATAAAATCTATAATGTAATGTAATGTAATTTATTTCTTATATACCGCTACATCCGTTAGGTTCTAAGCGGTTTACAGAAAATATACATTAAGATTAGAAATAAGAAAGGTACTTGAAAAATTCCCTTACTGTCCCGAAGGCTCACAATCTAACTAAAGTACCTGGAGGGTAATAGAGAAGTGAAAAGTAGAGTTAGAGGAAAAATAAAAATAAAATAAACATTTTAACAAGACAGCATTGATCTAAATGCTTTGGAAGGTAGAAGAGAGGAGAGAAAGGAATAGAAGCAGAAGGGGGAGCCGTTGAACAGTAGAATTCTGGAGAAATTTAAATGATAGAAATAGAACAAAACAAAGACAAAAGGCAAAACAATAGATAAGATTAAAGATAAATCATAAGCTGGAAAGAAAAATAAAATAAAACTTATAATCAGCAACAATTTTTTTTTTTTTCTATTCTTTTGTCTCTTTGCCCTTTTGAACATAGCTGCAGTTCAGTATAGTGGTACAGCTATTGTAGGGCTCTTAGATCTCTCTTCAAAGCAGTTCTATCCTCTTTAGAGCTATTTTACTTCCACACAGACAAAGGCTATAAATAGATGGATTTTGTTTGGCCTATACTGTACATCCACTTATTTTTAACCTTTCTTTAAAATTTATTTATTTATTGAAGTTTTAATATAATTTCACAAGAGATCTCTTGTACAAGCAAATTAGAATTGAAACCAAGACATAAACTAAAAAAATTTTAAATAAAGAAACAAATATTAAATCTTTCTTAGGACTACAATATCACATCAGAGGAAGAATATTGAGAGTGAGAAGCAACTCAAAAGAGGAATATAATGGAGAGAGATCAAGATGGCGGCGGAGACGGACGCTTGAACGGGAGCAGTGCTCCGAATCGATAGCGATCAGCGCTGCACATTCTTTCTCCCCCAACGGAATTGGGAAGAGGAAAGGGATCTCTCGCCCTAACCCTCCGGCGTTTGGGACCCCGCAGCACCTGGTTCAAACCTCGAAAACGAGTGCTTTTTCCCGTCCATCTGAAGGAACCCTTCCTACCTCGGGGGCGAGCCCGGATTCATCGGGGGAGCTCAGCGCAGGAGCTGCACGGGCGTTTCTGAGCCCGGAGCAGAGGTCGGTCCCTCCCCAACCTGGAAGTGCTCAGGTGCAGGGAGACACAGTTCAGCTGTCTGAAGAGGAAGGGCTGTGCTCCAGTGAAGGAGGGACGCCAGCACGGGAGATTCAGGAGGAAGGTGCAGGTGGAATATGTCAGCTATCTCCCAGCACCATGGAAGGAGAGGTGAGAGGTGCTCCGGGAAGGAATGCCATCTGTTTTGGGGAATTAAAAAGACCGCAGAAAATAGATATGGAGGCGCTCTGGCAGGCCATATCTATCATGGACGCCAACCTTAAATTGAGTCTTTCGGCTATTAAAACTGATTATGGGACTATTTACTCCAAAGTAGAACAGCAAGAAGTGTGTCGGTCTGATTTAACCAAAAAATTGGAGAAACAAGAAGAAAATTTAAAGGAAATTAAAAACTGTACAAATGGAAATGGTTAAAGAAAGATCATTTATTTCCCGTAAGTTGGAGAACTTTGAAAATTCTTTGAGAAAGAACAATTTAAGATTTTTGAATTTTCCTAAGTGTCCCGTCATTTCACCTGTTGAGATGGCGAGAAAATATTTTCAAGAGGTTCTTTCCATTCCATTGGAAAATTTACCTCCAATTGTGAGGGCTTACTATCTGACTTTAAAGAAACCTCAAGGGGAATCTATAGCTGTTGAAGATCCGAAAGAAAATTTGGACATGAACTTGTCTTCATTTCTAGAAAGCTCCCTTGAGGTGATAACCGACAGAACTACTTTGTTGCTGACATTGGCTTTGGAAAGTGATAGGGAATATATTCTTCGTTTGTATTTCCGACATATTAATGACAAGTTTTTGGGCTCTAATGTTAGAATTTTCCCAGATTTGGCTCAGAAAACCCAGAAGCGAAGGAAGGTATTATTGGTCCTGAGGCCAAGAGTCCTAGCTCTTGGGGCTACTTTTTTGGTTAAATTTCCAACAAAATGCTATATTACCTATCAGAGTAAGAATTTTATTTTCTTTGAGCCCAAATAGCTTTTAGATTTTATTGGACCAAAAGAAAGGTTGGAATCTCAGTCCAATGATAAATGACCTACCATCCGGCTGTAGCTTGGGTTACCTATTGCCGCTACTCTAGTATAGAATTGTATTTCTAAATTGTGAAAATTTCCTCTCTTGATCTCTGTAATTGTGGACTAAATATTAGTTAACTAGTCTTTAAACCCATTACATTAACGGGTGCTAGAATATGTGTGTGTGTCTGTATTTATTTCTTTCTCTCTCTCTCCTTAGCCTGTTTCTTTCTTTTTCCTCGGCTGTCCACCACCACCCCTTGCCTGCGCCCCCTGTCCATTCTCCCTTCCTTTTTCTTCCCCTGTGTCCACCACCACCCCTTCACTGGTCCCCTTATCCAGCAGCAGCCCTTCTCCCTTTGTTTTAACTCCCCCCCTGTCCAGCAGCACCTCTTTCCTGCTCCCCCTGTCCAGCAGGAGGCCTCTCTTCCTTTTTCTGCCCCCCCTCCGTCCAGCAGCACCTCTTTTCTGCTCCCCCTGTCCAGCAGTAGGCCTCCCTTCCTTTTTCTGCCCCCCTGTCCCTTAGCACCTCTTCCCCTGTCCAGCAGAACCTCTTTTCTGTTCCCCCTGTCCAGCAGTAGGCTTCCCTTCCTTTTTCTGCCCCCCTGTCCATCAGCACCTCTTCCCCTGTCCATCAGCACCTATTTTTTGCTCCCCCTGTCCAGCAGTAGGCCTCCCTTCCTTTTTCTGCCCCCCTGTCCATCATCACCTCTTCCCCTGTCCATCAGCACCTATTTTTTGCTCACCCTGTCCAGCAGTAGGCCTCCCTTCCTTTTTTTGTCCCCCTCCTTTTTTTTGCCACCCCCCCCCCGGTCCATCAGCACCTTTTCCCATGTCCAGCAGTACCTCTTTTCTGCCCCCCCCCATCCATCAGCACCTCTTCTCCTGTCCAGCAGCAACCCTTACCTTCTTTATTTTTTGTCTGCCCTCCTCCGACATCTGCCTAAAGCCGCCACGACCTACAGGCACCAACAGCCTCTGCGGCCTGCTCCCACTCCCTCCTCGCCGGCGCTTGTGGTGGCTCCGTGCTTAGCCGTGGCGGCCTGCAGCTGCTGACAGCCGCCACGGCCTGCAGCCGCCGACAGCCACCGCGGTCTACAGCTGCAGTGGCCGACAGCCACTGGGGCTATTAGGCTTCCACCTCTCACTTTTGCCGGTCTGGTCTGGGCTGCTCGCCTTGCCGTATTTTTTTTTTTAGTTGAAACACGTGGCGGTGGCTCCTCTCATGATCCCCACCTGCGTCGGAAGTCCGACGCAGGCGGGGATCGTGAGAGTAGCCACCGCTGCGTCTTTCAACTAAAAAATGCAATACGGCAGGGAGCAGGCCAGACCGTAAGCCGCGCATGCGCACTTCCTATGGGTCGCTACAGCTCACGGAAAACGGACGCACGCGATGGAAGTGCGCATGCGCGCTAGCGTTTTATTATATTAGATGTTTTCATTACATCTGATTGTATAATTAGGTGATTTCTTTTTTTTTTCTTTGTTTGTTTCCGATCTTTTTCAAGTTATGTATGCTTGATTAAATTTAAAAGGCTATAAATAAAAAATTTTAAAAAAAGAGGAATATAATAAAAATAAATTGGTTTAACTGTATACGGTCCTCATATTTCCATAATCATGACTATCACTTATTAAACTATCCCGGTTGGCATTTTCTTCAAGTCCAGGAATGATCTAAGTTGTTCTAGTACCAGACAAATCACCCCATTGTGTACCCAATTCAGCCCTGCTTGGTAGAATAAAAACTCCCCTTCATAACATGTGGTTGCTCTGGGCTCCCACAACCCCAATCGATACATATAACAGAAGCAACCCATGGGCTAAAAAAGATATACTTAACACCTAAGAATTTAATTGAACATTTGCATGGATATGCCAAAAGAAACGTTGCTCCAAGTGTTAATGTTTCTGTCCTCATTGCTAAGAACAGCTTTTTCCGTTCCTGTGTAGTTCTTGTTGCATCAGGAAAAATCCAAATTTCTTTAGCACTCTCCAGACCAGTAGAGGTTAACTTTACGATTGGGTATATATCTAATCATGACCAGCAGGTGGAGACTGAAAACAAAACTTTGGGACAGTATATCCTAGCCCCTCCTCTCTATTTCCCTCAGTCTTCTTTCAGTCTCCAGCAGGTGTTGAGTGATCTGTACCCATCTCCCTTGGTAGGGCTGTTGGAATTTGTTTAGGGGTTTATTGTCCCTGTTTTTAGCCGGACGGAGCTTGGACGGACTCTGTTTGGGGGTTCGTCCAACCTCGGGGGTGTCAAACCCGGCGGGTCACGAGCGGGGTCCCTCCCCCCACTTCCTCCACCTCCCCATATTTTTTTAGAGGAGCCTCAGCAGTAAGCCTTGCCCCCTAAATCAAGCAAGGCATATTGCTTCGAGAGCCTGTGGAGTCTGTTCTGTAAAAAAAAAAAAAAAAAAAAATCCTGAGGTAGTGCTGGTCTGGAGGGTTGTATCCCTTTAAGAAAACTGTATTTTACTGTATTTTTTCAACTAACCGGCACTTTTTTTTACAGCTAGGTCGCGTATGGAGCAATGAGCACTTCTAAAGGGAAAAAGTGCTCATTGTGCTCCAGACGCGAGGCACTCGCGGCCGGCCTGTGCAAGCGGTGTTCAGGCCGGTGCGGTGGAGGAGCTCCGTCGGCAGCGGCTGCAGGCGCCCAGAGCTCCCCGCCGATGGTGCCTCGCGAGTCGGCAGGGAACGGTGGAGAAGCCCGGTCTTCTCCGTCCGCCCACGGAGGGATTCCCCGAGCCGCCGACGGTCGGGTTTTGGAGGATTCCCTCTCAGCTGATATTTTGACAGCTGATGCCGGCTTGCCTGTTTTAGCGGCTGAGACTTTTCAGGTCTCTCAGCCGCTGCAGGCTATGGAGGGAGCTGTTTTGGCGGGAAAGACGCCATCTTCTCTGTCTGGCCCCTCCATTTTGTCTTCCACCTCAGGTGACCTTCCCCCTGTTTTGGCTAAGCAGGGGCAGGTTTCTGCTGGGTCCCCTGCTGTGGCAGGGAGTCCCTTGGGACCCTCGGGGGGTTTTTCCCCTGATTTTTTCTTTTCATTATGCAAAGCCTATTTTCAGGCGGCTGGGGGTCCCGGTTGCGCCCAGGGGGTCTCGGGGGGTGGGGTTTCCTCCGCGCTCCCTGCGGCTTTGCCTCTCTCGTCTGACGTGACGTCCCCTCCGCCGCCTCTCTTGTCCAAGCGTCCGCGGGTGTCGTGGGACGAGGATTTGTGGTCGGAGGAACGTGTCGGTCTGGAGGAGGACCTGGACCCTTCTGAGGAATTCCAGGACCCTCTGGAGGGGACGGAAGCTGGCGGCGGGTTGTCGGGTTTCCCGTTCTCCAGTGACGAGGTGTCCGTGGTGCGCCTTTTTCAGAGAGATGAGCTGCCTGACCTTATTCAACAGGTTTCTTCGGCTTTGCGTTTTGAGGACGCGCCGCCGGAGACTCCGCGTGTGGGGGACCCTCTGTTACGAGGGATCCGTTCCGTTTCCCGCTCTTTTCCTATGCATCAGGATATTCGGGATATTATTCTTGAGCAGTGGAAAACGCCGGAGACGCCGTTTCGGCTGGCGCGCAGCATGGCTCGCCTGTATCCCATTCCTGAAGGGGATCGGGCTACGTTAGCTTCGCCAGTCGTGGATGCGGTGGTCTCGGCTATTTCCAAGCGGCATACCGTGCCTGTTGAGGGCGGTTCTGCCTTGCGGGACTCTGAGGAGCGCAAATTGGAGACCATCCTTAAGCAAAATTTTCAAGTCTCTGCCTTTGGGGTCCAGGCGGCTATTTGTGGGGGACTGGTCGCTCGCGCCGTGTTTCGGTGGGCGGAGCGGGTCTTGGATCGAGAGTCTGACGACTGGTCTCTGGTGGATCAGGAGGTAGCGAAGATTGAGATGGCTGCCTCATTCCTCTCGGATGCTCTGTATGACTTGGTGCGGATCTCGGCTAAGTCCATGGCTTTTGGCGTGGCCGCAAGGCGTGTGTTGTGGCTGCGCGCTTGGGCGGCGGATGCTGCGTCCAAAGCTAAGCTTACTAAATTTCCCTTTCGGGGGTCGTTTTTATTTGGAGAGGACTTAGATAAGTTGATTCAGACTCTGTCGGACTCGAAAGTTCCCCGTTTGCCGGAGGACCGTGCCCGCCCGGCGTCTCGGGGTGGTGCGGCCCGGGGGCGTTTGCGGGAATTTCGCAAGTATCGCCCTGGGCGTGGGGCTGCTTCTTTCCAGTCTCCGGGGTTTTCCCGGGGTCGGTTCTTCCAGCGCATGCAGCCCTTTCGGGGGGCCCGTCGGGGGGCAGGGAATCCCTCCGCCGGTTCCCCCGCTTCCCGTCCTGCACAATGACGCCTTGCCGGCGCCCCCCTTGGTTCCGGTGGGGGCCCGGCTGCGCGACTTTTTTCCCAAATGGGCCGAGATCACGTCCGATCAGTGGGTCCTGGAGGTGGTGCGGGACGGTTATGCCCTGGAGTTCGCCCGCTCTCTGCCGGATTTTTTCCTCGCTTCTCCATGTCAGACTCCCGGGAAGACGCTGGCGTTTCGCCAGACCCTTCAGCGCTTGCTAGATCTCAGGGCAGTAGTTCCAGTGCCCCCCCCGGAGTGGGGCACGGGCAGGTACTCCATTTACTTTGTGGTGCCCAAGAAGGAGGGGACCTTTCGGCCCATCCTCGATTTGAAAGGGGTCAACAGGGCTCTCAAGATTCCCTCTTTCCGTATGGAAACTCTGCGGTCGGTCATTCTGGCGGTTCAGCCGGGGGAGTTTCTCACTTCTCTCGATCTGACGGAGGCCTACTTGCATGTTCCCATTCGGGCCTCTCATCAGCGTTTCCTGCGCTTTGCGATCTTGGGTCGGCACTATCAGTTCTGTGCGCTTCCCTTTGGGCTGGCCACGGCTCCCCGGACGTTCACCAAGGTGATGGTGGTCGTCGCGGCAGCCTTGCGGTCGGAGGGCATCCTGGTACACCCCTACCTGGACGACTGGTTAATTCGGGCCAAGTCGTTGCAGGAAAGCTCCCGGGTTACGGCTCGGGTGGTGGAGTTTCTCCGGTCGCTGGGCTGGGTGGTCAACCTTTCCAAGAGTCGGTTGGTTCCGGCTCAGCGTCTGGAGTACCTCGGGGTGCTGTTCGACACCTCCTTGGGGAAGGTCTTCCTCCCAGAGGCCCGGGTGAGCAAATTGCAGTCTCAGATTCGCCTGCTTTTGGCGTCCCGGTGTCCTCGGGCGCGAGATTTCCTCCAGGTCCTGGGGTCGATGGCGGCGTCCCTGGACGTGGTGAGGTGGGCGCGGGCCCACATGCGTCCTCTCCAGTATGCTCTGCTCCGGAGGTGGTCTCCCCAGAGGCACGGGATGGATGTTCCGGTTCCCCTGCGAGGCTTGGCGCGCTGCAGTCTGCGTTGGTGGCTCCGGACCCCTCACCTAGTTCAGGGGGTGGGTCTGGATCTTCCGCAGTGGACGGTGCTCCTTACGGATGCGAGTCTCCTGGGTTGGGGGGCCCAGTGCCTGGGTCACTCAGCTCAGGGAACCTGGTCCACGGAGGAGGCCTCCTGGTCGATCAACGTGTTGGAGACCAGGGCGGTCCGGCTGGCGCTGTTGGCTTTCCACTCCCTTTTGTTGGGCAAGTCGGTCAGAGTCCTGTCGGACAATGCCACGGCGGTGGCTTATGTCAATCGTCAGGGGGGCACCAAGAGCACTCTGGTGGCGCAGGAGGCGGCTCGGCTCATGGTTTGGGCGGAGTCGCATCTTCTGGACCTCTCGGCCTCTCACATTGCCGGGGTAGAAAACGTTCAGGCGGACTTCCTCAGTCGTCACTTCTTGGATCCGGGAGAGTGGTGTCTCGGCGCCGAGGCGTTTCAGTTGCTAGTGCGTGCTTGGGGGCAGCCCCTGATGGATCTGATGGCTACAAGTGGCAACGCCAAAGTACCCCGCTTCTTCAGTCGTCGCAGGGACGGTCTGGCCGAGGGTCTGGATGCTCTGGTCCAACCGTGGCCAACGGAGGGGCTGTTGTATGTGTTCCCTCCTTGGCCATTAGTGGGCAGAGTACTGCTTCGCATTGTTCGCCATCCGGGGCTGGTGGTCTTGGTGGCTCCGGATTGGCCTCGTCGTCCGTGGTATGCGGATCTGGTGAGGCATCTGGTGGCGGATCCTCTTCCTCTGCCTCTCGGGTGCGATCTTCTGACGCAGGGTCCCATTCCCATGTTCGACCCGTCTCCCTTTTGTCTTACGGCTTGGCTCTTGAAAGGGGCCGCCTGAGTAAGAAGGGATATTCCGACAAGGTGATCTCTACACTTTTGGGGTCCCGGAGGCTTTCTACCTCTCGGGCTTATGTACGGGTTTGGCGTCTTTTTGAGGAATGGTGCCGAGCGCGGGGAGTGGTCTCCTTTCGCGCTTCTCTGCCTAACATTCTAGAGTTTTTGCAGGATGGCCTGGATAGGGGCCTGGCCTGGTCTTCTCTTCGGGTTCATCTGGCGGCCCTGTCGGCTTTTCGGGGGCTGGTGACAGGTCAGCGTTTGTCAGCCATTCCTGATGTGATTCGCTTTCTTAGGGCGGCCAAGTTGATCAGGCCTCCCATAAGGCCCTCGATTCCCTCTTGGGATCTCAATCTGGTTCTCTCTGTTCTAGTGCGCCCTCCTTTCGAGCCGTTGGATGGCTGTTCGTTGAAGGACCTTGCGCTGAAGTCGGTCTTTTTGGTGGCCATTACTTCCGCTAGACGGGTGTCTGAGCTACAGGCTTTCTCTTGTAGGGCTCCCTTCCTGGAGTTTTCGAAGGAGCGGGTTGTTTTGCGGCCTGTTCCTTCCTTTCTGCCGAAGGTAGTTTCTCCTTTTCATGTCAATCAATCGGTGGTCCTCCCGGTCTTGGGTAGTCGGGAGGGTTCTTCTGAGCAACGACAGCTGCGCAAGTTGGATGTCGGTCGGGTCCTCCATGCTTATGTGCAGCGGACCCGGGATTTTCGGAGCTCCGATCATCTTTTTGTGCTTCTGGCGGGTCCTCGTCGGGGGGCTGGCGCTTCTAAGGCTACTATTGCGCGCTGGATCAAGGAGATGATTGCTTCCGCTTATCTTCTGAGTCAGAAGCCAGTTCCGGAGTTTCTCAAGGCTCATTCCACTAGGGGTCAGGCGGCTTCTTGGGCTGAGTCGTCGCTCGTGCCTCCGGTGGATATTTGTAAGGCTGCGGTTTGGTCCTCCTTGCATTCATTTGTTCGGCATTATCGGGTAGATGTTCAGGCGCGTCGGGACGCGGTGTTCGGTGAGCGTGTTCTGGTATCGGCCCTTCGGGGGTCCCGCCCGTGAGAGGGACTGCTTTGGTACGTCCCAATCGTAAAGTTAACCTCTACTGGTCTGGAGAGTGCTAAAGAAGGAGAAATTAGGTTCTTACCTGCTAATTTACTTTCTTTTAGCTTCTCCAGACCAGTAGAGGTCCCCACCCTGTCTGTTGTTGTTGTTGTTGGGGCTGTTGCGCGGGCAGTTTTTGGTTTTTGCTGCGGGTTCTAGTATTTTTCTAGGGCCGGGGAGAATTGAAGAACAGCGGCTGTGGCTCGGCTGGCTTAGCTGGCGAGCTGTGGGGACCTTCTTCCTTCGGGAATTTCTCCTCTGCATTTTCCAACAGCATTTTTGGGTATGTTATTTGTTACTCCTTTCGGAGTATTGTTTTTTCTCTCTGTTGTTTTCCAGTTCTTGGTTCTGCTTGGCTATTCGGCAGACTGAGGGAAATAGAGAGGAGGGGCTAGGATATACTGTCCCAAAGTTTTGTTTTCAGTCTCCACCTGCTGGTCATGATTAGATATATACCCAATCGTAAAGTTAACCTCTACTGGTCTGGAGAAGCTAAAAGAAAGTAAATTAGCAGGTAAGAACCTAATTTCTCCTTTCTTTCCATAAAATAACGTCTGGGAATTGCGAAAAAAACAGTCTCATTACTGAATTCAAGTCTTGTTCAAAAACAAAGGAAACCAACAAAGTGACTCTCTCTGTTTCCACGACCACCGAGGATTCCAAAATCTATGTAAGGTTTAGTGGCTCTACAGCTTCCAAACCTTCACCTTCTATAGAGGCAATTGGTACTTTTTTTTTTTTTTTGAGGTAAATAATATATACGATTAATTGGTGGTATAAGTTCAGGGGAAATTTTAACACCTCTGTTAAATATTTCTTGAACATTTCATGGGAAAATACTCCAAGGGATTTTGGAAAATTCAATAAATGTAGATTTAACCTTCTATTGTAGCTCTCTAATTGTTCCATTTTTCTATTTAAAAGAATTCTTTCTTTCAGAATCCCCTCTGTTAGATGCTGTAATTTGTCTGTTTTTTCTTTTAAGTATCTTAGTTTCTGTAAAAAACTCTTCTTTAGTATCTTTTAATGACTTTTCCGATTGTACACAGTACTTACGAGAGTTTTCAATTCCTGAAAGATCCTGTAACCATTGAGTTTAGTCTCTTGACAGCGTCCCATATGCTCTCAAGGGTCACCGTGGCAGGTCTTCTAATTCCAGGTTCAGCCGAATCAGCTCCCTGGACTCTCTGCTCTTGTTCCCTCTTGGCTACTGCCCCTTCAAACAGGGTCTCCCTTGACGTTCCTTCCGTGCAAGGGTCACCTGAAAGAGCCGCGGGAGGAACAGGACACGGTGGTGGGATAGTCGCTGGAGAGGAGAGAGATATCTCCAGCCCGAAATCGCCAGCAGCTCCACCCGCCGATGAAAGCTCAGGACCTCCAAAACGCATCGGACCACAGGCGGCTGCAGCATACTCCAAGAACGATGTTTGATTTGGGGTGGAAGTCCTCGTTGGTAAGGGGTCCAAGCGAATTGCACCCTTCCTCTTAGAGTGAGGCATCTGGATAAATGAGCAGAACGCTGCCCAAAGGTAAAATTGTAAGACGTAGAGACGCGTTGTGAAGTAGCCGGCTATACCGCTGCCATCTTAGTTCCTTCCCACTTATTTTTAATCTTGCCAACATAGCTGAAGGTTGGACATAAATTATACAGAAGGGCTAGAAAATCTGTCAGTCTAATGGCAAAATAACTATCTGAAAACTGAATGTGACAGGGTCAAAACTTTGGCAAAAGACACATTGAGTTTGAAAACATGCCAGACTGGACCAGGGATTCTACAGAAATAAAGTGTCTCCAAAAATGTCCTATTGTATTTCTATGAGAGAAGCTTTTGCAAAAGCAATAGAACTTGTTGATAGTCACAACTAATAGCCCAATTAGAGCTTCTCAACCAAGTTCTTGGGGCACCCACCTACCAATCAGGTTTTCAGGATAAGTTGAAAGGGGATAGATTCCATACAAATATAAGGAAATTCTTCTTCACCCAGAGAGTGGTGGAAAACTGGAACGCTCTTTCAGAATCTGTTATAGGGGAAACACCCTCCAGGGTTTCAAGACAAAGTTGAACAAGTTCCTGCTAAACTGAAATGTACGCAGGTAAAGCTGGACTCATTTAGAGCACTGGTCTTTGACCTGAGGGCCGTCGCGTGAGCGGACTGCTGGGTAGGATGGACCACTGGTCTGACCCAGCAGCGGCAATTCTTATGTTCTTATGTGTACGAGATAGATTTGCAATGAAAACTTATCTCATGCATATTCATTGTGGTTTTCTTGAGAACCCGACTAGCTGAGCATGTCTTAAGGACTGGGTTAAGAGGCAAAAAAGGTGAACAGAATGCTAGGAATGATTAAGAAGGGGATCACGAACAGATCGGAGAAGGTTATCATGCCACTGTACCGGGCCATGGTACGCCCTCCACCTGGAATACTGCATCCAGCACTGGTTGCCGTACATGAAGAAGGATATAGTACTGCTCGAAAGGGCCCAGAGAAGAGCTACTAAAATGGTTAAGGGGCTGGAGGAGTTGCCGTACAGTGAGAGATTAGAGAAACTGGGCCTCTTCTCCCTTGAAAAGAGGAAGATAATGAAACACTGAAGATAATGAAGGGAATAGACTTAGTAGATAAAGACAGGTTTGTTCACTCTCTCCAAGGTAGAGAGAACGAGAGGGCACTCTCTAAAGTTAAAAAGGGATAGAGTCTGTACAAACGTAAGGAAGTTCTTCACCCAGAGTGGTAGAAATCTGGAATGCTCCTCCGGAGGCTGTTATAGAAGAAAACACCCTCCAGGGATTCAAGACAAAGTTAAACAAGTTCCTGCTGAACCAGAACATATGCAGGTAAGGCTAGACTCAATTAGGGCACTAGTCTTTGACCTAAGGACCGCCGTGGGAGCAGAGTGCTGGACACAATGGACCACTGGGTCTGGCCCAGCAGCAGCAATTCTTATGTTCTTATTGGTTTAATTCTTTCCATCTAGTGGAATGTTGTGAAGAAATTATACATAGACACTGAAAAATCTATCCTTCAGATATACATTCATAGGCAACACAGACAGGCAGAGAGGATGGAAAGAATGCTTTGCACGCTTTCTCCACTTGTTTGCAGAAATAAACAAAGCATTTCATCTAATTGGAATAAGAAACCTAGCTAAAAGATGAATGGACTAATTTTTTGATTTTTCAGGAAACCTTGCATGAAAGCTATCCTATCAGTACTCCACTGAACACTTCAAAAGTACATGCAGCAAGCAAAAGAATTTTGTAGCACGAGTTAAGAGTGTTCAGTACTGTTATTCTATATAAATTCTTGAATGAGGTCCTCTGTGGATCTTCTGAACCTGAGGTGCAGCCCTGCACTGAACAGCATCACAACTGAGCTTAAATGGAATGTAATCTGATCAGTCCATTCTGCATGTTTGTGTGAGCTTTCAAGGACAATGGAAACTAATTATCTGGCGATAATGAGGTGATTGGCGACAATGGTCAGAACATGGCTACATCCATTTCAAAGGAACTCCAGGGAGCAGCTTAAAAAATGTAAAAAATAACAAATATTTAAATGATAAAGGATGAGTATTGATACTTGCTGTTTGGACTTCTAAATAAATGTACAGTAGATAGAAGGCACTCTTGAGTTTAAGGTATGAAGCTGGCAGTTGCTGAACCTGTGAATCTTTACCTGGTAAAGGTGAGTGATCGTGAAGGCTGCGAATCTGTACTAAGAAAGGATGCATGCCATAGTTTTTCCCTTTTATGTACAGCTGTGCCAGAACCAGGGCATGGGTTGCCGATCTCCCTACTGAAAGGAAAACGTATGTAACGCAGACATTTGAAAAAGACCAACTAAGACAACTAAAAGCATCCACTTTTTTGCTTAATTTGAACAAATAAATTAATTTGGGTTGAAATTTAGACACAGTGGTCAGTAAGAAACATAGAAATACGCCAGCCAGTTGGGTTGAATCCCAGTTAATCAGTATTCAACTAACCGGCACTCTCAACCAACTGGGGAGGAAAAATAATTATCTCCTGTGTTCCCGATTGACAACCTCACAAATCGTTTTTATGCTCCTGACCTGACAACCCCCAAAAGTCATGCGTTTCTAACCCAACAATCACCCTGACAGGGCCTTTCCTCTACCGTGTCGGAAGTGATGCAGCCCAGAAAAGGCCCTGCTGGGGCTGGCTGTGAGCAGCCTATTTACAGCACTGCCTCTACTGACCAACTACCACTTCGGGTAAGTAAGGGAGGGATGGATGGGGGTTGGTGGGTCAGGACCGCTGCAGGTAAGTGAGGGGATTCCAGGAGGCCAGACGCACATGGAGAGAGGGAGGGCAAACTCAAGGTAGGATGGGAGGTAGACCATAAGTGTGTGTGTGGGGGGGATCCAGCAGGGTGAAGGGGAGGGGAGATGGATGGATGGATGCTGAACCCATAAGTGGGGTGGTGGGGGAGAGAAAGTGATCCAGACCAGAAAGGAGGGTGGGGAGGAACAGATGCTGGACCTACAAGTGAGGGTGGGGGAATGACAGGGAGAGGAAGAGACTGAGGTGGGAAGGGAGACAGAACTGTTTTTAGAGTAACTTTCAAGCAACCAGAAATTAGTTATCTGGCATCTACCAATCCTCATGGGTGCCAGATAATTGAGACACATACATACAGTATATACACATACCTACAGTACATACAGTCATACAGTATATATAGCAGTGCTAAATATATAGTCACTGGTGCTGAATATACCTATAGACTGCTGTAGCAGCAATTCTAGACTGGCACCTTACTTTAGGAGCAACAAAGCAGTATGCTTATTGTCAATTCTACAATGGCTTAAGGGTGCAACTCTTTTTAGTTTATAAATCTTTCCTTTTGGCCAAGTCTTAATAATAATATTGTAATTTATAGCTAAAGAGATATATGATCAAGAAACTGTTTTATTTTACTGTGATTATGATAAACATACCGAGGGCCTCAAAATAGTACCTGGCAGGCCGCATGTGACCCCCCCCCCCCCCCCGGGGCCACGAGTTTCAGACCACTGTTATAGAATATTGGCCCAAAGCTGCATTGGTGTGCCAAAATAGGTGGACCTACTTACAACAGGTCGATAGCTGGTGTAATTGGGCATGCCTAAGTATGTCATGCAATGCATGGAACTGATAGTATTCCATAAGTTGCACTCATTTGACGACATGCCCATCTTCCATCTCCTGACAGATGAACAGAAAGGGTTGGATTCAATAAATGATGCTCAAAACTTGGCGCCAACAAAAGTCGATTGTATAAAGGGTGCCAGACATGTCTATTGCCCAAGTTAGATGCATTGAGGTTGGGTGCTGTAATTCCATACATAACATGCCCATGGCGTTAACCGCTTTTAAGTCAGAAGAATTAGATGCCAAGCCTTACACAAAAGCGTGCAGCCAGATGTGTGTGCAAATTTTAATGAATGCCAATCTTCAAAAACTGATTGCTAACACCCGATTAGTGGTGTTAATTGGCTCATTCATTAATTTGCTCATGCTGTACCCTCATTCAGCTGAGGATGCAAACACTTTATAGTGGCAAAATTTGCAAACATCTTTCAACTTCTGGTACTATTCTATTCTCTGCCCCTCTCCCCTTTATCACAGACTGAATAGGCTCCACTGAGGAATACCATGTTTTTCGTACTGGAATGGTGGTAGAAATGCTACTGTACAGAACTTTCTATGCTATTACAACAGCAATTTTCAAAAGTGTATATCCAGGTGAAAAGGCCTGACTGAAAATTGTCCAATTTCTATAGCGTTTGTTCTATTAGCTGCATTAAAAGTAGTTTCCTGTGGGTAAGTTTAGATCAGGGTGAAGATGAACTTAAATGGCATTTCCCAAAACATGTATGCTATTTTGTCCCCCTTTGGTCTACAGAAATGGCACATGCAAAGAACACAGACGTTCACACTGTGCACCTGCTCATTTTCAAAGGGAAACAGTATGGGTTAGCTATTTGGAAACAGAGAAGTCACACTCCATTTGGTACTTACAGTCTCCAGAAAACCAAAAAGAAACTGCAGAAAATGTACAAGGTGCAGGAATTTATTCAATCAAAAGTCATAAAAAACATATATAATAGCATCAATAAAAATAATAATAATGATAATATCCAAAAGGTGGTTCTTGTTGTAGGGCGTACTGGACCCAAGACGATCCGTGTTTCGAAAAACACTTCTTCCTCAGTGTTACTCAGTGCAGTTTTACAATCAGGAGAGCTTCTCACCTTTTGCTTGTTTGTACAATTATTTCCACCCTATTGGTTCTTGAATATTAGTTGTACTGAAACCCTGGACCCCTGAGGAAGAAGTGTTTTTCAAAACACGGACCATGTTGGGTCCAGTACGCCCTACAACAAGAGTTTCAATTTTAATTAAATTTTAATATACCGACCATCGACGTGCACCTGGCCCGTTTACAAAGCTAAAAAAGGTTAAAATATATAATCATTATTATTACTTTTATTGATGCTATTATATATGTTTTTTATGACTTTTAATGGAATAAATTCCTGCACCTTGTACATTTTCTGCAGTTTCTTTGTGGTTTTTTATGTTGCATTTATACTGCAGTACTTGTTGGTTTCCTTTTAGCTTTGACTTACAGTCTCCAGGCCACCATTTCATTGCAGAGATTTTAGGCGTATTTATGAGAAATTCTTGAGTGCTCATGTCAAACGTTGCTGTGGTTTCCAATCCTCGAAGATAAGTCCCTTATACAAAAAAATGAATTAGTCTTTTACAACGCTCTCTATATTTTTAGCTGCTGTCCTCCAGCAAAAACATACAACATAATACAAAGTCAATTAAAACAATAAAAGCACAATCATGAAGTATCACGTTAGGGTCCAAACTCACTGGATGAGGTCTTTGAGGTGGCTTGGAATGGTAAAGTTTACCATGAAACTGGAGACTAGAGGATGAAGAAACTATGGCTGTCTGTCTGATGATGAACGGAAAACATTTAGAGCGCTGAGGGATTGACTGAAGTAGTATAAAATTAATCTAATTTAATCCAGTATTTCTGAGTTGCATTATGCATAAATAGAGTGAAGGCGACATGATGAGGACAGATTTATGAATGGAGTAAAGAGGAAGGGGGGATTGAGGTTTCACAACTAGAGATGGACAGGTGGAGAAAATAGCCAAGCACCAAGATAGAGGATTTAGCAAGAGAAGGTGAAACAAGTCTAGTTGAAAAAAATAAGTGTTGAGTGGAAGGGGTTCTGTTTGTGTTGTGTGGAGTCACTACCTCTAGGCATCGAGGGGAGACTGACCTAGGAGAGAATGTTCAAGTTAAGTTACCCCCTTTGGGCAGGAGTCCCTGCACGTGCTCAGTAAGCTTAAAAGTTGCTATTGCTAGGGGAGAGCCCCGACACACAGACTCAGTCTGAGGATGTCACCAACAAGTGTGATTGCGTCTCCCCTGCTTATCTCCGGAGAAGTTCATGGCATAAATGCGCAAGAGATATTTCATTTGAAAGGAAGCTCTGGAATGAGCGGTCATAGGATTAAGTTAAGCGATGACAGGCTCAGAAGTAATCTAAGGAAATACTTTTTTACAGAAAGGAGGGTAAATGCGTGGAATAGTCTCCCGGCAGAGAAGGTGGAAACAAAGACAGTGTATGAATTCAAGAAAGCACGGGACAGGTGCATGAGCAGAGGCGTAGCGAGGGTGAGGCGTGCCCCTCCCACACTTCCTTCCCCGATACCCCCTGCCGTGTGTGCACCCCCCTTCCCATCCCCCGTACCTGTAGTTGTTCACCGCCGCGAGTAACAACTTCAGCGTGCTCCTTGCGACCCTGGCGGCTCTCCCTCCGATATCACTTTCTATGCACGGCACCCGGATGTGACATCACAGGAAGAGCTGACGCGGCCACGAGAAGCACATTGAAGTTGTTGCTCGTGGCGGTGAACAATTAGAGGTACGGGACAAGGGAAGGGGGGGCGTGCGCATAGTGAGGGGAGTGGGAAAAGGCAGAAGGTGTGGAGAAGAGGAAGGATGCCAGCGCCCCTCCCCCTTTACTACGCCATTGCATGTGGGATCTCTTAGGAAGAGGAGGAGATAGTGGATTTTGCAGATGGGCAGCCTGGATGGTCCATTTAGCCTTTGCCATCAATAAATCCAAATAAATAAATTGTGATTTTTGAACAGGCAGAAAATTGATGTTTTTCACCAAATTAATCTAAATAGCAAAGAGGCATGTTGTGGGTATTTTGGGGGCAAGACCAGAGCAGCCCCCAAATTAGGATGTCTTTCAGTGATAATGGTACAGGAAGACACAGTTCAAGTGTAAAAAGAAGTACATTTTTCAATCATGTCTTAAGTTTAAAAAAAAAAACAAAACCCGATGGTCTGAATGACCAGCTGACCTCTAGATGGATTAAGGCTCAACTCCTCCTTAATCCCCCTTTGGGACTAGTGAATAAGATACCATCAGCAAACAGAAGTATCTTATGCTCAAGAACACCACAATGCTCTCCCTGCACTATTCTACTCAGTCAAAACAGGGTTCCATCCCCAGAGTGCACTTTCCTGTGGGTTCCTCTCTTCAGGAGAAAGCCATCAAGATAGGTCTCATTGATGTTTATATATGATGATGGATTTGTATGTTATACACAACCCACTGCTCAAATTTACCCTCTAAAAGCTGAAGCAGTTAGAGCTAGTAAAAACCCTTTAGAAAGCCTTTTCCACATCTATACCTAATATAAAGGTAGACTCCTGCATCCCATTTTTGACTTCTTATAAGATAAAAGCACAATACAAGTCAGGGTGATTTTGTTCAGGAAACTAGATCATTAGAAAGTGCCATCCTATTCTCAGCTCCTGGAGGAAATTGAGCTTCAGATTCTGCTGGGATTTTTTTCACAAGGAGGTACACATCTGCACCAGGGAACACTATTTATTCCATAGGGTCAATCTAAGACAAGAGCCCACTGAGAAGACACATCTCCAGTTTTATTCTTGCTGAAAAAAAAAAAAAAAATGGTGTGTGATTTATTTACAAAAGTTGTGTAATTTACTCATGAACTTACCATGTCCCAGTTCCGTCTGAGCATACGTTCCAATGATATTATAATTCTGAGCTAATGGTACCCACTTGGCAATCTGTTCATCGGTGCCCAGTTCATTGATACAGTTCAGAAACACAGTGTGAACATTGAACCCTATATCTCCTGCCAGCACCCTAAAATTAAAATGGACCTGGATGTGATGGAGCAGTTTTAGCACAGCATTCATTCTCTGAAACAGAAAAACACAGAATCATATCTCCCCTACTATGAACATAACAATGTATACTCCAGTTTCACTTTTCCAGTACGGGGATTCAGAGAATTCCCACAATACCCGCTCTTCACAATAAAACTGCTTATCAGACTCAAGAAGTTAACTCAGGACTCTGCAAGACACGTGGAAGGCCATTTCTGATAGGATGTCTTAAGTCCGACTTTGGACATTTCTCACAAAACATCCAAAGTTGGAAGTGGAGAAAACGGCCATTTTCAAACGGAACAGCCAAATAATGGCCAAATTGTCTAGGCCATCAGGACAACTAATTTTATTTGCCATTTTTGACCACAAAATCTTCCAAGTTAGAAACGTCCACATAAACACCATTTAGATGTAGAAGGGACCAGCATTGTAATGAACTGACTACACGGACACCCTAACAGAGCAGTGGAGCACCTTAGAGGGCATAAAGACTGCCAGATATAAGTCTCACCATAACCCCCTTATAATTTACGGCGATCCCTCCAAAACTCCCAAAAGTTTCTTCGGATCTTAAAGTGATTAACTCTTATGATGGATCCCAGCCTGTTGGGTTGGGGTGATCACTGCGGGGACTGCTTAATTCAGGGGCAGTGGTCTCGTCAGTGGTCTCGGTCGATCAATTGTTTGGAGCTTCAGGCGATTCGCCTGGCATTACTTGCTTCCGGTCTCTCTGGAAGGAACGGTGGTGGGAGTGTTCTCATCGAATGCCACGGTAGTGGCGTATATAATTCGTCAAGGGGGCCACTGAATAGTTTTGCCTTAGGTAAATGAGTTGCCTCACATAAAAAGGCAGTGGTTCAATGAAAGGGCCTCTTAATGGAGATTTAAACAAACAAAAAATACAGAATTCAAGAAGGCTGATGGGTGTCAGGTCAAAAGCGCGCAGGGACAAAGGCGCGCCCAGACAATTGAGCGCAGCGCGCGCTGCCGCGCTGCTCTAATTTACTGTTTTTAGTGCTCCGACGGGGGGAGACATCGCGCCGCGTTGTGGGGGCGTTGTGGGGGGTTGTAACCCCCCACATTTTACTGAAAACTTCACTTTTTCCCTGTTTTTAGGGAAAAAGTTCAGTTTACAGTAAAATGTGGAGGGTTACAACCCCCCAAACCCCCCATAACGCCGGCGCGATGTCTATTAAGTAAACTGGGGGGGTTCCCCAACAAAACCCCCCGTCGGAGCCCCTAAAAACTGTAATTTAGAGCGGCGCACGCTTTTGTCTTTCGCGCCGTTGTCTATGAACCAGGCTGATGGGTAAACAGAGGATTCTTAATTATAATACATTAAAGAGTAAACAAGGAGGAATCAAATATAAAGCTGGATTGACTTATCTGCCACCACATTTGTTAATCTGTGTGAAACTTCAATCTTAAAATATTTTAGCCTTATAAAAGATAAACAACATAAGCCCAAAAGTTCCACAGTAATAAAAGGGATTCTCAAAAAGAGAGTCAGAACCTGTGGAGTTCAATGTTCTTGACGCGATGCTTATTAAGATAAAATAAAGAGCAGCTGACCTGACACAGTCCGTGTTTCGGCCCTGGTATGTAATTTCCGTCTAACGTATGCACTTCCTTAAATTAGTTGGCGGATCACAATCATCACTATCAATATTCATCTGCAAAACCTTGGTTGCACTCTATCCAGTCCTACTTTCACAACCTATTCAATTCGATAGTTACACTCTTTTCATCCATGGCCATCGTGGTCATTTTCACCATTTCCACACCTCACTATGGAGTCACTATTTATGACACACCAATTTCACTGCATCACACAATTCACTATGGTAGCACCATTTTACCATTTCTATTAATTAATTTCTTAGACATATTTCCAGGGGTACATAGCCGAAACCGCACGCGAACAAACCTGCCCAGATAATCGCGCGCAGGACGTCAGCGCGCTGGATTTCCACACTATTTTAAAGCGCACCGAGAGGGTGTGCGTGGGGGTAAAACCCCCCTACTTTACTTAGAAATGTTGCCGCTCCCGTTGGGGGGTGGGTGGGGGGAACCCCCCATTACAGAGGAAACAGCCTTTTAATGGTGGGTTCACCCCACCCCCCCAACGGGAGCGGCAACATTTCTAAGTAAAGTGGGGGGTTCCCCCCCAAACACCCCCCTCAGAACGCTTTAAAATAGTGTTGAAATCCAGCATGCTGACATCCTGAACGAGATTGTCTGGGTGGGTTTGTTCACGCGCGCTTTTGTGTGGATACGATTTCTAGGGCCCCTGAGGAAGGCCTGCGTTAGCTGAAACATGGACTAACTCTTGGATCAGCTGCTCTTTACAGTGGATATATTTGCCTTTATTTTATCTTAATAAACATCACGTCAAGAACATTGGACTCCACAGCCTAATAAAATATGGCATGTCTGCCTTCCTGCCCTGCTTGGGGAAGGGGATTCTAATAAATATTAGCTTCATTACTTGTGCACTCTGACCAGAAACCCTACAAACTGCTATTGTCCAACAAGTAAAGAATTACCTGTTAAGCCACTTCATCTCTGGGCCATCCTTCATCCATCCCAGCTGCTCTATCTTCTTCTTCAGGTGTATGCTTCTCTGGATACCCTTCTCATATGTCTCACTTGAGCTCAGAAAGTATTGATCTTCTCTACTAAACACAGGGTCACTGTGAATAGAAGCCTCTGGAAAGCAGACAGAAAAACTTTAGAACATGAGATTAGCCATATGAAGTCAGACCAATGGTCCACAGTGGCCAATCCAGGTCACAAGTGCCTGGCAGAAACCAATAGTAGCAACATCCCATGCAACCGATCCCAGGGCAAGCACTGGCTTCCCCCATGTCTGTCTCAATAGCAGACTGAACATTTCCTCCAGGAACTTGTCCAAACTTTTTTGTTAAAACCCATCTAAATGAATCGCTGTTACCAGGGGAGTTAAAGAGTAATCCATAGTTGTTCCTACTTCATAGACTGCCACCTTCAAAGTAGCATTTCTTGACCCCTAGCAGTAGCCTTTTGGTACTGCTACTTGGGATCAAGCTGAGCTGGTGGGAAATGGGGCAAAGGGAAATCTGATTTAGGGTATGGGGTCTCCTCCTCCCTTTTCCGGCAAACCTGCGACTCCAGCAGTGTGTGCAGCACTCTACACACGCTGCTTCGGGGCTTTCTATTGCCCTGATTTACTCTGGCATGTCCCTGATGACATCATCAGAGACGCGGCAGAGCAAATCAGGGCAGTAGAAGGCCCCGAAGCAGCATGTGTAGAGTCCTGCACACGCTGCTTGAATTGGCGTTTGGAGTCAGGACCGCGAAGAAAGTAGCGGCTGGAGTCTTTTTTCAGCGCTTCCCTTCCCACCCCTTGAGGTGTCGCCACAGCTCCTCTCAATCCCCGCTAGCGTCGGAAGTCTTCTCCGACGCTGGTGCGGCTCGTGAGAGGAGCCGACAGGAGAGCAGGATGTCCAGCACTGGGGTTCAGTCCTTCCGGCGAGTGTAGGTAGGTGCTGGGGATTCGCGCATGCGCACTCCTGCAGCCACAGACCTACTGATCATGGAAGCACGCCGATAGGAGTGCGCATGCGCGGCCTAGCGTTTTATTATATAGGATATATGAGTAGAGTCCTTCAATATCAGTTTAAATTGATTCAAGCCTAAATTCTTGGACTTCTGCAAAGGTAAAATCTTGTTAAATCCATTTTTACCCTAATTTTAAGTCATTATAAAACACTGCTTTAAATGGTAAATGCACTGATATTCAAGGTAAGTTCACAGGCACTATTTAGCTTTACAGTCTCCAATTAATGGCTGTTTTGAGAATTTGATATTTATGGATTTCAATAGTGAGGAAATGAGATGTATTGATAAAAATATAAGAAAATAAACTTTTAAAAATAGTGATCGAGATAAAGCATAAAAAAAGATAAAAACCAAATGATTTAGTAGAAACCCACACTTAATTAGTTTATTTATTAAGTTGCACATTCACATATAAGGTTGTTGTTTCTAATGTTTATGAGAGTTTTTTTTAAGGTCCACGATTGAAATCTGGAACTGATAAGTTTCAGAGTTAAATCTTCATGATTTCCATCAGTCTCTAAGCAGGTTTCTGAGACCCTTTTTCCTCTTATTTAACTAACCATGTAAAATTTGAAACACATTTCAATTTAACTCTCAATTGAACCGGAAGCCAGTTCTCGTGCCCGAAGATCTCATGGTGTTTAGAGATAGACATCAAAGGAACAAATAGTCCATGTAAAATTTTAAAGACTATACAAACACATTTAAATTGAACTCTCAATTGAAACGGATCCAATGTAATTTCCTCAACAGAGATGACACATGATCAAATTTTCTTTTTCCACAATACCTACTCCATGTCCAATTCTGTGATCTTTAGAAGCTTCTGGGTCAATATTCATAAGGATTTAACCAGTACCCAATACTCAGCAGCAATTAACCAATTAGTATAGGAGGCGAAGTACGTACTTCTGTGCACGGAAGAAGAGCAGGACTTGGGGGCAATTGTGTCTTTTCTCAGGGTGGCAAAACAAGTAGAAAAGACGATGGTCGAGGCCAGGAAGACACTTGGGTACATAAGGAAAGGAATGGCCAGTAGGAAAATGGAGGTGATAATGCCATTGTATAAGTATCTGGTGAGGCCCCGTTTGGAATATTGTGTGCAATTTGGAGACCGCGCCTTCAAAAAGATATAAATAGGATGGAGTCAGTCCAGAGGGCTGCTATACAACTGGTTAGTGGTCTTTGTCATGAATCATATGGGGACAGACAGAGACCTTAATATGTATACTCTGAAGGAAATATGAGAGAGAGGGGATATAATAAGACATTTAAATATCTCCGTGGCATTAATGTAAAGGAGGTGATGAATTTTACCAAATAAAAGAAAACTCCAGAAAGAAAGGGCATAGGATAAAGTTAAGAGGTGATAGGCTAAGGAGTAATGTAAGAAAATACTGTACTTCTTTACAGAAAGAGTGGTAGATAGGTGGAATAGTCTCCTGATGGAGATGAATACTGTATCTGAATTCAAGATAGTGTGGGACAGGCATATGGGATCTCTTAGGGCAGGGGAGCCCACACTTTTTAGGCTTGCGAGCTACTTTTAAAATGACCAAGTCAAAATGATCTACCAACAATAAAATTTTTAAAAACACAAAGCACACTGTACGCAGAGAAACTGTTAATTATCATTTATATTCCGTGGGTTTTCAAAGAGGTCAAGGCAGATGACTTTATGCAATGTCACCTCAGTAACAACTATACAAAAATACCCCCTCCCTTTTTACTAAATCGCAATAGCGGTTTTTAGCGCAGGGAGCTGAGCTGAATGACCTGCGCTGCTCTCAATGCTCATAGGTTCCTTGCGCTAAAAACCGCTATTGCAGTTTAGTAAAAGGGGGCCATAGTGCAAAATATAGACAGCAGATATAAATTCTCAAAACGGACACATTTTGATCACTAAATTGAAGATAAAATCATTTCTCCTACCTTTGTTGTCTGGTGATTTCGTAAGTCTCTGGTTGCACTTTATTCTTCTAACTGTGCATCCAATATTTTTTCTTTCAGCCTTCTGTATGCTTCCTCTTTTCCAGACCTCATTCCCTCCCCCAACTTTTTCTTCCTCTCTCCTTCCCCCTCCCCTTTCTTTCTTTCTCCCTGCCCCCTTCTTTCTTTGTCCGTCTTTCCTTCTCTCTCCATGCTCCCTTTCTTTCTGTCTCCCTGCCCCTTCCCCCAAGCCACTGCCATCGGGGAACAGGCCGCTGCCAATTTCTGAGCTCTCCCTGCTTCCCGACACCGTAAAGAGGATGCTGAAGCGCCGGGCCGACCAAGCTTCCCCACCTGACGTCAATTGTAACGTCGGAGAGGAAGTTCTGGCCCAGCCAGGCAGCGATTGGCTGGCCCGGAACTTCCTCTCCAATGTCAGAATTGACATCAGGTGGAGAAGGTTGGTCGGCCCGGCGCTTCAGCGTCCTCTTTACGGCGTCGGGAAGCAGGTAGAACACGAAGAGAACCCGAGTCTATCACGGAGCCCGGGATGGGCTCTGCGATCGACTTGCGTGGCCTTCACAATCTACTGGTTGATCGCGATCGATCTTTTGGGCACCCCTGTCTTAGGGAGAGGAGGAGATAGCAGATGTTATGGATGAGCAAACTGGATGGACCATTCGGCCTTTATCTGCCATCATGTTTCTTGTGCTGTTGAATATAACTGCTAACTGGCAACTTTGCAGCAATTGTCCATCTGCCAACCAGCTTAGTAACCACAAAAAATTACAGCAGAAACACAGTTGTCCTAACTTTAGATGCCATGATAACCGGGTACCATTTTGACTATTGGCTAGTGCTTCGCTAACTTCCGGATCAGCGATCATACCTGGATATTCAATGTCGGGAGGCGTTCACGCCCCAGCATTGAATATCCATGCTTAGTTCAGCTGCAGCTGGAAGAAGCTTTCTTATATTGATTTGTAAATTTGAAGCTGCTAAGACTTTAATGTCAGACAACTATTAAAGCTATTTTTTTTTCTATATAAACAAACAAACCCCAAACAAAAGCAAATTCCAGCAAAGTTTAGTTTCCTGAATAGCAAATAACCTCTCATCTACATACTAAGAACCATGCAGTACCTGATATTGCCTCCCCCACTTCTCTCTCAGACTCACCAACTCTTCTCCTGACACGTGTATTCTCAATGCCTCCATCCAATATATTGGTCAATTTCTCCACATCAAAAGGGGGGGATTTCCTTTCGCTGGCAAGATCAGGGTTGATATCTGTGTTGATGGAGTTCTTGAAGTCTCTGTGTGTGTTCCACCAAGCCATTCCTATAGGCTCTGTGCTGTCAGAAGCAACACAGCTTAGTCCAGAAGCTTGTCAACCAGACTCTGGGGAGCAGAAGAAAGACCCGCTTAGCCTACACTACACTAGCGGCCTGAGATTTTCACATTGGATCCCAAACGTGTTGCATTATAATTGAGTAACAACTTTCTTCTGAAACTTTCTACTAGTGCCCGAGATCTAGCCTCACCACAAGTTGCTGACTCAGCATGTGATATATATATATTTTTCTTCCTGTCTGGCAAGAATCCCAGATACTCTCAAATGATAAATTATTTACTATTTAGCAATATTTAGAACTGTACAAAGAACAAAGGGCAGGTGCTTCAGCATTCAAAAGTCGCATACAGTTGCGTCTAAAACAGTACGTCTGAACATTTAGCTCTCTAAATGCAAACATTACATTCACGTACAGTCAAACCTTGGATAGCAAATAGCGTGGTTTATGAGTCTTTTGCAAGACGAGCAAAACATTTTCTTAAATTTTAACTCGATAAACCAGGGGTGTCCAATGTCGGTCCTCGAGGGCCGCAATCCAGTCGGGTTTTCAGGATTTCCCCAATGAATATGCATTGAAAGCAGTGCATGCAAATAGATCTCATGCATATTCATTGGGGAAATCCTGAAAACCCGACTGGATTGCGGCCCTCGAGGACCGACATTGGACACCCCTGCGATAAACAAAGCAGTACGAGCACATAAATGTGCATCATATCAAATACACACGCATTGCATCACTGATTGCGACTAAATGCAATACACGCGCCCGCAGTCCAAGTGCGCCCAACATATGCACGTTTCATGCTGAGCGTGGCTGAACGTAATAAAAGCATCATGCCCAATTCACCCGCAGTGTAGTAGCGGTGACTGTTCGAAGCGAGCAAGGTCTTGCCATACAAGTACGTACAGTCTCGTAGCCAGTTTTGGAGGCCACGTTATCAAAAGGATGTGAAGAGAATGGAGTCGATCCAGGGAATGGCCACTAGGATGGTCTCAGGACTTAAGGACATCCCATATGAAGAACGTCTGACCAGATTGCGCTTATATTCTCTCGAGGAGCGCAGAGAAAGGGGGAACATGATAGAGACATTCGAATACATCACGGGTCGCATTGAAGTGGAGGAAGATATATTTTTTCTTAAGGGTCCCACTGCAACAAGGGGGCATCCACTAAAACTTAAGGGGGGGAAGATTTCATGGTGACACCAGGAAGTAATTCTTCACCGAGCGGGTGATTGATAAATGGAATAAACTTCCACACCAGGTGGTCGAGGCTAGTAGCGTACTCGACTTCAAAAATCGATGGGACAAACAGGTGGGGGTGCTACAGCGTTATGCATAAAAGATGGGTAATCCAGGGAGGGAGGGGTCTCGAGTGGGCAGACTTGTTGGGCCGCCGGCCCTCTTCTGCCGTCATACTCTATGTTTCTACGTTTAAGCCTGGTCTCTGTGTTCTTTGAACAGGTCTTTTTTTAATATCAATTTAAAACAAGCATGGACAATTACAGTTTGTAGATCTTACAGTGGTACTTCCTCACAGAGTCCATACACTCCACTGGCAAATACTATACTTAGGGGAAGCCAGAAATGTTTGCATATTCCCTAGCAGATGTAATATGTACTTCAGCTTCTCTCGCGAGCTGAATTCCTACTATCAGACTCCAGGAAGGAAGCCAGCAAACCTAAAGTGTAGGAACAGATTGGGGAGACAGACTCTCTCTACAGCAGGGGTGTCCAACCTTTAGGCTTCCCTGGGCCGCATTGGCCGAAAAAAAAAATGTTTCTGGGGCCGCGCAAACGCTGCAGCAAGACGGAGGAGGGAGCTGATAAGACGGTAAACACCCAGGGGCAACAGAGGAAAACACTGCATCGCCCTCGACCGGGGCAGCACAAAATACGTCACCAGGCCGCAGATTGGACATCCCTGCTCTACAGCACGTGGTGGCTAAGATGAAGTTAGCTTTCTTTACAGAACTGAAGGCGGCAGCAGGAGGTAGCACAAGTTGCAGTCAATTCCTCTGGGAGCAGCTAAACACTCCGTTTACACATCTTAGAACAAGCAATCTATATACAGTATTTGTTTTATACAAACTGCGCACATGAAATGGGGGCTTTAAGACCGGAGCGGTTGTGGGACTCCACCACTGCAGATAAGGACAGGCTGATAAGTTAAAGTGTGTTGGTATGAGATGGCGATCAGCTGTGATGGTCTCATTAACAACCCTGCTCCTGTTTTATCACGAGAGTTTGGTTGTTGGGTCTGAGCTTTTCACACACACATATATTTTGTATGTATTATGTTTCAAGAAATTCTAATTAAAAATATTGTAAAGTGATAAGTTATCCTGCAAGAAAAAAGGACACGTTCAACCCCCAGCCCCACACAAATTTCGTCTCTTCTCCTCCCCCGCGTCTGGAGGGTCGCCGAGCATGCATATGATGTCATTGCCTCTGTGCATGCTCGGAGGAATTCCAGATGCAGCCCCAAGCTCGGGGCCTTCCAAAACCCGGACAAACTGCCGGGTTTTGGAAAATACCTCTGGACAGTCCTTAAAAAGAGGGCATGTCTGGGTTGTCGCAGATGTCTGATAACCCTAGAGCAGTGATTCCCAACCCTGTCCTGGAGGAACTAGACGTAACGACATGTTCTCTGTTATTGCCCCTCAGTCTTGGAATCTCTTACCGCAACACATTAGGGAATTAAAAGATTTATCCATTTTTTAAAAAACACTAAAAACGTTTCTTTTTAAAGATGCATATGATGTTTAATAGTTTGTTATGCTTTTTTATTCATTTATAAATTTATTTCCCCTTCCTATTTGTTTTTTCCTTTATTATTACTCTTCCTTTCCTATCCAATTATTGTAATTTCTTCCCTATTTATCCTCACAATTCAAGTATGTCTCGATACCCTAACTAACATTTTAATATACGTTTGTAATTAAGTATGTTTAATATTTAAGTAAATTTTAATTTATATTATCAATAACATTTAATCTGCATGTGTTTAGGTTTCAATCTGTATGTATTAAGGCTTTGTAAATCGCTTAGTGATTTAAAATAGGCGATTCATTAAGAATAAATAAACTTGAAACTTGACTTGAAACTTGAACACCAGGCCAATCGGGTTTTCAGGCTAGCCCTAATGAATATGCATGAGAGAGATTTGCATATGATGGAAGTGACAGGCATGCAAATCTGCTTCATGCATATTCATTAGGGCTAGCCTGAAAACCCAATTGGCCTGGTGTTCCTCCAGGACAGGGTTGGGAACCACTGCCCTAAAGGGATCCTTAGTCAGCTAGGGACACTGGCAATCCCGCATTAAAGCTTGGTAAATGCAGTGTTCATCAGTGGCCAGGGCAGGCTAAGCTGGAAGACCAGCACTGCTTCTCATTTCCAGGATCTGCACCATGAATATTAATGAGAGCAGTGGCACAGTGAGGGTGAGAAGCGCCAGGGGCAGTAGTATCCCGCCCCTTCCCCGATCCTGTCTGCCGCATACGCCTCTCTCTTTCCTTATACGTCTAGTTCAGGGGTCTCAAAGTCCCTCCTTGAGGGCTGCAATCCAGTCGGGTTTTCAGGATTTCCCCAATGAATCTGCATGAGATCTATGTGCATGCACTGCTTTCAATGCATATTCATTGGGGAAATCCTGAAAACCCGACTGGATTGTGGCCCTCAAGGAGGGACTTTAAGATCCCTGCTCTACTCCCATTAGCTGGCTTAAGGTTCTAATCCAGGGGTGTCCAATGTCGGTCCTCGAGGGCTGCAGTCCAGTCGGGTTTTCAGGATTTCCCTAATGAATATGCATGAGATCTATGCGCATGCACTGCTTTCAATGCATATTTGTTGGGGAAATCCTGAAAACCCGACTGGATTGTGGCCCTCAAGGAGGGACTTTAAGATCCCTGCTCTACTCCCATTAGCTGGCTTAAGGTTCTAATCCAGGGGTGTCCAATGTCGGTCCTCGAGGGCCGCAATCCAGTCGGGTTTTCAGGATTTCCCTAATGAATATGCACGAGATCTATGCGCATGCACTGCTTTCAATGCATATTCGTTGGGGAAATCCTGAAAACCCGACTGGACTGCGGCCCTCGAGGAGGGACTTTGAGACCCCCGATCTAGCTGAAGTTGTTGCTCATGGCAGTCAACGACATGCTCCTCGCGACCTCTCCTTCTGATGTCATTTCCAGTATGTGGCACCTGGAAGTGACATCAACGGGAGAGTCGACAGGGGTCACGAAAAGCACGTTGTTGACCACCGCGACCAACTTTCAATAGAGGCCACGCTCCCACCAACATGGCGCCCAGGGCAGACCCACCGCCCCTGCATGAGAGAGACCGACTTACAGTGGGGGTGGGGTGGGGGGGGAAGAGACTGGAGGGGGTTAAGGATGGGGACAAGGGGGATAGACTGGCATAGCTGGAACATCGGAGTTCTGCTCACCCAGACGTTAGGGGGTGGCAAGAAAATACCATCAGGCCCAATGTAACTGCGTTACCAGAAAGAAAACCTCAAGCGGCGCCATTACAAAATTGAAAGCGACTGGGAGGGGGGGCGACAAGTCTTTCCCGCCGCCGAGCACTGAATCCCCGCAGATGCCTTTAAATCTCCCAGACCCCACGTACTTTTTTTTTTTTTTGGGGGGGGGGAGGGGGGGGTTGCACACGTGCAGTCCGAAGGCAGAGCAGAAAGGACCGAGGAGAAGCTCAGGGCCGGCTCTTGCATTGCCTGTCCGGGAGTTGGAGTTGCTCCCCCGACCTCTCCTTTTCCTGCCCAGATCTCCGTCTCAGGAAGATCTCGGCCGATTTCAACTTACGAGCTGCTGCTGGAACAACGAAAGCCTGCTGAGGTTCAACCTCCTGTTGCACAAAGGACACAGCTCTGCTTTGGTCTCTGTGTTCAGGGAGGGGGGGGGAGATTAGGGTTACTATATTTGTCCCACCCACACCCCGCCTCGCTCCTGCCCCTTTCCCGTCCTCTGCTGCAGCTCATCACCCTTTCAGTCCCGTCTGCCACAACTTTATTTCCTTATCGCTGAAATGCATAAGCAGTTCTGTACATTTAACATTCAACAGACGGTACCTGCCCGGAAGAGCTTACGATCTATTTATCCTTCCCTCCCTCACCTCCAAGGCCATTCTTCTAGCCCTGTCTACATATTCCACCCATCTTCTCTTCTTTAGTCTTTCTCCTGCACACTACAGCTCAAGGTGGACTCGGGATCCGGGCATCTGGTTCCCCTTCATGGCACATCCCCCCAATCTCCTCCCCCTTCGCGGTCGTCTTTCTAAATCCCAGTTTCCATTTTCAGCGGAGCCAAAGCGTCTCCTCTGACGCAACTTCCTGTTTCCGCCTGGGCGGATTCTCTCAGGGAGGAAGTTTCGAGCCGAGTAGTTGCGCGCCACTCCTGAACGCGGCAGCTGCGCCGAGGCTCCGCTGAAAATGGAAACTGGGATTTGGAAAAGCAACCGCGAAGGTGAGGAGATGGGAGGGAAGAGGTTGAGTTGCCCTTGAGCTTTATTATGCTCCATGGAATTGAGGTGGAGAGAAAAAGAGGGGCAAGACTCTATGGCTTGCAATAAAAACCTTTAGTGCATTTGATAAAAGGAGGAGGGGGGGAGTAAATAAGATACCTGGGTGGGCTGCTGAACAGCTGAGATTAAATCCCACACAAAACTGCCTTCAATGAAAACTAGCCTATAAAGTGTGATCCAAGTGACTATATAAGAAAGCTCAGTGATATGAAACTGAAGGGAAGGCTGCTAAACCGCCCTAAAAAAAAGAGTTCACCTTCCAGTCATTGCAACTTCAGAGGTCAATGGTCACACTTTAAGACTCTAAGGTTCTTAAAATACTTCAACATGTAGGCGATCATATCTTCTCTCTCTTAGCAAAGAACTGCCACCACTATGTTCAATTAGCTTTGAGTGCAACTTGAGGGGTCCCAAGGTGGCCCCGTTTCGATCTCTGCTTCAGGAGACCCGATGCCAAATCTTCTAAAACTTTGAATATGGTGAAATTCTACAGTTCGTGGTATTCAATCATAGCGCTGCTTAGATGTTTTCATTGAAGCCAATTTTGTGTGGTATTTATAGCTTTTTCTGGCTTCTTTTTGCTTGATATTTTCAACCCTGATTTATTCATAAGGGAACGGCTGAGATTAGCAGCACCTAACAGTAGGAAGAGGAATCCAGAAGCTTCACAGGCGCAAACCAATGGCACACTCTGTATATAAGCAAATCCTCCCCTTAGAGGATTCAGTCCCAGGAGAGAATCACCTAAAGGCTTTTTTTGGTCTTGTTTTAATTTGATTGGTTAGACTGGCTCAGAGGTTCTGCCAGCCAAACCAATTTATTTAATTATTTATTTCTATTTCTATCCCGTTCTCCCAGAAGCTCAGAATGGGTTACAAGTAGATGTTCACAATCAAGTTTAAAGTTTATTTAAAAATTCTTATACTGCTTAATCAAATCTTCTAGGCGATGTACAAAAATGTTAAAACCATCTATTAACTAAAATACAGTTTAAAAACACACCACAGCACTAATGAAAATACTAACATTAAAAGACTAAAACAAACAAATAAAACAAAAAAAATTTACAAACAGAGCCAAAAGGGAAATAAGGGCTGGAACTACAATATATAAAGAAAAAGAAAACATATACGCTTCCCCCTCCCCATTAGCGGTTTTGGCACTTGCGATTTCACATAATCGTGATTTTTTGGGGGTAGGGGGAAAAATAAACCTCATAATTTTGCCTTCCCCCCCCCCCCCGGCATCCCAGCTTTACCTGGTGGTCTAGCAGGCTTTCGGAGCAGGAGCAATCTTCCTACGCTCCTGCCCCGTGTAGCTCGCCAATAGGAAATGGCTGCCGTGAGCTACCGTCTTAGTCTCGAAAGACTACGGGAACTCACGGCAGTCATTTCCTATTGGCGATCTGCATGGGGCAGGAGCGTAGGAAGATCGCTCCTGCCCCGAAAGCCTGCTAGACCACCAGGTAAGGTCAGGATGTCGGTAGGGAGGCGGGGTTGGGTCAGAGCCAGACGAGAAGATATTCACGATTTTTCCCTATTCACGGTCTGGCTCTGCCCCTATCCCCCGTGAATACCGAGGGAGAAGTGTAAAGGAAAAAAACAATAGGGAGAGGAGCAGGTATTAAGAATCCTTCTAGGTCCTAGGTCGTCCTTAAAAGGACAGTTAGGTTTCAAAAGCATCAAGGAAGAGAAATGTCTTTAATTTTGACTTAAAATCTGTTGGTGTAAGTTTTTCATGTAAGTAGTTTAGAAAACAGACTAGTCATGACAAAAAATAGGTTACAGAAGACAATAACAGAGCTTATTCTAGAGATCAGATTAAAACAAAATGCCTTAGGGCATTCTGACAAGGCGCTGAATCCATTGACAGTACTGTGCTCCATGCTAAGGAGGAGGAGTCCAAACCCTGTGCTGACCTAGGATTGGTCAGCCTTGAGTCATCAAGGGATTCAACATCTTTACAGAATCCCTTAATGACCTAGCGCTCTGAAGTTGTAAGAGAGAGGAGCCACTGTAAGCCTGAAGCCCAGTTCAGCGGGAGGGAGAAAATCATTACATTTAAACGGCAAGAGCTGCAGCCTGTAGATGAAGGAGAAAAAGCTGCCGGCAGCCAGAGGGAAGGATGAAAAAACCACCGGAAGAAAGGAGAAAGAGCCACTGGCAGCCTGCAACAGAGAGAAGGTGGAGAGAGCTTCCAGGATCCTGCAATCCACAATCGGGGGCCTTCACTGAATCCCTTGAAGGCCCTGACTGCACGCCACTGATGAATACAGTAACTGGATCCATCTCTTCAGGGATATAGCAGTTCCAGCCAGCCCTGGGAGCAGAATATCTGGGCTGGGCATCAAACCTATTTTTATTTGCGCAACTGCACACAGCTCTATCACAGAGCTACCAAGCCGCTCATGTTTGTCTGTCGATCCTATGAAGATCTTAACCATGGCAATGCAAAATTGATGTTTCTACATTTTTGGTATGTGAAGTAATGTAGGATATAAATATTTTTATTTTTACCGTAGTCTTTTATTAGTTTCTTTGCATGCATAAAGTACAGTAGGAAGAATGCTCTTCGCACAAGTATGTAATAAACTTTAAAATCAATCATGGCTCACAAAACAATTGATTTCCTTGTACAGGGCAGTACCTACAGTTCCTTGATCACATAAACTTATAATCTAGGCTTATTCAAGAAAAGGTTCACTGATTCACCCCAAGTCACACAGTCGGAGATGGAGATTGACATTGACCATCTGGTAGCATTAATCTGGTCTAGCTAGCAGGTTACAGGGTTTTTCTGACTCGCAATGCACTACAAGCAAAGAAAATCTATAATTAAGCAAGAGGAATTACCCTTTGTATAGCATTGCCTTTTGAGATTGTGCTTTAGTTCCAAAAACAAACAAACAAAACCAAAAAACCAAAGCTAGATACATAAGAAAACAACCAAAAAAAGATACATCATAAATTCATAATGATATGAAATAACAATGCAAATTAATTTTAATTGCTTGCATATTCCTAGTTCATTTGTCTCCTGCCTTTAGTCTAGATCAGGGGTGTCAAAGTCCCTCCTCAAGGGCCAGAATCCAGTCGGATTTTCAGGATTTCCTCAATGAATACGCCTGAGATCTATTTGCATGCACTGCTTTCATTGTATGCTAATAGATCTCATGCATATTCATTGGGGAAATCCTGAAAACTCGACTGGATTGCGGCCCTCGAGGAGGGACTTTCACATCCTTGTTCTAGATCTACTCTCTCTGTACACCACATAAGACTTATCTATTCTGCTCTTAAAACACCTCCCAGGACAGATTCCACTGGAAATCTTGGCAGATTTCAGGACCAAATGCTCTCATGTTTAAAATTGTCTACTTAATGCCAAACTGAATTCTCTCCCCTGCTGCTTGTTGCATCCAAGTGAAGGTGAGATATAACTGATCAATGTTTTATCACTGTTCAATATATATGGCAAGTTGCAACTTTTTATTTTAATAAGCTGTTGCCTACATAATAGTTAAAAAAATTCACTGATAGTTTTGGGGTTTTTTTTTAACGTGATAATGATTGTCATATGACAGCAACAGGGTCTGCAGGTCTGAATCTGCCTCGGTCATTATTGTCGATGCTTTCAGTCTGGCTCACCCATCTTTCTTCTTCAGGTGCCTACAAGGGAAAGATGAATTCACTCTAATTTTTCAACAATATGTATGTTCCAAACATAGCAGGGAGATTGTTGCCTAGAAAAGTCCCTAAGAGGTTGGTTCCCAAGATGAGTAAGATTTTAATGCAGAAAACTTGCGTTGTTAGTGAAATTCCCCAATTAATGCAATGAGTAGTGTGGTGGCTAGCTTGTTTAGAACTTAACCACAGCTTTGCAAATTAACCAGAATAAAAAGTCCGAGAGCTAGACTCGACGGACGGCTCTAACGCGGAGCTGGAAGGCCCGCGGGGGCCGTCCGCCGAGTAGGTTTCGGGGAAAAAGGGGGGGGTTAGGTAGGAATTGAAATTGGGCGGGCAGAGGCCGTCCCGCCGAGGGACTGGCCTCTGATAAGTCAGTGTCGCGGCCGTGGGGGGGGCGGGGGGGTGGAGGGATTATTTAAGGAGGGTCTCGGAGGACCTTAACGGTTTCCGGTCCTCCGAGACAACTTTCCCGCCCTCCCGCCCATTAGTACCTGGGGTGTGAGTTTGCATTGGTAGGCGGTATCCCGAGCTACTGGCGGCTGGTCTCATCATGGGGATGAGCGGTGGGCCGGTTGGGAGCCGTGCCTGGTGGTCGGATGACCTTGGACAATGGGGCATGTGGGGACATGCCACCCCTCGGACCCTTGCTTGGATGGCAGGGTCGGGGGCCATTTACATCTGTGTCAGTAGCTCGGGATCTGGGTCACAATGGTGATACCATTGTGAAGGTTTTAATAGATAAACGGTTATTTAAAAGTTGATTGTACTGTTATTTATATTATTTAAATGTTATTTAAGTATGTTAATTTGCAATAAACAGGGCTGCGGCCAGGTTTCACCACGCACGTTTACGTGTCTTCTTTGGGGATTTGTTTAAGGGTTTGAAGGGCTGGATGATGTTACCATTAAGAAAGCGGGCCATTCCAGCTTCCGCTGTTAAGGAAAATGGTAAAACCAGAGGACATAATTTGAGGTTGAGGGGTGGTCGATTCAAAGGCAATGTTAGGAAATTCTACTTTACGGAGAGGGTGGTGGATGCCTGGAATGCGCTCCCGAGAGAGGTGGTGGAGAGTAAAACTGTGACTGAGTTCAAAAAAGCGTGGGATGAACACAGAGGATCTAGAATCGGAAAATAATATTAAATATTGAACTAAGGTCAGTTCTGGGCAGACTTGCACGGTCTGTGTCTGTATATGGCCATTTGGTGGAGGATGGGCTGGGGAGGGCTTCAATGGCTGGGAGGGTGTAGATGGGCTGGGGTAAGTCTTAACAGAGATTTCGGCAGTTGGAACCCAAGCACAGCTTGGGTAAAGCTTTGGATTCTTGCCCAGAAATACCTAAGAAGAAAAAATAAAAAAAATTTAAATTGAATCAGGTTGGGCAGACTGGATGGACCATTCGGGTCTTTATCTGCCGTCATCTACTATGTTACTAACTCTAAAAAAGGGATAAACTAGGCTGAATTGCCAAAGTGCAGCAGAGACCAGTATTAACATTAAACTGGGAGACTTTAAAGCCCTTAGGGCCAGATTCTACAAAAGCTGCCGAAAGGTACCTGCACTACTGCTGCCTAAATTGGCTTAATTGGATTTATTTTATTTATTTATTTAGATTTTTATCCCGTCCTCCCAATAGCTCAGAACGGTTTACAATTGAACATACACAGTGGGGAGTAACTAGACATATAAGTGGTACAACAGGTTTAGTGATTGGATTTATAGTTTTTGGAGAGAATTAAATACAGGGAGAGTAAGCAGAGAGAGAGAAGGGGGAAGTACAGTAGTTTAGCTTAAGGAAAGTTATAAGCGTATAGGTACAATTTGTTAGTGGATAGAGTAAGAGAGGGTGCGATAATTGGTTTCACCATTAAAACCCTCATTAGAAAACATGGCTGCCACTACACGGCCTCCAGGACAAGCACCTAGGTACCTGGTGGCATATTGTGATGCCAAAGCCCAGAAGTGGGTGTGATTAGAGGCAGTGTTGGACTTCGGCATCGCTATTCGCCACTGGCTGTGATTCAGGAAGGACCCTGGGTGCCAGTGCCTAAGGTCCTTGGGAACCTCAATTCTGGAAGCATCGCTTGTCAGTGATTGACACATGGCAGGTGCTCATTTTGTATACAGAGCCTTAGTCAATAGAAGTAGGGATAAAGAGATGCTTCTAATTGGGGCATATATTCATCAGCACATATAGCAGAGAAGCTCTGTTTGCATGCAATGACACAACACTTAACTCTTGTCGGAATAGAGTTTTGAGAGATCAGCCAGTCATGTGTTACAATGAGGTGTGTCTGACCCCTGAGGAATGCACCCATTTAGGTGCCGAAACACTGCCTGTGTTGAGTCATTTTTACTGCTATATATGCTGATAAATAAAGACCCACAAGTGGAAGCATCTCTTTAGCCCTACTGTGATTGTCATGGGGATACTTCTCTGGTTTGTTTGTTTTTTTTTTTTTGGGGGGGGTGATTTGGTGGTGCAGTCAGTGGTGTAGCAAGGGTGAGTGGTGCTCCTCCCCTCCCCGCTGCACACGCACTCCCCCCCCTTTCCCCCCATACCTCTTTAATTTTCCAGGCGCAAGCAGCATCACAAGCTTGCTGCCCGCATCGTGTCTGCTTTCCCTCTGATGTCATTCAAGGCACGGGACCCAGAAGTGACCTCCAAGAGAGTCGACACCAACTTGGGCAGCGAGTTCGTGATACTGCTTGTGCCAAGAAAATCAAAGAGGTACGAGGGAAGAGACGCACGGGGGCCGGAGAGGAAGATGGGTGCCCCCCTGCTCCCCCCTTACTGGCGCAATTAGATTTTTAAACCCTAACATGAGCTGTCATCATGATGCAATATTAAAGAGAGCTGAAGAGTGGCTAAACACGGTGGCTTCTCTGTGTTGTGACCAGGTTGAGAGACGAAAGCACAGGGAGAAGAATTGGAAGGAAAGCCCCATGAATGAGATGGACAGGAATATCCAACACACATCCAAGCCTGAATACATCTGCAAAAGAAAACATAAAAGCCACAAGTAAGAAATCCAGATAGATTTGTGTTATGTATGTTAGCGATCTGTATAAAGTAAAGTGGGGGGGTTCCCCCCCATGCCCCCGTCGGAGCCCTTTAAAACAGTCATTTACTTCGGCGCACGCCTCCACGTTGCGCTCAGTTGTCTGCACGCGCCTTTGTCCCGGCATGCTTTTGACCCGACACTGTGTAAAATGGGTCCTATCGGGGTCAGGACCCTTCAGTTAAATCAAGCCAGTGGCGTAGTAAGGAAGGTGGGGGGGTGGTCTGCCCTAGCCGCCATGTTGGTGGGGGTGCCGACGCCCCTCTTCCTCTCTGCCCACTCCTCCCCTCGCCCTGCGTGTGCCCTCCTTCAACTTAAACGTGTTCCTCGCGACTGTGTCAGCTCTCCCGCTGACGTCACTTCCAGGGGCCGTGCATAGGAAGCGATGTCGGAGAGAGAACTGCCAAGGTTGCAAGGAGCACATTGAAATTGTTACTCATAGCGGTGAACAATTAGAGGTACGGGGGAAGGGAAGGGGGATCGTGCGTGGCAGGGGGGGGATCAGGGAAGGAGCGGGGGTGGAGACATGGGGAGAAGGGCGCCTCTCACCCTCGCTACGCCACTGAGTTAAGCTGTTCTTCTATTTTCCATTTAAAGTTAATATTAAGGTTTTTTTTTTCTGTGACCGATGATTGATATAATAATATAATATAATAGGCATGTGTAATAACACGAGCTATCTGAGGTCTTTTTCCCTCTTATTCGGTTGAAATTTTGCATTGAAAAAATCAATAGTCGGCACATTGTAGACTAATTTTTGTATAGAAATATTATTGTTGTAGGTGTTAAACAGTTTATATTTTTTCCCACTTGGTTGTTTGTTTTGACTAGTTGTGTAGTGAGGTTTGGTTCTTCTTTTTTTTCCATTTAACGTTAGGCACCATTTATAGAATTGTGCCTAGCAGTGCCTAAATTGAGTTAGGCTTTGCTAGGTATCTGCAATTTAGGCCAGGGTTTTCTTGACCTAAATATTGGCACCTAAGGTAGGCACCTACCTAACTCATTCTGTGGCCTTTTTTTGGGTAGGTGTGGGTAGGCGCCTTGGCATAGATGCCTACTTTGCGACCACCGTGTTAGGCACCTACCCCAAAATTTTGTTTTGAAAAATTTATTTTTAAAATTTTTTCCCCACTTAACACTTAAGCGGGTTACGATAAAGACATACATAATACACTTAACATACTCGAACATATTATAGCATTATAGCATATATCTTTTATCCTATTCTTCCAAATATAATAACTAAAACTAGCATAACGCTAATAAAAAGTTCACCCTATATGAACTGTAAAATACATTTCTCTTCAGTTTCAAGTTTTATTAAAATTTTGATGTATCGCAATATCATGAATTCAAAGCGATTTACAATTTATTAGCTACAACAAACACACGAACATTACGAACTGATATTTAAGCGAAGTAGGGAGAACTACAATAAGCATTGTAAAGGACATACGAAAGGAAAGTAAAAAAGGAGGGTAAAAAAAATTTAAAAGTATTGATAAAAATTGAAAAGAAAATTAAGAACTTTTTGTTTAATTAAATTTCTCGGAGCCTAAGACAGACGACATGTGAGTTTATGCAGAGAAGGAGATCAAAAGAGACTCTGATTAGAGAGTTGCGCGGGGACAGAAATCCCACCCGTCCCCACCCATCCCCGCCAAAGTCCCACCCGTCCCCATGAGGAATCTCTCCATCCCCACCCGTCCCCAGCTGTTGTAAGAAGGTAATTTAGATTCGCGGCTACAGGGCAGGGAGGATTGTCGGACCCGGGCTGTTATCGGTCGGTCGGGGAAGTGCCACAAAAGTAAGGGGACCTGGCCGGCTGTGCTGCACCCGGGGCGGGGCGGACCGCCCCCCTCCCTTGGTAGCCACTCGAACCGCGAGGCTACTCTCCTTCTCCTTACCTGCCCTGCCTGCAGCACAGAGCCGAACGGAAGTCTTCCCGACGTCAGCGAGAGGGAGGGCTTTGTTTAAGCTTTGTTTAAGCCCTCCCTCCCCTCCGACGTCAGCGCTGATGTCGGGAAGACTTCCGTTTGGCTCTGTGCTGCAAGCAGAGAAGGTAGGGAGAAGAAGAGCCGCGCGACTGAGTACATGCAGCCCCGCGACCCTAGGGGGCGTCCCCACGGAATCCCCGCGACCCTAGGGGGCGTCCCCATGGGATCCCCGCGACCCTAGGGGCGTCCCCACGGGATCCCCTGACCCGAAGGGGGAACCCGCGGGATGCCCGTCGTCCCCGTTCCCGTGCAGCTCTCTAACTCTGATGATTAGGTCTCAAAAGCATCCTTGTACAACCAGTATTTTAACAATCCTTTAAATTCACTTAGTGATTTTTCTTTCTTAATAAATGATGGTAAGGAGTTCCATATTCTGGACATTGTAACCGCAAAGATTGTATCTTGTCTTGTATTTATTATACTAAGCGATGGAATTACTAGAAGGTTTTTGTCCTCTGATCTCAAACTTCTAGTAGGAATATATGGAATAATGTACCTTTCTAGGAATGATGGAGCTTTAGTTGTTAATATGTTGAATGTTAATAGTGCTATTTTATTGGAGGTTCTGTGAACAATTGGAAGCCAATGAGCTTCTTTAAAAAGAGGAGTCACATGATTGAATTTTTTCCTATTTGTTATCATTTTAATTGCGGTGTTTTGAATTAGTTGTAGTCGACGGATTTCTTTAAGAGCAACTCATTTATAAAGCGAGTTGCAATAATCTTAACTTTGAAATGATCAGTGATGATGAGTCGTAAACTCTGAAAACAACCTCTCACTACTGCACTAATCTGATTGGGATCTGTCAATTAAAGAATAGATATGTTTTCAAATGCATTTTCAATGACAACTTCTCTCTGTAGAGAGTCTTAAACCCTGGCATCAATTGACAACCTCATTGTGGATTGTGATCGCAAATTTCTGGAAGGTATATATTGTTTCAAAAGCTGTCTCGGGTACAAAGATGTCTCCCCCATAAATTACCTGATGAACAATTGTCAATTGTTTTGTATTCAGTCTGCGATGGAGTTGGTAGGCAATGCAAACTCTTCAGTATTGGAGTAATATGATCTTATACAGGAAGAATTTAACCACCTAAGTTAAGAGATCAAATCAGACCACCTAAAACTCATTCTATTATCCGGTTTTGCCATTTAACCACATAAGAGATAGCTGGCTGAACAAACCCTAGATAGGTAATGCCAGTGGCAGGGCATGGCATAGCTTGGAATATAAAACTGGTGGTGGTTAAGAAATGCTCACCATTGCAGGCTGAATATTTATCCCAGTATGTATTAATATTGCACTCTGCTGGGATTGGGATAAGTTACCATGGAACAAAGATCGTTAAGTAGTGCTGATAACATATTTGTACAGGTAACAGAGGGACTTAGACAAAGTGGGCTTTAGAGGCGGGTCTATACTGCCGACCCCACCCGCCAATGAGATGGGATTCCCAGTGATTGGGGCTTTGTGCAGCCTCAGGTGCTGCATTCTCTTGGCTTTGGGCCGCTAGACTTCTGTCACTGCCCAGCTATCGTTACTTCTTCCAGGGTGGGACCAAGTGCCAGCTGGGCCTCTGGACATGTGGAATGGGATGATTCAGCACGGCCGTTTCAGTGTAGCTGTGATGAAATGTCCCATTCCATCAAAGACTGCAGGCCATGGTCTCAGATTTAGGGGTCCCTGGAAAAAGTACACATGTGATTCGCTTCTTCACAAGTCCAGTGTTATGAGTGTATTTTACAGGGCATGTCCCACTTTTAATTCTTGTTCCTTTTTTTTTGCCATATTATGGATACCGGTAGTATTTTTCCCATGCTATATCTGTGCATCTTGTAGCTATGTTACTGCCCCAAATCTCATAGGGGTAGAGTTGGTAGAGTCTTTACCATAAAACAGAGTTTTGCAAATTTTGTGCCACGGCAGATTCCACGTGTGCTGCAAGACGCCATTGAAGAGGAGAGGTGCCTGCATCAGCCGACTGCCTACTGGATGTACCTCTCCCTGCGAGAGGCACGTCCTGTAAGTAGTCAGCTGACACCGGCACCTCTCTTCATTGGTGCATCTCCTTCTCCAGCAGCCCCACCCCCTCCACCAGCGGTAAATTGGAGGCTCAGGGCCAGGGGTGGAGGGCATCCATGCATGCGAATGTTGACGTGATGACATCACACACGCACATGATATCATCGCATCGACATCCACGTATTTCCGGATGCCCTCTAGTCACGACCCTGTGTTTAGTGCGCCACAGGCTCAAAATGGTTTCTGGCACACTGCCATAAAATCACTTTTTTAAAAATTTGCATTCCTTAGAGGTCCTGGCTAAATTTTGATCCCTAGTGATTCAATAATCATTCCTTTGTTTACATTTTTTGCCTTGTGGTGTCCTATCAAATAACCGTGTTCTTCGTGTGTGAGGTTAACATGCGTTATCTTAGAATAAATATATTTAGTTTGGTTTAGTTTATTATCATTACATAATAAAACAATTAAATGTACATTTACAACAATTAACAAAACAACTTGCCTATATCGATCAAACTTCTCACCAAATGCCTTCCTATCCACTATTTCAATCATTACATCGCGCTAAGTACCATATCTCATAGCATAAAATAGATGGTTTTTTTTTTTAAAAAAAAAACATTTGTTTAAATTCCTGCAAATCTTTCAACTGCCGTAAATACACAGGTAATTTGTTCTACTCCATAGGTCCTACGCAAGAGAACACGTTTTTCCTTGTATTCTCATAATTGAAGGCTTTTTGAAGATGGAACAATCAAACTTACCTGCGTGAAAGATCTTAATTGTCTCGTGCCAGGCAATCGTATACATACCTAGGCGCCATTTGCTTAAAACTCAAATAAACCATCAGCAGTAGTTTGTATTTAACTCAAAACTCCATAGTCAGCCAATACGTTACAATATAATGTCTTGTAACATGCTCACATTTTCCAATCCCACCCAACGTGCGTAGTATTGAGTTTTAAGCCCCCTGCTAATCATTCAATAGGGGAAGGATCTCCAACACACTGTATGAGAAAATGCCTTTATTAAATCAATAGAAGCATAGCAGTATAGCTGCAAACTATGAACTTCATCCGCTTTTCTATGTCTTAACGCCTGATTCCTCCGGTAGACTCCAGGAGTTCACCTTTGACTGCATTAATGAGCCATTGTGTCTGGAGGAGCAGCGGTCGCGAGTGACGACTCCTGTAAAAGATCGAAATGTCACTTTATCATCAGGACAATTAACTCTCTAAACCAGGGGTCTCAAAGTCCCTCCTCGAGGGCCGCAACCCAGTCGGGTTTTCAGGATTTCCGCAATGAATATGCATGAGATTAATTTGCATGTTCTTCCACTGTATGCAAATAGATCTCGTGCATATTCATAGTAGAAATTTTGAAAGCCATACTTAAAGGCCATTGATGCACACCTTTCCTCTAGACCAGGGATGTCAAAGTCCCTCCGTGAGGGCCGCAACCCAGTCGGGTTTTCAGGATTTCTCTAATGAATATGCATGAGATCTTTGTGCATGCGCTGCTTTCAATGCATATTCATTGGGGAAATCCTGAAAACCCGACTGGATTGCGGCCTTCAAGGAGGGACTTTGAGATCCCTGGTCTAAATGTAACACATTGGACAGCCACATGACAATTTTTGCCATAAGGAATTTTTATTAAAGCTAACAACCTCCCCCCCCCCCCCCCCCCCCCCGCTTTTTTTTAATATACTGAGCCGCAGTAGTCGTATATCTACTATGGCTCGGAACACAAAATGCTCCGACCCATAGAGTTCTATGATGTTAGGTGCAGCATCAAAGCATTTAGAGTCCGGGCTGTGGTAGATTCCTCTACTGTGGCTTAGTATAAAAATAAAGGGGGGGGGAAGGAGAGTTATTTCCAGAATATTAGAAAAAACATGCACACAAATTTGCTCTCTCTCTCTCTCTCTCTCAGGCGGTGGTCAGTGTTCGTTAATAAAGGAGGAGAGACTCCACTAACACTGACCAGGTCCTGACAGGATATTCAGTGGGATGAAACTGGATAATAGTGTCACTGAAAATTCTGTTGCCCACAGTGGCTGCATTTGGTTAGTGCCAGGTGGTCCAGGATGGAGTCAGGGTGGAGCTGGAAGTTGTTGGTCACTAGATGGCTAATCTCTTTTCGGTGCTGGTAGCCAGACAGGGATCACTTCTGAATAACTAGGTTCTAATTTAGGAGGGATTGGCCAGCATTTAAACAACTGAACAGTGCCCCCCATACCATAGACAGCTGAATGTTGTTTGGCTTGAGGGGGGAGGAGGAGGAGCAGGAACTCCACCCTACTTCCTCCCGGCGTTGTACTTTAAATCTTCGGGGCAGCCATCGTACAGCATCAATGAGCAGGCCTGCCCCCTGGAAGTAGAATGAAGGGTTCCAGGACAGACCTACTCATTGACGTTGCGTAGCAGCTGTCCCTAAGATTTAAAATACATCGGGAAATGGAGGGGTGGGGGGGGACAATGACCAGCGACCACCAGTTTTGGAGGAGGCCATGACACCTGTGGCCTCCCCCCCCCCGTTCCAACGCCTATGCCCCATACAGTTTTGGTCTGGCAGTTTGGGATTCAGTTAAATATTTTGTTGCTTGGTGTTGGGAATTTGTTTCCTTGCTATATGTTATTGTCATGTAGTTTACATGTTAGGCAATCTCTGTAACGTGCTAGGGCGGTGTCATTAGCTTAATTGCTATTTTCAAAATCTGGCTGGAAGGAGAAAGGCAGCCTTAAACCAGTTGTCTGAGCCTGTTTAAGAGTGGCGTGTTGTCGTTCCTTCCTTTTCTAGGCGTTTCAGTGTCGGGAAAGTTGTAAGTTGAGCCGGTTCAGAAAACACATATTTATTATCTTGGTACCTTACTACGGCTAGCTAAAAGTAGAAATATAAGCTCCTTGAATCATCAGATACCTTTTTTCTTATTTCGTTTAAAGATTATTCTTTGAATTCACTCGTAGATTCTTGGATCAATTTGAGGACTTTGAGAATGTGTGAACAGAGTGAAGTTATTGAAAAGGAATTTTCTTTTATTAGTCTTCCTAAGGCGTTGTATTCATATAATCTTTCTGTACAAAATGTTTGATTTTGTTAAAATGTAAAATTGATAAATAAAGAAAGAAAAAAAGAAGAGTGGCTTACAGGTCATGATCACATGGATGGGGGCCCCCCGACAATAGAGCAGTGAACCACAGAATTTTGTCCAGAAAATAAAGACTTTTTTCATGAAAACAGTAGCTTGCTGTTCCTTTTGTAATCTGCAAAGGGTTTACAGCTTGGGGGAGGAGGGGAGGAGTTGCAAACTATGAAATTTAGTTACACATGTTTGTTTATTTTAAAAACTTGTTATACCATCCTGCCTTGTCGGATCAGGGTGGTTTAACTCGTGCCTTTTTTCAGTTGTAACTCCAGGCAAATTACATTTGGAGGAGTAGCGTGATTGTTAGTGCAGTGGGCTCTGAGCCTGGCCACAGTTCCTTGTGACCTTGGGCATGTCACTTAACCCTCCTTTGTCCCAGGTACAAAAAGTTAGATTGTGAGCCCACTAGGGGCAAGTGCCTGCATATAATGTGTATACAGGATAATGAACAAATCATACTATCTGTGAATGTTATTTTAGGGTGAACAAACTGTATTATGTAAATATCAGGCACCTGTTAACTAATTATTACGTACCATGATCAAACCATGTTATCTGTGAGTGTTAATTTAGGAAGTTAAACTGTACTATACAATTGTCACTGTAACCTATTTGACTAATTATAAATAAATGATAATTATCTTTACGTAACTCGTTTGTCCAAATATTATGTATGTTACCTTGTAACCCGTTCTGAGCTCTCTGGGGAGGACCGCCAGAAACCATCCGGTGTCATTCTTTAGTGTCTATTTCAACCCCAGTCCTTCTACACCAGCATTCTTCAATGCAAGGCTTGAGGGTCAGTGGTTCTGTCCATTCATTGATTCTTATGTGAGCCAAGTATAGGCTAATGAAGCCATTGTGATGTCACTGATGAGGTTGGCTCTTATTGGTGGAATAAAACATTATGACATCACAGTATCAGCTCTGGATACCAGAGACTGTTATTCTTTAGTGTCTATCGCAACCTCAGTCCTTCTACACCAGCATTCTTCAATGCAAGGCTTGAGGGTCAGTGATTCTGTCCATTCATTGATTCTTATGTGAGCCAAGTATAGGCTAATGAAGCCATTGTGATGTCACTGATGAGGTTGGCTCTTATTGGTGGAATAAATTATTATGACATCACAGTATCAGCTCTGGATACCAGAGACTGTTATTCTTAAGAGTCTATCTCAACCTCAGTCCTTCTATACCAGCATTCTTCAATGCAAGGTTTGAGGGTCAGTGGTTGTGCCCATTCATACTCTGATTCTTAAAGTATGAGATAATGAAGCCACTGTGACATCACTGGCTCTTATTGGTGGAATGAGACATCATGAGATCACAATATCTGCTCTTGATACCAAAGTCTGTCATTCTCTAGTGTCTATCTCAACCTCGGACCTTCTACACTAGCATTCATCAGTGCAAGGCTTGAGGGTCAGTGGCTGAGCCCATTCATACTCTGATTCTTAAAGTATAAGATAATTAAGCCATTGTGACATCACTGATAAGCTTGGCTCTTATTGGTGGAATGAGACATCATGAGATCACAATATCTGCTCTTGATACCAAAGTCTGTCATTCTCTAGTGTCTATCTCAATCTTGGACCTTCTAATAATAATAATTTATTTCTTATATACCGCTATACCGTAACATTCTTCAGTGCAAGGCTTGGTTGTGCCCGTTCATACTCTGATTCTTCCCTCTCTCCTTAAAGAATGACACGGGAATGGTTTTCTGTGTTACCACGGGAACGATGACAAATTCTGTCCCTGCGTCATTTTCTACTTGTGTTCCTCTAGTAGTGCTATAGAAATGATTAGTAGTAGTGTACATATATACTAGGTATTTAGAGTACTGTAATTTCCTGTCCTTAGAGAGCTTAAATCTAAGGGCTCAATTCTATATAGTCCACCTAAAAAATTGGCTCAGACTAGTAAGGCCCCAAGTGTGATTCTATAAAAATTAGGCACACTGTATGGAATCATACTTAATGCTGCCTAAGAAGGCTTAGGCTTCGCTAGGCATCCTAAGTTTAGACTCGCCCAATTTATGCCAGGTTTTTCTTTGCCTAAATACCTGGTCCCAAGAGCCACTTTCAGCTGTAATTTTCTTCAGCTATAACGGACATGCAGGCTCCGCCTACAAGGCACATGGCATGCCAGTGATATAGTATCAAAATGTTATGTTATTATTATTATTGTTATGTTACTATTATGTTGGTAGGTATATTTAATAAGACTCCTGATCTGTGATTGTTGCACTTTATTTTAGTGGGGATGGTTAACTTGTAAATTCGTTGAGCTTTTGACATTATTTTAAGTGGACTAAATTACTATTTAATTGCAATGTAATTTGAATGCATTTTGTAAACGTTCTGTCCATGAACTACTGTGAATGTTTTAATTGTTAACCGCTTGGTTATAGGCGGTTTAGAAATAAATAAATAGTGCAACACCTAGGGGTTTTTTTTTTTTTTTTCTTCATTTGCAGTTAGAAGACTTCGATCCTTGTATATGTTTTTTTTTATTGAATGTTTTTTGTGGAAGATTGCCTAAGTCCGATTGCCATTTCCTGAACCACACCTCGTATATGTCTTTATAAAATAGCCTATCCCAAATCTCCTGTAAACCAGCTGCCCAAGACAGGCATATGTTTGGTCCTGCATGTGCTTCGTACTCAGGGGGGGGGGGGAGAAGGGGTAGGGAGAATGGGGAGGGTGTGTGCATTTTCTGAGTTCTTGTACACATGCTCCAGGACAATTTAAAAGCACTTATTTGAATGCTTAGAATGCAGTTCTGCACCTTTTAGGAAGTCTGCGTTGTCTTTTGAAACACGAAGAACATCTAATAATTGGGTCATCGCCACATTTCTGTTGTGTTCAGGGGCTCCATCGCTGGCAGGCATCACACCTGCTGTTATAATGAGCAGTGTGTAGTTGTAACAGGTTAATCGCGGCATTTCTACAGCCTGTTTCATAACCTCCTTTTGAATATTTGACCAGCCCTTTCACCATTCTGCGTTCACTTAGTAAAATGGTCCCTAAGGGAAATTGATGACCGAGTCATTTGTATCGGGGAGGAGGGGGTTGGGGGAGGTAATCGAAAATGCTGTGAAGTTAGAAAAGCATTCAAATCATTAATTTTGATGTCATTCATTTTTTTTGCTATGTAGGTTTATATCGCGAATGAGCTGAATTTAAATCACAAAAATGATCTGCAGCCAATGGCCATTTGCCTGGCGGGCAGAAAAAGAATACAAAGGCCTGTGAATCTATAAGCGTGTCATCAGCCACTTGAGAAGCTAACATTTGTAAGTCATGCTTAGTTTAAAAAAGCAAGCTTAGTTAAAAAAAAATCTTTATAGAGTAGCGGAATGACTCCCCCATTTTTCCACCTCTCCTGGATAATATTAAAGTTTTGAAACCAGCTGGACTTAGTTCTCTAATAATGAGGACCTCTTCTTAGGTTCACCAGATTTTACTATTCTAAAATCAGGACCCATGGCTCTGCCCCCTCCCCCCCAGGTCCGCGCAGTTCTACCCAGCCCCTCCCCATTCCTCCCAAGTCACGCTCCATTTCACCTGACCCCCCCCCCACCTGTTCTCATGCTCAGAGCTGCGACAGGAGGGCATCTGTGAATGCACAGGCGTGATGCGATGACATCACCGCGATGCTTCAGCGCATGCGCAAATGCTCTCCCGACGTGTTCCCGTGCGGTAAGCTTTTCAAAACCCAGATTTTTGAAAAGATGTTCGGGTAAATCCGGACGTCTAGCAACCCCTACCTCTTCTGTTTGTATCCATATTCACGAGTGTAACTACAACCCTGTGTAGGTTACACCTCTGTACCTTTGTTGGAGACTCTTAACTGCTGCTCTGTGTGGGTTGTACCTCCGGACCCTTGGTTAAGGAGTGTCACCGCTGTTCTATGCAGGATACCTTCATCCAAGGCAAGACAAATCATGGGTTGCATACGGAGGGGTTTCGTCAGCAGTAAGCCAGAAGTCATTATGCCATTGTATAGATCAATGGTGAGGCCCCACCTGGAATAATACTGTGTGCAATTCTGGAGGCCGCATTATCGCAAGGATGTGCTGAGACTGGACTCGGTCCAGAGAATGGCCACCCAGATGGTCTCGGGATTCGAGGATCTCCCGTACGAAGAAAGGCTGGATAAATTACAGCTATACTCGCTCGAGGAGCGCAGAGAGAGGGGTGACATTATCGAGACATTCAAACATCTCACGGGCCGCATCGAGATGGAAGAAGATATCTTCTTCTTCAAGGGTCCAGCGGCAACAAGGGGGCATCCGTGGAAAATTAGGGGCAGAAAACTACATGGGGACACCAGGAAATTCTTTTTCACTGAAAGGGTGGTTGATCGCTGGAATAGTCTTCCACTTCAGGTTATTGAGGCCAGCAGCGTGCCTGATTTTAAGGCCAAATGGGACAGACACGTGGGATCTATTCACAAAGAAAGGTAGGGGATGGTCTTTGAGGTGGGCAGACTGGATGGGCCGTGGCCCTTATCTGCCGTCTATTTCTATGTTCTATGTTCATTCTCTTTTTTTTTTTCCCCCTTGATATATTTCTGTTTTGCATCCTTGCCTTTCCAGACCGAATCGGTCTCTAGCCGGATTGTTGTCTCTCTGTGCGCAGTTGGCTCATCTGGGTAGAGTTTGGGCTCATTAAGAACTTTCTTCCTACAGCTCATATGAGGAAATGTATAGGAGCTGATATTTTGGGTCTGGAATTCAAACTACAGGCTGCAGTAAATTTAGTGTGGGGATCCTGGTCCCCCTGACTTTTGTTATTGCATACAACTAAGTGTTAGAACTCGTTGCCAGAGAATATGGTAAAAGTGAATAGTGAGCTGTAGTTAAAAAAAAAAAAAAAAAAAAAAGGGTTTTAATAAAGTTCTGCAGGAAAAGTCCATAAGCCATTCTTAAGAATAAGGTAGACATCGGGAAAGTTGCTACTTATCCCTAGGGTCAGTAGCATGGAATCTTACTACTTTTTGGCCACTGTTAGAGACTTGAGCTAGATGGACCTTTTGATCTGACCCAGTACGGCCATTCTTATGTTATGATGGATATTAAGAAACTGAACAGGCCAGCTACATTTGCATGCATGTTTTTAAATCTCTTGTATACAGACAAGCTTTTACTGAACGTTCAGAAAGAATGGATTTGGTTTTTGGTATAAATAAGCAATATTTAAGATGTACAGTTTTGCATTCTCAGTTCCGAACTGATGAAATAAAACCGTGGCTCCTTTATGTACGTCTCTGTCTCCCTCAGCTCCTCCAAATCTGCTACTCTAGACTCAAGAGATTGGACCTGTTCCCTGAGTGCTCGGAGCGCTTTGCACCAGGTAGACACATACAACCTCTCACCAGTTGAGAGTAGAGAGTTTCACGGGGACAGAAATCCCACCCATCCCCGCAAGGAATTCCCTCCATCCCCGCCCGTCCCCATAAAAAGCAGCAATTATTTCTGACAGGATCATCAATTTCACAGTTTCTTTTGTGTTTGCGCTGCTGTTTTCCTTGTGGAATCTCTTTGGTGGAAACCTTTTTTATATTTTCTGTTCAGGTAATTAACTTATAAACCCCCTCTTTTACTAAGGCTGACGTGTCCATTATATTATATGGACGAATCCTGCTTCCAAAGCCTTCCATCCCCTTGGGAGTCCCGTTGGCTAGAGGGGGTCACCGTGGGAGTCCTGTGGGTCAGAGGGGGGGTCCCCGTGGGAGTTCCGTGGGTTAGGGGGGATACCCGTGGGATTCCCGCGATCCCCGTTCCCGTGCAGACCTCTAGTTGAGAGATAATCAAACATGTGACAGTGCAAAAGACTGGATAGGGGGAGAGTGTGGCATAGTAGGTTGTGGCACTCTGAGGTTGTGAGTTCAAACCCTTTGCTCCTGTGACCCTGGGCAAGTCACTTAATCCTCCATTGAAAAAATAATAGTGTGAATAACCCTCATTGGACTGCTGCCTGCATCTTAATATTGGTGATTTCTTTAAGTTGCTAATGGAGTGGGAATATATACACTAAGGTCCACTAAAATTGCTAGATATATGTTAGACTATGGTAATATTTAATTTTTATTATTATTTAGTAATTTTGTGATAGGTAGGCTACCCTCCAAGAACCTAGTAGTCTCTTTCTAAGAGCTAATGACTTACTAATAGAGATGCCCTAATTACTTTTGTAGTCATCTAATTGGTTCAAAGGTTTATAAATTAGAGATTAAGCCAGGCATGGGTGGGAGGAAGGGAATTAAAATCTAAACTGTGGCTTCCTGTACCTATTAGCTGTGCTTTATACTGATACTAAAATAATTTTAAAATAGTCCCTTTAAATAGTCCCTTTAAACGCTAGCCTACGAACTATAACAGAGACTTTCTATGCTAAGAAAACAACCCTATTCTTTAAGCTCCCTTGTATACTGGGCTTACTTATTTCACTTTAAATCCCCCCTTCCCTTTAATTTCTTTTAGCTCATCTGATAAAGAATTCCACAATTTGACGGTAGATGCAGAAAAACAACTTGCTCGTGATCTTTCCTTCCTGGAGCCACTTAAGTATTGTGAAGGAAAAGCACAAAGGTTTGAGCAAAAGCAAACGGAGATAACATCAAGGGAACAGTTGGAACTGCCAAACCATTAAGAGACTTAAAAACACAAAATCACAATCTTAAAACAAATGTGATATACAATAGGCCTGATTGGAACTTAGGCACATTCTCTGAGGTGACCACCATAATCTCTGTCTTATAGAGATGAACCATAAGACCCTGTCACAAATGGTGCAATTTACCTATTAGGTGCTCACTCTCTTTTTATGTGGAAAGGAATATCTAAAAATATAAAACATGCAAAAAGAAATAAGGACCTGAGATGACATTGCAGACTCGGAGGCTGAATCCAGCATCTTATTGAACTGGCTCTGTAATGGTAAAAAGAAATGAATTACTATTGTAAAGTGTACTGTTTACGCTGCAAGTAGGGAATGCTTTGCCAGAGGGTGTGGTAACAATAATTAACGTAGCTGTTTTTTTAAAAAAGGTTTGGACAAGTTCCTGGAGGAAAAATCCTTAGTCTTCTAGTGAGATAGACATGGGAAAGTCACTGCTTGCCCTAGGATCGGTAGCATGGAATGTTGCTACAAGTTGGAATTCTGGAATCTTGCTACTCTTTTGGGTTTCCATATGAAATCTTGATACTATTTGGGATTCCGGAATCTTGCTACTCTTTGGGTGTCCGTATGAAATCTTGATACTGTTTGGGATTCTGGAATCTTGCTACTCTTTGGGTGTCTGTATGAAATCTTGATACTGTTTGGGATTCCAGAATCTTGCTACTCTTTGGGTATCGGTATGAAATCTTGATACTGTTTGGGATTCCGGAATTTTGCTATTCTTTGGGTGTCCGTATGAAATCTTGATACTGTTTGGGATTCCAGAATCTTGCTACTCTTTGGGTGTCCGTATGAAATCTTGATACTGTTTGGGATTCCGGAATTTTGCTATTCTTTGGGTGTCCGTATGAAATCTTGATACTGTTTGGGATTCCGGAATCTTGCTACTCTTTGGGTGTCCGTATGAAATCTTGATACTGTTTGGGATTCCGGAATTTTGCTATTCTTTGGGTGTCCGTATGAAATCTTGATACTGTTTGGGATTCCGGAATCTTGCTACTCTTTGGGTGTCCGTATGAAATCTTGATACTGTTTGGGATTCCGGAATCTTGCTACTCTTTGGGTGTCTGTATGAAATCTTGATACTGTTTGGGATTCCGGAATCTTGCTACTCTTTGGGTATCGGTATGAAATCTTGATACTGTTTGGGATTCCGGAATCTTGCTACTCTTTGGGTGTCCGTATGAAATCTTGATACTGTTTGGGATTCCGGAATCTTGCTACTCTTTGGGTGTCCGTATGAAATCTTGATACTGTTTGGGATTCCGGAATCTTGCTACTCTTTGGGTTTCTGTATGAAATCTTGATACTGTTTGGGATTCCGGAATCTTGCTACTCTTTGGGTGTCCGTATGAAATCTTGATACTGTTTGGGATTCCGGAATCTTGCTACTCTTTGGGTGTCCGTATGAAATCTTGATACTGTTTGGGATTCCGGAATCTTGCTACTCTTTGGGTGTCTGTATGAAATCTTGATACTGTTTGGGATTCCGGAATCTTGCTACTCTTTGGGTGTCTGTATGAAATCTTGATACTGTTTGGGATTCCGGAATCTTGCTACTCTTTGGGTGTCTGTATGAAATCTTGATACTGTTTGGGATTCCGGAATCTTGCTACTCTTTGGGTATCGGTATGAAATCTTGATACTGTTTGGGATTCCGGAATCTTGCTACTCTTTGGGTGTCTGTATGAAATCTTGATACTGTTTGGGATTCCGGAATCTTGCTACTCTTTGGGTATCGGTATGAAATCTTGATACTGTTTGGGATTCCGGAATCTTGCTACTCTTTGGGTGTCCGTATGAAATCTTGATACTGTTTGGGATTCCGGAATCTTGCTACTCTTTGGGTGTCCGTATGAAATCTTGATACTGTTTGGGATTCCAGAATCTTGCTACTCTTTGGGTGTCCGTATGAAATCTTGATACTGTTTGGGATTCCGGAATCTTGCTACTCTTTGGGTGTCCGTATGAAATCTTGATACTGTTTGGGATTCCGGAATTTTGCTATTCTTTAGGTGTCCGTATGAAATCTTGATACTGTTTGGGATTCCGGAATCTTGCTACTCTTTGGGTGTCCGTATGAAATCTTGATACTATTTGGGATTCCGGAATCTTGCTACTCTTTGGGTGTCCGTATGAAATCTTGATACTGTTTGGGATTCCGGAATCTTGCTACTCTTTGGGTGTCCGTATGAAATCTTGATACTGTTTGGGATTCCGGAATCTTGCTACTCTTTGGGTGTCCGTATGAAATCTTGATACTGTTTGGGATTCCGGAATCTTGCTATTCTTTGGGTGTCTGTATGAAATCTTGATACGGATTCCGGAATCTTGCTACTCTTTGGGTGTCCGTATGAAATCTTAATACTGTTTGGGATTCCGGAATCTTGCTACTCTTTGGGTGTCCGTATGAAATCTTGATACTGTTTGGGATTCCGGAATCTTGCTACTCTTTGAGTTTCTGTATGAAATCTTGATACTGTTTGGGATTCCGGAATCTTGCTACTCTTTGGGTGTCCGTATGAAATCTTGATACTGTTTGGGATTCCGGAATCTTGCTACTCTTTGGGTATCGGTATGAAATCTTGATACTGTTTGGGATTCCGGAATCTTGCTACTCTTTGGGTATCGGTATGAAATCTTGATACTGTTTGGGATTCCGGAATCTTGCTACTCTTTGGGTGTCCGTATGAAATCTTGATACTGTTTGGGATTCCGGAATCTTGCTACTCTTTGGGTATCGGTATGAAATCTTGATACTGTTTGGGATTCCGGAATCTTGCTACTCTTTGGGTGTCCGTATGAAATCTTGATACTGTTTGGGATTCCGGAATCTTGCTACTCTTTGAGTTTCTGTATGAAATCTTGATACTGTTTGGGATTCCGGAATCTTGCTACTCTTTGGGTGTCCGTATGAAATCTTGATACTGTTTGGGATTCCGGAATCTTGCTACTCTTTGGGTATCGGTATGAAATCTTGATACTGTTTGGGATTCCGGAATCTTGCTACTCTTTGGGTGTCCGTATGAAATCTTGATACTGTTTGGGATTCCGGAATCTTGCTACTCTTTGGGTGTCCGTATGAAATCTTGATACTGTTTGGGATTCCGGAATCTTGCTACTCTTTGGGTGTCCGTATGAAATCTTGATACTGTTTGGGATTCCGGAATCTTGCTACTCTTTGGGTATCGGTATGAAATCTTGATACTGTTTGGGATTCCGGAATCTTGTTACTCTTTGGGTATCGGTATGAAATCTTGATACTGTTTGGGATTCCGGAATCTTGCTACTCTTTGGGTATCGGTATGAAATCTTGATACTGTTTGGGATTCCGGAATCTTGCTACTCTTTGGGTGTCCGTATGAAATCTTGATACTGTTTGGGATTCCGGAATCTTGCTACTCTTTGGGTGTCCGTATGAAATCTTGATACTGTTTGGGATTCCGGAATCTTGCTACTCTTTGGGTGTCCGTATGAAATCTTGATACTGTTTGGGATTCCGGAATCTTGCTACTCTTTGAGTTTCTGTATGAAATCTTGATACTGTTTGGGATTCCGGAATCTTGCTACTCTTTGGGTGTCTGTATGAAATCTTGATACTGTTTGGGATTCCGGAATCTTGCTACTCTTTGGGTGTCTGTATGAAATCTTGATACTGTTTGGGATTCCGGAATCTTGCTACTCTTTGGGTATCGGTATGAAATCTTGATACTGTTTGGGATTCCGGAATCTTGCTACTCTTTGGGTATCGGTATGAAATCTTGATACTGTTTGGGATTCCGGAATCTTGCTACTCTTTGGGTGTCCGTATGAAATCTTGATACTGTTTGGGATTCCGGAATCTTGCTACTCTTTGGGTGTCCGTATGAAATCTTGATACTGTTTGGGATTCCGGAATCTTGCTACTCTTTGGGTGTCCGTATGAAATCTTGATACTGTTTGGGATTCCGGAATCTTGCTACTCTTTGAGTTTCTGTATGAAATCTTGATACTGTTTGGGATTCCGGAATCTTGCTACTCTTTGGGTGTCCGTATGAAATCTTGATACTGTTTGGGATTCCGGAATCTTGCTACTCTTTGGGTATCGGTATGAAATCTTGATGCTGTTTGGGATTCCGGAATCTTGCTACTCTTTGGGTATCGGTATGAAATCTTGATACTGTTTGGGATTCCGGAATCTTGCTACTCTTTGGGTATCGGTATGAAATCTTGATACTGTTTGGGATTCCGGAATCTTGCTACTCTTTGGGTGTCCGTATGAAATCTTGATACTGTTTGGGATTCCGGAATCTTGCTACTCTTTGGGTGTCCGTATGAAATCTTGATACTGTTTGGGATTCCGGAATCTTGCTACTCTTTGGGTGTCCGTATGAAATCTTGATACTGTTTGGGATTCCGGAATCTTGCTACTCTTTGGGTGTCCGTATGAAATCTTGATACTGTTTGGGATTCCGGAATCTTGCTACTCTTTGAGTTTCTGTATGAAATCTTGATACTGTTTGGGATTCCGGAATCTTGCTACTCTTTGAGTTTCTGTATGAAATCTTGATACTGTTTGGGATTCCGGAATCTTGCTACTCTTTGGGTATCGGTATGAAATCTTGATACTGTTTGGGATTCCGGAATCTTGCTACTCTTTGGGTATCGGTATGAAATCTTGATACTGTTTGGGATTCCGGAATCTTGCTACTCTTTGGGTATCGGTATGAAATCTTGATACTGTTTGGGATTCCGGAATCTTGCTACTCTTTGGGTGTCCGTATGAAATCTTGATACTGTTTGGGATTCCGGAATCTTGCTACTCTTTGGGTGTCCGTATGAAATCTTGATACTGTTTGGGATTCCGGAATCTTGCTACTCTTTGGGTGTCCGTATGAAATCTTGATACTGTTTGGGATTCCGGAATCTTGCTACTCTTTGGGTTTCTGTATGAAATCTTGATACTGTTTGGGATTCCGGAATCTTGCTACTCTTTGGGTGTCCGTATGAAATCTTGATACTGTTTGGGATTCCGGAATCTTGCTACTCTTTGGGTATCGGTATGAAATCTTGATACTGTTTGGGATTCCGGAATCTTGCTACTCTTTGGGTATCGGTATGAAATCTTGATACTGTTTGGGATTCCGGAATCTTGCTACTCTTTGGGTGTCCGTATGAAATCTTGATACTGTTTGGGATTCCGGAATCTTGCTACTCTTTGGGTGTCTGTATGAAATCTTGATACTGTTTGGGATTCCGGAATCTTGCTACTCTTTGGGTATCGGTATGAAATCTTGATACTGTTTGGGATTCCGGAATCTTGCTACTCTTTGGGTATCGGTATGAAATCTTGATACTGTTTGGGATTCCGGAATCTTGCTACTCTTTGGGTGTCCGTATGAAATCTTGATACTGTTTGGGATTCCGGAATCTTGCTACTCTTTGGGTGTCCGTATGAAATCTTGATACTGTTTGGGATTCCGGAATCTTGCTACTCTTTGGGTGTCCGTATGAAATCTTGATACTGTTTGGGATTCCGGAATCTTGCTACTCTTTGAGTTTCTGTATGAAATCTTGATACTGTTTGGGATTCCGGAATCTTGCTACTCTTTGGGTGTCCGTATGAAATCTTGATACTGTTTGGGATTCCGGAATCTTGCTACTCTTTGGGTATCGGTATGAAATCTTGATACTGTTTGGGATTCCGGAATCTTGCTACTCTTTGGGTATCGGTATGAAATCTTGATACTGTTTGGGATTCCGGAATCTTGCTACTCTTTGGGTATCGGTATGAAATCTTGATACTGTTTGGGATTCCGGAATCTTGCTACTCTTTGGGTGTCCGTATGAAATCTTGATACTGTTTGGGATTCCGGAATCTTGCTACTCTTTGGGTGTCCGTATGAAATCTTGATACTGTTTGGGATTCCGGAATCTTGCTACTCTTTGGGTGTCCGTATGAAATCTTGATACTGTTTGGGATTCCGGAATCTTGCTACTCTTTGAGTTTCTGTATGAAATCTTGATACTGTTTGGGATTCCGGAATCTTGCTACTCTTTGAGTTTCTGTATGAAATCTTGATACTGTTTGGGATTCCGGAATCTTGCTACTCTTTGGGTATCGGTATGAAATCTTGATACTGTTTGGGATTCCGGAATCTTGCTACTCTTTGGGTATCGGTATGAAATCTTGATACTGTTTGGGATTCCGGAATCTTGCTACTCTTTGGGTTTCTGCCAAATATTTGTGACCTGGATTGACCACTGTGGAAACAGGATTCTGGGCTAAATTTCAAACCCATTTCAATAAGTAAAGTAATGCTTTACTTACAGAAATAGGTTTTAATAAAATTGCTCTCCCTCTATATGTGGGTGAAGTTATATATATACCCCCAGATTTTGTATATCGCACCCAAATTTCCACACCCAACTTTGTGCATGCATTGGAGATGTGTGTGCAAATAAATTGGCTTAAGAGGTAAGAAACATCAAATTTGGTGCTAACAACCATTGATGTTACTTGATAGTCTTATGTTTGGTAAAAGTGAACAAGCAGTGATTATAAAAGTTTTATCTTATTTTGTTCTGATTTTGTTTTGTATTAACTGTTTATGTTTTATAATTTTGCATGTGCTTTTGTAATTCGCTTAGTTAGAAGTGGACTATAATTTTTAATAAATAAATAGAATAAATCTTATGAATCTGCACGCACATCTTATTCCGCACTGTTCTAGAAGGCATGGCACCTAACTTCATTTGCACATATCTGAAAAGGGGGCATGGCCAGAAGAGTGTCAGGAGCATTCCAGAAAGTTCCATGCAGATTTATAGAATTTGCCTGAAGTGTGCCTAAGCTGGGTGCCAGCATTTACACTTGCTTTTAATAGGCTTAAGTATGGCGCCCAAAAGTTAGGTCCACACAAACACAGTGAAGATGACTAAAAGATGATGTGATCCGATTAGTTGCAATACTTTATTGTTCAAACTCAAATGACTCGGCATGAATATGTTTTGGCCCTATGGCCTGCATTGGGTGTCTATAAAAATCGCACATCAAATTAGAAATAAGTAATATTAAACATAAATATATTAACAAATGATCTATCGCGCATAGAAACCATATTGTAATTAGATTATATATGACACATTTACATAAATAACAAGTATATAAATTTGCAACTTGATAAAAATTAACACATGAAATAGCGGAGCATTTACACCTGCTTTTAGTAGGCATATGTGTAGTGCCCAAAAGTTGGGCACCAAATCCATGCTGAATGCTGTTTTATAAAGGGCACATGCTTAGGGCTAGATTCTATAAATGGTGGTTAAGTTGGTAGGCACCTACCGGATGTCAATCATATGTAGGCGTCGTTTGTAGAATCAAGCCTAGCAGTGCCTAAATCAGCTTATGCGTTGGTAGGCGTCATGATCTTAGGTGCTGGTATATTAAGTCAGGTTTTTCTTGGCCTAATATACTGGCGTCTAAAGTAGACGCCTACTGATGCCTAAGTTTCCAAATTTATTAGCCATTTGATATACCGTCTCTCATAGATAACTAAACGGTTTACAATAAAATAATAATAAAAAGGGTTAAATAACAATTCTTTATTAAAACTATGGGAATTCACAGACTGAGCTTAACTGACATGAAACCAGAAGGAAGGATTACATAGTTACATCGAGGGGAAATCAGGGAAATATAGTATTTAACCCCTGGTAGTGGGAGTCAGGGAAGGAACGGGCATGACTCCAGGAAGTGACATCATGCCGTGAATGTTAAAAAAGGTACGAGGGAAGGGAAGGGGCGTGCGCACATGGTAGTGGGAGGCAGGGAAGGAGCGGGCATGACTCCAGGAAGTGACATCATGCCGTGTTTGTTAAAAAGGTACGAGAGAAGGGAAAGGGCGTGCGCACATGGTAGTGGGTGGCAGGGAAGGAGCGGGCATGACTCCAGGAAGTGACATCATGCCGTGAATGTTATAAAGGTACGAGGGAAGGGAAGGGGCGTGCGCACATGGTAGTGGGAGGCAGGGAAGGAGCGGGCATGAGTCCAGGAAGTGACATCATGCCGTGAATGTTAAAAAGGTACGAGGGAAGGGGCGTGCGCACATGGTAGTGGGAGGCAGGGAAGGAGCGGGCATGACTCCAGGAAGTGACATCATGCCGTGAATGTTAAAAAGGTACGAGGGAAGGGAAGAGGCGTGCGCACATGGTAGTGGGAGGCAGGGAAGGAGCGGGCATGACTCCAGGAAGTGACATCATGCCGTGAATGTTAAAAAGGTACGAGGGAAGGGAAGGGGCATGCGCACATGGTAGTGGGAGGCAGGGAAGGAGCAGATATGACTCCAGGAAGTGACATCATGCCGTGAATGTTAAAAAGGTACGAGGGAAGGGAAGGGGCGTGCGCACATGGTAGTGGGAGGCAGGGAAGGAGCGGGCATGACTCCAGGAAGTGACATCATGCCGTGATTGTTAAAAAGGTACGAGGGGAGGGGCATGCGCACATGGTAGTGGGGAGCAGAGAGGAGAATGGGTGCTGGCACCCTCACCAAGATAGCGCCTGGAGCAGGCCACCACCCTTATCACGCCACTGTCTCTAAGTACTATTTTCCAAATTAACACGTCCCAGAGAAAACCACAGAAAGACCCACCCATTTTGGAGTCAAACCCACCCAGTAGCAGCAGAGCAGCAATGTAGCTAACAGGGATCCTCAAGTCCGCCAGCTGAAGACTCCCAGCAACTTCCCTCTAGGAGACTGAGGGGGACACTTAACTTCACTCACCCGACCCTTCCCCCCTCCAGGTACCTTTAAATTCTTTAGCTCTTTGCTGGCAGTGAGCTGCGACACATTTCTTCTGCTCATGCCAGCCTGAACCTACCCTCCGACACAAATTCCTTTTTGCAGGATCAGGAAATTGCATCAGAGGGAAAGCTCAGAGCAAGTGTGAGCAAGAGAAGTGAGTTGCTGTTTGGTGCTGGTGATGACCTACAGGATTTAAAGCAGGGGTGTCCAACCTGCGGCCCGAGGGCCGCATGTGGCCCCGTGAAGTATTTTGTGCGGCCCCAGTTGAGGGCGATGCAGTGCTTTCCTCTGCTGCCCCCGGGTGTTTACCGTCTTGCCGGCTCCCCCTGTGTCTCTTGCTGCAGCGTTTGCACATTTGTGCGGCCCCCAGAAACATTTTTTTGGGCCAATGCGGCCCAGGGAAGCCAAAAGGTTGGACACCCCTGATTTAAAGGTACCAGAGGGCATTGGGGGGGGGAGTGAAGTGACTCCTCCGATCGCCTGGGGGGAGGGGGAAGGAGAGATGCTAGGCAAGGGCGGGGCTCAGGCCCAACCAAATTTTGGTGTTTGGCTACATTCTTTTTGGACCATAAACTTTTAGATATAAAATGAGAGCAGGTATAAAAAATGTACCTTGTGCTTGCCAGGCAAGTTAATGCGTTGTAACAAAGTCCTGAAAAGGTAAAAATGCAGAAACTCTTCCTTTGGAAAGAAAAAAGATAAATGGTCTCCATTAGCAATCATTTCAGTTTATTAGCTTGCTTTTTATGAAATATTTCTAGCTATAATGTTCAGCCTGTTGGAAAAAATTTATTTTTGTTACTTTTAGGGGGTCATTTTATAACATTGTGCTAATAAAAATTCTCAAAAACATCTATTTTATAAATACACCAGCAAATCAGAAAAATCATCCAGGACAGTCAATCATAACATAGATTAATAAGTATATTAAAATAGAAAAAGTGAAGAAACGGCACACATATGGTTTACACTCAGCAAATTGCGGAGAGAGAGAAGATCCTCAAGTACAAAGAAATGCAATCTGAGCCCAAGAAGATGCGGCAGAGGGATACAGAAATATTTCCCATTATCTTGGATGCCCAGACTTAATCCAAAAACTAAACTAAACTAAACCTTAAGTTTGTTGACCGCATCATCTCCACAGAAGTAGAGCTTGGCACGGTTTACAAGAATTGATATAGAAAGGAACTACAATGAAAAGTAGGACTTAGTAAAGAGAAGTTTAGAGGGACTTAGTATATCGAAGAGGGAGGGGTCATTACATTTTAGAGAAAAGCCAAGTTTTCAAATGTTTTCGGAAGAGTTGGAGGGAGGTCAGGATCCGAAGCGGGGCAGTAAAGCTGTTCCAGAGTTCGGTGATCCTGAAGAAGAGGGAAGTACCTAATTTTCCTGCAAGAATTTCCAGGGGCACCTGGATAAGTGGCCTATACCTAGGGTTACCAGACGTCCTTTGAAGGTCATGTCCGGGGGTCTGGATGACTTTTCAAAACCCATCACTTTGTCCAGGTTTTGAAAAATCTCCTCAAATCGCATCGGGTAGGGAGGAAGTATGCGCATGTCAGAGGAATTTGAGATAAGAAGTCTCTGCTTGCTTTTCCATTGGCAGTGTTATCTGTGTTTACAAGCGAGTAACCAAGCTAAAAGTTTTCCCCTAGGACCTAACCATTGGTGGCAGTGCTAGGATAAGCCCCCTAGACAGACAAGAATTTTATTTTCAGTAAATGCATAGCACTAACTAACCATTCCTACATTTTAGGGACTCGTGAAGGTCTTTTCGTTCTTGGCTTTTGCTTTGTTGATTTATGACTAGCATTGTGGTCTTGCTGCAGACTTCCTTACTGTGTTTGTCTTTGGAAAAAGCTCTCTGTTCCCTTTTATGATTGCTCCTCTGACCAGTCTGTTTGTACTTGCTTGGTAAACCGAGACATTTGTACAGTTTTCTTTGTGCCTTCTTTGCATTTCTCCCTGTGGCTTTGCTCCGCATCCTCTCTCTGTGTCTTGTTATTTTAGAGCAGATACTATAAACTGTAATTAGTTTACGACTCTTTCTGCTGCATTCCTGCTCCACTGGCTAGAGTTTAGACCTTGTGCTGTCTGTGCTGGGTTTATTTCAAAGCTGTTCAAATGTCTGTGTATTCTCTGTAGCTTCTATAAGCATGGCTGTTTCCTTGCAGAACGTTGACCCCCCTCCTGGCCAGCCCTGGAACAACAAGTCTTTGATTTCCTTGCTGCCAATTCCTTAGAGTTACCAACTGCTCTTGCTGAATATTTAACTGGACTCCTTAAACTCTTTAAATGGCCCTGCTTATTGTTTGGTCTTGCAAAGAATTTTGGACGCTAAGATTCTGTCTAGTAATGTCCTGGCTGAGCTTTTCTGTGCTCTACTAGTGAACAAGATCTCACTGTATACTGCATACTATGGATCTGCTGATGTCCACATTTCCTTATGAGAACAACTGAAGCAGGCTAATCGAGATTTACATGATCTCGAGCTGCAGCGTGAGGACCTGGAATCCCCAAAACAGTATTTACAGCAACAATTAACCTCGGCTTCTGGCAGGCTGGCTGAACGCACTAAAATAGCATCTCTCCAGCCTGGGTCAGCAACTGACGTATGGCAAAACTAACAAAAGGCTATCTCGTACCTTAATGGCTTATGTCAGAATTGCCATTCATTACAAGCACAGCTGGACGCTCTTCAGGCTGCTGAAGAATCCCTACATACGATTGTGGCAAAGCTTATGGCCCAATTGGACGATGCAACTATATCCAGTCAGCAGGAAATCCGCAGTGCTCGAACTTCCTTAAAGAATTTGCAATCTGACTATGCCCTCCTCCAAAAACAGTTTCATCTCAGCTTCAGTCCTTCTACACCAGCATTCTTCAACGCAAAGCTTGCGGGTCAGTGGTTGTGGCCATTCATACTCTGATTCTTCCCTCTCTCCTTAAAGAATGACATGAAGATGGTTTCCCGCGGTTATCCGCGGGGACGGGAACGGTGATGAATTTTGTCTCTAGTGCCAAAGTCTGGGTATGAAATGTGAGTAGGAGCGTTTGCGGACTGTTTCAGTTTTGAGGGAGCAGCCAGGAGGTATGGTCAGTCGTTTTTCTCCTTGGGACCTCAGTGGTCGCTTTGGGAAGTAGATTTGTAGCTTAGTTTTCATGTAGTACGGAATCGTTTCATGGAAGGTTTTGAAGATGCAGTGTTTTTGAATGGGCAGCCAGTGCATGGAAGCTAATGCAGGGGTAACATGGTCGCGGATGCCTAGGTTTTTCAGAAGGCGGATTGCAGCGTTTTGCACCCTTTGGAGGCGGGAGAGAGTTTAGTAGAGTGTTACAATAGTCTATGCGGGATAGTACAAAAGCGTTGAGTAGTTGGGCAAATTTGGATTCTGAGAAGTATGCAAAAAACTAAAGATGTCCATTGGTTTTGCCATGGTATTTATTTATTTTATTTAATAATAATAATATATACAGTGGTGCCTCACACAACGAACTTAATTGGTTCCAGGAGCAAGTTTGTTATGCGAAAAGTTCGTTATGTGAAACGCGTTTTCCCATAACAATACATGTTAAAAAAAATAATTCGTTCTGTAGCATAAAATATGCTAAGATGACATAAAAAAAGATAAATTTATCTTGTTAGAGCTGGTGTTAGACACAACTGGGGACTGCAAAGTCCAGGCAGAGGCTTACGGCTCTCTTTGACCAGGGGGGACAGTTGCCCTAGTTGCACTACCCTAACCCTATTCCTGCTATGTGTGACTGTGGTATTCTGTTAGCATGATATTTCTGTGTAGCATTCTATAATAATTTGGCTTATTCAATTTTCTTGATAGTAGAGGGGATATATGTGAAGGGGAGGGGAGACAGGGGTTTTGTTGATCCTTGCTGTGTATTATAATCACCCCCCACATACTCCCCAGTACCTTTTTTTAATTCCTCCCATCTTTCCCAGCCAGTGGCGTACAGGCCAGAAGCGCAGAGATCAGGAGCAATTCCTCTGCACGCCTGTGTGGGCCCATGCCGATCTCCGAATGGCTGCAGTTAGTTCTTGTGAGTCCCGCGAGAGCTGGCTGCAGTTAGTTCTTGCGAGTCCCGCGAGAGCTGACTGCAGCCATTCAGAGATCAGCGCAGGCCCAGGCAGTAGCACAGAAGGCTTGCTCTTGATCTCTGCGCTTCTGGCTGGGAAATTTGCTAGACCACCAGTTACGAGTGAGCGGGTGAGATTAAAGTTGCAGCAGTGGTGGCTTTTTTAAAAAAATATGTGGCGGCGGGGGGAGGTTTAAAAATATGCGGTGGCGGCAGTGGCTTAAAAATATGCAGCAGCGGCGGCAGGGGGGTTTAAAATATGTAGCGCCACTGCACAGGGAGCCAGGCGGAGAGAGGGCAGTTAAGCGCAGTGCCTGCGCGGAAGGATGCAGCTCGGGCGACTTTGTTGTGTGAAACGAAGTTCGTTGTGGGAAGCAAGACCTGAAGTTCGTTGTGCGCAGCGTTCGCTGTGCGAGGCGTCCGTTATGCGAGGCACCACTGTATTCTGCATTTCCTACAATTCTGTGTGGATTACAAATTATTCAGGTACTCAAGCATTTTTTCCTAACTGTCCCTGCGGGCTCCCACTCTATCTAATGTACCTGGGGCAATGGGGATTAAGTGACTTGCCCAAGGTCACAAGGAGCAGTGTAGGATTTGAACCCATAACCTCAGGGTGCCAAGGCCACAGCATCACACATCAGCAATCCTTTGTGGATTGTCTACCACTACTTCTGAGAAATGTAAACTCACTATGACCAAGTATAAGGATTTTCCAGATACCACTGTGACCACTGTGGACAATGCTTGGTTGATCAGTTCTTCCTATTGCCTTCATCAAACATGATGCCAATAATCACTATTCTCTCCCATGTAATGTTTGTATGATTACAGTGTCTCCCCATGCTTTTGTTTCTGTGGGAGGTATTTCTCTGTTTTACCTAGAGATGGAGATCAACAGGACTGAAATCGAAGGCCTGGATATTTTCCATGGACACTCCGTCGACTATACTCGGGAAATTGCTCAGCTTCTTCTGACTAAGACTTTGCACACCGTGTAGCTGGAAGTCAGCACATAAGAGTCAATGTGAGACTCGTGTGCCTTCCTAGGCTGCTCTGAACCAGGTTACCAAGCTCGGTCTCCTTGTATCTCCCTGCCATAGAGAGAGACCTAGTCTGAGAGTCGGGAGGGCCAGCTCAACCCGTTCAGACTTTTTTGCTCTTCAAGTTCTAGTTGACCTTTGAGTTTTATGGTTCATACAGCCATGAGATCTCTACAAAGAGTTCATATCTGTGTAATTGGCTATGCATTTAAGCCAGTGGGTTTCAACACAGTCCTCAGGACACACCCAGAATTTCAACAATGAATATGCTAAATTTGCATGTGTTGCCTCTGTTGAGTGCAAATCAAGCTCAATGGATGTTCATTTTGGGTTTGCCCGAAGAGCTGTGATGAGAAATTTTGCTTTATGCACATATTCTCATTGGTTACCTATTAGTTCTATAGGGCCCTGAAAAATGTAATACATATGTAAGATCATGGCATCCCTAAATCCAGTAAGATAAGAAATGGCATTCATTTTCAGACCAATGTAACATATCTAATGATGTTGCCAATTTCTAGACTCTCGCTCTTTAGATATGCTGTACGGTCATTTACTAACCCCTAATCTTCGGTCATCAGGCGTATCACTGTCTTCCTCAGTTGAACATCTTCTGCCGGTGCAGTCTTCATCTCCATCACGCTTCCTACGGACTTCAGTCAAGAACTCAGATGCATCATGTTGTTTCATGAATGCTATAAGGGCAGACCAATGGAACGTTAGCGCATTGATTTAACAAAGATACAGAGCACGAGTTACTCATGCATCTTACAATCAGTCTGGTGTTATCATTGATGTATATGTGGAGTCCCATTGCATGACCACTGCATAAGAGAATGACACGGTGACAAAATTCATCACCGTCCCCGTCCCCGCGGATAACCGCGGGAAATAATCCCATGTCATTTTCTAGTGTCTATTTCAACCTCAGTCCTTCTACACCAGCATTCTTCAAAGCAAAGCTTGTGGATAAGTGGTTGTGGCCATTTATACTCTGATTCTTCCCTCTCTCCTTAAAGAATGACATGAAGATGGTTTCCCGCGGTTATCCGCGGGGACGGGAACGGTGATGAATATTGTCACCGTGTCATTCTCTACACTGAATCCTAAGCCCCACATTTGCTTGCTTTCAACAAATATTCTAGGTTTTGCATAGCTTGCAATCAAACTATTTCTCCTTGAAACTTGTTTATGACCTGATCATTGGCCATGAGCCCTCACAATAAGGGGCCTTTTTGTATGACAGAGCATACGGTCTTTCACATATGATGTCACTGATGATATTTAAATCTTAGTGTCAGACGTAATCGATGCCATTTTGAAAACTAAAGATGCAGTGAGAGCATCGTGAGTGTTGACTGTGTTTGGATTATGGATTACATGTGTACGATTCAATTTTGATTCTTTACGCATTTTTTTTTTTTAGAACAGAGCTAAGAACGATGAATACAGGTAATTTGAACGTAAACCCCTGAGGAAGCCAACAATTGATTGAGTGAAGCGGAGGCGAACACTATCGAGTTTTACGATAAGCGCCTGCTCTACTGGCATGTTTGATCAAATCCAATGGCAACACATCTTGGAGTTACTTATAAAAAGTGTTTGGAATGAATAATTGCAATAATAATATTTTGTACACATTATAACTAAACTAAAACTTTTTTTCCCGGTCATCAACCTAAGGAAGCTCGACTCGGTTTACAACAATTAAATAAGAACCGGAAAAAAAGTAAAAGCAGCGGTTTCAAAAAGAGATTGTTTAGCAAATAAAAAAAAAAGTTTTTAGAAATTTACGAAAAGATTGGAAAGGACTGGGGCTCCTCAGAGGTAAGGGGAGTTCATTCCATAGTGGCGAAAGTTTAAAAGCCAGAGATTGACTAAAGTTCTTAACTCCTTTTCTGGAAGGAAGGAAGAGTTCGAATTGTTGGGATGCCTCTTGCATAGGAGAATCTGTAGACGTTCCATAATAAGGGAGCGAGGGGAATAAAAATATCAGATAAAATTTTGAAAGAGATGCAAACTCATTTGAGAGGTGTTTTGTTTTTAGTGAGACATGATTGGTACCGGGACCTTTTGTGGAATGTGATAAGAGTGAGGTCACTGAGGTCCCCTCTTATCTCTAGATAACTAGTGAATTTTAGTTGGTGTCAGGTCAAAAGCGCGCCGGGACAAAGGCACGCCCAGACAATTGAGCGCAGCGCGCGCTGCCGCGCCGCTCTAAATTACTGTTTTTAGCTCTCCGACGGGGGGTGGCGTGGGGGGGAACCACCCCACTTTACTTAATAGACATCGTGCCGCATTGTGGGGGCGTTGTGGGGGGTTGTAACCCCCCCATTTTACTGAAAACTTCACTTTTTCCCTGTTTTTAGGGAAAAAGTTCAGTTTACAGTAAAATGTGGAGGGTTACAACCCCCCAAACCCCCCCCTAACGCCGGCGCGATGTCTATTAAGTAAACTGGGGGGGGGTTCCCCAACAAAACCCCCCGTCGGAGCCCCTAAAAACTGTAATTTAGAGCAGAGCGGCGGCGCGCGCTGCGCTCCATTGTCGGCGTGCGCTTTTGTCTTTGGCGCCGTTGTCTATGAACCGTTTTAGCTATCAGGCGCAATCACATTGAAGTGTTTAGCGTGCACGAACTGTCGATTTCACTTCTTACGTTGTGTTTGCGCTTTGCACTTCTTGCCCGACTCTGATATCTTGTAACTCAAAAGAGGGTGTGACCCCCCCCGGGAGTGGCCATGAGTGTGTCGGGGAAGGTCAGAAAAGTTGTATGCATTGTTACAGAAGTAAGGGATGTTTATGTACGCTGGCGGGAGGTTTCTTTGTGTAGGTCTATTAGCTTTAACCCTTTCAGGACCATAAGGATCGTAGGCCAATTTTTGTGGTTTTGACGACATTTTTATGGTAAAAAGGGCTTGCAGATGCCAAAAAATTGATTTTTTTTGTGAAATATCATTATTTTTATTTAAAAAATCAAACTTCTGGCTTATGGACAGTGTGGCAAGTGAATCTTCTCGTCAATCTGGCAACGACGCTAATGAATGAATGTCGGAACCAGTTTGTTTACATAAAGGCAGTATCCTATGGAATCCGTACATATCAAATTTAGAACTGTAGACTATCCCAATCAAAATTTATAGGATTTTAAAGTTATGGGACAAATATGTCCCTTGGTCCTGAAAGAGCTACAGGAGTTATTAGAGTTTTCTCGGGTGGGGGAGGGTGGGTGGGGGGGGGTATAAAGTTCTGTGCTTGTTTACTATATTGGGTTAGGAGGTGAATGTGGCACAGCGGTTGTGGGTTCAAATCCCATGCTGCTCTTTGTGACCCTGGGCAAGTCACTTAATCCTTCGCTGCCCCTGCTATATTAGATAGATTGTAAGCCCACTGGGACAGGTAAGGAAAATGCTTTGAAATACCTGTATGTAAACCACTTTGAATGTGATTGTGCAACTACAAAAAGGCGGTATGTAAGTTCCTATCCCACAAATCTTGTTCTTCTGTAGATTGCTTTAGAGTGAGACAATGACATGGGGACAAATTTTTCCCCATCCCCACAGGAACTCAATTTCCCCATCCCATCCCCCTTGAATTTTGTCACTGTCCCTACCCCATTCCTGTAACGTCTGCCTTAACCGTACAAGCCTCAAACACATGATTTTAAAGGGTTTGAGGCTTGTGCAGATGAGGACGGAGCTCAGGCATTGGTGGAATGAGGCATTATGACATAACAGTCTGAGCTCTAGAATGTAGCTACTTATGATTTTAAAGTGTTTGAGGCTTGCGCAGATGAGGTCGGAGCTTAGGCATTGGTGGAATGAGGCATTATGACATCAAAATCTGAGCTCTAGAATGTTGCTACTTATGATTTTAAAGTGTTTGAGGCTTGTGCAGATGAGGACGGAGCTTGCAGGAATTGGGAAAATGAGTTCCTGTGGGGACGGGAAAAAATTTGTCCCCATGTCATTCTCTACTTTGATCTAATATAGGACCCGATTTGCAAAGGCTTTTTATCTCAGTCCGTGTCTATAGGGAAAAGGGCCCTAAGTGAATCAAGCTCATAGTATATGCTCACTTCATCGGTATATGGAAAGTATTGTACTCCAACATGGCGGATTTACCTATAAGCTAAATAAGCTACAGTTTAGGGCCTCACAGAAGTTCAGAATTTTGGAGGGGCTCCAAAGTTTTTATGTGGCATTTAATCAAACTTATTTAAATTTTTGAGGTGAAATTACTTTCATTTATACTTTTAAAAATGGCTTCATACATAATGAATTTAGGTAATATTGTAAGTATAAATTTTCTGTTTCGGGCTTATCAGTTTTCTGATTTTGCAAACAAATTCATTATTACTTATATTAATAAAAGTGATCCAAATTACTAATTTTGTCACCATTATATATATTTGTGCATATATATACATATTTGCTTTTTTACTACATACATATCACAATCTTGCTCTTTGTAACTCTTTTTTTTCTAAAAAAATAACTATTGATAAATTAAATAGTGCTCAGACCACAACTTATAGTGTTTAAGTGTAAGAAACCACACAACACCGGCTGCCATCAGACCATCGTGGTTACGTAACAGGCAGCCTGGAGTTATAAAGTACTCATGTGACTTATAAAAGACTTCTGGAAGCCAAGAAATACAAGTCCTCCCTCCGACTCGAGTTTCGCGTAGTGCGTGCTTCCTCAGGAAGGGATTATCTTGAATCAGTCTCTATGAATGTACACCTCCAAGCCGCTCTGACAGAGCAGGCTACTAACTGATCTCTTTGTGTTTCTCGGCTTCCAGGAGTCTTTTATAAGTCATAGGAGCAGTTTATAACTCCAGGCTGCTAGATTGTGAGCCTTCGGGACAGCTAGGGAAATCCAAAGAACCATTTTTATTTATTTTAATGTATCTTTAATCTATCTTCATTGTAAACCGCTTTGAAACCTCACGGTATAGCGGTATATAAGAAATCAAATCAAATTATCACAATTAGATATCAAATTGTTCCCTCCATTTAGTAAATATATATATTTGCTAAAATTATTTTTAAAAAAATCCATATATATATATATTTCTATGGTATACGATATGGCGTAACTTATTAACAAGGGACCTCCAAGCTTTATATAGCTTAGGGATTCACCGGGTCTAAATCCGACACTGCTTGGTTTTGATCAACTTTATAAATATAAATTCAAACCCATATGAGAATCTAGAAACAGACGGCAGATAAGAACCAGAAGGGTCAGTTCAGTCTGTCCATTCCTATAGCAGTACCAGTCTACCTGATTCATGTAATTACCCTCTTACTTCCTTGAAACTAAGATTGCTTTGTGTTCATCCCATACTTTCTTGAATTCTGGAACTAATTTTGGCCTTTGCCCAGCTGAAAGTTTGTTCCACATATCTGCTACCCTTCCTGTACAAAAACTGTATTTCCTTGTCTTACCCCTCCCCCTTTTACAAAACCGTAATACGGTTTTTAGCGCCGGCCATGGTGGTAACAGCTCCGACGCTCATAGGAATTCTGTTAGTGTTGGAGCTGTTACTGCCAGGGCTGGTACTAAAAACTGTGCTACAGTTTTGTAAAAGGGGGGGGGGGGGGGGAAGGCTAGAGTTTACCTCCTTGGAACCTTTGATCGTGGCATCTTGCTTTCTTTGGAAAATGGTTGCATCTTGTGTTGCATCTCCAGCACCATTACTTCATATAACGCTTCCGAGCCTTCCAGTAGGTACTGTAACAAAGTCCAATAGTCCTTATGCAGCTTCCATCAGCACTCCCGGCAAGTGGCAGCAATCAAATCCAAGTCTCATTCTCAACAAGAGCCTTGTTTCGCTACATTCCGCTGCCTCAGGACAAGTAGTTTGTTGTGCTTTGTCTTTTTCTCCTGAGGCAGCGGAATGTAGCGAAACAAGGCTCTTGTTGAGAATGAGACCTGGATTTGATTTCTGCCACTGGCCAGAAGTGCTGATGGAAGCTGCATAAGGACTATTGGACTTTGTTACAGTACCTACTGGAAGGGTCGGAAGTGTTATATGAAGTAACGGTGCTCCACTGAGAACTGAGAAGAGTTCACAGAAGATTCAAGCTGCAGTCCTGAATGAGGATTATAAATGGATATGTTTTTTGATGGACGTCCTTTTTGAGGAGCTAAGTACTTGGCTTGTGTATGTGTGTGTGTAATGTGAGGGTGATGTGTTGTGTGTATTACCACATTTTTAAAACACTTTGGTGCATAGTTCTTAAATTTAAAAAAATCTCTACACCTGGCAGTTTCATGGTTTTTTCTCCTGAGGGAGTTTTTTTCCTTATGCCGGTAGTATGAGGAGCCAATGATTGAAGCAGGTCAGCATAATTGCTGCAAGATTCAGCTTAATAGCTGTTTGATATTGGGGGCCTGGTGTTACTACCGTTCCTCCTATGCTGAGGCTCGTTTGTGTGAAAGTGTTGATTTTTGCATGTTTTATGCTTTAAGTATATACACCACAGTGTCTAGTCTATTTGTCAAAATTGGGTATTTGTATATTAAAGCACATCGACAAGTTTACCTTGTGTGTTTTGCAAGTCATTTGAATGAGTCTGTGCCACCAGACTTATTGGACCCCTGAGGAAGGAGTGTTTTCCGAAACACGGACCGTGTTGGGTCCTTAGGACTCATATTTGAGAACCATTTTTATCATTTACTATTTTTGATCCAGAGTTGATTGCTACATTGAATCCTTTTTAATAAAGATTTGCAATTGTTTTCTGCAGTTTTTCTTTTTGTTTTTTAAGATAATTCAAGTAAATAGGTAGAAATATTGGTCTGATGTCTTACCTGAATCTGTGGGCTCAAAAGGTAAAACCATGATCACCATCAAAGATATAACCATCATGGGCTCCATTTTTCTTTCTTTCTGGTTCATGTCCTTTTCCTCTTGAGCTAGGAGGCTTTTATATTCTTGTTAGATGACCATGGACACACCCCTAGCTAAATCTGTTTTTGGCTTGTAGCCTTCAAAGTAGTAGCTCTCGTGTTTCACCGCTGTTATTAAAAATACCTGTCTGCACGCAAATGTTTTCTAATGAAAGGTGGTAGAGTATTTGAAAGGATTTAAGCTATCTTGTGACTAAGCAAAGCTTAGCATCGGGAGAAGCATCTCAAGTCCATCAATACACTGTAATGAATCTAAATCTACAGTCAAGAAGCTACTCTTTTGGTAACATCTTAATGAGAGTGGTAAAGTTTCAATTGTGAAATTATATTTTTAAAATAAGGATGCAGTGTTTTTGGTGTAAAAAATTCAAATATTTCCAGGTGTGGCCAGATCGACCCAGTTCAGAAGAAAGGCCTTTTTGGCCTTGAAATCTAGAGCTGTGGCTGCTGGAGCCAATTTCTTTTTGAAATTTTCTTACAAATACTTGGTAACATTACAGAATAAGGATTATATTTTTGGGGACCCTATTCACTTAGATCAATTCCTTAAGTGTACTTTATTTCACTTTATTTTACAGATTTCTAACAATGAGTTAATTGTAAGGATGGTTCTGTCTTTTCGATTTTCCTTTTGTATTTGTAAGAAATATAGATGTACTCCCTTCCAATGATGAGGGCTTGATGGGATTTCCTATATCTTGAATAAGATTTAAAAATAATGTATTATTTTCTTGAATTTCCATATCTTATATGCATGATTGATACATTGTTAAAACATTAAATTAAAAACCAAAAACACTGTACATAAGAACATAAGAATTGCTGCTGCGGGGCCAGACCAGGGGTCCATCGTGCCCAGCAGTCCGTTCACACGGCGGCCCTCTGGTCAAAGACCAGTGCCCTAACTGAGACTAGCCCTACCTGCTTACATTCTGGTTCAGCAGGAACTTGTCCAACTTTGTCTTGAATCCCTGGAGGGTGTTGTCCCCCTATGATAGACTCCGGAAGAGCGTTCCAGTTTTCCACCACTCTCTGGGTGAAGAAGAACTTCCTTATGTTTGTACGGAATCTATCCCCTTTCAATTTTAGAGAGTGCCCTCTCGTTCTCCCTACCTTATCTACTAAGTCTGTTCCCTTCAGTACCTTGAATGTTTTGATCATGTCTCCTCTCAATCTCCTCTCTTCGAGGGAGAAGAGGCCCAGTTTCTCTAATCTTTCGCTGTACGGCAGCTCCTCCAACCCCTTAACCATCTTAGTCGCTCTTCTCTGGACCCATTCGAGTAGTACTGTGTCCTTCTTCATGAACGGAGACCAGTGCTGGATGCAGTACTGTAATGAAGTCTCAATTTTTTTTAAAAAGTGTACAGAACCATTTGTGTCACAATGGGGGGGGGGGGCTCATTTTCAAAAGATAAAAATGTCCAGAAAACAGCATAAACTAAACTAAACTAAGCCTTAGGTTTATATACCGCATCTTCTCCACTGAAGTGGAGCTCGCCTAAAACATCCAAGTGCCGATTTTCCAAAATTAATTTTTTAGACATCATGCAGGGAATTCACCCTCCAGTATGCCTAAATGCTAAGAGGGCATATTAGAGGTGGGATTTGGGTGGGCTTAACATTTGGACGTTTTGCAGGGATAATTATCAAACCTTTTTCAATTAGATGTTTGAAGTTAGACCTGTTTTAAAAGCAAATAAAGGCCAAAAACGTACCCAAATTGACCAGATGACTACCGGAGAGATGAAAGTATGGCCCCCCCCCACACATCTCCCAGGGGTCACTGACCCCCCTCCCACCCACAACGTTCTTAATGAAACAGTACATACCTGTCTCTAGAACGGCAGCACCTGGCATGGGAAAGCCTAGTAGAGCATCACACAAGTGTCTTAAGTAGCCTTGTGTGTGGGCTCGTGAATCACAGAGAGGAGGACCCAGGCCCATAAGCCACTCTAACCAATACATTTATGGCGGAAAGTGTGAGGCTATCAAAACCCTACTAAACTGTTAGATGGGTGCTACCTGCAGGCATACGGGCCTAAAATATCTTTAAGTCTCTCTGTACAGATATTAGTAAGCCAAATAAACTCTAGGGAAGGGTACTTCATAATCTCTCTTGAGTGAATGTCGATCACCTAGGGACTCTTTTACCATGCCACACTGAGCAGCTGCCGCAAACGCACCGAAGCCCAATCAATTACCAGGGCAGCATCGCTACCACAGCTTTGTAAAAGGGACCCCTAGAGGGGCTCTAGTAATGAAATATACATTTAGAGTGACAATGTCGTCTGCATGACCAATGGATGCTGCCCGCAAACCGTGAATGCCAAGAAACATATTTTATTACATTTATTCTTTGCATTTCAGTCGTCAAAAGATATTAGATTTAGCATTAAGAACAAAATATTATACAAGCAGAAATTGTCATACAAAAAATATATATATATATATATATACACATACCATCCAAGGAAAATACTATATTTTTCATAAATATTCTGGTCTGAGTTAAGTTATTTTTCAGCATTTAATATTTATGACATTCTTTATAAAGGTACATGGAAATCCAATGTGGATCTGCGTATCTGAATTAGCCGACACAGTTGAAAAGCTACAACAGGGAAAATATAAACACTCTTGCCTAGAACTGCTTACACATTTTGCAAGTAATGAAATGTGTAAAGATCAGTTCACAGCGCTTTCTAGTCAGTGGTTCTCAACCCGGTCCTCAGGATATATCCAGCCAGCCAGGTTTTCAGGAATATCCACAGTAAGAATGAATGGGATGAATTTGCATGTGATATCTACATTGTATGCAAATTTAGCACATGCAGACATCCTGAAAAGCTGATTGGCTGGGAGTGACCCACAGATCGGGCAGAGAATCACTGCCCTAGACTGAACAGAAAATATTAATATATTCTAATAATATTGTTCAACATGCAGAACATGGTAACTAATTATTATATAGAAAATATAGCAGAAAGGTTCACTATTCTAAATGGAAAGTGAACAGCTGGCCTATATCTTAGGACTAAGTTCCATATACAATGGGGCCTTTTTCATGCATGCGTTTATATGACAAAAGGATGCTTTTTTGCCACCCAAAACTAGACTGTGGCAGGGACCCTATTTTTTTTTTTTTTTTCAAATTTGTTTATTGATGCAGGCACAATATAGGGCCTTGGTCTTCACCCCCAGTCCTTGAGGTCTGCCAATGGACTTGGTTTTCAGGATCTACCTAATGAATATAAAAAAGGAGTTATTAGGCGTGCAAATCTCTGTCATGCATATTCATGAAGGAGATCCTGAAAATTCAACCCATTGGCAGCCCTTAGGGACTGAGAGTGATGACAAGGAGTATTGGGGAAGCTTCTTCGGTGTTCTGAATAATGAAAAAAAAAAATGGGTAAAGGGGGGCATTAATACATAACGAATGATCACAAGAATTAATTTTTTCTGCAGCAATTCAGGGTTCTAAGAACATAAAAATCCAGATTTTTTAATAATACAAAAATATTCTGGCTCAGTGATTGTCTATATGAACAAGTGTCAATGTATTTCTTATAATATTTAGCCTGAAACTAATACCTATTAACCTTCAAAATTAGAATGATTTTTAAAAAAACAAAAACACTGTGGAGAAGGTGATGTTCAAGATGCAGGCTTTATTGAAAGTACAGTCAGATAATCCACATGACAAGATACCTAGGGTCCAAGTTGTTGGGGACTATGGACCCAATACAGTCCGTGTTTCGACAAAACTGCCTTCCTCAGGGGTCCCTGAAGGTCCTAATACAAAAAACACGTTGATCAAATACTAAAACCAATCCTGGACCAAAACTCTTCGCAGTTGAGGACTTCTCAACAACACAGAGATTTTGTCCAGGATTGGTTTTAGTATTTGATCCACGTGTTGTTTGCATTAGGACCTTCAGGGACCTCTGAGGAAGGCAGTTTTGTCGAAACACGGACCGTGTTGGGTCCATAGTCCCCAACAACTTGGACCCTAGGTATCTTGTCATGTGGATTATCTGACTGTACTTTAAATAAAGCCTGCATCTTGAACATCACCTTCTCCACAGTGTTTTTGTTTCCGTTGGACTTCTGATTCTGTGGAGCATCAAGGGTCAACCTTTTGCTTATGCTTAAAAAATAAAACCAAAATAATCTTGACACATACGAGGGTGAGATGTCAGTAGAATCTGTTTAGGGAAATGATACGGAGTTTGATATTAATTTGGAAACTCTAAGCTGTCATCATTTGTGCCCACAATGACATTTTGTCCAGAATACGATCCATTGGCGCCAACTTAATCTGTGATCAATGAATTATCTTCCTCTAGGACCTGATAATAAATGGTTTGGTTCCAATTTATCTTCCTGATCATTTTAAGGTACCTTGCGTTCTGCACGAGGCCATAGATCAGTGATTCCCAAACCTGTCCTGGGGGACCCCCATCCAGTCAGGTTTTCAAGATATCCCTAATGAATATGCATGAGAGAGATTTGCATATCTGTCACTTCCATTATATGCAAATCTCTCTCATGCATATTCATTAGGGATATCTTGAAAAACTGACTGGCTGGGGGTCCCCCAGGACAGGTTTGGGAACCACTGCCATAGATTATTTGAATTTCCTTCAGTAAAGGGTTGCCAGTATAAAAGATTTTTCAATAGAATACTGGCTTATCAGGCGGCCTTTTGGGATCGTAATTTTGGCACATTGATTCTAGCATCTGACTCGTATTTAAGCTTTAGGAAATCATTAAAGACCTACTTATTCGGAAAAGCACCTGAAAAGGCTGAATTGTATTTCGCTGCAAATGTGCAGTATCTTGGAATTGTGAATCGCACAGAACTGCGAGGAAGATGCAGTATATAAATGATTCATTATGTCATCAAAAATATGACATGCCAGCTTTGTGGAAATGTCTTTTACAAATCAGGCCCTTGGTAGCTAGTTGGTTAGCTGTGCACATCACTCCTTCATTTGAATGATTTGTGACCCAGATCCTATTATTGTACATTTCAGGAGAAATGATTAGTTTTGATCTGCAATTGACTTTATATAGGCACTGGTTCCGTGAACCCAAACGCACAATACGCAACAAGCCTGCATTTGCCTAAGCACAGTCAATACTGTTATAAAGCTTAAATTACTATAATGTTTATCAAACAGCTTAGTTAACAATACGCGCCATTATATCTTTCATACGTCTCAACACAAGACAGGTTTAAATTGAATAATGCAAAGTTTAAATGCTCAGAGCAGGGAACAGCAACCTTCTGCTTCGGCCAGTGTATCCAGCACAAGAAGTCAATAATGTTAATAGCCACTAGGTGGCAGGCGATCTTGATAAACTTGCTGAGGCAGAGAATTCACATCTAATTTGGACTGCTGTGGGGTGAGGGATTATGTCTTCTCCCATTTCAGGGAGTAGCTTCTGGTTTTGGCTGCTTAAGAAATGCCCTTCTTGAGCTGCCAGCTGTACCACACTCTTCCTGGCACTGACCTGTGCGGATGGGTGGGATCATTAATTTGGAAGACTGTTCATTTTCAAGTGAGTGGCCTTCTGCTCATGAGGGCATTACAGGCCTCTTATTCTGTGCATGTGCTGGGGGTAGGGGGGAGAGGTTTTCTGGTCCCTGACTTACAGAAAGGACTGTTAATAAGCATGATTAAATACAGTATAAACTGTGCAAAAGACAATTCAAGAATCAACCAAACATGAAAAACACAAACATTTACACATTCATGTCTTCATTTGTTGTTTTTTCCCCGCCACTTAACTCCTTAGGATTTCTTTATCATCCGGAGTAATCTAAGGAAATAATTTTTTACAGAAAGGATGGTAGATGCGTGGAACAGTCTCCCGGAAGAGGTGGTAGAGACAGAGACTATCTGAATTCAAGCCTTGGGATAGGCATGTGGGATCTCTTAGAGAGAGGAAGAGATTTGGTTACTGCGGATGGGCAGACTGGATGGGCCATTTGGCCTTTATCTGCCATCATGTTTCTATGTTTTTATAGCAAAGGTTCTTGGGGTGCTGAAATATCGTACTTCTGAGATTTCCCCCTTCCTTCCACTCACCTACTTTCCTTTCTAGAATATTAGCATAACTGGATATATGTGCGCATATGGGTGGCATGTGTGTGCCTTTGTTCCACAGATATGCAGGCAAATTATAGCATTATATAAGTTCTGCATGTTACTTTGCACCCTGCCCGCGATCCTGGCATACTCTGACCATGTGCGTGCACATAATTATGGAATGTTTAGATGCATATCCAAAATGTAGATACATAGAAGGTAATTCTATATAGGGTGCCCTAAATTAGTCACCAATTTATTGCCAAACTAGTTGCACAAATAGGGATCGTGGTAGTTGAGTGTCAAAATGGGGGTAAAATGGCATATACGCATGTAAGTGAACTTAGGCATTATCTTATTACTGGGTGGAGAGATGGATCACAAGTCTATGGGCCCTTGGGTCAACTATCACACAGGCCTCCCCCCCTGCTCCGTCTCGGTCACAACTGCCATGTACATGCTGTAGTTTTACTATCCATCATACAAGGAAAACAATATACAAGTACAGTAAAACCTTGGATTGCAATATATTATAGAAGAAAAGGATGTTACTTCTTTTAAAAAAATCATTAAAAACCTATCTTTTTAAAGACGCTTTCAACAGTTAAATTTTAATCATACGACCAAATACTTTACGGTCTTTTACTCTTTACCCTCCCTTTTGTCTTTCCCCTTTTTGTCTATTCTCTCTAAGAAAGAATTGTAACTTTTTCCTCCTTTCCTACCCAACTCATGTTTGTTATATTTGTTAGTCTGACGTTATATTTGTTAGTCTGACGCTATTTTGTTGGTTTTTACAACTATGTTTTTTTAGAAAGTTGTACATCGCTTAGCAAATTGAATAAGCGATTCATCAAATATCAATAAAAACTTGAAACTTGTTTTGCAAGACAAGTCCATACAGTATCCACGCGTCGCATCATCACAACTGAGCCGATGGTTCTTCTCTTTCTGACGCTCCGGGTGTGTAGCGACTGTTCTAAACGAGCGAGGTCTTGCAATACAAATATGTATAGTATTTTGTATTAAAGTTTTTGGGTTGTGGAACGAATCGACTTGAGTTTTCATTATTTCTTGGGGAAATTCCCTTTGGTATGCGAGTGTTTTGGTTTACAAGCGTGGTTTCGGAACGAATTATGCTCGTAAACCAAGGCTTTACTGCACTTGGATAACATCAAGTTACTGTTAAGTTTTAATAACTTTCAAGCATTAACCTTTTCCTATCATAATACATTTTACGTTACGCTGGTTCAAATCGCAATTATTTTAGCAAAGTTTTGTATTATTCACCGTTATCATTTACGGCTATTGTAAACATAATATAAATAAGTCATAAGTCTGTAAAGTCAAATATTTTGTGTCCCTGGCTCTTTATTAGTCCATACAGACTGTTCATCCACTGTCTATGTCGTTTCTGAAATGTCCCGTCATCCGGGACACACGATAAGAAAAGGTTAATAGTGGTTAGAACTGCTGTCTCAGCACCCCGAGTTTGTGGGTTCAATCCCAGCGCTGCTCCTTGTGACTCTGGGCAAATCACTTAACCCTTCATAGATTGTGAGCCTGCCAGGACAGAAAGGGAAATTTCTAAAAGTACCTGATTCATTAAAAAAAAAACCAACCAACCCAAAACCTAGGGTGAATCACTTCTTAAAGGCGGTAAACGTTAGGGCTTCAGCAGAGTTTAGATTGTGAGCCCACTGGGACAGATAAGGAACATGTTTGAGAACCTGATTGTAAACTGCTTAGATAACCTTAATAGGCGATATATAGATACTTAATAAAAGAGATTTCTCATGTTCCTGAGCCATTGGCCTGCACAGGTAGGCGGCTACAAAAAGACAGCCTTGATAACGAGAAGGGCCCAGGCCTAAGCAAGGATCCATCCCTGTTTGTTGGCGATTGTAAGGGAGCGGTCCCATGGGAGGGGCAAGTCACGGGCATTCCCACTGTTTTAGCATACTCCCATTTGCGAACCCAACTGCAGTATTTTGATGTCGTGTACACCGGCCATAGACGTACGTGGTCGGGCCTGAAGTTGAGTGCCTAAACGTCAGATTACACTAGTATTCCATAACGGATTAGGTGCGCCCATGTGCGATTATTGAATACTAGCTGAGCGTCTTAATCTGAGGCACCTAAGTTTGAGCCCACTTTATTGAACTGACCCCATAGTGCACACCGAAGTGCATATATGCTGATATGTTAATCATTTATGCATGTAATAGGCATATAAGTGTTTCTGCCTGGTTTACAAAATTACCCCAGAAAGTCGTGCAGGTACAGTCTGTGAACCCATAAATTTACTTGGAAAGAGTAGAAGCGTTCCCAGGAGTAGGGCTGAGTTTTTAAAAGCTTTTATTTGCCTATATGTTTAGATCTCCCCCCTTCCCCCCGCGCTCCCCCCCAAAAAAAAGTTTCCATGGTACAGAACTGGTGTAAGCGCATAATTTCCTGGGGTAATTTTCAAAGCAGAGGTATGTGCACACTTTTGTTCAGAAAATTGAGCAAAGCTACACAGTGAAAACTATGCACGTACTTTTCACACATGTGGGTGGTTATAAAATATCCTCTCCATGATCTAGCTTCACCATATGTACATGATTAAAGATACAATTAAAAGTAGTACTACAAGTAAATATTTTACCTATAGCATAACTGGAGACCTAGTATAGATAGAATGAATACTGTTTTGCATGAACTGTTGCTCTGTTGCTATATAGTCCCTGGTTATTGGAAACACTGAACTGTTGCTCTGGCACAAAGTGGGAGAAGGTGTAATTCAAAAGTAGACACAAATATCAGAGTCCAGTGATTCTCATGAAGACGATGTGGATTGAAATATTCAACCAATGACCGACATAATTAAGACCTGGGTTTCCTTTTATATCTAAAAGGGAACATTGCAAACATGGAGGACTAATTGATCTCTAATGTCAGGCAGCAGGGCTGACAGGGTTGTGCATCCGCGTGTAAGACAGTTGCCTTAGGTTCCCATGTCAGAAGGGACCTCAAGTCTGCCCAAAACTGAAGGCAACACAGCCTGTTGGGAGACATTGGGATCCCCTTGTACGTTTTTGGCCTCAGCATGTTGAATGCCTGACCTGTCAGGCAGGTCTGTTTCTGTTCAATGTTACTCAAAAAATATCAACTTGCATAATACTATAATAAAAATCTTGGTACCCGCTTAAAATAGGCTTCTTGGCCCTTGAAACCTGAAGGACTTTTATTGAAAGTAGACAGTGATGCTAAAGTACTTAGGGTTCTCTTAGATAACTAAGTTATTTCTGAATCTCATATAGATTCAGTGGTTAAAGCATCTTTATATAAGTTGTACTGTCTCAGGAGGCTAAGATATCTTTTTGATGAAAGACAGTTTTCCATTCTAACACAAGCTTTGATACTCTCTAAATTAGACTACTGTAATGGGATGTATTGTCTTCTCTCTAGAAATGTTGTTTCTAGACTGTAATCGATTCGATATACTGCTGCAAAGATGATTTTTGGTTTATAGAGGTTTGATCATGTCTCACATCTTCTAATAAAACTTCATTGGTCGCCAATTATGGCACACATTGTTTTCAGATTCTCATGTTGGATTTATAAATTTTTTTGCAGCTACTAGCCCTGAAATATCTATTTTCTTTGTTTTCATTTCCTCTCTCACCAACAACTTCACGAGTTGGTAATACTCACTTGATCTACTTTCCTTCATTAGTTGGGATAAAATATAAAAAGTCCCTCTCAAATTCATTCCTTTATCAGGCAGTATCTCTGGAGTTCCCTCCCAATAGAAATGAGATTAGCTCTTTCTTACTTGCTGTTCTGCACACATTTGAAGGCACATTTGTTTAATAAATATTTATTATAGCTTTTACTCTTACTGATGTGATTGGAGTCTTTTTACTTTGAACCTGTCTAAGGGAGTTGGCGTACCATTACCGTGAAGCAATCAGTGAACTGGGATATCAAAGAAACTTGTGGCAGTTTCAAGTAGAACAGTTCTAGCTTGTCAAACATAAATAGTTTGTGAAATATATCAGCATACATACGTCATTTAGTGGAAGGAGCTTAGACAGAGGTTAGTCAGAGGTTATCTAGAGAGCAGAAAACTCCACTGGTCAACATTGTTTCTGGATATTCAATGCCAGCTGGCATCAGGATGCCAGTGCCGAATATACAAGGTTTTGGGTTGTTGTTTTTTTTTTTTTAAACTGTGGTGGCTGACTTTTTAAAAAGGCCGATTGTCATGGTTCAATATTGGGCTGCCAATTTTCCAAAAATTTAATAGGGATTGAGAACTTGTCGCACAGGATAGATTTTGCCTGAAGTGAAGTGGTGAACCAGTGAAAAGGTGGCAAATATTTTCTTGGTAAATGTTGTCGTTGAATTTATAAAGCATTATTTTTCATTTAAACATGATTTTCTCCCGAAGGTTAATAGCATTCAGGTCAAATGTTAGTCCTAAGTTCCTAATTTCAAGAGCTGATTGAAAAATAGCGAGACTGGATTTTTAAAATTCAGAATGACTCCACAGGATTTAAACATTTTTCTTAGTCAAAGTAGTGTCTTTCACAGTCAATACATTTTTTTTTTTTTTTGCAGTGTTTCAAAAAAAATGATACAAAAAGACACGCAGTAAACTGTTTTGCCACCTCACTTTTAGCGCTGCACCTGTGGCGTTTTTCACGTCATCATCTAAAGAGAACTTCTTTCTGCACAGTTCCATATGCTTGCCGTAACATTTCAAGAGTTTCATTACCGCTCTTTCCAAGTTTAGCACAAAATCCAATCGCACATCTCTGGCACTCTCACAGACACATCTTCCTTATCTGTCTTGACGAAACGTACAAAGTTCTTCCTCTCGCTATGACCCAACAATGAAGACTACGGCATTCCAACTGCAGGTTCGGAAATGTTGGAGTACGAGCTGCACAAGGGTTGCTACGTCTACTTCTTGGAAAGAAAAACAGAGGCAGTCTTGTTACTTTTTAGTCAGCCCTTGTATACAGCATTCCCCTGGTCGTTCGCGGTCAACGGTTCGCGGTATTTTCCAACCGCCAACCAGGAGAGGACAGCTGGAGAGGCAGGAGAGAGCAGCCAGAGCATTGGCGAGTGAATGAAATCATTCGCTGTATGCTCCGACTGCCTCTTCCTGCACTAAAGTCGGGCCTTACCATTCAGGAGCTGCTTTGACACGCCATCAGGTACAATGCAATCCCACCAGCACGAAAGGGAAGTTGCGGTCCCCAAGAATCACTCCAACTCAGTGCCTGATGCAAGCAGTGGCATCCACAGCGTAGCCAACAAGCAGAAGAGAGAGCGCAGGCCAGAACTGGGCCCAAACATAGCAGCCGCTGCACTTATATGTATGTGTTTACCAATATCAGGGCCCCTTTTACAAAGCTGTGGTAGCGATGCTGTTTCCTTAGGAGCTGATGGGCTTCAGTGCATTTACTGCAGTAGCATTATTACTGCGACTTTGTGAAAGGGGCCCTTAATTGTAAATCACTGTGATGCCAGTCCAATTTTAATTCAACACTTATAATCTGCTCTATATCCGCACAAGAAGAACTAGGCCGATTAAGTTGTGGTCCAAATTTGAATCTGATTTGTTACTTTATGTGCACCGAATAACGACTTAAAAACTTAACTCCTTCATTCGTGTACACATATTTCTGGATAAGTTAATTCCAGATTTTCTTTTAAACTCGGAAGCAATTTGCACGCCCATTGCTTAAGTCAGTAAATACATCACGATATGTGCGTATTGAGGCTTGATAGTAAGAATGAAGGACGTGGCTTTGTGCCTACTGTAGATGACTTGGCAGCGAGGTTGGCACTTGAGAAGACAAAAGGAATGTTGCAAAAAAAAAATCTGACAGGATCATGAAGGGGAAGAATTTAATTAAAGATGTTCTCCGGTTTCTCACTGGGAAGTTTTACACTGAACCTGCCAGCATTATTTTAATTCTAAATCTGTATCAAATCTTGCATGGAGCAAAATTTGGAGACGTTGCTTTCCCAATGTATGTCTAAAACAGTGTCTGTCAAACTTTTTTTAGTTCTGGCACACTAAACGGAGCAAATGCTGTAGTCAGTCAGCCAGTGCCTGCGCCTCTCATCTTCGTCAGAGCCTCCGCTCCTTCTCCTCATCTCTTCTTCTGCAGCATCCCTTCCCCCCCCCCCCGGCGGTAATAGGAGGGCGGCGGCTGGAGGACATCCAAGCATGTGCGAATGTCGACGTGATGATGTCACACATGTGCATGACATCATCGTATCGACATCCGTGCATGACCTGGTGCCCTCCAGTCCCGAGATTAATGTGCCAGCAGCTTAAAAAGTTTTGCGACACACTGCTGTAAATATATGAGGGCACCATATGGTCCAAAGGAACAGCCGAATTCATTTAGAAGGTAAGAGGCCGAAGGACAGAATTTAGTTTTCGGTTGCCAAATAGTGGTATATATTCAGAATGCTGACTACCATGAAAGGAGAAAGTCACAAGATATCCATCATAAAAGATATTTTTCATGTCTTAAAACAATAATATTCGTAGCGTGCAGCAGGAGACACCATTGTACGAGAGCTGATTGAAAAGCGAGATTGATTCTGTTTGTCTTTAGACATGGCATCGCTGTGCTGGTTCTTGTGAAGCTCATATATTGGCGTTTCCGAACCTGCAGTTGGACTGCCGTAGTCTTCACTGTTGGGGAGTAAGAGTACGCCAGAGGTGTGCGATTGAATTTTGTGTTAAACATGGAAAGAGCGGTAATGAAACTTTTTAAAACCATGGAAACCCTGAAAAAACAAATGCGCGGAAAGAAAAGAAAAACACCCCACAAAAACGCCACTGTTGCAGCGCTGAAAGTGATGTCACAAAACAGTCAACTGAACGTCTTTGAATCGTGTTTGAAGGGCTGCAAAAAAAACTGTACTGAATGTGAAGGACACTACTTTGGCAAAGAAAAATGTTCAGATCCTGTGCAGTCATCTGATTCTGAATTAAAAAAAAAAAAAAGTTTTGTTACTTTTCAGTCATCCCTTGTAGATGGTTCATTAACACTTATCTCTCTGCCTAAAAGCATTCTCATAAACACTTATCCATTCAAATATTTAGTATATTAGTGATCTCAAACTCACGGCCCACCAGGTACTATTTTGAGGCCCTCAGTATGTTACCATTTTTCTGGAACGTTGCCCGCCTCACTGCTGTAACCTCAGGCAAGCGCTTTCCTGTGTCTGTACGCAATTGTGAGGTGGGGTGGAGTGGAGGGGACAATCGCATACAGACGCAGAAAGCGCTTGCCTGAGGTTACAGCAGTGAGGCGGGCATCGTTCCAGTGCAGCTTAGGAGGGTGTACGTAATCTCGTGAACTCTGGCGAAATTTGGCACCTTTCCTGGTGGTGACTGCTTGATATAAGATGGCGGTTGTGTCCGGTGATGGAGGCGATGAGAGCTGAAGGCAGTTGCAGACGCAACCACCGGACCCTAAACGCACAAGTCGGATATTGATTCTCCCCTCTACAAAAAAGCCTAAAGGACTACTACGAAATCTTGTCTCTTGCACTTAATACTTTAGATTAGAATCTAAATCTCAATTTTGCATGAGGTAAAACTCATTAGAGTTTATAAATCTTTCCTTAATTGCTTCTGATAATTTCAGCCATACAAAGCTGAACACAGTACAACATGCAGAAAGTGGAAAAACTTCAGAAAAACTATCTAAACTTTACTTTCTGCATGTTGCACTACGTTCAGCTTTGTATGGCTGAAATGATCAGAAGCAATTAAGGAAAGATTTATAAACTATAATGAGTTTTACTTCATGCATAAGAACATAAGAAGTTGCCTCCGCTGGGGCAGACCAGAGGTCCATCTCGCCCAGCGGTCCGCTCCCGCGGCGGCCCATCAGGCCCACTGCCTGAGCGGTGGTCTCTGACTAATTTTATAATTTACCTCTAATCCTATCCCTATAACCTTACCTCTACTCTTATCTGTACCCCTCTATCCCTATGTCCTCCAGGTACCTGTCCAGACCTTCTTTGAAGCCCTGTAGCGTGCTTCTGCTTATCACATCCTCCGGTAGCACGTTCCATGTATCCACCACCCGTGCAAAGTTGTCATTTCTTTAATAAGACATTAACTATTTTTTCTGCAGCCCTCCAAGTACCTACAACTCCAAAATGTGACCCTGCAAAGGGTTTGACTTTGAGACCGCTGTAGTATATCTATGTGTGTGATGTGTCTATCGTTTGCCTTCAAGAACCTAAGCTCTGTAATGGCATCCATAGGTTAAGGAGTCGTGAGCAATGAATATTACAAAGGACAGTGCCATCTTCTTGCTGTATATTTGCAGGAGATGATGGCCATTCCCTCTTGCCCTGTTAACTCCATTATCATATCAGTCAATCAAGCAGTTCAGAAGAGCTATCATAGAGCCCGTCAGTCTATCAAGTCAGTTATCAAGTAAATGCTTGATCTGCTGAAAACTGCATTTTGACTGTGTGAGCCATGCTCATTGGCATAGTAAGGAGGGGACAGACTGCCCAGGGTGCCAACTTGACAGGGGTGCTGGCACCTCTGCCCCTCTCTGCCCCTTTTATTTATTTATTCAATTTTCTATACCCTTCTCCCAGGGGAGCTCAGACTGGTTTAAATTCATTTTTCAGGTACTCAAGCATTTTCCTTATCTGTCCCAGCAGGCTCTCAATCTATCTAATGTACCTGGGGCAATGGGGGGATTAAGTGACTTGCCCAAGGTCAGAAGGAGCAGCGTGGGTTTGAACCCACAACCTCAGGGTGCTGAGGCTGTAGCTTTAACCACTGCTCCACTCTAGAAATCAAACTGTAGTAAAAATGATCCAAGTACAGTATAGGACAATCAAGCTTTTGTGACATCACTGATGAGGTTGGCTCTTCGGCATTGGTGGAATGAGGCATTATGATGTCACAATACCAGCTCTGGTTATCAGAGGCTGAAACTTCTCACACTATTTATTTATTCAATTTTCAATACCCTTCTCCCAGGGGAGCTCATTAATTTATTCAGGTACTCAAGCATTTTTCTCTGTCTGTCCTCACAATCTAAATGTACCGGGGGCAATGGGGGGATTAAGTGACTTGCCCAGGGTCACAAGGAGCAGCGTGGGGTTGAACCCACAACCTCAGGGTGCTGAGGGGCTGTAGCTTTAACCACTGCGTCACACGCTTCTCTCTTCGAATGCTCGCTGGCATGAGCAGCATCTTCCATCTCCTGCTCACACCGGCCTTGACTCCCTTCTGCTGTCACTTCCTGGTCGCAGGACCAGGAAGTGACGTCAGAAGGGAGCTGGGGCCGGCATGAGGTGGAAGATGCTGCTCGTGACAGTGAAACATTTAATGAGGTGGGATGGGGGTGGCACTCAAATGGCAGGGAAGAATAAGGGGGAGCACAGCACAGTGATACTGGGCACCTCCAACCTGGGTGCTTCCTTCCATCGCTATGCCACTGGCCATATCGCAGCCTTTCAGCTGCCAGCTCCTGCCAAACTATACAATCAATATACCCAGGGTTACCAGATATTCCATTTGGAAATCCAGACCCCCTAGACCTGCCCCCAGGCCAGCCCAGCTCCTCCCATCCCCACCCTCAGTCCTGCCCCAGCTCCGCCCCCCTCCCCCCCTGCTGCCTGCTCTCGTCGCGCAGGACGTCCATGCGTTTGCGGATGCCACGCGATGTGGAGGAAAGCTTTTCAAAACCCGGACAAAGTGCTGGATTTTGAAAAGCTGTCCAGACCCCCGGGCATGTCCTGGAAAGGAGGACATGTCTGGGGGAAATCCGGACATCTAGTAAACCCTAAATATACCAAACATCCATTTTTTTAACTTTTTTTTTTATATGTGTTGCTCTCTTCCCCCCTCCCAATTTTGTATATAGTGCCCACGCGCAAATCAGTGTGCATATCTAATTTGCATGTGCAACTTAATTATTTAACAAGCCAATCAGCACCAATAATCGACAAATAACACCTGATTGATAATTGACACCAATTAGGAGTTACGTGCCCAACTTTCTAAGCGCGTTCTATAAAGAGGTGTGCGTCACTTCTAATGCACAAATCTCAAAAGGGGGTATGATTAGGAGAGGATCGCGGGCACTCCTAAAAGTTAAGCACGGTTATAGATTATGCCCAGTCTACGCACCACTGAGGGGCAGGTATTTAGGCCTGGTTTTCACTGGCCTAAATGTTAGTGGCGCCTGTGGTTGCTAAGAACGATTCTATACAACGCACGTAACTTTTATAGAATTGCTCTAAGTGCTGTCCATATTGGCGCCAATTTTTTGGGTGCCGTATATAAAATATGGCCCTTGGGGCCGGATTCTGTAAACGGTGCCTACATCAGCTGGCGCCTAGAAAAATGGCGCTGGTCACGTGTCAGTCACACGTAGGAGCCATTTATAGAATCACACCCAGTGGCGCCTAACAAAAACTTAGGCACCAGGGAAATTCTATTAAAGGCGCCTAAAAATACGTGCCAAATACGCACCTACATTAAGCATCTAATTTAATTAGTCTGGCTTCAATTATGAGCTTGATTAAGCTCATAATTGAAAAAAATAATAAAAATTAATTGGGCGATAGGCATCTGTCTTTATAGGCACAATTCTACATAAGATACACATCTATCTTATGGCGCCTAACTCCAAAGTAGGACTTGAGTTCCGTTAGGTGTAATTCTCCAGAATGCTCGGGCACCTATAATGTAGGCTTTTAAAACCATGGCCTACATTGTAGGCGCTTAAGTTTTAGTTAGGCCTGATTTTGTAATGGGCGCCTAAGTATGATTGACATACCTAACTGTAGACGCTTATCTTTTTAGGCACCCCATTAACAAAACTGTCCGAGAATGGTAACCGATTATGTGAGCAGTTGGTTTACAACTTCTTGCTCGTAGTGACCATTTATATGGAGATTGTCTTCATTCTGTTCTTTGTAAAATACGACTTTTAGCATGTTTGTCTTTCAATATACATATAGGTGGAGGATAACACTATGAAGAAAGCACCTATTCGAAGCCTATTCTATAAAGGACGGTAGGCACCCGCTTTCCTTTATAGTTTACTAGCCTAGCAGGGCAAATTTTAAGCATGGCCACTTACTCCAGTCATAGAATTGGTGTAAATGTTTAAGCCTAGACTGCTAAAAAAACACGGGCAAATTAGGAGTATTCCGTATCTGTGTGCCCTCTCCATTCTTGGAGTCTTCTTTTATTGGACCTATCTTCCTCATGCTGCCGCCCACTCCACTTTCTATTCAGCCTCCATCCACATGTATGTCCACCGGCAAACTCTGCGGCATTACTTTTCAGCGCCATTTTTTAAAAGAATAGCATGTAGTCAGAATATTGGCATTTATGCGTGTTTGTGAACACGCGTGTATGCATGTATATTCCAATATTTTTATCATTTATACATGTTCTTGGTGACTAAATGTTGGTATCCTCATAGAATTATCCTCCAAATTACCCATTATCTGACTACCTTGGGAATTCAGGTAGGTTGGCTAATGGCAAGGGTTGGATATCTCTTGCATCGTCATCTGGTTAATGGTCGTAGGCGAGCCTGAGGTGAGAGAGAGGCTGAGAACGATAATCTACGAGGAATACAAAATGGCTAATGCTGTTTGCTTAGCTGGATGAATCCATCCTCTGAACTTCTGCCATTGAAATAGCTACTTGGGTAAATAATAGGGTTGATGTTCAGATAATAGATCAGTTAATCTCATTATTTTTATATCCTGAACATGTTGAATATTTTTTTTAAAATTCTGAACTTGGGTGATACAAACTTAAATGAATGGTAGCAGGCTTTAAGGCTCATTATTACGGTTTGGCTGCTATTTTTTTGCAAGAGAAAGAAACATTTATTATTAGTAGTAGTCGGTTAATAGGTTTTTATTTTTTTGCCCCAAACAGGGTGCAATGTAGGCGTAGTTTCTTAATAGAAGTCCATTTTGAGGCCATGCCTGCATTCGATCGGTTGTGTACAACCCCAAGCTCTCCGTGCAATCCTGGATACCTCCATCTAACTATCATTATTAATAAAACTATCTCATTAGTACTTTCAAGGGGGCAGGCAATAGCATCCGCTGTCAGATAGATTTGAGCTTTTCAAGTTTTGGTAATTAAAATAATACCGCAAGATTTTGTGGTTCGGTTTTGGAAAACTTTTATGGTTGTCATAACTAGTTGGTATTTTTTTTTTTTTTATTTTGGTAAGAAAGTGGGTTTCAAACAGCTACACTGAAAAGACTTATTTCTGGATTTCAGTAAGTTATCTAAATATGTTCCATTTTAAAAGAAAAATCCTACTAAAAGGGTCTCGATTCAAAGAACCTGTAAAATTCATAATACAAGTGTTTTATAACGCCATGAGCGATTTTTACTTTTGGATGTAGTACTTTGGCCATGACCCGGGGCCTGAAGAAGCACTCATTACTCCATAAATGCAGATCCCTTATCGGTCTCAGAAGGTTCATAGACAACGGCGCGAAAGACAAAGGCGCGCCCAGACCATTGAGCGCAGCGCGGAGGCGCGCGCTTTTGACCTGACACCGTCTCAGAATTCTCAAGGGATTATTAAGAGTTAATAAGAATTCGTGTCAGCATGTACTGTAAATCTGTGAGCAAGAAGATGATCTACTGATAATTTCACCTGCGATAACTTCCTCTCATAAGTACATTTTCTTGTTAAAATAGTCTTCCGTGGATACTCTTAACGCATTTCTACCGGAGCAAGCATTGACGATGGCCACTATACCTGAAGACACGGCTGCAATGCTAATCACATACAAAGATGTCAGTGTATAGACAAGAGAGTCTACTCAATCTGATTCTTCAGTGAGACTTGGGGAGAGGTTACACTGCTTTTTCTTCAGTACATATAGTTGCCGTTCTTCTCAAGTTTTCTTTTACTTTAATAAATTCAGGTTCATATTCTTCTTGTTGAATCTCTTTCTTTTTTTCAAGCTGAAATAGAGAATAAGTAATATTACTAACATAGTCCTTGGTAAACGTAGTCGTTATTTTATGAGAGGTCAAACAAAAACAAGATCCAACAGGTCCGCTGTGAACCACAATCGGCGGCAAACAAAAGAGAAACGGCAGACAATTGTACAAGATGCGGGTTATGTTTATTTAGAGTTAGACAGTCTTTTTGGTGCGCATAGTTTCACCACCTTTTTGCAAACCAAGGGACCTGATGCGGTCCTTGTTTCGAATACATCTTCAGGGGTCCCTAAGCTTTGATGTTCGTGGGAAAGCCGCAACAAGTAAGTGTAAGGAACGAACCCGTGACCCTCAGCTTTGCTTTAGACACCAGTTACTGCTCTGTTCGCTCCTCACACGTATTTGCTGCGGCTTTCCCGCGACCATCAAAGTTTAGGAACCCCCTGAAGAAGATGTGTTCGAAACACGGACCGCATCGGGTCCCTTGGTTTGCAAAAAGGTGGTGATACCGTGCGCACCAAAAAGACTGTCTAAATAAACATAGCCCACATCTTGTACAATTGTCTGCAGTTTCGCTTCTGGTTGCCCTTATTTTATTAGATTCACTGTAATTTTGTGTGTCCACATACTTAGGATGACTGGAAAAGCATTGTTTACTATAGGCTATGTTTTTGATGATTATGGCTCTTTTATATGTGCTGGCAAAATTATTTTTAAAAAAGGTACTGCCTCTTACTCATGTGTTTAAAAAAAAAAAAAAAAAAGCTTATGAGCAGCACCATCTACAGTAAGAATTCTTTAGGAGGGTTTTATGACATATTGCTATTTTAGAAAAATCATGGTGTAATTAGCCATAGGTGTCAGCTTTGTGGGTGTTGAGCAGATGCCTTCAGTTTATTCGAGGAGAGGTAATGGGTTTAGTACTCCTGCTCGTTCTGAAAAGTTGGTTTCTATGTAATTAACTAGTGATGGCCTGAAACGGTGATTCACTGCTGGAAGAGTATTAGATAAATGTAATCTTCTGTTTGCACAGTGGCGTAGTAAGGTGTGTGTGTGGGGGGAGGGGTGTCTGGGATTTCTCATGGTGGAGGTGCTGGCACCCATTCTTCTCTCTGCCCCCGCTCCTTCCCGAACCCCCCTGCCGCACACATGCGCCACTTCCCTTCCCTCATACCTCTTTAATTTTCCTGGCACGAGCAGTATCACGAACCTGCTGCCCGCGTCGGTGCTCTGATGTCACTTCCGGGTCTCATGCCTAGGAAGTATCAGAGGGAGAGCCGACATGATGCGGGCAGCAAGTTTGTGATGCTGCTCGTACTTTGGAAAATTAAAGAGAGACACGTGGTTGGGAAGGAGCTGGGGGTGGAGCGGAGAAGAGGGCGGGGGAGGGGGTGCTACAGCCCCAGGCGCCACTCACCCTTGCTATGCCACTGTGTATGCAAGTCACGAATAACTCATGGGGGCCGCCACTTAGATGACAAAAACCTAGAGAATCTCATTCCCTGCAAAGCCAGTGACAGTTCCAAGCAGCACAGTTCCTTCTAAGCCAGGGGTCTCAAAGTCCCTCCTTGAGGTCCGCAATCCAGTCGGGTTTTCAGGATTTCCCCAATGAATATGCATGAGATCTATGTGCATGCACTGCTTTCAATGCATATTCATTGGGGAAATCCTGAAAACCCGACTGGATTGCGGCCCTCAAGGAGGGACTTTGAGATCCCTGTTCTAAGCAGAGTGCAAGTCCTCCACCTTCAGTCCTGCCAGTGGGAGATCGGTTTCATTATCACATTTCCAATAGAGAGGGACAGGCAAGCTCTGTCAGACTCCATCTAGTGACTGAAAACACAGTATTGAAGCATCGCCCCCTGCTGGTAGCAGTGCGGTTGGAGGACACACACTCTGCTTAGAGGGAACAATGCCAGGCAGGAGGATGAAAAATACAGTAACCTGGAAGTGAGCGCTGTGGGCTTCAGCAATAGACAGTGAATAACTCAGATTTGAGAAGAGAATTAAATTGGATGATTGAACACCGTCAACAAGACGTTACTAAAATGATAAGCACCGAAGATTCGGCATTAACTATCCCTTCTGTTCCCTACGGGCTGTTGTGTGAATAAAGCAAGAAAGTTTGGAGCTCGGAAGGAGAACAGTGCTCTGCCGGTATATCATTGTGTCAAAGTGAGAAAGAGTTCATTAGCAAAAAGAGTGCCCGAGGCTTACTTCGCCAGCTGTAAGACTGATCAAATAGAGAACCTGCAACCTAGCATGTAATTAATCTTGCTAGAGGGGGACAAAAAACACCTGCAGCTGGAAATAGCAGGTGATCGCTTATAATATCCAATTATTTAGTCTTTCAATATCAAGGGGAAAGAGATTTTTCTCTATAAAAATAATCACGTTCACAGGGTTGACTGATGCTTAAAAGAAAATTCTAATGCCAATCTGGGTTGTCTCATGTCTGTACCCTTTTGCTTTCCTCGGAACCAGTTTGTCTCCTTATATCCACTTGGTACTCCAAATGAAGCTTCACCAATGTCCCATATAGGGGCATAATGACCTCCTCCTCTCTGCTTTGCTAGGCCTCTTTTTATGCAGCCTAGTACCGTTCTGCCTTTAGCCATTTTTTCACTGCTTTCAGATCTTCACAAACCTTATCCACTCTGCGGGTACGGGGACAAGGCCATCCACTACCCCATGGAGCGGTGAATGGCCTTGTCTCCATAGTTAAGGGAGGGGAACGCTTGCAGTCACTGATCACGCATGGCCCCCTCCCTCCTTCTTACCTACCGGCCGCATCTATCTCCCTCCCTCCCCTTCGCGGTGCGTTAGTGTAATTTGTGCAGGCTGCCAGAGCCTGCCTGAAGTCGCTTACGTCTGGGGGCGGAAGCTTCTCCTCTGACGCAACGGTAACTCAAATGTCAAGCTAGCTCATACGATGAGCACATTTGGCTCCAAAACTGTATTTAATTTCTACAGTACCTGCTCTAGTCTTTGATGCCTCTTCAGCAGTTCCTGTTCAAAGGGAGACTGAAGTCTCTTCGCTTCTTCCTCCTCCTTTCTCTGACGTATGAACTGGTCTCGCCGCCTGTGCTGAAGCACTCGCTGTAGTTCTGGCTTGCTATCGATGCTCAAACCTCTGTAAATAAAAGATAGCGTGAGGTCTAAAGCAGAGTTCTTCAACTGTTGGTCTGCGGGCCGGTGTCGGTCCGCAGAAATTTCCTGCCGGTCTGTGGCCGGCACGTGCCTCAGGCCCGAGGAAATCAGTGCACAAAGCCACGGGCGGTGGCTCCTAAGCACGTCCTGCATCTGAACCGGCAGCCTTCCCTCTGACGTCACAACGTCAGAGGGAAGGCTACCGGATGAGGCACGGGACGCGCAAGGAGCCACTGTGCTTGGCTTTGTGAAAATTGCGGCAGTGAGGAAAAGGGAGCTGGCCAAGGGCAGCATAAAACAGGCAGGTGGGAGCGCTGGCTTGTTTATTGCAGAAGGGGAAGAGGACAAGAGAGACAGCTGGCTTTCTCAAGGCGCCATTTGTAAACAAGAGAGGGCAGCACACCCAGCCTCACCCAACTGCCATGATGAAGGGATGGCATGTTGACAAGGAGGTCAGAGAGCAGATGGAGGCACCTAATTGAGGCACAGCATGGAGGGAGGGAGACAAGAAAGGTAGGGGGAATGATTTTATTTTCAATTTAATGATTGAATTGTGTCAATTTTGAGAATTTTCATCTGCTGTCTATATTTCAGGAAGAAATGCAATTGTTTCTTTTTCTCTGGGGTTGTACTGCATGCAAAGTCTTGAATCTTAGGGTTTCGTTTGTATATATTAGTACTTTTAGTTTTTGGTCCCATATTTGCATAGGGGTTATCTGTGTTCTGGTAGGAATGAATGTTGAAAGCATAGTCTTCTTTGTGTAGTTTAATTTTGTGGTTAACCATTATGTGTTGTTAATAAGATTATATTGTGTGTATATGTATGAAAAATGAATGGAAAATATGGTGTTGCAATTAGTACTATTATGGGGCGGGGTCTGGCCCACGACTTAGCCCAGTGCTCTTCAACCGCTGGTTCGCGAACCGATGCTGGTCTACAAAATAATTATTTTATTTCCGCTGGTCCATAGGTGTAAAAAGCTTGAAGAACACTGGTCTAAAGGATCCTCCATACAGTTTGTTGTAAAAAGGGACAGCTAAGGTCAGTGGAGTAGTGAAGGTAGGAGGCGCCTGGCTTGGTGGCGCCCCCTCCGTGCCCTCCTCTCCGCCTACCTGCTCCTTCTGCACCAAGCTCTCCCCCTGTGTCCTCCTCACTGCCCCATGCTTCTTCTGCACCCCAACTCCAGACTCGCACCCTCCCTACTTCTTCAAATCTTTGTCACCGTGAGCTGCTTCTCTGGCCTGTTGCTCGTTCTGGCTCTCCCTCTGATGTCACTTCCTGGCCCTGCGACCCGGAAGTGATTTCAGAGGGAGCCAGGTTTGTGCTTGCAAAGATTTTAAAAGATATACTGGGGGGGTGGGGTGGGGAAGGGAAGGAGTGAGCATGTCATGTGGGGGCAGAGAGATGCCGATGCCCCCACTAAGATGGTGCCTTCGGCAGTCTGCCCCCCCACACACACTTACTACACCAGTGGCTAAGGTTGTGGTCTGGTAAAGTTCAGCAAGGCCAGAGAGATTTAGATGACTGGATGCCTGAGAAGTAGCTTTGCTTATTTTTATAGATATGCAAAATTTTTCAAAGTGAAGTGGTAAATTGTGAGAGTGAGGGAGGAGACTGGATGTTGGGTAAATTATGATAGCTTGTATGGTTATCTACCAGGGATGGGTACCATTTACTGGAATTTTAGTTTTATTTGGGTTTTTATGGCAATTTTGTCATTATAGGAGCAGTGGCATGGTAATGGGGGGAAGGACGGGACAGGGGGGGCAGTCCACCCTGGGCATCATCTTGGTGGGGACACTGACACCTCTCTGCCCTCCCCCCCACACCATGCTCATGTCGTCCCTTCCTGCCGTAGACTGGGTAGCCCTGCCGTAGACTGGGTTTAGGTAGCCCAGTCTACCTAAACAACCGCCTAATCCAGGGGTGTCCAATGTCGGTCCTCGAGGGCCGCAATCCAGTCGGGTTTTCAGGATTTCCCCAATGAATATGCATGAGATCTATTAGCATACAATGAAAGCAGTGCATGCAAATAGACCTCATGTATATTCATTGGGGAAATCCTGAAAATCCGACTGGACTGCGGCCCTCGAGGACCGACATTGGACACCCCTGGCCTAATCCAAACTACCTCAACCAGACACAGGAGAACGCACAAACCGTTCACTCATCCCCCCAATCAGAGACGTCAAACGAAAAAAACTGTACGACGGCCTTCTAGCCACTCAAGCAGCAAAACTAGACTACCAACTCTCCAATTTACTGATAACGACTACCGACTACAAATCGTTTAGAAAAGAAATAAAAACCATCCTATTCAAGACATCCTTTAAGACAAACTAACACCGCGAGACTCATCCCAATTCTCTGTAACAAACCGCTCTACTATTCAATTCCTCTGGAAATGGCCAGATTACTTCTCTTGTAATCCGCCTTGAACCGCAAGGTATTGGCGGAATAGAAATCACTAATGTAATGTAATATTCATTGTGGAGATCCTAAAAACCTGACCTGGCTCCGGCTTTCGAGGACCGGAATTGCCTACCCCTGGTCTTGGCAGTCAGGTCCTGGAGCTATTCTGAAATGTGAGAATTTTGCAGTTCCCATGCCAGGGAAATAAACATATCCATGGGTGTGGGCACACAAAGATACAATGTTACACCCACGTCACAGTCTTTTAGGTGAAAGCGTCTTGAGGGTGTAATTTTTACTTGATAGGACAAGTGCCCCAATGGCTCTAAACCCCACCCACTTACTTCTCATCGGAGTCTCATGTCCAGCTAATGCAGATTAAAAACCAGTCTCCAAATCAGTTACAGTTGCAACTCAAAGAAACATTGCACTGATCCCTTTGGTGGTTTGCCATGCTTTGTTTTAAATTCTTTATTCATTTTTTGTGTTACAACAAGTGTTACAAATAAACTCAATAGGAACTTAAATACACACTTGACTAACTCATATATTAATATCAAGTTTATCATTAATATAATAATCCCCTGTCCCACCCTCCTTCCCAACCAATAATACATAAATCAATTTTATTGTATATTCTTTAAATATTAATTTAGTATATAATAATCAAAATTGAAAAACCCACCCCATTTCCCTCTTTACAATTTTCTTATCATGGGAAAAGTTCATTAGAGAAATCATGTTAACGGTCTTTAGATGTTTCCAGTGTTATTTATGGGAAAAATTATCCTTCATTACAAAAATCGGTTAATGGTCCCCATATTTTTTTAAATTTATTCATGTATCCTTTGTGTGTTGCAATAGCAAGTTCCATTTTATATATGTGGCATACCGAATTCCACCAGAACATATAGTTCAATCTATCATGTTGTTTCCAATTGAATGTAATTTGTTGTATTGCAATTCCAGTTAAAATAAATAAAAGTTTGTTATTACTGGATGAAATTTGGCTTTTTGCTCTCATAGTTGTTCCAAATAATATAGTATCATATGTCAAGGCTACTGGATTTTCTAACATTCTGTTAATTTGGGGCCAAATTGATTTCCAGAATGATAGGATAAATGGACAAAAGAATAAAAGATGATCTAGTGTCCCAATTTCAATATGACAGTGCCAGCATCTATTAGATCTTGAACTATCTATTTTTTGTAAACGAGTAGGGGTCCAAAAAGCTCTATGAAGAAGAAAAAACCAAGTTTGTCTCATAGATGCTGACACCGTACATTTTAGCCTCCAAGACCAAAGTCGTGGCCATTGAGATGCACTAATTTGGTGTTTTATCTCAATGCTCCAAATGTCTCTAAGACCATTTTTTGGTTTTTTATTTATATATCCGGATATTAATTTATACCACTGTGCGGCTTTGTGACCTATTGAGTCCATCTGGAAACATAAGAATTCCAAACTGTGATATTTAGCGAGATCTTTCCATTCAGGGAACCCTTTCTGAATAGATTGCTTCAATTGCAACCATTTAAAATATTGTGTTTTATTGAGACCAAATTTTTGTTGCAATTGTGAAAACTCCAGCAATTTATCATTTTTAATTACATCATCCAAAGTGCGAATGCCTGCTATCATCCAATGTTTCCAGATGACTTTAAAACCGCCAATTTTGATCTTGGGGTTTAGCCATATAGTTTGGTTGGTTGATTTGCTAATTGGAATTTGAGTAAGATTACTTATGTATTTTAGAGTTTTCCAGGTATCCATAAATATTTTATGATCTTTGTATAACCTTGGCATTTTGATACTAATTACATGATTAAGACGTAATGGAAACATAAGCCTCCATTCTAGCCAAAACCAGTCTGGAATATTATCTGTGGGTTCTGGGAGGATCCAATACATACCATGACGTAAGATATAGGCTTGATGATACCTATAAAAGTTGGGAAAATTTACCCCTCCCTCCTTAATTGGTCTTTGTAATGACGCTAGAGCAATTCTTGGTTTTTTATTAAGCCATATAAATTTTGTCAAAGTCCTATTTATTTTTGTATAAAACGAATCTTGAAAGAAAACTGGTATCATCCCCATTTGGTAACATACTACCGGTAAAATCATCATTTTTACAGTTTGTACTCTTCCCCACCAAGATAAGTGCAAAGGATTCCATTGCTCACACATTTCTATTACTTTTTGTAATAAGCATTTTTCATTAATTTTCATTGTTTCATCTACTGTTTTTGTTATCAAAATTCCAAGGTATTTAATATATTCTTCCTTCCAAACAAAAGGGAATGTATCAAATAAACCTTTTGTACAATGTATATTTAGTGGAAGAATTTCTGATTTATTCCAATTAATTTTATATCCTGAAAATTTTCCAAATTTCTCAATCAATTCAAGTAGATGCGGAATGGTGGATTCTGGATTTTTCAGATATAGTAATAAATCATCTGCGTAAGCAGATATCTTATATTCTTTATCTGAATGAGGTATACCCTGTATCTCCTTAGCTTGTTGGATAGCTAATATTAAGGGTTCTAAAACAATATCAAACAGCAAAGGGGATAAGGGACATCCTTGTCTAACTCCTCTCTGTAGATTAAATTTTTCTGAAAACGTATTATTAATATATAGTCTAGCAGAAGGGGAGCTATACATTGTTTGTATCATTTGTATAAATCCAGGACCTATACCAAACCATTCCATTGCTTGATACATAAAAGGCCATTCTACTCTATCAAAGGCCTTTTCTGCATCTAATGAAATTGCAAAAGTAGGTTCATTCATTTTCTTTGTTAAATATAACATATGGAATGTTAATCTGGTATTGTGAGATGAATGTCTTTGAGCAACGAATCCTGTTTGATGCATACCAATTATATGAGGGAGAGCTTTAGCTAATCTTAGCGCAAGTATTTTTGCTAATAATTTTCCATCTACATTTATTAAAGATATTGGTCTATAGTTTGATACCAAAGTGGGATCTTTATTGGACTTTGGCAAAACAATAGTCAAAGATTCTGCTATAGTGCCTTTAATACAACCTTTATTGAGTTGATATTGATAGAGATTTAATAAATAGGGTAATAAAAAGTTTTGAAATGTTTTATAAAATTCCACTGTATATCCATCACCACCTGGAGCGGATCCAACTCTAAGGGACTTCAAAGCTGTTTCTAATTCTTTTAGTGATATTGGTTCTTCCAAACTTCGTTTTATATGTTCAGGAATTTTTGGACCCTCTAACATTTTTAAAAATTCAAAACCATCTTTTTCTTTATTTGGATAATTTTCAGAAGAATAAAGAGATTTATAGAATTTTAAGAATTGTTTTAATATAGGTTCAATTTGTGTATATGTATTTCCATTTTCATCTTTTATTGCTATTAATTTTGTTTTTCTTTTTTTCGCTTTAAGATAGTTTGCCAATATTCTTCCTGATTTGTTTGAATTACCATAGTACAATGTTTGTTGAGAAAATAAATCTTTCCTAATCATCTTAGATGAGATCTCATTATATTTACCTTTTAATTTTAATAATTCTTGTTGAATAGAATATTCCCATTTTTCTATAAGTTTTGATTCTAAATTTTTTATCTCTTTTTCTAAGATTAAAAATTGTTTTTTAATTTGTTTTTTTAGAAAAGCCGAATAAGAAATTATTTGTCCTCTAATGGTTGCCTTAAAGGCATCCCATAAAGTTTCTCTGTTAATATCATCATTATCATTTATTTGAAAAAATTCTTTCATTTTTGTTAGAAGATTTTCACAAAAATTTTTGTCAACCAACATTGTATTATCTATTTTCCAAATTGGTCTGTTATTATTTTGATCTGTAGTTTTAATTTTGATCCACACTCCACCATGATCAGATAGAATAATTGGATCAATGGCTGCTTGTGTCACTTGATGTGCAAGATGTTTTGAAGTAAAGATATAATCTATTCTTGAAAAAGAATTGTGAACATGAGAACAGAAAGAAAATTCCCGACCATCAAAATGAAGTATTCTCCATATATCTATTAAATCGCAAGATTGAATCAAATTATCTAGTCCCATAGATTTCATAACTCTACCTGGGTTTTTATCTAATAAAGGATCTATTACAGCGTTGAAGTCCCCTGCTACTATAAGATTTGAAGTAGCCAGTGGTATGATCAGTTGTTGAAGAGTTTTAAAGAATTCGTTTTGGTTCGAATTAGGGGCGTATATATTGATTAACGTCATGGTAGTATTTCCCATATTCATTTCCACCATTATCCATCTTCCATGAATATCTGAAGCTTTTAGTTTAAATGAAGCAGAGCATTTTTTGTTAATTAAAATAGCAACACCTGCCTTTTTCCCTATAGCTGGTGAGAAAAAACACTGTTTGACCCAGCCTCCTTCTAGCTTTTTAGATTCTATATGTGAGAGGTGGGTCTCTTGTATAAGGCATATATCAGCATCTTGCCTTTTTAAAAATGATAGTGCTTTTTTCCTTTTTATCATATGATTTAGACCGTTAACATTTAAAGACATAATTTTAATATCCATTTATTTTTAAATTTTCAGGTATTAAATTATGTATATTTTCCCAATGTTTTAAGTATTTCATTTCTCTTTTTTCCTTTATTCCCATGATTTCCTTATATATTTCCCTTTTATTCCCTCCCATCCCTCTTATCCCTCCCTTCCCCCCCTTATTAATTACGAAAACTTGGATACGCAGGTTGAGGTTAGATTTAGATAACTCCCACAAGCTATTAATAATTATCTAAAGTACTACCATTTTTTCCCCTATTTTTGTATATTTTCTTTTATTTTATTATTAATTATAAGAATAAGTAAAAAGTTTTTCATTCTTATGTATTGAAAGATTATTTTCTGTATTTGTATATCTTTAAATCCATAAGAATGATTATATTAAATCAATTATATCTAATAACATTTCAATTACTATTCATTTCTTTTCAGGTGGTATATTATTTTTATTTTAAAAAGCTTTCCAATTTAGCCTCTTTCCTCAGAACTGTAACAAGAGTTTACAGCACAGGAATCCACTCGTCTCTTATATTCATTATTTTCTTATGATTCACGAGAGAATTGTCAATTAAGAGGAGCTAACATTCCCATCAGTGTTCTTGTAAGTTTTGTCTCATTAGCATACTCTCTAGACATCTATGATTTTAAAGTATCTGAGGCCTGTGCAGACAAGAGTGAAGTCCTGTGCCAAAAACTCTCCTTTTATCTCCCATAGAAGATTCCCAGGTTGAACTATTGTGGATACTAAATTAAACTTAATAAATAAAAGAACATAAAATTTGCGTTTCAGATTTATTCTTTTCATATATTTCGTATTGAAATGCATTTTAATGTATCTGAAACGCAAATTTAAACCTGAAGTACCACCTTCAACCGGAAATACAACAAACCAATCACTTCATCTTTTTTTTTTTTTTTTTTTTTTTTATAATATTCTTTGTGATTGAAGGATGATTTTCTTTCTCACTATTACTCCGCTTTCAAAATTTCGGATTCAATCAGTACATTTTTAAGTTTGTTGAAAAAACTTTCTTCGTCATCATTTGAGTTCGGAGATGTGTTTCTAATCATTTACGTTCCTGCCATTCAGTTTATTCTATTTATTCTGAATAGAATTTTTATATTTTTCAGTTTTCTTGTTTTCTATGTAGAATGTTGCAAGTTGTTTAAGTCTTTAATTTGATCCTTGTGTGTTCTTTTTCCATTGCTTTCCGTTTTGATCTATCTTTAACCGTCAATAGACTTTAGTATGAACCCATTAATTGTTCTTTAGATTGTCATAGGTTGCTCCAGTTGATTTATAAATTCCTGTAGTTTTTCTGGATCTGTAAAGTTTTGCGTTTTGTTAGCAACGGTAACCTTCATAATTGCCGGGTACAGGAGCCCAAATCTAGCTCCTAGAGATCTTAGTTGTGGTCTCATGTCTAAGAATAGTTTTCTTCTTTTTGCTGTTTCTTTTGCAAAGTCCGGAACAATGTATATTTTTGAATCTTGGCATTTAAGATTTTTGATTTCCTTGGCTAATTGGCATATTTCAATTGCTTGTTGGTGTCTTAAAAGTTTGAAAATTAAAGTTCTTGGACCTGTTTGAGTGTTATTTCTTTGTGTTGGAATCCTATGGGCTCTTTCAATTTCCAATTCCGTTTTAAATTTCAATGGTAGTATTTTAGGTAGAAATTTTTCAAGAAATGCAATCGGATCATTCTTTTCCACTCCTTCAGGTAATCCGATTATTCTTAAATTATTCCGTCTTTCACGATTCCGGCTGTCTTCAAGATTTTTTTTTATCTCTGTTATTTCTTTCCATATGATTTTGCTGTGATTCATGTCTGTATTTAATTGTTCTGTAATATCTTCTAATGTTGAAATTCTATTCTCTGTAATGTCCACTCTTTTAGTTAGGATTGCAGCATCTTCCATTGCTTTTTGTAGTTTTTTGTTACTATCTAAGACAATTTCTTTTATTTGTCTTAGTTCTTCCATAACATCCAGATTTTTTTCTGTTGGTAATGGGATTTTAGAGGGTGTACCTGGCTCAGGTTTCGACCTCTTATTGCTTCCTGATGTTCCAGCTCCTAAGTCAGCTTTATTTTGTTTAGTTGAAGTCATATTTCAATATATATTTTAGTTTCTTTAAAATATTTAGTAGTAATTCTTTTTAATATATTTTTAATATATTTGCTTATAAGGAGCTATTCGTTTATCCAACCATTCGACAAAGCCACACCCCCTTTTTTTTTTCAGTATTCTTAAAGCAACTGTAAGTTATTTGTCTTAGGCTCTATTACAGACTCTTGTTGGCATCTAGCCTGAAAAAATTTTGCAGCCTTCTTGTTCTAGCTCTCCTCTTACAAGCCCAATCGCAGCTTTTGCCGAGGAGAGCAATATTCCATCCAATATGTTTACTTTAATCTTTCAATGTGCATGTATATGTATTTCAGTGTCTCTCAACTGTCTCAACTGTCTCAATGTCACTTTTCTTCAGGTCAAAGAAATTACCAATCCTTTTATTTGACCTTCCTCAGAGCCCAAAAACCTATAGTCTCTTATATCTGAATCTCTTGAATTATAGTAGGAGAGATTAACAATTATAGTGATCTTTCATAGTTTATTTTTGAAGTTGGCAGCAAGGAAATAAAAAACCGTTGCCAAGTATCTTTTACTGCAGATCTCTCCTCATTTCCAGCTGAGGACAGCTATTTCAAAGCCCATTCCCTGATTTAAACAGGCATCAGGCATTTCAAAAAACTAATCCTTGTCATTAGGCAGACCCAGACTTTGTAAAAATTTATTTTTTTTTTCGATCCAAGATGGCCGCGGTCGTGGTGCACCGAGCAACTGCCTGTTAACCCCCACCTTCGGGAAATCTTTCCTCTTGCTCTCTGCCAGAGATCGTGCTAAAGAGGAGGGGAAGGAAAGCCTCCTTGGCCTCACGGCGTCCCGGACCAGCCCACCCTGGTAACGTTTAATAGTAAAACTTGTTGTCTCTGCCAGGGGGACCCAATCTTGCCGGTTCTGCCTGGGGGATTTTGCTGTTTTTGCCAGCGGAGACCCGATCTTACCGGCTCTGTCAGCAGGGATCTGATCTTGCCACCTTTGTCAGCGGGACCCGATCTTTCCGGCTCTGCCTGGGGGACCCGATTTTGTTATTTTTGCCAGCGGAGACCCGATCTTACCGGCTCTGTCAGCAGGGACCCGATTTTGCTATTTTTGCCGTTGAGACGGATTCAGCCCTTCACACCTCTTTTCTCATATATCAAATGAAAACGGCACCTCTTTCTCCCGATTTCCCCTTCAATTTTTCTCTCCCATCTAATCAAAGAGGTAAACTCAATTTGTTATACCATTAATATCGTTTTTTTTTTTTGTAGTTTTCTGAAATTTAAGCTTGTTTATACAGGAGCTCTTTCTTCATCCAACCGTCATCGTTCGCGTCCAAGCCACGCCCCCCCGTGGTTTGCCATGCTAAAGATTTTAATTGATCTGCTTTCCTATTATTTCTGCCACTCATTTCTCTTCTGCTTTCTTCCTGTTTACAATTACGGGAGGAAAGGTAAAGATTTAATTTGCTTGCAAACAGTCATTATTTAGAGGTTCTGCAGACTATTACGAAATGACATGCTGGATGCTAACAATGAGCCTGTGTTTTTTTTCACTCCTTACTCTTTCAAAGTTTCCCGGGAGATGGTGTCATGTTTGAAGAAGGTTTAGTAGTATGGTGAATAAAGAAACCATAAATGAAGTAAGGGGATACTTTTTTTTGGACTAACTTAAGAACATAAGAATCGCCTTACTGGGTCAGACCAATCCATCAAGCCCAGTAGCCCGTTCTCATGGTGGCCAATCCAGGTCACTAGTACCTGGCCAAAACCCAAGGAGTAGTAACATTCCGTTCAGAATCCTAAAGAATAACAAGATTCCGGAATCCCAAAGAATAACAAAAGATTCCGGAACCCCAAAGATTTGCAACATTCCATGCTTCCGATACAGGACTCCCCCCCCCCCCCCCATGTCTTTCTCAATAACAGACTATGGACTTTTCCTCCAGGAATTTGTCCAAACCTTTCTTAAAACCAGCTACGCTCTTAATACATTTTTTGATTATTCAAATCCAAGCTAAAAGTCCACTTTTTTGAAACTGCTTTCAACTCTTAACTCCCACTCACGGCTGTCAACTACCTATACCCACTGTATCATTCCTTCTACCAGAATCTCCCCAACCCTGAGATGGTCCTGTCTGTCTGTCCAGATTAGATTGTAAGCTCTTCTAAGCAGGGACTGTCTTTTGAATGTTAAATATACAGTGCTGCGTACGCCTTTCAGCACTATAGAAGTGATAAATAGTAGTAGTAATAGTAGCTTTTGAAGGTAGCCCTTCTTTTTCAGGTCAGAAACAGAATACTGGGCTTGATGGACCTTTGGTCTAACCCATGGCAGCTCTTATGTTGTTATGTTCTAAAAGGTATCAGCTTATTTCATATATGCTTTGTGTTATTTCTATATATTACCTTCAAAGGAAGACTAACATGGCTATCACACTATTTTACTTAAAATATAATGTGTTAACAAATTATATGAGGACGCACAACGTATAGTATGTTCATATAATGAGTCAAAATGTTGTGTGATCGTGGCACCGAGGTAACATACATACATAGTAACATACATAGTAGATGACGGCAGATAAAGACCCGAATGGTCCATCCAGTCTGCCCAACCTGATTCAATTTAAATTTTTTTTTTTTTTTTGTATCCCAGAGGCACGTTCAAGGACTTATCTGACAAAAGACGACTTGAGCTCCAACGCCGTCACGTCTTCTCCAATCTTCCCAACAAGCGAAGATTGGAGAAGACGTGACGGCGTTGGAGCTCAAGTCGTTTTTATTGTCAGCTAATTCCTTGCACGTGCCTCTGGGTGACTTTGCCCTTTTCTAAACCTGAGCTGTTCTGTGAGGGAGTTTTTTTTTTGCCAGTGAAAGTATCAAAAGCAGTTTTGATTTGTAGCTTTTGGTTCTATACTGCTACTTTAGTCTGAGGCTTTTTCTCCCTCTTTTTGGGTACATGCTGGGTTTGAAGAAGGGGTACCTCGGTGCCACGATCACACAACATTTTGACTTAAAATATAATGGAATGACACATGTTAACAGGAGTGTGTTGGTTTGTTAATCGCACATCTACAGTTGCTCATCAATGCTAAGGTTGTGGAAAAGGGGAATAGCCTAGGCAAGAGTAACTGCGTTCAAATTCTGTTACAGCTCCTTGTGAAGTTTGGTAAGTAATTTCACATTTGAAGTTTAATTAATATTTCATTAATCGCCTATCATGAATGCTAAGCAATTTACAATATCAAATGGTAATACAAGATTCAAAAATTACAGAGACGGACAAACAAAAACTAGAGGAAAAAGGGTTGAACAACAATAAAATCAAGAAGTTGTCAGCTTTGAAAAATTAATAAAGATTAATTTAAAAAAAAAACCCAAACAGTTTACAAAGCTAAAAACATGAAAATAAATTTAAGAATGGGGTTAAAAAAGAAAAGGTTAGACGTTAAATGGATGAATATGATGACGTACGCAAGATCACTGACACAGCAAGTTTGCGAAACCTGTCGGATATATAGTACCCCATGTGTGCCCTTGGAATTCACACATAAATTATTTTTATACTTTTTTTTAGAGTCTTCATGTCATAGGTAGAAAAGGCAACCATCCAATTCATTCACATTATTGAGTACTAATTGGTTAACAAGGGGTTAACATGCTCCCAGATTAATGTTTCTGCAAGTCCCACCTGCTAATGGAAAAATTAGTGCAGGATCTGCAGAAAGAAAAAGATGGAAGCCTTTTTTTGGGACACAGTAAAAATAAGTTTTAACGTGTAGGAAAGTCCCACGTGAGCACACACGAAACCCAGATTTTTATGAAGCTTAGTAAAAGGGTCCCTTTGAGAATTAGGAACCCACATTGGTCCCCTTTCAAAATTTGCTAAGTTTAGTTTCAAGTTTCAAGTTTAATGGGTTTTTTTGATTAATCGCTTAATCATATTTCTAAGCGATGAACAATTTAAAATTACAATAAATGGGAGACAATACAATACAAAACTATATATGACATTCAGGATTAAAAGTTTAACTTAACAAACTCAAAAACACAAGGAAAGAGGGGAGGTGAAATACAAAATCAATATAGAAAAGTAGAACAAAAAGAGAAAAATACAAAAAGGGAAAACTACAAAAAGGGAAACAAATAAGATATAATATGATACAATAAAAATAATTTGACCTATGGACTGTTTAGTTAATTACCAAAGGCATCTCTGAAGAGAAATGTTTTTAAATTACTTTTGAATTACTGCTTAAATTTAGGAACCTAGGAAGCATAACATATTGATGGCTATGGGGCAGTTTTAGGAAGAAGAAAAAAGTTACGCATTTAGAACTGACTTTCAGCACTGGATACATAATATTGGGTCCCTTTTACTACAATCCATGAAACTGTTAATATGGGAATTAGTGCTTGGGGCAACTCAGACAAAGAACTACATATCATTGATTTCCTTTGGCTTGGATTTAGAAAATTGAGTGATTAATTCTAAAACCCAAGTCTGCATGGGTGATGGTTGCATAGGGCCTCCAAGGAGAAGCATTTGGGTTGCATTTGACAATTTATCTAAAGTGGACAAATCTCAACTGGATAGGCTGGATGGGCCATTTGGACTTTATTTGCCCTCATTTACCATTAAAAACATTTTCTTGTTTTTGAAATGTAATAAAAGAAATTAAATGTTCCCAGTTATCATTTTACTCTACTTATGAATAAATGTTGACCATCCTTATGTCATATAAGTTCCTGCTGAACCGGAATGTACGCAGGTAGGGCTAGTCTCAGTTAGGGCGCTGACTTTGACCAGAGGGCCGCCACGTGAGCTGGGCACGATGGACCACTGGTCTGACCCAGCAGCGGCAATTCTTATGTTCTTAGATTCACTAAAACATTTTCCCCCCCCATTCTCCCCCCAAATTCTACGAGAAGCACTGAAAACTGCGCTCAGTTCTAGTCGGATGCACAAACTATGCACGCAATTTAACTGCAGCTAATTAGCACCATTAATTGGCTTCTTAACAAGCAATTGTTAATGTTAATTCAAATTAATTACAAGCTAGGCGGGATCTGTGCCTAAATTTTACATGCGAGTCAAAAAAAGGGGGGGTGCAGCAATGAGCAGGTCACGGGGTGGTTCGCGAAGCGTTACTTTCAGGGTCATATATAATTAAAGAATATGAGCATCTGGACCTAAATATAGAAGCATGCATTTGCAAACATCTGTGCCTAAAATTAGTCTTGGCTCCTAGACTTAAGTGCTATTCTATAAACTGTACCTAACTTTAAGCGCAGCTTATAGAATGGCACATTTTTTTGGGTGCTATATATATAGAATTTAGCTCTCTTGCCCGTATTCTAGACGTGGCGCCTACCTTGGATGCCGCTAAACGCCCTAATTGTAGCTGCCTAGCGAGACCTGAGTTTGGGATCCATGCTTAACTTTTATTTTTTAATTGGCATGGTAATTGATTATGCCAGTTTTCAGCCAATCGGAAAGAAAAAAAAAAAAAAGCATTAAACAATTTAAGAGTATGGCACCGAACTCTTAGGACACCTAACGATGCTCAAGTGGAGCACCCTTCCACACCGCAGGATGCCTAACACCTATCTCAAACAGTAGGCATGGTTATGGGCGGAAAATAAGCGTGGTTGAGTTAGGCATCCGCAAAATTAGGTGAGTGAAAAGTTGGCTAAATGGAGTGGCACCTGTGTCTAGGATCAGTGGCATAGCAAGGGTAGGAGGCGCCATCCACCCCCCCCACTCCTTCTCCATTTCCCGCTCCTTTCCCACACCCCCGGCACGTATGCGCCTTCCCTTTCCCCGTACATCTTCACTAGCATGAGCAGTGTCTCCAACTTGCTCTCCGTGGCCAGTCTTGGCTCTCCCTCTGACATCACTTCCCGGTCCCGTGACCAGGAAGTGATGTCGGAGGTAGAGTCAAGGACAGCCGAGTAGCAGGTTGGAGATGCTGTGCGTGCTGGCGAAGAATCAAAGAGGTATTGGAGGGGGGGTGAAGAGGAAGAGAATTGCCAGCTCCCCCACTAAGACAGGGCTGTGGGGCAGTTTGCCCCCATTCCCCCCCACCCTAACTATACTACTGTCTAGGATGTGCAACGATGCCTAAGTTTGCTTAGGTGCAGCTAGGCATGATTCTATAAATAGCACTTAGCGGTTGATTGACAACCGCACTGAGCAGCACCTATAATTTAGGCGTTGCTAAGCGCCATTTATAGACTTCGACCCTCTGTGTCTATGGCAAAAAATGTTTCTTGAATCAAGCTAGATCTTAAATGAATTATAATGTCGCTGGAATTCCAGTGCTTGCCTGATGACTTGGTAGAACATGCAGCCTCCATGACTCATTTCAGTGAACGTGTTTGTGGCGGAGGGTTTGTCCGCTCACCTTTTGTGGTTCATAAGCAGCTCTCTGTGTAGCTCCTGGTGGCTCTTGGAAGCTTTCACCGGATTTATAAGCTTTTTCGGTTTGATAAGTTCAGGATTCACTTCTAGATAATCAGGATGGGCGATGATACTTTCGATATCGGAGCGCTCTCTCTGCAGGTCGGTGTACATAGAAGCTGTTAAGAGAGAATTAAAATCGTTCAATGTATAGAGTACAGATCAAATCAGGCCTTAGTCTTCTAGATTAACAACTGATCGCTACGTTTGAAAAAAATAAATATGAAAAAAAAACCCCAATTACAGGAAAGTATTTTTCCCTTTCACTGCCGGTGGGTTCTGAAGTAGTTTAGGATGTGGTATAGAGAACGAATATGTCCCCGTCCACACAGGAACTCAATTTCCTATTCCTGTAAGCTCTGCCTTAACTGCACGAGCCTCGAACATTTTATGATTTTAAAATTGTTTGAGGCTTGTGCAGATGAGGACGGAGCTTGCAGAAATGGCACAGGGACAGGAAAAGAACTCGTCGGGACGGGTCTGGAAAATGGGTTCCCGCGGGGACAGGGGAAAAAATTTGTCCCCGCGTCATTCTCTAATGTGGTATATGATGATGGAGACTCATTTGAACAAGAAATGAATAGCTGGAAACAAACTGAGTTTTATGTAACGGGAGTTTTATAGACAGATGAAAGGAAATGATTAGCCTGTATTGGGTTTGAAAGAAGGCTTGGTATTTGAGATCCTCTTTCTCTTGCAAACTGTGCAAGCACATCTCAAAGGATCCCACGGTCACTCATAGGGGAAAAAAATTCAGCATAAGGGGATCCTTCACATGTTTGTTTGGGGTTTTTTTTTCCTCCCCCTTATAACCTTATGTAACATCTTTCTTCTCTCATGTATTCTTCCCCCATGCTTCTCCAATTCATGATGTAACTTCCTTCTTCTTGCATTTTGTAATTCGCTGATTGTCCAGCCTTCTTTCTATGTGAGCCGCCTAGAAGTCAGTTTGATTATGGCAGTATAGAAAAATAAAGTTGTTATTTATTATAGATCATTCAGTGCAAAAAGTGGGCATATTACATCAGTGAAACAAGCCCAATGCAAAAAAAGGATTGCAATACTGACCATGATGTCACCTCTGTTGGACAACACTTTGGGAAAATTGATCACTGCACCAATGATTTTACGGTGAGAATACTAAAAAGGGAACTTTAAGATAATCCAAGAATGTAAAACCTTTGAAATCAAAATGATGAGGTATTTTGACACCTACCAGACAGGACTTAATAGAGATCTGGGCTTTATTTTCCACTATAAAGACATTTAAAACTGCTCTGCCATCTTTCTGTCTCCTGCCCACCCACCCACCCTTCCCTCTTCCTATCCCTGAAATGTTTTCCTTCTATGTATACTGATATTTGTCAACATTTGCTTATTTCTGATCTGAAGAAGAGGATGCTAGGAAGGAAGCTGAAGACCAGAACGCAGAGGACAGCATTCCCGGAGATCCTGCCGGTACCCAGGGCCGATGAGAAGAGGTAGATGGAGCTGCAAGCAGTCAACGCGTGGATGAGGCGCTGGTGTGAGGAAGAAGGATTCTACTTTGTGTGCAACTGGACAACGTTCTGGGGGAAGAGCAAGCTATTCAGGAAGGACGGACTCCACCTCAGCAGAGACGGAACGAGGCTACTTGCAAGCAACATCAAGAGAGAAATTGAGAAGTTTTTAAACTAAGAAGAAGGGGAAAGCTGACAGTCGACCGAGAGACACAGTCAATGGTTCGGGAACCGGTATATCCAGAGGATACCATGCAGGAAGATGGCGGGGAAGACTCACCGGAACATAGTCAAGACAGATCGAAAGGGACACAAGAAGAAAGGAAATTCAAGAAAGGAACAGGCCGCAAACTCAAGTGTATGTACACAAACACAAGGAGCCTAAGGAATAAGATGGGTGAATTAGAAGCTATGGCACAAAACGATAACTTTGACATCATCGGCATTACGGAAACATGGTGGGCCGAGGAAAACATCTGGGACACTGTGCTACCGGGATACAAACTATACCGCAGATACAGAGTGGCTCAAAATTGTGGGGGCATTGCCATATACGTCAAAGAGGGAATTTAATCTACTGGAGAGAACACGCCAGAAATGATGAATAAGTTAGAGTCTCTTTGGGTCAAAATTCCAGGAACAAATGGATTGGAAACGAAGATCGGCATCTACTACTGACCCGCAGGGCAGTCCGAAGAAATTGATGGAGAAATGACGGACGAGATTAAACGCAACTGCAAGGGAGGCAACGCAGTTATGACTTCAACTATCCGGGGATAGACTGGAACTTAGGCACCTCCAGCTGTGGTAGGGAGACAAAGTTCCTGGATGCTGTAGGCGATTGCTTCCTGGAACAACTTGTCAAGGAAAATACGAGAGGAAGTGCAATTCTGGACTTAATTCTTAATGGACTGCGAAGACTGGTACAAGGTGTAGAAGTAGGGGGGGGGACGCTGGGAACCAGTGATCACAATATGATCCACTTCGACCTCGATGCAGGGGCGAAACATTGATCCAGAACGACAGTTACGGCACTGAACTTCCGAAAAGGGAACTACGAAGAAAATGGTGGGGAAGAAAATTAAGAAGAGGATAAGTACTATACTAGAGCACGCATGGTCCCTTTTTAAGGACACATTCACTGAGGTGCACAATCTATATATACCATGTATCAACAAGGTATATAAGACGAAAAAGAACAAGGAATCGGCGTGGCTTACTGTAGCGGTGAAGGAAGTGATCAGAGACAAGAAGACTTTGTTTAAGGAATGGAAAAGGTCAAAAACAGACGAAAACTGGAAAAAGCACAAACAGCATCAACGCAGGTGCCATAAGGCAGTAAAAGTGGCGAAAAGAGACTACGATTAAAAAATAGCCAAGGAGGCAAAAAACTTCGAGCCATTCTTTCAATATATTAAGGGGAAGCGACCCGCGAAGGAAATGGTGGGACCATTGGATGACCATGGAATAAAGGGAGTACTAAAGGAGGAGAAAGCCATCGCCAACAAACTGAACTCATTTTTTGCGTCTGTATTTACCGAAGAGGATATACTCATACCAGAACCCAACAGGCTATACGCTGGAAACGAAGACGGGAAACTGACAGGGTTGATGGTCAATGTAGAAGAGGTATGCAGGCAGATTGAGAGGCTTAAGAGCGATAAATCCCCGGGACCGAATGGCATCCATCCGACGGTCATCGAGGAACTGAAAGGGAACTGAACTACTTCAACTAATAGCCAATCCGTCGATCAAATCGGGATAGATTCCATACAAACGTAAAGAAGTTCTTCTTCACCCAGAGAATGGTGGAAAATTGGAACGCTCTTCCGGAGTCTGTTATAGGGGAAAACACCCTCCAGGGATTCAGGGCAAAGTTAGACAAGTTCCTGCTAAATCAGAACGTATGCAGGAAAGGCTAGACTCAGGGCACTGATCTTTGACCTAAGGGCCGCCTTGGGAGCGGACTGCCGGGCACGATGGACCACTGGTCTGACCTAGCAGCGGCGATTCTTATATTCTTATGAAAGCTCATCATAAAATGCATGGAGTTAGTCCAATAAAAAAGGTATCACCTTATTTCCTTTGTTCTTTTTTTTAAGTTCAATCATCTTTATTGAAAGTTTTTGAATAAGTACAAAACAATAGGGCAACAATGGCCAATATCTGAAGCAGATAATAACAGGAGATATACATTTCAGTCATCATTGCCATGAAAGAAGAGAACAAGGTAGGAAACGTCCTACCAATAACCATAAGTAACAATACTATCCTCTTTTATGGGATTGTTGCAATATAAAATAATCTTGTGATCTCTTAAAGATTGTTGTAAGGTTAACGAAGTATATTAAGTCTACATATCTCAGTATTAAAGCTGTTCTGTAGCAGCTGCTTGTTTCTTTTGAAAATAAATTAGACTGAATTAAATTGAATATTGCAGGCCTTTCTAAAATAAGCAGTTGCTGCCAACCGGTGAGCAAATAATTTGCATGTCCATACATTTAAAAAAACTTTATACAGATGGTATTGCTTATTTAAATCACCAAGGGGCCCTTTTACTAAAGTTTAACGTGTGCATGCTACACTCGCTTGTTTTATACCTATGGGTTTCTTAGCATTTAGCACACACTAATTCCATTAGTCAAAGGTCCCCTATGGGGGCCGATGTTCAAAACCGTTTAACAAAGTAGGAAAAGCTTCAAACTCTCCAAAATGCAGTCATCCACTTATTAGAAAAAAGCTCATCATGTTACTCCATTGTTTTTTAAGGTTCCTCTGGCTTCTGATGAAAACCAGAGTGGAATTTAAGGGCGCGGCTTTGTAAAAGGAGCCCTTAATTTAAGCCAGTGCCATGCTGGCCGAAAATGCGTTACGATTTAGTTTAATTTAATATACCGCCCTTCCCCTTAGGCAATAACAGAGCGGTTTACAAAATTACAGCTAAAAATATTGATTCCCGTTTACCGTAGTTCTTTAACAATCGGAGCTGTAGTGTAATGCTTAGTAACGGCGGTTAGCTTAACCGGGTTTAAAAAAAGGTTTTGAAGAAGTTTCTGGAGAAAAGCTCCGTAATCTTTTATTGAGACAGACACGGGGGGGAGCCACTTCTTGCCCTGGGATTGGTAGCATGAAATGTTGCTACTATTTGAATTTGAATTCTGGGGTCTTGCTACTCTTTGGGTTTCTGTCAGGTACCTGTGATTTGGGTTAGCCATTGTGGAAATGGGATAATATATATATATATATATATATATATATATATATATATATATATATATATACTAGTCTTTAAGCCCGTTACATTAACGGGTGCTAGAGTAGATGTCTGTATGTATGGTGTGTTGTTGTTTTTTTTATTTGTCTCTCTCCCTGGACGCTGTCTGTCTGTCATTCTTTGTGTCTGTGTCTCTCCCAGGTCCCCTGTCTGTGAGTCTTTCTTTCTGTCTGTCACCCTGGCCCCCCCTGCTTGCCAAAGCAGCCCCCTTTCACCTCTCCCCCTGTTGTGCAATGCCTGCCTGCTTCGTGGCCCCCCTTCTGTTCCTCCCTCCCCCCGATTGTTGTCTGCCCCCAGCACAACTCTCCCTCCAAAGCAGCCCTCTTTCCTGCCTGCTCCATATATATATATACACCCTATTTATACAGTATATAACTAATGTAAGAAGCTACAGTATATAGAGAAAAGGTAGAAGAGTTGTAAAGAAAAAAAATCACAGTAGTTTTCTTTTTAAAGACGCACTTGAAAATTAGTTATCAAGTCAATTTTAATCTGACTCTATTATTTTATTGAAGCTTTTTAACTTTTCCTTCCCCCTTGTTTTTTCCTTAAATGTCTCGCTTTCTGTCAAATAACTTGTCGTTCTTTTCCTTTTTCCTTCTGTTTTTAGTTTCGTCAAGTTTGTTAATAGCCCCGTTGGACTTTGTTTTTGTCACGCATTGTTTTGTTTCCCCAACACTGTATTTTTATTACGTACATCGCTTAGAATCAAGATTAAGCGATTAATCAAAATTTTATTAAACTTGAAACTTGACTCAATAGATAAGAATCCAAATGATAGTTTAGTATTAATTTTAATGGCAAACAGTAGTAAATTACTACTGCCTATATGGAATCTTATAAAACTTAAATGTAGGCTTATATTTTGGATGTGTGACCAGTTTACAAACATCACAAATCCTGACCTTCCATCTGGCATCCTGCTCGTAAAGATGTATTTTTGTCTGTCTTGGTGGACAGTTAGGATCATTTTTGAAGGAGACCAAATTTAGAATTGTCAAAAGAATGCAAAAAAAGTGTCTCTAGTGTCGTGTCGAGGCAAGGTTGTGGGAAAGCTACCCCAAATGCTTCACACATACATTCCATCGCAAATCCCGTAAAGTAGTCTTTGAAAACCAAGCGGAACCAAATTGGAATTAAGTGATAAAAACAATAATACCTTGAACAAATTACTTAAACGTTTGCTAGTTATGACTTGAGTGTTTAAGGCACTCCACCATAATCAAATGATTCAGGACCCGATACGTCTGAGAAGTTCAGCTTTACTGCTTGGGATCTAGCTAGGTATTTCAGGTATGGATTCGCCACCTTCGGTCTGTCCCAGTATGGCAATTCTTATGCTCTTATGTGAGCCAAGTATGGGACAATCAAGCCACTGTGACATCACTGATCAGTTTGGCTGTTAGGCATTGGTGAAATGAGGCATTATGACATCACAGTCTCAGCTCTGGAATGTTTGCTACTCTTTGGGTTTCTGGCAGGTACTTGTGACCTGGTTTGGCCTCTGTTAGAGACAGGATTCTGGGCTTGATGGACCTTCGGTCTGTCCCAGTATGGCAATTCTTATGCTCTTATGTGAGCCAAGTATGGGACAATCAAGCCACTGTGACATCACTGATCAGTTTGGCTGTTAGGCATTGGTGAAATGAGGCAATATGACATCACAGTCTCAGCTCTGGAATGTTTGCTACTCTTTGGGTTTCTGGCAGGTACTTGTGACCTGGTTTGGCCTCTGTTAGAGACAGGATTCTGGGCTTGATGGACCTTCGGTCTGTCCCAGTATGGCAATTCTTATGCTCTTATGTGAGCCAAGTATGGGACAATCAAGCCACTGTGACATCACTGATCAGTTTGGCTGTTAGGCATTGGTGAAATGAGGCATTATGACATCACAGTCTCAGCTCTGGAATGTTTGCTACTCTTTGGGTTTCTGGCAGGTACTTGTGACCTGGTTTGGCCTCTATTAGAGACAGGATTCTGGGCTTGATGGACCTTCGGTCTGTCCCAGTATGGCAATTCTTATGCTCTTAACACACTTTGAAAAAACAGCAGGATCATGGACCCAGGGTGTTTTCAAGTGAATAATTTTCCCTTAGGATCAGGGCCTTCAGGGGATTCACTCCTCCCCCTAAAGGTCCTGAGGGCACTGCTCTGAATTTGATTGGTCAAACAGGCGACAGGCAGATGCTGCTCAGCCAATCAAATTCAGATCAGTACTGTCATGGCCTTCAGGGGGGTTCAGAGAATCCCCGGCCCAAGAGCCCCGCTTTTCTTTGGGAGGGTTTGCTTTTTGTTTGATGCAGTTTGACTGGCTGAGCAGGCTGCCTACTGGGGATTCACGGAACCCCCCCCCTGAACCCCCTCACCGTACACCACTGAATACAATCCCTATAATCATCTGTAAAATAATAAAGCAGTAACTAATTTTCACAAAGTAATTGGATTATAGTAAAATGTTAGAACACAATTCTAAGAATACTGAAGCGCAGTCAAACACCAGGGGACTGAAACAAGCCCAGAACAATAAAACATAAGACAAAAAAAAAAATCCATCTAAGACATCAAAACCTATCCAAACATGAAATATCAAAGCAATAGCCATAAAAATACCTAATCGGAAAACACATCAAAATACCAAAATGTCCGTGCTTATTATGGCCATGCTTTTTGTGGCCCCCGATATTCAAAGTTGATAGAAGAGGCTCCTACCTGCTTAGTTTGTGCTCAAGCTGCTATCCTTTGATATTCAGTCACACTTAACTTAACAGTGCCTCTGAATTTCAGCAATAGCAGGGAGGGTGTGGCCTCTGCACCCTGAGGTTGCGAGTTTGATCCCAGCCTGTTCCTTGTGACTCTGGGTGAGTCATTTAATTCTCCCTTGCCCCAGGTAGGTACCACAGATAGGGAAAATACTTAAGACTACCCAATTACTATTCAATGTATTGTAAACCACTTTGGGCGAATCTCTTTATGGGAAAACAGTTAATACCAGAATCCAAAATAAATATCAAGGTGGAGCAGGAGAGGGGTATTCTAGGACAGAGCTGAGAGTTAGGAAGGTGCCAGCAATATTTCCCATTCAGTGCCAGTGTTTACATAGATATAATTAGTGACTAGAATTACATAAATACCGTGTTTCTCCGAAAATAAGACCTACCCTGAAAATAAGCCCTAGTCGCCAGCAGCAGCGCTCCCCCCCCCCCCGCCCCGCGTACCCCCTCGCCCCGCTGACCCTTCCATCTCTCTCCCATCCAAACCTCGACTGCGAGTCTGAAATACCTGGTAACAAATGACAGCGTCGGCAGCACAGGCTGCATTGCAGCCTGCCCTTCTCACACCCAGCTGTTCCGTGCCGCATTGCTGATGACATCATCTGTAATGCGGCAGAGGAACGCCCAGATGTGAGAAGGGCAGGCCGTGATGCAGCCTGTGCTGCCGACGCTGTTGTTTGTTTCCAGGTATTTCAGCTCACAATCGGGGTTTGGGGGGGGGGGGAACGCAGCAGCGGCGGGGGGGGGGAGGGGGATGGAAGGGATAGAAAGATGCTGCACAGGGGGGATGGGTGAGAGGGGAGGAAAGATGCTGCACATGTGGGGGAGAGAAAGGAAATAGGAAGAATTGGGGTGGAGGGGAGGAAGGGAGAGATGATCATTGTACATGAAAAAAAATAAGACCTACCCGAAAATAAGACCTGGTGCCTTTTTGGGGCCCAAAATTAATATAAGACAGTGTCTTATTTTTGGGGAAACACGGTAGCAGTCCCACCTTCACCCAGTTTGCTATGCTGGTGTTGGCACTGGCACTGAATATGCCCCATTCACTATGGTTACTGGAAAACACACCGAGTAAACTATGAGAAGATCAGTTCAAGAAGTGTCACTGGGTTTAATTCTTAAGAACTCTTTGTTGAGTATAAAGGTGGAAAACGAAACGCGAACTCCCTTTGGTGCCCTTGAGAAAGACAGAAAACATTCCAACAAGTTATGCAAGCTTTATGCAAATATTTACTCATGGCTTAACAATAAAATGGCGTCGCTCCTATAGCAACCAATATTTCACTTATGCCATATCTAAACACAATGGCATTTTGAGTGGGGGAGACAGGCTGCAATCCCTTGACCTGTTCTAAAGCCCATTAAGTGCTTTTGCTGAGGGACAGATCCTTTGTATACTGGGGGTGAGGGCAGAGGGGCAGTTTTGGAAAAGCCGTGTACCCAGGTAAAAACCCTTGGCTGATAACGTCCCCCTTCTGCCCAGATAGAAGATTGCAAGAGGGTGTCCCTAGCAGCTGAGGGAAGAATCTAGTGAGGGAGTAGGACATTTCAATAAGAATCTAAGAAGGTCCATCAAACCCAATATCCTGTCTCTGGGCCGCTTGCAGTATTTCACCCATCTCGGCAGCATGCACAAAACAGCAGACGCATTAAAAGCACCTGCATACTTTACACCAGGGGTGTCCAACCTTTTGGCTTCCCTGGGCCGCACTGGCCGAAAAAAATGTTTCTGGGGCCGCACAAATGCGCAAACGCTGCAGCACGACAGAGGAGGGAGCCGGCAAGACGGTAAACACCCGGGGGCAGCAGAGGAAAACACTGCATTGCTCTCGACCGGGGCCGCAAAAAATACTTCACAGGGCCGCATACAGGCCTTGGGCCGCAGGTTGGACACCTCTATGTTTAGGAGCATTGGCTGAATGGCAATGACCTTTTGTAACACCTACAACATGGTGACTTCCCTGTTTTATGAAAGGATACTCTAGTCATACAATCTCTTTATTCTTACAAGGTTATTTAATTTTTTGGGGGATTGAGTACATGGGGCGTGACATTCAGGTTCATTAGTATTTCCCTGTTCCCAGGGAGTTTAGAATCTTAAGGCTCCTTTTACTAAACCGCGGTAGAGCTTTTCACTGTGGGCCGGCGAGGTAAACGATCCCGTTCTCATTAAGCTCCTAAGAGCGTCGGAGCGTTTGCCTCACCGGCCCGTGGCAATAAGGTCTACCGCGGTTTAGCAAAAACCTGAGTAAATTTGTACCCGAGATGATGAGTCGGGGCTGCAGCAGCTGGAAAGCTCGAGCTGATACCTGCCCCGTCTGGACGTTTGCCGTTGGGATTATTTAAAGTACGCCGAGGCAAACAGAGCTGCTTCAGGAAACTGGACTTCTGCCAGACTTATTTGATTTTGGTTTTCAATTTTTATTTTCTTCCAGTTTATGAGTTATTTTAAATTTTATTCCATTGTTTTTACCCCTATTCTTTTTATCTTATTAACTGAATTATATTGTTTAATGGTTCCTCCCTTCTATTCCTATTTACATATTCCTTTAATTCATTTACATATCATTTACATATCATTTACATATCATTTACATAGATGGTGCTCCTATCTGTAAAGTTAGGAATTTCTATGAAATATTCTACATACTTCTCTCCTCTCCACTCCTTTCCTGCCCTCCATAGTTCTCCCTACCCTCTCCTAACCGCTTCCTCTATAATGTCGCCTAGAGCTTATATAGGTATGTGTGACTCACAAAGGAAGAAATAAAAATATAAATAAAATTAAGGGACCCTTTTCATAAATCACATTAAACAATAACACAAGCTTAATATGGAGAAAGGTGACGGGATAATCGCGCGCCAGACGCCAGCGCGCCGACAATTCGGCGGAAGACAGAAGCGCGCGGGGGAAAAAATAATTTTTAAAGAGCTCCGACTGGGGGTTTGGGGTGGCAACCCCCCCACCTTATTGGTTAGTGGTCGCGCTGCCGTTGCGGGGGTGTGTGTGTGTGTGTGGGGTGAACCCCCCCCCCATTATAGAGAAAACGGAACTTTTCCCGAAAAAAATCAGAAAAGTTCTGTTTTCGCTATAATGGAGGTTTCCAACCCCCCGAACCCTCCTCCAACAGCAGCACGAACACTAACCAATAAAGTGTGGGGGGGGGGTTGCCACCCCAAACCCCCCCCCCCGTCGGAGCTCTTTAAAAATTACTTTTTCCCCCGCGCGCTTCTGTCTTGCGCCGATTTGTCGGCGCTGGATTGTCAGCGCGCTGACGTCTTGCGCTCCACTGTCTATGAACCGTGGAGAATAAAGGCCTGTCTCAGGCCCAGGCTATGGCATCTTTGCTGAGCCTACTCTATAAAGAGAGGCGGGGATGTCATGGATTTGATATACCACCTTTCTGTGGTACAATCAAAGTGGATTACATTTATTATAGGCAGGTACTTTTTCTGTCCCTAGTGGATTCACAATCTTCGTTTTGTACCTGGGAAAATGGAGGTCAAATGACATATCTGGAGTCCCAGGGAGCCATGCTTCATTTATTGTGGCGTCGTAAGGGGTAGCGGTCCACCCCAGGCGCCATCTTGGTGGGGGCACATGCACCCGTCCTCCTCTCCAACCCCCCTCCCCACTCTTTCCCCCTTCCCCTCCCCCGTATCTCTTTAACATTCCTGGCGCGAGCAGACACCAACCTGCCGCTTGCACTGGCGTCGGCTGTTTCTCTGTCATTTCTTGGACCCAAGCCTAGGACGTGACGTCGGAGGAAGAGCCGAAACTGGCACGAGAAGCAGGTTGGGATTAAAAAAGTACGGGGGAAGGGAGGAGGGTCGGAGAAGAGGATGGGGGAGGGGTGCCGCCGGGCACTTCTCACTCTTGCTATGCCACTGTCGATATTGGGTTTATATCTGGCGCTACAGTTGCTCTGAAACGCAGTGATGTTTTATAAAGTACCAGTTATCTTTTACACTGGGCCCGTATTTTATTCTCCACATTAGTTTTAGTAGTTTTTTCTTGTGACCCTGCTGGCTTTTTCTTTCAAGAGCACTTTAAACAGCACTTCATATTGAATGGATCTTCCTTACTTCGATTTTTAATTTTTGCTGATTTTTAATGACATGTGCCCTCACGATTTGTGGAGTATTAAATATCATTCAAGACTAAGCTAAAAATGTTCTTATTTCAAGATGCATATCACAGCCGTTAAATACTTCCTCTCCAACAGCTAGCAAAAAAATTTATCATCAACCGCTTTAAGAAGCAACCCCTATTCCTGATGTTATATCCCCCCTTTTTCCTTTCCTTTTAACTTTGTTTTTAATGATGTAATTATCGACTCCCTGTTCCCCTTTTTACCCTCAAGTTCATGTTTGTATTTGTAAATTGTCTTTTTAATGTTCACTTTTCCCCCACCTATAACCTTTTAACCTTTTTTTAGCATTGTAAACTGGTTAGATACATGTCGATGGTCGGTATATTAAAAATAATAAAACTTGAAACTTGAGGGTGCAGAGACGAGCAACGAAGCTAATAAAAGGTATGGAGAACTTGGAATACGAGGAATGGCTTAAGAGACTGGGATTGTTCTCCCTTGAGAAAAGGAGACTGCGAGGGGATATGATCGAGGCTTTCAAAAATACTGAAAGGAATTGACAAAATAGAGCAGGTAAAAAAATTATTTACAATGTCCAACGTGACACGGACATGGACTGAAGCTAAGGGGGGACAAGTCCAGGACAAATATCAGGAAGTTCTGCTTCACGCAGAGAGTGTTTGACACCTGGAATGCTCTCCCAGAAGAGGTTATTGCGGAATCCACCGTTCTAGGATTTAAAAGCAAACTAGATGCACATCTCCTTATGAGAGGCATAGAGGGATATGGGTGACTAAAATTACGCCAGGTGTAGACTTGGCTGGGCCTCCGCATGTGCGGATCGCCGGACTTGATGGACCGAAAGTCTGATCCGGAGATGGCGGTTCTTATGTTCTTATGAATAGCAAGATTCCAGAACCCCAAAGAGTAGCAACATTCCAGAGCTGAGATTGTGACACGGACAAGAGGACATGGACTGAAGCTAAGGGGGGGGACAAGTCCAGGACAAATATCAGGAAGTTCTGCTTCACGCAGAGAGTGTTTGACACCTGGAATGCTCTCCCAGAGGAGGTTATTGCGGAATCCACCGTTCTAGGATTTAAAAGCAAACTAGATGCATCACGATCCAAGATGGCGTCTGGCTGGACGTGCTGAGATACCGCTCTGACGATTTTCCTTCAACAATTTTCAACAACTTTTAAGTGGTTCTTTTGCTTACCCGATGCCTAAACGGAGGGGCCGTAGCACCGCTGGTGCCTCGCGGCCCGCGGCCACCCCCGCGGCTGGTGACATCGGGGAACTCATCAGGCGGATGCAGGGTATTTTTTCGGCGTCGGAGGGAGGCCCGCAGAGGAGAAGCGGCGTCGGTGAGGCCGTGGAGATTCTTCCGGGATTAGAGACATCGTTGAGCCCCGACGTTAGGGCGCCGCCCCCGCAACCTCAGCTTAGCAGCTCTCCAAGGGGTGAGGTAACCCCGGAGGTCGGGGTCTTGTCTTCCCCTGAGGCAAGTAGTCCACCACAGAGCCTGCTGATAGGAGCTCCTATGGATATGAGCTCCCTAGGAGAAACTGAGGGGAAATCATCTGAGAGGCGAGTTAACCTTCAGGGACAGCGTCAAGTTATTCAACTGGACGGTGAGCACCATGACTTTTCTTTACCTCTAATTTCTTTGGAAAAACCCTCAGAAGTAACTCTGGACTCACTATGGGATCTTATGGCCGGACTAGTGAAGACCATAAGTCCCAAACTTCAGTTAATTGAGGGGAAATTATCTCAACATTCTACTGAACTTAAAGAACTGAAAAAGGATATGACTGCCTCTAATTCCTCTGTTCAAAAGCTTGAACAGGACATTAAATCATCCAAACAATTACAGGAATCTTTAATGAAAGACAACATTAATCTTAGAAGAAAAATGGAGAACTTAGAAAATAACTCTAGATACAATAACTTAAGAATTATTAATTTTCCTAAGCTTCCACTGATACCTCCTAGGGAAATGTTTAAAAGATATTTTCTTGAAGTTTTGGGGGCCTCAGAAGATTCATTACCTCCCTTATCACGAGTCTATTATTTACCTAATAAGACTAAATTACCAAAAAAGCCGTTGGATCAAGGACTATTGGATGTATCAGAGTTATTGGAAAAATCAGATAAAGAGGATGTAGAATCGAGTACTTTGATTATAACAGTAGCTCTCTCTATTGATAAAGTATGGTTGTTAAAACTGTTCTTTAAAAATAGACAGAAAGAATTTATGGGTTGTAAAGTCCAGGTATTTCCTGATTTATCACGAGAGACGCAGAGGCGTCGTCGTGAATTTCTTTTGTTGAAGCCAGGTGTTATATCTTTGGGTGCTACCTTTTATTTGCGACACCCTTGTAAATGTATAGTGCATCACCGATCAGTTAAATATGTTTTCTTTGAGCCTAATCAGTTGACCTCTTTTTTAGCGCTCTCCCGATTGGAGGTAGAAAAATCATAAGCTCTATGACTATTGGTTAATCCCAGCAATCAGCCTTCCAGCTAACTTTATGAAAGAATGTACTTTTAGTTCAATTCTTCAGTTTTGGTTTTATATTATAAGAAATCTTGGATCCAATTTGAGGACTTGAGCATTTTGGTTAATATATGATTTAATGTTATTGGAATGTTTCTTGCTTTATGTAGAATTGCTAATTTGCTTTCTGTACAAGGTATTCTTGTTTATATGATTTGAAAATCAATAAATATATTTAAACATAAAGCAAACTAGATGCACATCTCCTTACGAGAGGCATAGAAGGGATATGGGTGACTAAAATTACGCCAGGTGTAGACCTGGCTGGGCCTCCGCGTGTGCGGATCGCCGGACTTGATGGACCGAAGGTCTGATCCGGAGATGGCGGTTCTTATGTTCTTATGAATAGCAAGATTCCAGAACCCCAAAGAGTAGCAACATTCCAGAGCTGAGATTGTGACACGGACAAGAGGACATGGACTGAAGCTAAGGGGGGGGACAAGTGCAGGACAAATATCAGGAAGTTCTGCTTCACGCAGAGAGTGGTTGACACCTGGAATGCTCTCCCAGAGGAGGTTATTGCGGAATCCACCGTTCTAGGATTTAAAAGCAAACTGGATGCACATCTCCTTACGAGAGGCATAGAGGGATATAGGTGACTAAAATTACGCCAGGTGTAGACCTGGCTGGGCCTCCGCGTGTGCGGATCGCCGGACTTGATGGACTGAAGGTCTGATCCGGAGATGGCGGTTCTTATGAATAGCAAGATTCCAGAACCCCAAAGAGTAGCAACATTCCAGAGCTGAGATTGTGACACGGACTAGAGGACATGGACTGAAGCTAAGGAGGGGGGGGGGGACAAGTCCAGGACAAATATCAGGAAGTTCTGCTTCACGCAGAGAGTGGTGGACACCTGGAAAGCTCTCCCAGAGGAGGTTATTGCGGAATCCACCGTTCTAGGATTTAAAAGCAAACTAGATGCACATCTCCTACGAGAGGCATAGGTGACTAAAATTACGCCAGGTGTACACCTGGCTGGGCCTCCGCTTGGGAGAATCGCTGGACTTGATGGGCCGAAGGTCTGATCCAAAGATGGCAGTTCTTATGTTCTTATGATCATTAAGTTTTCCGATGGTGCCACTTTTATGGTTTAACACATAGCTGCCTCTTTTCATTTGTCATTTTTTATCAATGTTTTAGGAACATAAGAATTGCCGCCGCTGGGTCAGACCAGTGGTCCATCGTGCACAGCAGTCCGCTCACGCAGCCCTAACTGAGCCTAGCCCTATCAGCGTACAGCGGGATCTTGTCTAACTTTATCTTGAATCCCTGGAGGGTGTTTTCCCCTATGCGCATCTTAATTTAGTATATAAATGCATTGTTTTAAATTATCCCCCTCTTTTACTAAGGTGCGCTAACGGATTAGCGCATGCTAATCGCTAACCCGTCCATAGCCTAATTTGCACACGTTAGCGTCTAGTACGCACTAATTTGATTAGCGCACTTTAGTAAAAGAGGGCTTATGTTTTGAGTACATACATAGCTTTTATGTGCTTTTTATATTCATATGCTGCTTGGATTTTCAAAAGGCATTTGACTAGTACGTCATGAAAGCCTTCTGAGATGGGATGGGTGGGGGAGGGGTCTTTTTTTTATATGCATTTGACAATAATTGTTAGAATGTCAAGTGATTTGTACGAATTATTTGATTAAATTTTGTACACTTGTTGCAAGAGTTAAAACTGAATAAAGAATTTAAAAAAAAAAAGAAGGTCATGGGATAGTTGTGAAACATTTTACTTATCACCATAACTGAACGCCTATGACTAGACTTGCTGACCGTTTTCTAGTCCTACCACTCTCTGTGCCTTAACCACTCTAGTAACTTTGGCTGCGTGTGGTCTCGACATTTCTCTTATATATAAGGCTTAGATCAGCTTGTTGTATCCTGCGGACAATTTGTTTGATATCTATTCTTTGCATTATTGATGTGTACAGCATGCTTGTATCTTGCCTCGTTAACATTCCTCCTTTTTCTACTTATATATTTTTAAATCAATAAAATCTTTGAACTAAACAAAAAAGAAAGTCATGGGATAGGAGGTAATATCCTTTTATGGAACGAGAACGGGTTGCAAGGCAGAAAACAGAGAGTGGATTTAAATGGTCAATATTGTCAATGGAGAAGGGTAAATAGTAGGTTTCTATTACTCACAAAATACCGTATTTTTCACTCCATAAGACGCACCTTTTTCCCACCCAAAAGTGGGTACAAAAAAATTACACCCCCCGTAATGTTTAAAAACACCCCTCCCGCTGCCTCTGCACCTTTTTAAAACATGCCGTCTGCTGCGCCTTTGTAAAACACCCCACCCCCCTGCACGCCCACCGCCGCCGCACCTTTTTAAAACCCCAACCCCCGCCTGCCCGCCGCCAGCTTACAAATAACCTGGTGGTCCAGCGTGATTCCTACCTCGCTAGCTGTCTCCTCTTATTTCCCAGCTAGCGGCCCGGAGGCGAGAAGAGCGCGGCGGTCAGGAGCAAAGCGTTCCGCGCTCCCGCGTGGGCCCACGCTGTTGTCTGAATGGCTGCAATCGGTTCTCGCGAGTCTACTAGTCACTTTTGTATAAAAGGTCATTTATGCATCTTAGTGGTCACTTGCACACGTAAATAACTAAAATACAAGTTCAAGTTTATTCATTTTTGGTTCCCCTCAAATCGTGTGACAACTAAGTGGCATACACTAAAAAGGATGCAAATAACTAATAATATTAAAAAATAAAATTATAAACAATAAAAATGATAAAAACAGAGGGTGATACAAAGGGGTAGAGGGAAGAAATACAATGCAGACTAGAAAAGTGAGGGGACGTGGGAATCCAAGATGGTGGCAGCTTAGTGCAACGCTCCTATCGGAGCTTTCCAATTTTTCAGCAAAATAATGCCTCATACCAAGAGAAAGGGAATGGTGTGGTCAGATCCCTTGGCGTCCAGCACTTCCCTACCTGCTCAGCGGTCTATACGGAGTTTTCTTTGCGCTTCGTCCCCACTGTTGCCCGGAGCTCAGTCTGCTGTCTCATCGGCGGGAGAAGCTGCCGAAGAGCTGGACTTTGAAACATCTCTCCAGCCTCCGGGTTCTGTTCCCAGGCCGCTTCCAGCCCTAGCCGCGGCACTGCTGGGAGTCCAGGATGAGGAGTACTCGATCCGGGAAACCCCGATCCAAGGGGCAACTGCCGTGAGATCTGCAGAGGAGCATGGAGAGCTGGGAAGGGGTAGTGCAAACTACTCCCCAGCTAGAGAAACCCACGCCAATAACTTTAGAGAGCATTTGGGAAGCTTCTACCCAGATTGTATCGCTTGTAAGTACAAGAACCTGGGGAGGAAATTGGATGGGACAAAAATGGAATTTTCCTCTGACCTAAAAAAAGGTCTCAGACAAGACAGATAAACTTGAAGAGTTAACATCCAGTATGGTGAAGGAAAAGATTGCTCTTGATAGGAAGATTGAACATAAGAATTTAAAATTTTCCTAAATCCTTGGTGACAACTGCTTAAAAAAATACTTGATTGAAGTGTTAGGGTTTTCTTCTGATAATATTCGTATCTATTATCTACCTGTTAAAAAGAGCAATGGAACCTGAACCAGGGACTTCACAAGCAAATATTCTTGACCCTTTAAATGTTAACGGATATACTGGACTCAACTATTACCGAAAACACTGAGAGAGCGACCCAATTAGTATCTTTTGTATTTGAACAGGATGTCAATTCTTTTTTTAGAATGTTATTTAGAAAATCCCAGCTATCATTTTATGGGGAAAAAAGTCTGGATATTTCTGGACGTTGCAAGATGAACTCAAGAGGGAAGGAAGTTATTTCTTGCCATGAGACCTGAGGTGGTTTCTATTGGTGCCTCATTTTTGCTCTCATATCCTGGTAAATGTATGATAAGATACTCGGGTGTTAAATATATGGTTTTCCCCTCAGATCAACTAAGGGCATTCATTGATATGAAGAAATTGGTCACTGGAAATGTTTAGTGTAATTGAACAGTTTATATAGAAAGTGGGATAACTGTTACGTCATCCTTAATATTTGTTTTCTTATTGTAGTATTCTCCTCTTTAATTTCACTTGGATCCTCCGACTTATGTTATGATTGAGGTCTAAGGAAGTTTGTAAATTATTCAGCAAAATTTTTGTTTTAATGATTCTTTCTGTATTACTTAAACAAGTATGTACTTGCTTATTATTTTCAAATACCAATAAATAATAATTAAAAAAAAAAGAAAAGTGAGGGGAGGATAATACGTAAGGTTTGGAGAAGGTCTATATGCTTCGACTGGTGTGATTGCTATTACTGATTATAGGAATTGATGCTTATAAATAAGCATCGGAAATTAAAAAGGTTTTGAGATCTTTCTTGAAAGAAAGGAGTGGAGTCTGAAGCCTACGATTAATCGCTCCTTATAGAATTATCCCCTGGATGGAAGCCCGGTTCTACACTTTAATTATTTACTTGAGTTAAGGTTCAACTTTATTTGATATTCCATGAATCAATGAAATCAAGTAGCATAAAAATGTATTAACCCCCCCCCCCCACCCCCCTTTTTACAAAACCGTAGCACGGTTTTTAGCTCTGGCCACTGCGGCAACAGCTCCGATGCTCGTAGGAATTCTATGAGCACCAGAGCTGTTACCGTCCTGGCCGGCGCGTGTGATGTCATCACGTTGCCTCTGCGCATGCTCGGAGGTCCTGCAGACGCAGCCCCACGATCAGGAAAGGAGACGAGAGGCTGGGGTGGAACGGGGTGTGGCCACACGTTCTCTTTTCTTTGAGAAGAAAGCTGGTAACCCTATTGACTAGCTAGTTAGTTGTTTCTTCCATTAAAGACTTGGGAGAAGGCCAAGCTTCTGCCTGCTTCCAGAAATAGAGAGAGACTTATTTTAAGTGAAGGCTCACTGGTGAGTGTCACTTATCAAAGTCCTCCCAGCACCTCATGAATCAGTTTGAGGAGTAGCATAATAAGCCGAGACTAAGTAAAATCAATTCAAAAACCACTACTTTTACTGACCACTCCCTCTGGCTTTAGGCCACTCCCTTTATCCTCCATTCCCTCAGGTGCACACTGCAGACTAAGGTTAATAATTAGAACATAAGCAGTGCCTCTGCTGGGTCAGACCAGAGGTCCATCATGCCCAGCATGTCCATCATGCCCAGCTCACGCGGCAGCCCATCAGGTCCAGGACCTGCATATTAATCCTCTTGCCTTCAATCCCCTTTTCCTTCAGGAAAACATCTAATCTTTTCTTGAAACCCAATGCCGTACTCTGTCCTACCACACCCTCTGGAAGCGCATTCCAGGTGTCTACTACCCTCTGGGTGAAGAAGAACTTCTAGCATTGGTTCTGAATCTGTCTCCTCTTAATTTATCCCAATGCCTTCTCGTTCTTGTAGTCCCTGTCCTGTAGGCTCTGCCTTAACTGCAGAAATCTCAAACACTTATGATTTTAAAGTGTTTGAGGCCTGTGCAGACGAGGACAGAGCTTGCAGGAATGGGGCAGAGACAGGAAAAGAACTCGCTGGAATGGGACGGAAAAATGAGTTCCTGCGGGGATGGCGAAAAATGTGTCCCCGTGCCATTCTCTACTTGGAAGAACAGTATAGAAAATTGAATACCTGTTTAAATTGAATTTATATAGAAAAATGAATAAATAGTGTGAAAAATTTCAGCCTCTGATAACCAGAGCTGGGATTGTGACATCATAATGCCTCATTCCACCAATGCCTAAGAGCCAACCTCATCAGTGATGTCACAATGGCTGGATTGTCCTATACTTGGCTCACTTTTACTATATTTTGATTTCTAGAGTGGCGCAATGTAGAGAATGACACGGGGACGTAGGAACTCAATTTCCCCATCCTGTGACCGTGAGTTTTATCACGGTCCCTATCTCTGCACCATTCCTGTAAACTCTGCCTTAACCGCACAAGTCTTGAACACTTATGATTTTAAAGTGACGTTTGCAGGAATGGGGCCGGGACAGGAAGGGAAAATGAATTCCTGTGGGGACGGGAAAAAAATTTGCCCCTTGTCATTCTCTGTTGATAATCCCTCGTGTGTGTAGCTGAACAGCTTTGGACAATAAGTAATTAAATCTAAAAGTCCATAAATGAAATGCACACCTGTTCTGTAGTACGCATTATTCCATCTCGAATGAATATTTTACTAAGCAGCCATTGCTTTTTGGTATCTTTAAATAGCTCCCTTGTACTCTTGACAGCGGAAGACAGCCGCAGACGACATATAACTCCTGTTGCTACCTGAGAGAGCCGCACAGCTTGTCTGAGGCCATTTCAGTGCACCCATGAACCGATGCAGACAACCAGGTCCAGTAATGGAGCATTTAGATAGGATGGCAAACCTAAATCCCGTAGCTTCTCAATTAAAGGTTTCCTGCTGCAGCATCTGTTAGCTCCCTCTGTCTTTCCACTCATTCAGCGGGGAAGAAAGCAGTTTTCCTCTCAGTACCAAGCCTTGTTCCTTGCTGGCTGGCAGCGGCTGTGATTACATATGGTGTTATCTCCCCAATCTTGAAACGGAATGTGTTTTCTCGCAGAGTGCTTCCTGCTCAGATGCCACTTCTGACAGAGAGAAGCAGGAGTCCTGATTAAAGATTAAGAGTCGTGCCTGCAGAAATGTTTGTTTTGTATGCCATCTGACGCAATTGTTCCAGGTAGCTTTCTCTTAGCACCTACGTGATTGGGATTGAGAGTTTGAGAGCAGGGCCAGTGAAAGGGTAAAGGATCATGGACTTGGTATACTGCCTTTCTGTGGTACAACCAAAGCAGTGTCTGGCAAACTTTCCAAAGCCGCGGCACACTAAACGTGGTGGCTGATGTGCATGGACATCGACGCGATGACACCACGTGTATTTTATTTATTTATTTCCCCCCCCCACCAAAAAAAAAAAATAAATTTTATTAATTTTTATAAAATGCAAACAGAAAGGAAAAAGAAATCATACACGTACATTGCGATATCATAATATACAGTATGTAAAATTATTTATAACCTGCCTCTCTACAAATCTAAACAGGAAACACAATCAGGTGTTCAGCCGGTCCTGGGCATGCAGGGGAGGAGAGGGGGGTCGATGGCAGGAGGGACTGGCCATCCCTCCTGCTATATGTAAAGGTACCGAAGGTGGGCTGGGATGGGAAGACGGTGGCTGTGAGGGGGTGCTGACGCAGAAGCCCTGACATCGGTGACAGTAGAGTGCTTCTCCTGTCACTACTGCCAGGGTCTGCCCTGACTCGATCACTTTTGAGTCGGAGTTTGCATGCAAACTTGATAGTGAATCAATCGCTGTTTTAAAATCGGCCCCGAATCGGCCAACAGCGATTGACTCACTATCCTTTAATAATAATAACAGTTTATACACCGCAGGACTGTGAAGTTCTGTGCGGTTTACAATGATTAGAAATGCTGCAGATTGAGCAGAACTAACATAGTTAAAATCTAGTGACTGGCAGCTCTAGAGATCAGTTTTTATGGGAGAGATTATGCAAATCAGCTTCCTACGTACTTTAGGACCAGATATGTTTTTAGGTGTCTCCTCAATTCCTCGTAAGTATTGGCAAGCGTAAGTAATTGTTTCAGATCATTACCCCATAATGCTGCTTGATAAGAGAAAAGATGTTGGTGATGTTTTTAAAATTTACATCCTCTAACCCAGTGGACTCAAACTCGCGGCCCGGAGGCCACATGCGGCCCGTTAGGTACTATTTTGAGGCCCTCAGTATGTTTCTCATAATCACAAAAGTAAAATAAAACAGTTTCTTGGTCGTATGTCTCTTTAGCTATAAATGACAATATTATTATTAAGACTTAGCCAAAAGGAAAGATTATTTATAAACTATAGAGTTTTACCTCATGCAAAATTCCCATTTCTTTAATAAGACATTAACTATTTTTTTTCTGAGGCCCTCCAACTACCTACAAATCTAAAATGTGGCCCTGCAAAGGGGTGGAGTTGGAGACCACTGCTCTAACCGGTGGAGAAACAAAATTCAAGGTTGAGCTTCTCCTATGTCTGTTGGTTGACAAAGAGAAAAGGTCGGTTATGCATTTGGGGCTGGACCGAATAGAACCTTAAAGCAGAAACATCTACTCTTAAACTTCACTCAAACTGCCAAAAGTGGGTGTGGTTCGGGAGGAATCATGTGCGTGTTTCGAGATGGGCACTTTTATGTGACTTAGGTGCAGGTATTTAGGCGAAGAAAACCTTGGTATAAATTGAGTGTACTGAAAATTAGGACACCTAGCGAAGCCAAATTCCATTTAAGCAGTGCTAAGCGTGATTCTATTCATTATGTCTAACTTTTATAGTGCTGTACTAGCCAGATTATATAGAATCAGGCCCCCAATTTATAGCATTCTATAAGTTTGAGACCCACCCACCTACTTGTCAACTACGTGCTATGTAAGATATGCACATTTACAGAAATGTATTCAGGCAGATATCTGCATTTTCCTGCACTGTCTTTCCTTTCAGTCATGTAGTTCTACCTTATTTCCTTTTGATCCAGTTTATTTTTTAGTAACTTTGTCTTAGTAACATTGTAGATGATAGCAGATAAAGACACGAATGGGCAAGAATCCAAAGCTCTGCCCGGTACTGTTCTTAGGTTCCAACTACTGAAGTCTCCGTCAAAGCTCACTCCAGCCCATCCTCCCCCAAACGGCCATATACGGACACAGATCGTGCAAGTCTGCCAAGTTCTAGCCTTAGTTCTTCAATATTTACTTTTATTTTCTGATTCTAGATCCTCTGTGTTCATCCCACGCTTCTTTGAACTCTGTCACCGTTTTCCTCTCCACCACCTCTTCCGGGAGCGCATTCCAGGCATCCACCACCCTCTCCGTAAAGAAGAATTTCCTTACATTGTTCTTGTTGTTACTAATTTGCTTGTGTTGTTGTTTGTTTTTTGTATTCATGATTACTTTTTTTCTAATCTTTTTTTCTTACTAATTTTGTACTATTAATAATATTTTAAGTTATACCCTTTTAATATACTGTAAACCGCCAAGAAGTCTTGGTTGGTAAAACAAATTTATAAAAAACATAGAAACAGCCACACTAATCATTCACATGAATTTTTGGAGTACAAAAATTAGCATCCGTTTATAAAACTGCCCTCACTGTGTTGGATTTTACTCCCACTTCTGAAGCAGATGCTGAACCCAAGCCTCATCGACTAGGGTCTATTTATCATCTGCTGTGGTGAGTTCCCAGATAGAGTTTTGAGTACACATAAGCATTTATTTCCATCTTCTGTGGCCTGTGAGGAGCTGAAAGAAATGTCTTAATCACTAAAGCAGTCCCTGCCTTGGGCCTAATAATCCTCTATAATAAAACCCTAAGTGCACATGTGCACTTACGATGCCGTGATCCCTGCCGCTGTGATGTGTGCTTCCATGCTGCACATGCGCACTGCATGCCTTCTGCCCCGATCTCCGATGCCAGCTGACTTCCTGCGCTGCCTCTTCTCACCCCCAGACCAGCAAATGCAGCAGCTGCGATTTCATCTTGCAGCTGCGGGGCATTTGCTAGGCCGGCCCACTTCGATAATGCGAGGTGGGCCGGCCTAGCAAAAGCCCCGAGGCTGCCTGGACTAGCGGATGCTGGACAGGGGGAGCAGGGAAAGGAGAAGGGGTACTACAGGACAGGGGGAGCAAGGAAGGGGTGCTGCTGGACAGGGGGAGAGGTAAACGGAAGGGAGAAGACTTTCTGTTGAACAGGAGGGAGGTAAAACGAAGGTAGAAGAGCTACTGTTGGATGGGGGAGCAGTGAATGGGTGTTGCTGGACAGGGGGAGGTAAAAGGAAGGAAGAAGGGCTACTGCTGGACAGGCGGAGCAAGGAAGGGGTGCTGCTGGACAGGGGGAGAGATAAAAGGAAGGGAGAAGACTTGCTGCTGAACAGGGGGGAGGTAAAACGAAGGTAGAAGGGCTACTGTTGGATGGGGGAGCAGGGAAGGGGTGCTGCTGGACAGGTATTGATGGACAGGGGGGAGCAGGGAAGAGGTGCTGCTGGACAGGGGGAGGCAAAAGGAAGGTAGAAGGGCTACTGCTGGACAGGCGGAGCAGGCAAGGGGTGGTGGTGGATAGCCGAGGAAAGAGAGAGACAGAAAGAAAGAGAGACAGACAGACATCTATTCTAGCACCTGTTAATGTAACGGGCTTAAAGACTAGTACAGTATATTTGTTTTGTTTTCAGACTTTGCCAGTTTGAGAAAGACACTACAGTATAGCATTCTTGAAGAGCTGTTATCCAGTGGGAGTACAGGAAATAAACAACCCATTGAGAGAAGAATGTGCTTTGCATACAAATAAAAATAATCCAAACCTTTTTGGATTGGACTAACACACCAACTCGTTTGTGCTATTATTTTTAGTTTTTAATTTAACTTGACTGCCATCTCAATATGAAATTCTAAAGAGAGATAATTAGTTTTCTGGAGATGGCCAAACCCCACACCCCAAACATCTTAAGCTTCTTGGTATTCTTTGTCTTATCATGGTGGAGTTTCTCCAATGTACTTCTCACTGAGGGCGGACATAGGAGCCCTGAGAAAACCTGTGCGTCACTGTACCCCAGAATTCACAGGTTATATTCCAATTATACTCCAGTGTTCATCAAAGGGACAGCATCCAGCCAAGTGAACACAGCAAATGTGTCTCTTGTGTAAGTCACCCAATAGCAGCCAGCGTGGTTAACAAGTGAGGTGAAGGACGCTATCAGAGCTTCCGTCAGAAAGTGGAAGAAGGATCTGACTGAAAATAATAGGAAACTGCATAAGTAAAATACCAGGCGCTGATAAGGAAGGCAAAGAGAGATCTTGAAAAGGAGATAAAGTTGCAGGTAAAACACACATCATAAAAACTTTTATAGTTATATTAAATTCAAGAAGCTAGGAAAAGAGCTAGTTCGACTGCTAAATGACCAAGGGGTAAAAGGGGCACTCAGGGAAGACAAAGACTAAAGCAGACAGATTACTACTATTTATCATTTCTATAACGCTGAAAGGCGTACGCAGCACTGTACATTTAACATTCAATAGATGGTCCCTGCTCAGAAGAGCTTACAATTGAATTTACAGACATCTCGAGGTTGGGGAGATTCTGGTAGAAGAAATGATACAATGAGTATAGGTATCTGAGTCATGAGTGGGAGTTAAGAGTTGAAAGCAGCTTTCCAAAAAGTTGGCTTATAGTTTGGATTTGAATACTGCTAGAGAAGGGGCACAACGTACTGATTCAGGCAGCCTGTTCCAAGCATACGACGCAGCAAGGAAGAAGGGGACGGAGTGTGGAGTTGGCAGTGGAGGAGAAGGGTATTCTCTGATTTAGTCTTCACTAAGGAAGATGTGGGGGAGATACCAGTGCCAGAAAAGGTATTCAATGCTGATGAGTCAGAGAAACTGAAACATTGGAAGATGAGGCAATATGACAAACTGAAAAATAGCAAATTGCCTGGACCGGATGGTATACATCCCAGAATACTGATGGAATTGAAAAATGAACTTGCAGAGCTATTGTTAGCAATTTGTAATTTATCTTTACAATCCAGCGTTTATCATCAAAATGGCAGATGATGTTTAATATGAGCAAGTACAAAGTGATGTATGTGGGAAAGAAGAACCCAAAACTATACCTAAGTGAACTAGGTGTCATCATTGAGGATATATTGAAATCTTCAGGTCAGTGTGCAGTGGGAGCTAGGAAAGCAAATAGAATGTTAAGAATTATCAGGAAAGGAATGGGAAACAAAATAAGAATGTTATAATTCTACTATGTCATGCCATGGAGAGACTTTACCTCAAATACTGTGTGCAAGTCAGGTCACCACTCACCACAACTCAAAAGAGATATAGCGGAATTAGAAAAGATGCAGAGAAGGGAAACGAAAATGATAAAGGGGATGGGATGAATTCTCAATGAGGAAAGACTAAAGCAGCTAGGGCTCTTGAGCTTGGGGAAGAAATAGCTTAGGGGAGATATGATAGAGGGGAAAGGGTAGATGTGAATCACTTGTTTACTGTTTCCAAAAATACTAGGACTAGGGGGGCATGCGATAAAGTTACTAAGTAGTAGATTTAAAACAAAGTGGAGAAAATATTTCTTCACTCAACATGTCATTAAACTCTGGAATTCATTGCCGGAGAATGTGGTAAAAGCAATTAGCTTAGCAGGGTTTAAAAAAAGGGCTTGGCTAAGTTCCTAAAACAAAAGTCCATAAGCCTTTATTAAGATGGACTGGGGGGAAATCCATGGCTTGTTCCTAGGATACGCAGCATAACATCTGTTTTAATCTTGTGACCTGAGTTAGCTACTGAAGGAAATAGGATACCAGGCTTTATTGATCTTCGGTCTGCCCCAATATGGCATCTCTTATGTTCTTATTTTCTCCTCCAACCTCTATTAAATGGTGATAAACCGAACTAATATTCACTGTATCTACAAATTGTACTTTTAGGAGCACATACTGCTTGTGGGTGTTGTTTTTTTTTCATGTATTTTTTTTCCTTGCTATGTACTGTTCTGCCTCTTTCCAAGAAGCTGACATTATGCAGTATGTGCAAACCGGTGACGACTCTCATCTTGCTTGTGTGAACAGCTTCTAAACGGGAGAGATCTCCATGGGAACACCAAGTTCAGGCACTGGTTTCCCGTCTGCTCAGCCAAGCTCTCCATAGCTTCTCCCGAAAGCGCTCGCAAACGAACTTCTCGGAAAGAGAAGAAAGGAAAAGAACAAATCTCTTAAGTTATGGCTAGAGCACCTTTGGAAGTGCGAAACAGGACGAAAGACAGAATTTTTTAACGTAAACGTAAGGATTTTCTTGAACGGTGAAGCCCAAGCAATCAAAAGGTTTCGAGAAGATTAAAATGATTAGGGAGGAGGGGTGCGTGGCCAGAACTAACTACAGAAAATGTTTCACTTTAAAATAAAACAAAAATATAGAAAAGACTGATGAAAGAGTTGCTATTGACAGTCTGCGTAGGAACACCAAAGTCAAGTTTCAAATCGCAGAAGGGTCCTTTTACTAAGGCGAGCTAGCCGATTTAGCAAGCGCTAAAAGCTAACATGTCCATAGACTAAGCGGTTTAAAATTAAATTACCGTATTTTCACATAGATAACGCGCACCCGTGTAAAACACGCACACGGGTATTGCGCGCGGGAAACCGAAAATATGTAAAAAAAATTTTGTATACCGCGCACACCCGGATACCGCGCATGCTGCCCTGACTCTCCCGTCGCCGCCCGACTCTCCTCTCCCCCTTGAAGTCCTGTCCCCACCCTGAAAGCCTGATGCCCCCCCGACGTCCGATTCACCCCCCCGCAGGACCGCTCGCACCCCCACCCCGAAGGACTGCTCGCACGCACCCACCCCCCCAACCCGAAGGACCGCTCGCACGCACTCCCACCCGCACCCCCACCCTGAAGGACCGCTCGCACCCCCACAGTCTCCCGACCCCCCCCAATCATGTAGACGCTCCTACCGGTGTCCTGCTGCTTCCTCTTGGCGGTCCCGGCCCTTCTGTGAGCCCTGCGCCTGCGCTGCTTCCTCTTCCGGCGGTCTCCGACGGAAAAAGCGCTGGGTTTTGAAAAGCCGTGCAGACCCCTGGACATGTCTTCGAAAAGTAGGACATAGTCATGGAAATCCAGACATCTGGTAGCCCCATGAATACCGGCACCTAACTCAATCCACACCCAAATCCTGCCCCTAATCACACCTACTTGCCATGTAAGTGCCTTAGTTTAGACGCTTACTATGAGATGGTAGGCACCTCCTGAGATAGGCGCCTACCAGCTAATTAATTTTCTTACATTGTGTTTTACTTGGCTTTTAATGGTGCTTTCAATTAACAACACCAATTACTTCAGTACCGGGAAAGATGGTAGAGGCGCTGATAAAGGACCACATCATTGATCACCTTTATGGACACGATCCGATGAGGACCTGTTTGACGAACTTGCTGCACTTCTTCAACAGAGTAAACAGGCGGATAGACAAGGGCGACCTGGTCGACATTGTATATCTGGATTTTCAGAAGGCGTTCGACAAGGTTCCGCATGAAACGACTACTTTGGAAAATTGTTAGCCATGGAATCGAGGGTGAAATACTCATGTAGATTAAAAACTGACTGGAGGATAGGAAACAGAGAGTGGGGGTAAATGGACAATACTCAGACTGGAAGAGCGTCACCAGTGGGGTGCCGCAGGGCTCGATACTTGGACCCGTGCTTTTCAACATCTTTATAAACGATTTGAACACTGGTACGACGAGTGAGGTGATTAAATTTGCAGACGATACGAAGTTATTCAGAGTAGTGAAGACACATGGGGATTGTGAAGATCTACAAAGTGACATAATAAAGCTCGAGAAATGGGCATCGACATGGCAAATGAGGTTCAATGTGGACAAGTGAAAAGTGATGCATGTCGGTAACAAAAATCTCATACACGAATACAGGATGTCTGGGGCGGTACTTGGAGAGAACTCCCAGGAAAGAGACTTGGGAGTTCTGATCGACAAGTCGATGAAGCTGTCTGTGCAATGTGTGGCTGCGGCGGCGAAAAGAATACTAGGAATGATAAAGAAGGGGATCACGAACAGATTGGAGAAGGTTATCATGCTGTTGTACCGGGCCATGGTGCGCCCTCACCTGGAGTACTGCGTCCAGTACTAGTTGCCGTACATGAAAAAGGACACAGTACTACTCGAAAGGGTCCAGAGAAGAGCGACTAAAATGGTTAAGGGGCTGGAGGATTTGCCGTACAGTGAGAGATTAGAGAAACTGGGCCTCTTCTCCCTTGAAAAGAGGAGACTGAGAGGGGGCATGATCGAAACATTCAAGATAATGAAGGGAATAGACTTAGTAGATAAAGACAGGTTGTTCACCCTCTCCAAGGTAGAGAGAACGAGAGGGCACTCTAAAGTTGAAAGGGGATAGATTCCGTACAAACGTAAGGAAGTTCTTCTTCACCCAGAGAGTGGTGGAAAACTGGAACGCTCTTCCAGAGTCTGTCATAGGGGAAAACACCCTTCAGGGATTCAAGACAAAGGAGATAAGGACAGGTTGTTCACCCTCTCCAAGGTAGCGAGAACGAGAGGGCACTCTCTAAAGTTAAAAGGGGATAGATTCCGTACAAATGTAAGGACGTTCTTCTTCACCCAGAGAGTGGAACGCTCTTCCAGAGGCTGTTATAGGAGAAAACACCCTCCAGGGACTCAAGACAAAGTTAGACAAGTTCCTGCTAAACCAGAACGTATGGAGGTGAGGCTGGACTCATTTAGAGCACTGGTCTTTGACCAAAGGGCCACTGCGTGAGTGGCCTGCTGGGTACGATGGACTACTGGTCTGACTCAGCAGCGGCAATTCTTATGAGATCAAATTCAATTACAGAACCCTTCAAATCCCGCAACCCTAAATCTATGACTTGCTATGTTTCTGCAAAACTTTTTCCCATTAAGAGTGAAAAAATATATACTGCGTGCCTTTGCTGTGTAACCTAACAGTTGCAAGGGAAACAAAGGGGTCCCTTTACTAAGGCATGCTAGACATTTTAGCGCGCACTAAACTCTAACGCGTCCATTATAGTCTATGGACGCGTTAGCGTTTAGCGTGCGATATAACGGCTAGCACGCCTAAGAATAAATCCCCTTTTTAAGAAGCCATGTTAGCATTTTTTTATCGCCAGCGTCGGAGTTTTTTTTTTACCACCGTGGCGAGCAATAAAAAAATGCTAACACGGCTTCATAAAACGAGGGGAGGGGGGGGGGGGGATGTAGCACCTAATTCCAAAACTTCACTTTTAATAACTGGGTATTTCGGTAAACATCTGAACGCACTGAAGAAAAAAAGCCCAAATGGCCTCTACTACGGGGAAAGCAAGGCAAATACAAGAGTCTTGAGGAAAAGATTTCGATCACACAGCAGTGGACAGTCTAAAATGCATTTTATTATCCAACAGAACGATGTGATTGTACAGACCTTTTAGGAATTCTATGAGCGTCGGAGTTCTTACTGCCACGGCCGGCGCTAAAAATGCTAGTGCCGCTTTGTAAACGAAGGGGTACGATTCTAAGATTGATGGTAATATTAATGCATGGCCATTAATTCAAAAACAGAAAATTGACCCTTTTCTGGCTGCGGTTAAAACATCCTTAGCATGCAGGAAAGACCCACGGAAGGGCATGGTAAAATGAAGGTAGAAGGGCTACTGTTGGATGGGGGAGCAGTGAATGGGTGTTGCTGGACAGGGGGAGGTAAAAGGAAGGAAGAAGGGCTACTGCTGGACAGGCGGAGCAAGGAAGGGGTGCTGCTGGACAGGGGGATAGATAAAAGGAAGGGAGAAGACTTGCTGCTGAACAGGGGGGGAGGTAAAACGAAGGTAGAAGGGCTACTGTTGGATGGGGGAGCAGGGAAGGGGTGCTGCTGGACAGGTATTGATGGACAGGGGGGAGCAGGGAAGAGGTGCTGCTGGACGGGGGGAGGCAAAAGGAAGGTAGAAAGGCTACTGCTGGACAGGCGGACTTTTTACTGCAGCTTAATAAAAGGGCCCCCTGGCACCAGTGGCGTAGTCCCTGCCCTCATCTCCACCCCCTTTTCCTTCCCCCGATCCCCCCTGCCACGCACGCAAACCTCTTCTCTTCCCCCCCCCCGTTCCTCTAGTTGTTCGCCGCCGCAAGCGGCCAGGACTTCAACGTGCTCCCTCGTGACCCTGTCGGCTCTCCCTATGACATCACTTCCTATGCGCGGCACCCGGAAATGATGTGGGAGAGACGACACGGTTGTGAGGAGCAACGCTTGAAGTTGTTGCCTGCGGTGGTGAACAACTAGAAGTACGGAGAAGGGAAGGGGGGGGCATGCGCGTACCGAGGGAACGAGTGGGAAGAGGCGGGGGGGCAGAGAGGAGGAGGGGTGCCGGTGCCGCCACCAACATGCCACCTGGGGCAGACCTTACTAGTCACTGCCTGGGACTTGTCTGATTCATTGTACTGTATATGGGCAATTCTTTAACTGGTGTCTCCATTGAGGCACTCCAAGGATGAGTGGTCAGGGCCTATCCTATAATGGCATCTGGGTGCTCACATTTCATTGGACAATAAAATTGTAACCTGGTACTACTACTAGTCATATCTCATATTTACATGCCTGCAGTTATACCAGCCATAGATCTAGCCTGTAAGCGACATGCGTAAATGGTGTAAATCCTCACGCTCACTCATGTGCATGACCACTCACGCTCACTCATGTGCATGACCATCTTGTATTTACAAGCTATAGACTAGATTCAGTAAATGGCACTCTGATTGGGGAACCCCCTCCTTAAATTTTCATAGAGTGCTATTCTATAAATGGCGCTCCGAGTTGTGCGCGGTTTACAGAATAGCACGTAGAGCTAATTTCTGTGCCAAACCTTGCGCGTGAGGATTTGCACCAACTGAAACCCAGTGTAAATTCCGACGCACAAGTTAGGTGCGATCCCTGTTATTCCGTAACATTGCGTGCATCTTTAGTGAATGCCCCTAATCCACCCATGTCCCTCCAGTGGCCACGCCCCCTTTTGAGATGCATGCTATTAGATTTGCTTAGCGCTCTGAGGTTGTGGGTTCAAATCCCCCCACTGCTCTTTGTGACTCTGGGCAAGTCACTTAATCCTCCTTTGCCCCAGGTACATTAGGTTGATTGTGAGTCCACTAGGACAGATTGGGAAAAAAGCTTGAGTGCCTGAAAACAACTTAAAATAAAAAAATAAAATACAGTGGAACCTCAGTTTGCGAGTGTTTTGCAAGACGAGCAAAACACTCAGCAAACTTCTGTCTTGCAAAACGAGTGTGGATTCGCTACACGAGCTCTATGGTGGGGTGGGTACCTGCCTGTGGGTGCTGCAGCCCTTGTAGCGTGGTGGCTTCCTTTCCCCGGGGTCCCCTTGGGGCTCTCCTCCCTCTTCGGCCGATGCCTCCGCCGTTCACCAGCGCCTCCCGGCTTCCGATTCAAGCCGGCCATCCTCCAGGCACCTGCGCAGGACCTCTGAACTCCCTCTTCAAGCCGGCGCCGCTCCAACAACACCCGCACCACGTACGAGCACGCAAGACGTCCTGCGTGCTTGTACGTGGTGCGCGTGTTGTTGGAGCGGCGCCGGCTTGAAGCGGGAGTTCAGAGGTCCTGCGCAGGTGCCTGGAGGATGGCCGGCTTGAATCGGAAGCCGGGAGGCGCTGGTGAACAGAAATGGCATCGGCCGAAGAGGGAGGAGAGCCGCACGGGGACCCCGGGGAAACGAAGCCACCACGCTACAAGGGCTGCAGCACCCACAGGCAGGTACCCACCCCTGGGCCACCATAGTAAACCTTGGTAGTGGAACGAATTGTTTGTTTACATTGTGGCCTATGGGGACATGTGCTTTGATATACGAGTACTTTGAATTACGAGCATGCTTCTGGAACGAATTATGCTCGTAAACCAAGGTTCCACTGTAATTGGCTCCAATTTAGTTGCAGGTGTATCTCAGAATAGTGCGCAATTTTGCACAAGTAAATTTGCACGCCAAGTATAGAATCTGGGGGGGGGTCTATTAGATGTACCGTTAGACCAGTGTATTGCAAACTTTATAAGGCGTTGCATACTAATCTCACAGCAGCAGCTGGAGGGCACCTGGAAATGCGCGGACATCCTCCAGCCATGGCCCTGAACCTCCTATTACCGCTGGTGGGGGGAAGGGGGGGGCGGTGCGCTTCAGAAGGAGAGGTGAGGAGAAGGAGCAGAGGCAGTGGCGAGGAGAAGAGGCGCAGGTGCCGGCTGACTGACTCTTGCTGCGAGAGGCACATCCTGTAAGCAGTCCGCTGGCGTGTCTCTTTTCCTCGCCGGCATCTTGCGGCACACCTGGAATATGCCGTCGCACACCGTTTGTGATAACACTGCATTAGACAATAGCACTGAGGTGCCCTGCTATCACTTCACTAGTAAGGGGGAAATTCACCAAAGGGATCTCAGCGATTTAGGCCAGGATTTTCAAAAACCTGCATTAAAAATCAACGGTCTAATAACGCGGCCATTTTGATACCGAATCTAAAAACCCGAGACATTGGCAGACAGCAGCGAAGATTTCCTACGTTTGCATGTGCGGAGAAACGCCATTAAAAAAACCCAAACACACTCTCCTGCTGCTCTATTGGACGAACGGAAGGGAGAGGCGGGGAGAAGCAACCTCGACTTATCAATCGCACATAAAACATGCCTGTCTCTCCAAAAAACGACTATAATTTAGATAAATCTTGTAATGTGTTTTTAATGTAAAATTAAATCATGACCCACAGCCAGAAACGCACACGGCAAGGGTATCGTACACGCGCTCAAGAAGAAACGTTGTCTTTTAACAAGCGCGCACAAAACATGCCCATCTCTCCCCAAAACTCAAAAGAAGTGCGAGTTTTACCACCGTCCACTTATAAAATATATAGATACACTTTTTATTTTTCATTAGGCACAGTCAAAAACACAAGTGCTGGCACTGTAACGACACCCCCGGACCAGTCGCTGCTTTTTGTCGCCAAAGGCCGACGCCGCTCTTCGAAAATGCCTCGGCGATTTTTAAGAATCCACCGGAGGGCTCATTTCAGTCATTGTCGGAGCGCTAGAAACCTCGCCAAAGACAGAGATAATCCGTTTGGATAATCCACCGCTAAAATGCGTGCAGGTAAACCGCCGGAAAACAGTTTAGCGACAGCATTAAAAGTTTTGAGAATGTGCTAAATGCCAAAGACACCCATAGGAATATAATGGATGTCTTATTAGCAAACCATTGAGTGGCACGGGAAGAAGCAAAAGGTCTCCTTTTACTAAGTTTAAGTTTATTAGGATTTTATGTACCGCCTATCAAGGTTTTCTAAGCGGTTTTTACAATCAGGTACTCAAGCATTTTCCCTGTCTGTCCCAGTGGGTTCACAATCTATCTAATGTACCTGGGGCAATGGGGGGATTAAGTGACTTTCCCAGGGTCACAAGGAGCAGCATGGGTTTGAACCCACAACCTCAGGGTGCTGAGGCTGTAGCTTTAACCGCTGCACCACTCTAGAAATCAAAATGTAGTAGAAGTGAGCCAAGTATAGGACAGTGAAGCCATTGTGACATCACTGATGAGGTTGGCTCTTAGGCATTGGTGGACTGAGGCATTATGATGTCACAGTGCCAGTTCTGGTTATCAGAGGCAGAAACTTTTCACAGTACTTATTTATTCAGTTTTCTATACTTTTCATCCAGGGGAGCTCGGAACAGTTTACATGAATTTATTCAGGTGCTCAAGCATTTTGCCCTTTCTGTCCCAGTGGGCTCACAATCTATCTAACGTACCTGGGGCTATGGAGGATTAAGTGACTTGCCCAGGGTCACAAGGAGCAGCGCGGGGTTTGAACCCACAACCCCAGGGTGCTGAGGCTGTAGCTTCAACCACCGCGCCACACACTACTAGATACCTCTCTGAAGCTAAATAGCAGATTCATTTCAAAACAGAGCATTGTTTATCCGTATACACCAGCACCGTCTCAGGATCTCACGAGAGAGGAAAGAAAACAAGACAAATCCCCCCCCCCCCCAACAACCCTCAAAAGAAGACAGATCTGCTCACATCAATTGATTAGATTTAAAAGAAAAGAGAGAATACGTTGAGTGACAAAATGGTAGTGCAGTGCTTAGAATCAATTACTAAGTTATCCGTGCGGAATTCTGGAAAAGTGGATCTTTGCTAGCAGTCCCGCCCGACCGCCTTGGGAGGGCATCCAGGAGCCTAAGCGGAAACTCCATCTTAAGCCCGTGGCGCTCGCCGATCAGATTTCGGGTAAGAGAAGACTTTTTAGCGAGGATGCTCCCCCCCCTTACCTGATTTAACCAGCATCGTCCTGTGCGTTCCATCAGCTCCGGCGCCCGGCACCCTCACCTGATCCCAGAGCCTGTGAGACATGAGGGCAGGTCTGTGCGCTCGCAAAGCTGTCGATCGGAGGTCTCTCTTTTCTCGGAATGCCTAGGGAAAGCTGTCAAGGGTGCAGAAAACTCTTGGCAGCGCACTGCTCGGCTCTCACTTCGGGGGATCTTTTCAGAGAGAAAGTAGAATGAGCAGCCACGTGACTGGGAACTGCTTCACAGCTCCTGCCCTCCCCTGCTGACAGGGAGCTTTTCTGCTCTTAACAAAACCATTCCTTCTCCGTTCTGTCATATTACATTACTATTGTGTGCCGGAACCTGAAAACATTTGGCTTTTTTTTTCTAAATGTTTTACAGTTGCTAATGCATGCGTGGGATTTTACAGTACCTGCTGGTCCATCTTTTGTGTGCTCTAGTTTTTGGGTAATTGTTTGAAAGTGTAGTGAACAGCTTTGGTGTTGAGAAACTGGGTTGTTTTTGGTTTTGGGTTTTGTTTTTTTTTAACAACTTTTTTTTTTTTTTAATCAGAAATCCCACTGTGGCTCCTTGTGATCCAGAGCAAGTGACGTGCAAACTAGATTGCAAGCCTTCTGGGGACAGGATAATTTACTTATTGTGCCTGAATATAACTTAGAGTAAATACCCCAGTCACTCCTCAAACATTGGCCAATATTTTATACTCAGTATCAAAGGACAATGTCTCAACTTTCTTATCGATTTTTTTATCGATTTTTTTGGGGGGGCTTCAGACATGCCATTTGGTCGCCCGTTTTTTTGGCGACACAAAAATCTTAGTGGCTATGGCTGTGGCTTCTTCATTCGCCCACTCAATAAAAGTTTTTAGCGTTTTTTTATATATATTTTTTTGTCTTATTTTTCTTATATAAAGTGCATAGTGCTCTCATAAATAATTGCAAAGAAATAGCTTATCTTAAAAAGTGTTGTTTCCTTGATAGGATCGGGTCAGGGACCTGTCACATCGACATGTTTCGCCGTGAGGCTTTTTCAAGATTAAATCCCCCTTTCTCAGTTTTAACAGACCATCCCGATATCTGAATTTTCTGATCTAACAAAGAATATAACTTAGAAACATAGAAACATGATGGCAGAAAAATGCCAATCCAGTCTGCCCGTCCGCAGCATCCACCCCCATGCACCCGTCTCACACTTTCTTGAATTCAGACACATTCTTTGCCTCTACCACAGCTACTGGGAGACTATTCCAAGCATCTACCATCCTTTCTGTAAAAAAGTATTTCCTTAGATTACTCCTGAGCCTCTTATCCTCAATTCTATGCCCTCTCAGAGTTTCCTTTCACCTGAAAGACACTCATCTCGTGTGTATTTATGCCACACGTATTTAAATGGCTCTCCCACCTTTCCTCTAAAGCAGGGATCTCAAAGTCCCTCTTCGAGGGCCGCAAACCAGTCGAGTTTTCAGGATTTCCCCAATGAATATGCATTGAAAGCAGTGCATGCACATAGATCTCATGCATATTCATTGGGGAAATCCTGAAAACCCGACTGGATTGCGGCCCTCGAGGAGGGACTTTGAGACCCCTGCTCTAAAGTATACATATTGAGATCTTTAGACCATCAACCATTTTAAATGCCTTCCTCTAGACCAGTGGTTCTCAACCCTGTCCTGGGGGACACCCAGCCAGTCGGGTTTTCAAGATATCCCTCATGAATATGCATGAGAGAGATTTGCATACCTGTCACTTCCATTATATGCAAATCTCTCTCATGCATATTCATGAGGGATATCTTGAAAACCTGACTGGCCGGGGGTCCCCCAGGACAGGGTTAAGAACCACTGCTCTAGACCGACTCCTTCCTGTTTATATCTTTTTGAAGGTGTGGTCTCCAGCATTGTACACACTATCTAAATAAGGTCTCACCAGAGTCTTATACTCCTACTGGCCAAACCCTATGCCCCCTAGCATCCTTCTAGCTTTTGCCGTTGCCTTTTCAACCTGTTGGGCCACCTATAACAGCGAAGGTAGGCGCGAAACTGAAATTCCACCCCTCCCCCTGGAAGGGCATTCTTGAGGCCTGCTACATTTTCAGCCCTTCCTAGGCTGCATCCACCCCCATCCTCTTCCAAAGTGCCTCAATATAAGTTTAATTAAATACCAGGCGACTCCTTGGAGCATGTGTAAACATGATTGCCAGCATTTGTGCGCTACTGAGACTTCATATGAAGTCCGTGTTCCCTATGTAACTCCCTCTTTTACAAAGCTGCGCTGTAATTTAGGTTTAAATATGAGTCTTTTTGGACTTCTATCATAGGCACCCTATTTTAATCAGGTGCATATCGCATAACAGTACATGCTGTCCGTCGGTCTCCTGTATTTTTATGCATGCATATTCTGAAAAATTAAAGAGCACCTATTTCTGCATGTGAAATGCAGTTTTAGGTACAAAAGTGTTTTGTACAATTATCCCTTACGCTTCATCCATTGTGCAATAATTAAGCCGCCACCCTTCCGCCTCCCTAGTGCTATGGTGGCTGCCTTTGCAGCAACATTCCTAAGTCTGCATGATAGTTCTTGTCTGTAGATACAAGCACTCGCATTCCAGGGATGCTTGGCTTACTCACACCTTGCTGGGAGGTACTAGGTGGAGCTGGTGAGTACTTTCTAGCCATTTAAGAAGTCTCTATGGTATATCAGACTTAGGAGCATATTGAGTGAAAATTTGTGCTGTCCCCAAAATGAAAGCAATTTGATTTGGCTGTGCAACCAGTGGAACAAATGCTGAAATCAACATCATTCAAGAGGAACAAAATTCAGAGCTCCTTATACTAACTCATTTCAGCATTTGTCCCACCGATTGCATGGCAAAATCAGATTTCTTTCATTTTCTTTTTTTTTTTTTTTAAATTCTTTATTCATTTTTGATTCTTACATCAAGTGAATTATACATAATAAAAACAATTTTCACATATCACTTGTATTTACAATCAAATATTCTTGTAAGATAAAATAAATACCCCCCTTTTTAACAATATTCCTATTTCCATATGATATACATTCCCCATCCCAACCCAAATATAGACTACCCATGTGCTAAGATATCTGATCATTAGAGTAACTAGTCAATGGTCCCCATATTTTTTAAAAATTATGAAGATTCCCTTGTTGTAACGCTATCATTTTTTCCATCTTATATATGTGGCAAACTGAATTCCACCAAAATGTATAATTTTGAGTAATTTGTTGCATGGCGACCCCTGCCAATATTAATAATAACTTGTTGTTATTTGCAGAAATCGGACTCTGAGTTCTCAATGCTGTACCAAATAATATAGTGTCATGTGAGAGTCCTACATGGTTTTCTAATAATTTATTAATTTGGGGCCAAATAAGTTTCCAAAACGCATTAACATTTCATTTTCTGAAGACATCACGCCTTTTTAGTCAAACCCACAATATCAACTAAGTTCACATAAATTTTATTGACATACACATCGGCGTATCGGGGCTCACTTGCTAACGCGTTAATATTTACCCCCTCCTTTACAAAGCCATGCTAGCGTTTTTAGCGCCGGCTGCGGCGGTAACAGCTCAGACGCTCGTACTAAACCGTGATAGCGGTTACTAGCACAGGGGACTCTGTGAGCTCCCAGCGCTCATAGGAACTCTCTGAAAAACTCTACGAACGTCGGGAGTTGCACGGAGCATTCGGCGCAGCTCCCTGCACTAACCGCTATCGCGGTTTCGTAAAAAAAGGGGGTGGGGGGAGATAACTTTTTATCTTAATACCACATTTGACGACACAGCCGCAAATTTAGAACATTGAATTGGACTTCTTCAGTATAGTTCTGTGATCAATCTAAAGGGTCAGTATTTGTTGACATATTTTAGTCTTTGGAAGTTCGGTAATTAATGCTTTTTATTACATTTCAATAGTATTAACTGGTTATTTACTGTATGTTTTTCTTATTGGTAGTGTCATATATGTATTGCCTTTTTTTAGAAGTGGTTTTTGAGATTTAATATTTATATTATGAATGTTTATATACTGTAAATATATATATATATATATATATATATTTTTACAGTCATTTATATTGTGTTATGTGTTATTACGTCTAGACCCCTGAGGCAGAGTTTTATTTTGCTGAAACACGGCCCATGTCGGATCCCACAATAAATTGGAACTGATTTTCCCGTTCTGGATGGTCCTGAGTGTCTTCTCTCTTCTACACGTTAATTTTAGAATAGGGCACTTTAACCTCTGCCGCCAATATGGTTTAAAGTTCAGCTCAGGCCTTGTTGTGGGTATTCACTTAAGTTACACCTGTTTTCTACAGGAAAGGGTGCACGTGTTTTCCCTTTTCAAATACCCTGTGGAAAGTGCCTGCAGACATTTACACCTGCTCTTTGGCAAACACAACTTTATGGTTTCTTATACACACATGCATTCCTGTTTCATAAAGCATGGGTTCAAATGCTAACCAGGGCAGTATTAGTAGTCAAGTCTGCTGGGCTTTCCATTGTAATAGGAAAACGCCTATTTTAAAAGGTTCATAGACAACCCCGCGAAAGACAAAGGCGCGCGCCGACAACTGAGCGCAAGACGGAGGAGCGCGTCGTAGAAAATTACAGTTTTTAGGAGCTCCAACGGGGGGTTTTGTTGGGGAGCCCCCCCAGTTTACTTAATAGAGATCGCGCCGGCGTTGTGGGGGGTTTGGGGGGTTGTAACCCTCCACATTTGACTGTAAACTTAACTTTTTCCCTAAAAACAGGAAAAAAAGTGAAGTTTTCAGTAAAATGGGGGGGGGGTTACAACCCCCCAAACCCCCCACAACGCGGCGCAATCTCTATTAAGTAAAGTGGGGGGGTTCCCCCCCACACACCCCCTGTTGGAGCCCTAAAAACTGTAATTTTCTGTGGCGCGCACCTCCGCGCTGCACTCAATTGTCTGCACGCGCCTTTGTCCCGGCGCACTTTTGACCTGACACCATTTTAAGACGCCTACAAATGAGTCTCATACAGTTCCAAATGCAGAGAACGTCCAGCAGAGAAAGAAGCAGTAGGTAAGACGTGCAGCTTGCTAACTTCCCCTGCCAACCGGAGGATAATATGCAGAAATGTCTGACTCTTTCCCATCTCTGTTCATTTGTTCTCTACCCTCTAGCAGCTCTCTCATTTCCACAATTCATCTATGTACCTGAATATTTGTCTGATTTAATTAATCTTTTTCATAGAAATGGAGACCATTTAGATTGACTTTCATTACTACTGCAATATCCTAGCTTCAAAAATGTCAGATATAAAATGGGTTTTAATGGCTTATTATCTTATCAAGCAACTAAAGGGTGGGAATGTTCTCTCATTTAGATGTGAGGACGTTAGGTAAATTATACAGCATTCACGAAACCGCTGAAGATGGATGTATCCTAATCTTTTTGTAGAAGTTCTGTCAACAGTTTTTTACCAGTCTAAATTGCAATTCCTGGAGTAACGCCCAGTCTCTTAACCCCGTTGAACTCTGCTAAGTAATTGTAGGATATAAGCAGATATTGTATTGTATTGCACAATTCTCTCTTACACCCCTCAATATTCACTGCCCCCTCATTTTCTTTCCTAACTCCCAGAAACAACCCAAATTCCTGGAGGAAAAGTCCATAGTCCTGGAGGAAGAGTCCATAGTCCATGCTTGCCCTAGATCGGTAGATCGGCCAAAACCCGATTGGTAGATCGGGTTTTGGCCAGGTACTAGGGACCTGGATTGACCAACGTGAGAACTGGCTTCTGGGCTTAATGGACCATTGGTCTCATCCAGTAAAGCTATTCTCATGTTCTTATGTAATTCTGTCTGTCCCCTAGACCTTTCCTTGTAGGCACAAATCTCCACCACACATTTATCTCTCCCAGCTCCCATGGCATGAACCTCCTGCAGCTTTTTCCAATCCCCCTTCCATGGCATGCACCCCATCCATCTTTCTCTAGCGCCCCTCCCCCCTCCCTCTGCCTTGTTTTCAAAGCAAGAGGAAGTGGTACATGGCTTCACATTGGACCCCATTCTCTTCCTTTGCCTGACTGTTCCTTTGAACCACGTGAGCTTCCGTATAGCCACGTGATTTAAAGGAACAGTCAGGACTACAAAGATAAAGGAGGACATAACCTGATGTGCATATTTGCATTTTCTTTTCATCGCAACAGGAAAGGAGGGAGGCCACGATAACACTGGTGCCGCCGAACCATTAGAAATGCTTGCGTAGAATTCTGCATGGGATGTGCAGAATTCTGTCCACATTGCACATTGCACAGTTGTGCAGAATTCTCCCCCAGGGTATTCTATGTATATAGAATGCATCTGTATAATTTTTCATGCACATACTCTGGAAATTTTATAGAAGGCTATGAGTATTTCTGTTTTCCCTTCAGACGGGCCTTTTAAGTACCAACTCTTTAATGGCATTGAAAAAGACAAGTACAGAGCATGTGGCAAATATTCTGAAAGCAAAATTATGTCTAAACCTAACTATTAAAGGGTCATATTATGTCAGAAACTCTTTAACAGGAGATGCCAAGGCACTTAACGTTCTCATCATGTTTCTGAATGTAGGTGATTCACCATGACAACCAGCATAATTATGAGCCGCAAGGAAACTGCTTACACAAAGTAACACTGGTGGGCGAGAGAAGTGGGGTGTTTTTTTTTCTGTGTTCAGTGGTGTTGAAAAAACTTAACTGGCTCTTGCAGGAGTCTGCAGACAATCTGGTTAACGTCTTCTTGGTGAGTTTTGAAATCTCATGGTCCAGTTCTTGAATTACGCTTCCATGTTCCATTAAAATCAAAAAGAATGTGCAAGGCTTGAGCTGTAAAGCTACTATTCAGCCAACCCATATTCAAGTTCATTGTCCAATTAGGCCCGAGGGGAGGTGCAGCCGGTACATCACTCCAGGGCCTATGAAGCTCAAGGGAGCTCAATGAAGCCAAAGATACATCATGAAAACCGTAACATGTGGTTGTCTCGAGAAGATGTCCTTACAAACTAAGACAAAGGACGGCACGAGAACTTTCATGAAGCGTTGAGTGAGCGTGAAGCAACAGAAGGCCGTGACAATGATAAAATACTTTTGAGTGACATAATACAGTGCATTCAAGATTCAACGAACCAAAACTTGTGAAAGTGACTATCAACGAGTGTTCTCACGTGTTCATTCCTAGCTTCAAACTTATTGCTCGAAAAGGAGGACGTGTCCGGGAAAATCCAGATATTTGGTAAACCCTAAGGGTGGTAGACTTAGGGATAACATCAGGAAATCCTATGTCAAGAAGAGGGTGGTCAGTGCTTGAAATACCTTCCTGGTGGGGACAAAAACAATGATGGAAATAAAAAAAGAGTGGAATCAAAGCAGAACTGAAATGTCCTTCATACTTTAAACAGACCATGAAGTTGTGTAACCTGCGTGGAGCAGGAGGAACAACTTTAGTCACCTTTTTGGGCAGATGAATGGACTATACAGGTCTTTTTACCTGACATCATTTACTATGTTCTATCTCAGATCTTTTGGAACAAAAAAATCCCTCAATATCCTTATTCACTCTTTGGTTATTTCTCATCTGGACTACTGCAACTCCCTTTATCAAGGTATTGACCAAAAAGAAATCAGAAGACTTCAATTAATAAAAAACACAGCAGTTAAATTCATTTACAAGGCCAAAAAATATGATCATGTCACTCCACTCCTAAAAAAAAACGCTCACTGGCTGCCCATATCTCACCGTGTCGCCTTCAAAATCTTATTCCTTGTTTTCAAAACAAAACTGGAAAACACTCCAGCCTTTATTGATAAACTATTAGTTCCTCATACTACTTCACATTTACTTCGTTCGACGCAGCAAAATCTCCTTTCAATTCCATCAATTTGTCACATAGTTTTTGACACGACATGCAAAACCATTTTGTTCTGTTGTTGCTCCTATATTATGAAACACCCTTCCAAGCCATCTCAGACAAGAAACATCCTTACCGCTATATAAGTCGAATCTAAAAACCTTTCTGTTTAAGGATGCATACACTATCTAAGAAGATCTAATGCATTTTATTTTATCTCTTTTTTAAATTCCCTGTTTTAATATACTGTATATTCTTTTTAAAATTTATTGTAAACTGCTTAGACCTAATGATAGGCGATATAGCAAATAATAAACTTGAAACTTGTTTGTAACTCTCAGGTCTTCCGTTCAACCATCTTTCTTCCCTTCATCTCATCCAGAATTCAGCTGCATGACTCATATCCCGCTATACTCAGGTTACTCCTCTCATAAAGTCACTTTATTGGCTTCCCATCCATTTCTGAATACAATTCAAAATCCTCTTACTGTTCTACAAATGTACTCACTTGGCTGCCCCTCACTATATCTCTTTGCTTATCTCCCCCATGAGCTCCGATCAGCTGGTAAGTCCCTCCTATCTGTGCCTTTCTCTTCCTCTGCCAACTCCAGATTCCATACCTTCTGTCTTGCTGTGCCATATGCCTGGAACAAACTGCCCGGATTCCTAGGTGGGCTCCGTCTCTGGCAGTATTCAAGTCCAAGTTAAAAGGTCACCTCTTCGAGATTGCTTTCAACTCCTCACTCCTCTCACCTTAGATTCTGCATCCCCAATCCTGTATGTTATATCTGTCCGAGTTAGATTATAAGCTCTTCCGAGCATGGACCATCTAAGAAGTGATAAATAGTAGTATTAATAGTAGTATGTTACTGTATCATTCTTTACTGACTTTTGCATTTTTTTGAGTATGAAACTGTTCTACCTGTCCCAGCTTCTGTTTGTTCCCGACACTGTCTCTGCCTTCTATATGGATTTGGTTCTACACTCAGTTATTCCCCTGCCTCCTCCGCTGCTGGATGTCTAGTGTCCGCTTCTTTCTCCAGGGACATCTGCTAAAATCATCTGTAGTACTTTCAGATTGGAGGGTGGTCGATGTTATGCTGATTTTTAAAAAGGGTTCCAGGGGAGATCTTGAAAATTACAGACCCCAGTAAGCCTGACTTCAGTCGCTGGGCAAAATGATGGAAAAAATTATAAAAATAAAATAAAATTGTAGATCATGATTTAATGAGACAGAGTTAGCATGGGTTCAGCCGCACCAATTTGCTTAACTTCTTTGAAGGTGTGAATAAACATGGGGATAAAGGTGAGCTGGTTGACGTAGTGTATCTAGATTTTCAGAAAGCTTTTGACAAAGTTCCTCATGAGAGGCGCCTGAAAAAATGAAAGAGTCGTAAGATAGGTGGTAAAGTTCCATTGTGGATTAGGAATTGGCTATCGGATAGAAAACAGAGGGTAGGGTTACATGGTCATTTTTCTCAATGGAGAAGAGTAAACAGTGGAGTGCAACAGGGGTCTGTACAGGGACATGTGCTATTTAACTTATTTATAAATGATCTGGGAATTGGAATGACGAGTGAGGTGATTAAATTTGCAGATGACACTAAACTGTGCAAAGTTGTTAAAACGAATGCGGATTGTGAAAAATTGCAGGCAGGCCTTAGGAAATTGGAAGACTGGGCATCCAAGTGGCAGATGAAATTTAACAGGGACAAATGCAAAGTGATACACATTGGAAAGAATAACCCAAATCACCATTACCAGATGCTAGGGTTCACCTTGGGGGTTAGTGCCCAAGAAAAAGATCTGGGTATCATTAGACAATACGATGAAACCTTCAGCCCAATGTGTGGCAGCTGCCAAAAAACAAACGAGATGCTAGGAATTATTAAAAAAAGGGATGATTAACAAGACTAAGAATTTTATAGTGCCTCTGTATTGCTCCATGGTATGACTTCACTTGGAGTATTGTGTTCTATTCTGGTCTCCTTATCTCAAGAAAGATATAGCAGCACTAGAAAAGGTTCAAAGAAGAGCAACCAAGATGATAAAAGGGATGGAACTCCTGTCATATGAGGAAAGACTAAAAAGGTTAGGGCTCTTCAGCTTGGAAAAGAGATGGCTGAGGGGAGATATGATTGAAGTCTACAAAATCCTGAGTGGATCGATTTTTTTCACTCCTTCAAAAATTACAAAGACTAGGGGACACTCAATGAAGTTACAGAGAAATACTTTTAAAATCAATAGGAGGAAATATTTTTTTCACTCAGAGAATAGTGATAAGAGCGGATAGCATTTCTAGTTTTAAGAAAGGTTTGGAGAATTTCCTGGAGGATAAGTCCATAGTTTGTTATTGAGACAGACATTCCATGCTTGCCCTGGATCGGTAGCATGGAACGTTGACACTTTTTGAGTTTTTGCCAGGAACTGGTGACCTGGATTGGCCACCATGAGGACAGGCTACTGGGCAAGATAGACCATTGATCTGACCCAGTAAGGCTATTCTTATGTTCTTACGTACTTCAAGCCTGATGGGCCGCCGCGGGAGCGGACCGCTGAGCAGGATGGACCTATGGTCTGCCTCAGCGGAGGCAACTTCTTATGTTCTTAAGTCCTGGTAGCTTCTGTTCTGAGTACCAGAAGGCTCAACCTGAAGGAAAATGGAGCTATCTCGTATAGGTGAAGGTTCCTTTCCAAAGACCCCAGTGTTTCCATTCCATTATCAGAGTACCACCATGGAGCCAGGAGATGACCTGCTTGCTGATTCTCTTCATGAAGGGTCAGGTACTATTTCTTCTTTCACTTTTGATCCTCTAGTGCAGTGGTTCTTAACCTGGGTTCGACCGAACCCCAGGGGTTCGGTGAGTCAGTCTTGCGGGTTCGGCGGAGGTCAAAACACACCTCCGACTCGTATAGCGCTTCGGTCACGTTCAATCATCTATCAGTTATTCAGTGATTTTGATCAAGACTGATCGTGTACTCGGTTTCTTGATCTATCAATCTGTAACTAACGCCTTCTATACATCAATCAATTCCTGATCAAAATTTGTGATTTAACTGATAGATGATTGAACGTGACCGAAGCGCTTATGATTCGTGATGATACGCCCCGCTTGTCCGTAATTGGCTGCAGGTGATCACGCAACATCGCTTGGCCTATCTGTGCTGCAGGGGATTTGATGCGCACAGTAGTCGAATTGTAACTGTTGTGATGGTACGTCGTGTGATACCTATCTTAATATTTTAATCCCTTACTAACTATGTCGAGCAAAATACGAAAGTGGTCGGACGAATATGTACAATATGGATTCACATGTATAACGGAACGTGATGGGAGTCAGCGTCCTAATTGCATGATTTGCAATGCCAAGTTGAGTAATTCTAGTCTAGCTCCGGCAAAACTAAGGGAACACTTCCTTAAGCTGCATGGAGATGGAAAATACAAGAACACAACGCTGGCTGAATTCAAGGTGAAGAGAGCAAGATTCGATGAAAAGGCTACTCTGCCTGTTCTCGGCTTTGCACCCATCAACAAACCGATCCTCACAGCATCGTACGAAGTTGCTTACCTGATCACTGTATACCTATGTTTTGAATTTGTAACAATCATATTTTATTTTTCCAATAAAGAAGGGTTCGGTGAACACGCATACGAAACTGGTGGGGTTCAGTACCTCCAACAAGGTTAAGAACCACTGCTCTAGTGACTATCATGGCACAAGCAATTGCTAACTTACAGGGGAACATGTCTGAATGTTTTATCCTTAGTCCAACTTCAGCCTACAATACCTTGAGCCAGTGCTGTGGACACTTAAGTACCCAAAGACTTTCTACTCGTTTTGTAATACAGTAAGAGTTTTGCTTCCCTGACATTCTGTATTATCCGATATACCTCGATGACATCACTGCATTCTCATTGTGTGCACACAGATCTCTCTTTCTCTTTCCTGCCTTAAGTTTAGTTTGTAGTGCTAGGTAATATTCTAGTCCTATCAAGGCACTTAAATCTTCAATCCTTGACTTGTTGAGAAACTCACTAATCATCAAATATTAGAAAACTTCTCAAAACATCAAAACAGTATCCATTATGAGTTTAAAACTTAATGTGCCCTAGAATATTATCTCAAAACAGTATCCATTATGTTTCTCAATGTTACTCTCAATGCAACTCTCATTTGATTCTCAGCGGCACCACCAGGGACTCAATAAAATTTCATAGTCCTCGGCTTTATGTGTAAACTCTTCATTGAACCTTTTTGGTTTTTATTAATTTTAATATTTTTATATATATATATATACTCATAAAAAGTACTTAGCTTTGTGGTCGGGGTTCAGTACAGTTAGGCCTGAACATCCCTGAACCCCGATTGTTATTCAGAGTAGTGAAGTTATTCAGAGTAGGGGGATCATGAACAGATCGGAGAAAGTTATCATGCCGTTGTACCGGGCTATGGTGTGCCCTCACCTGGAGTACTGTGTCCAGCACTGGTCGCCATACATGAAGAAGAATACGGTACTACTCGAAAGGGTCCAGAGAAGAGCAACTAAGATGATTAAGGGACTGGAAGAGTTGCCGACAGCGAAAGATTAGAGAAACTGGGCCTCTTCTCCCTCGAACAGAGGAGATTGAGAGGGGACATGATCGAAACATTCAAGTTACTGAAGGGAATAGACTTAGTAGATAAGGACAGGTTGTTCACCCTCTCCAAGGTAGGGAGAACGAGAGGGCACTCTCTAAAATTGAAAGGAGATAGATTCCGTACAAACGTAAGGAAGTTCTTTTTCACCCAGACAGTGGTAGAAAACTGGAACGCTCTTCCGGAGTCTGTCATAGGGGAAAACACCCTCCAGGGATTCAAGACAAAGTTAGACAAGTTTATGCTGAATCGGAACGTACGCAGTAGGGCTAGTCTCAGTTAGGGCGCTGGTCTTTCAAAAAAAAAAAAAAAAAAGGTTCAATGACGAGCTGACGCATAAAGCCGAGGACTATGAAATTTTATTGAGTCCCTGGTGGTGCCGCTGAGAATCAAATGAGAGTTGCGTTGAGAGTAACATTGAGAAACATAATGGATACTGTTTTGAGGTAATATTCTAGGGCACATTAGAAACATAGAAACATAGAAAGTGACGGCAGATAAGGGCCAAGGCCCATCAAGTCTGCCCACACCAATGACCCTCCCCTACCTCCCTTTGTGAAGAGATCCCACCTTTCGATCCCATTTAGCTTTAAAATCAGGCACACTGCTGGCCTCAATTACCTGTATCGGAAGACCATTCCATCGATCCACCACCCTCTCGGTGAAGAAGTATTTTCTGGTGTCTCCATGCAATGTCCCTCCCCTGATTTTCCACGGATGCCCTCGTGTTGACGTGGGTTCCTTGAAGAAGAAGATATCCTCCCCCACCTCGATACGGCGCGTGAGGTATTTGAATGTTTCGATTATGTCCCCTCTCTCCCTGCGTTCCTCTAGGGAGTAGAGGTGCAATTTATTCAGCCGTTCCTCATACGGGAGATCCCTGAGCCCTGTGACTATCCGTGTGGCCATTCGCTGGACCGATTCAAGTCTCAGCACATCTTTGCGGTAATGTGGTCTCCAGAATTGTACACAGTATTCCAGATGGGGTCTCACCATGGACCTATATAATGGCATTATGACTTCGGGCTTACGGCTAACGAAACTCCTTCGTATGCAACCCATGATTTGTCTGGCTTTAGATGAAGCTTTCTCCACCTGAGTTGCAGTCTTCATGTCCTCACTGATGATTACCCCTAAGTCTCATTATGTTTTAAACTCTTTTAAAACATGCATTCGACATACAGTACTTCTATTTTATCCTTCATCCATTTTTTTTTTCTCTATTAACTGACTTTTTGATTATCCTGTTGGTCCCGGTTATGCCAAATAATCGATACTGTACCGAAGATGGAAAGTTGTTGCCGTAAACATGAAATTCTTGTGATCTTTCTGTGGGCCCCCTGCTCCCCGTCATAGGTAAAAATATCCCCCATGCCATTTCACTGACAGAGAGGGGAGGACAATTTTCAACCAACAATTTTACTGGCGTAGCTGGGTAAAATCATCTGATGAATTTCTCTCTCCCCACCACCTGGCCCCCTCTCTTAATGAGTTTAAATGAATGTGAGGTGTGGTGCAAACCGCAGAGAGATATCAGCCTAGGAGATTTTTTTTTTTCCTACTGGCCCATGGGGTGTCAGGTCAAAAGCGTGCCGGGACAAAGGCGCGCCCAGACAATTGAGCGCAGCGCGCACCGCCGCGCCGCTCTAAATGACTGTTTTTAGCGCTCCGACGGGGGACATGGGAGGGAACCCCCCTACTTTACTTAATAGACATTCCGCCGGCGTTATGGGGGGTGTGGGGGGTTGTAACCCCCCACATTTTACTGAAAACTTCACTTTTTCCCTGTTTTTAGGGAAAAAGTTCAGTTTACAGTAAAATGTGGAGGGTTACAACCCCCCAAGCCCCCCATAACGCCGGCGCGATGTCTATTAAGTAAACTGGGGGGTTCCCCAACAAAAACCCCCGTCGGAGCCCCTAAAAACTGTAATTTAGAGCGGCGCGCACTGCGCTCAAATGTTGGCGCGCGCTTTTGTCTTTCGCGCCGTTGTCTATGAACCGGCCCATGGGATATCGGATTATACCCAAATAAGTGCAGTTATTTAACACATTTCAGCCTTGCATTCAAATGCTAATTTAGATGAGGGCTACAAATAGAAGCCAGACAAAAATAATATTCTGGCAAGCACAATATTTTTAGAAATTCTGCATTCTAATTCAAATGAAAAGAAGTCGTCTTATCTACAAAGTGCCACATCAAGTATATTCTCAGAGCCTGACAAATTCTGAGTCTAGAGTCGGGGTATGTAACCTCTGAAAGCAGATGAGTTATTTGACGATGTCTCCTTTCAAGTTTTATTTAAAATTTGATTGTAACGCGTGTCAGCATTTCTAAGTGTTGTACATTAACAAAAGTGGGGGACACGATTATAAATGTGCAATAGATTCATATAGAACATAGAAAGACCAACTGAAAGGTCAGCGGTCTCTCTCCTTTCCCTTTTCAACTCTTATGCCCAGCAGTCTCCATCTCCCCCTCCCCCTGTATTCTCAGCATTCTCTCTTTACTTCATCCCCCCCCCCTTGCCCAGAAGTCTCCCCATCTCTGTCTCTCATGCCCTGAGGGTCTCTGTCTATTTTCCCTTCATGGCAGTCTGTTTCTCTGATTCATCTCCCTGCCTCTCTCTTTCAGGCTGAGCAGTTTCTCTCTCTCGCTCTCGCCTTGTCTATGCCCAGCAATCTTGTCTCTCTATTCCTCCTGATGTCCAGCAGTCTCACTCATATTCAGCCATCTCTCTTATTCTCCCCCATATACTATCTTACGCTCTCTTTCTACTCTTATACCTAGCATGTTCTCTCTCTCACTCGCTCTCTTTTCCATCCCCAGCAGTCTCTCTTCTCTTGCCCAGCTGTCTTTTTCTCTCTATTTGGCTTTGGCGGTATATAAGAATAAAATTATTATGATTATTATTATTTCTTCCCTATGCACAGCAGTGTGTCCCTTACTCTCTCTCTTAGACTCGGATATCTCTCTCTATTCCCTCCGTATACTCAGCAGCCTGCTTATTTTTATTTCTCCCCCATGCCCAATACAAAGCAATCTCTCTTATTCTCCCTCATATCCCCAGCAGTCTCTCTCACACTCTCATGCCCAGCAGTCTTTCTTCCAGGGATTAAGGGTGATGTCAGTCCCATCTCTTATTCTCTCCATCCCGAATATTAAGGGGAAGTCGGTGCACTCTTGGTGAACTCCACTTAGCAGTTTTACTCCTATGTTATGGGGGTTAATATAAATCTTTCCACATTTTTTAACCTTTTTTTTTTAAAATCAGGCATCTTCCTGTTAAGGCTTTACTGTCGACTGTCCTCTTTTCTTCTGTGGTCAGTTTTGATTGTTTGGACAGCTTGAAATTAAGTCCCTTTTACTAACCTGCTGTAAGCACTAAAACAGTGTTTCTCAAGTTGGTCCTGGAGTACCCCCTTTGCCGGTCAGGAAGCAATGTATGCAAACCAATCTCATGCCTTTTCATTGTGTATATCCTGAAAACCTGACCAGCAAAGGGGGTACTCCTCCAGGACCGACTTGAGAAACCCTGCACTAACACGCCTATACCACAGGCTGAAAAAGCATTACCTTCGGGCGTGGTCAGGCAACCCATGGTAGCTTTGGAATTGGTGTGCACTGAGGACCGTGTTTGGGGGCAGAAGGTGGGCGCAACTATGCGAATCGGTTAGTGTGTGGGCACTGCCGTATGGCGATTAGCGCAGAATTAGAGCATGAGCCCATAGAGCCAGTCTCTATAAATGGTGACGGGACAATCGAGCGCCAGACACCAGCACGCCAACAATCGAGTGCTGACAATTTGGCGCAAGACACAAGCGCACCATGGGAAAACTTAGGTTCCAACTCCCCCCCCCCCACAGCAGTGCGAACACTATGCAGTAAAGTGGGGGGGTTCCCCACTCACACCCCACTTCGGAGCTCTTTAAAACTAAGTTTTCCCACGGCGCACTGGTGTCTTGCTCCAAATTGTCTGCCCTCTATTGTCGGCGCGCTGGTGTCTCGCGCGTGACTGACTATGAACCTTATAAATGGTGCCCTAATTAAAGCCATCTAGCAATGCCTCACTAAAATCCATGCCTAAGTACTTCAATTAACTTACATGGAGTAGTAATTGGCTGTGCCACTGAAGTTAATTGAATAATTAATCAAAAAAAAAAATTAAAAGTTAGGCATGGAATTCTGTGTGGCGCCTAGCAACGCCTAAGTGGAGGCACTCTTTGATGCCTAACGATGCCTACCTGGAAAGTAGGCATGGTTAGGGGGGTGGAGAATAGGCATGGTTGAGTTAGGCGTTGCTAGGAGTCCTAGATAGGCGCTGGTAAATTAGGCCAGTAAGGACCTAGCCTAATATAGCAGTGCCTACCTTTAAGACACTTAGCAACAGTGGCATAGTAAGGGGTGGGGCGGACCGCCCTGTGTACTGTCTTGGTGGGGAAACTGGCACCTCTCCTCCCCTGCTATGCGCACGACTTCAGTTCCCCGCCACCATACCTTTAGCTCTTCGCTGGTGAGCAGCAGCACCAACCAGCGCTCCCCTCTGACAATACTTCCGGTTTCCATGACTACGAAGTGATGTCAGAGGGAGAGCTGACGCAGGCGCGGCCAGCAAGTTAGAGATGCAGCTTGCGCCGGGGAGTTAAACAGGTAGAGGGGAAGGGGGAGGGTGCACAGCGGGGGATGAGGGGGGTGGAGAAGAGGGCAAGGGGGGGCGCCACCACTCCGAATGCCTCGCACTCTCGCGACACCACTGCCTAGCAATGCCTAAATCCGCTTAGGTGCCGCTAGGAATGATTTTAGAACCGAGCAGAGCTGTTTATAGAATCCCGCCTATACTGCCTACAAAATAGGTGGTGGTGAGGGCTCGCGCAGTAATGGCCACGCGCCAACGGGGAAATTAGCACGTGGCTGTTATTGGAAAAATAGAAACGTCTGCCTTTTACTGGCAGCACTATGAGTGGCCTCGGTGTGCGTGAAAGACTGCAGACCACATTTTAGCGTTGCACAGTAAAAAGGCCCCCTAGTTTTCACCTTTTATAGTTTTATGGCTGATTAAAATTTTACAAAAGATATAATCAGAAAAAGGGACTCAGTTTATAATAGGAAAGATACAAATCCACTTATAAAATCAGTTGCCACCATAGAAACACTCTGCACCTTCTACCCGGGTACTAAACGGGTAAATTCACCTAAAAATTCCCATCCGCTAAATTAAATGCCAGCATCTAATATAATAAAACCCTAAGCATGCATGCGCACTCCTACCTGCGTGATCCGTAGGTCCGTGGCAGGTAGGCGTGCGCATGCGTGCTTAGGGTTCTATTAGCTTGGGAGGAAATACAACAACGGCCCCACACTCGCTGACCCCAAGGTAATGTTCTGCGGTCTGGCCAGCTCCCTTACACTCCCTGGCCAAAATTTATTTTTAAGTTCAAAGCCGCGGCAGCTGCTCCTCTCACGAGCCTCAAACACTTTAAAATCATAAGTGTTTGAGGCTTATGAGGTTAAGACGGAGCTTACAGGAGTGGGACAGGGACAGAACTCAACGGGAATGGGATGGACATACTGAGATCCCCATGTCAAATTTGTCCCCATGTCATTCTCTAACAAGAAGGCATCTTATTACATAGGACCTTAAAATTAAGATCGTCATTTTAAATTGAAATCTATATTGTATGGGCAACTAGTGATAGCATAAGGAGGTGTTGATGTGTTTAAATCTATGCATTTCCCAACAGCTGTATTTTGTAGGGTCCATAAATGTGTCAAATTTTCTGCACTGACTTACCGGAGCCATTTATATGTGTCCCATTTTCATTATGAAACTTTGACTGTAGTGAATATTCTTTCTGTGAAAAAAATGATAAACATGTCAAGAGATATATATATATATATATATATTGGGTGTAATAGCCCATGGTTGTAAGCGGCTTGCAAGAAACTTCCAGCCATGGGCTGACCTAACCCCAGGTATTCAGTGTGAGGGAATTTTGTGCCTTGGGGGCAGTGCCGCCTAGTATTACCATGCAGGATCTCCTACCTGATGCTTGCACCGGCTGAGCCTTCCCTCTGACATCATTTCCTGCTCCCGTGAACAGGAAGTGACATCACAGGGAGGACTGAGGCCGGGGTGAGCAGCAGGTAGGCGATCCAGCTAGCTGCTGCTGAAGATTTGAAGAGGGAGATGAAGTAGTAGGGTGGGGGGAGAGCAGAAGTGACAGAAAGACCCTGTCAATGTCATGCCTGGAGCACTCCACCCTCTTCCTTAACCTTACTGCGCCACTGATGCCAAGGCATGTGTGGCTCCTGGATATCTGGGCATGTCTGCTGACTCAGCACCTAACTGGGCACCAGCCGATATTCAGACCGATGCCTGGTTAACTTGCCACCTAAAGTTAGAACAGTTGTTTTGCTGTCTTAAATGCAGTTACTTAACCAGAGGACTGCTTACTGCTAACAGGCTAAGTTGCCATACTGCCTTAACTCCACCCCACCCCCACAGTTCCCTTTAAGGCGAGCGGGAGGCCTCCAACTAGGGTTGCCAGATTTTACAGGGACAAGGACAGTGACAAAACTTACGGGGACGGGGAAACCCAACTATGGCCCTATGTAAGTCCACACAAAGAGAAGAAAAGAGTAGGGTCCAAAAGATGACTTCACCCCCGGGATCTGGATAGTGCCAAGGCGGTCTGTAAAGATTTTTGTTGGCATTGTCATATCACCCTGATCTGGCCGACTGGTCTGCACATATACAAGATAATGGCAGCTGTAATCCAGATATTTGTCCTAGGAAGCCCTATCCATGGATTTTCAGTAGTATTATATGGCACTGAGACAGCAGCGGCTCCTGCGATGTTTGATTTCTTTTTATGCTCTTTTCACTTCTCTTATATAGAGAATTGCTGTTATTCTTGTATGAGACACAACATACTTCAGTTTCTACATTGCTTCCATCAGCAAATTTGACTTCTGATGTAGGCCAGTCACCCAAAACACGACTTGTGTTGAGTCATCTATAGTTACTGCAACACCATTGTCCGATAAAGCTTGGTTTGTCATTCACATCAAACCTATTTTATCTATTGTCCACTCCGTTGTTGCTTTTTTGCTGGTGTTTTACTCATTGTGTTCTTCTGTTATTTCTATTGCCATATAACACTACTGAAAATCCATGGATAGGACTTTCTAGGGCAATTATCTCGTTATCTTGTATATGTGCCTTTGCATATCAGACATGGTGTGTCTAACTAGATGTGGAAGTTGGAAGAAGAGAGACTAGCAAAACTCCATGTTTTTCATGCATTTGCTAGATTGCTTACATGATACTGAAATCATGATGAAGACCATGTATGGGACTCTAGACCTACTGCACAGAACTACAGGTGGAAGAGTAAGCTTACAAGTTTTTCCATTCGTCTAATGAGATGGATCATTGAAAGAGGATCAATGATTGCTTAGTTGGCTTTTCATGTGGTGCAAAAGAAATAAGCGGAAATTAAACTGATTCCAAAACTGAAGTTCCGTGGATTGGTCTTCAGTCAGAGCACCAAAGCTTCATGGATGAACAAGGAAAAGAAGAGGATGATGCGAGAGCCAATCAAACGAGAAAAATTCAAGATGGAAAAGCGGAACCGTTTATCAAGAAGATTCCATATGGCCGTGTTCCGGCAATGATGTCTGTATTGGGGGGGGGGGGGTCTATCAACCTCTAAGGGGCTCGTAGAGTAAGATGTTATGTCTGAACATTCTAAATGGAAGTGGGCACTGTCCCTATCCCCATAGGCTCCATCTCCGCCCTGCCCCCATCCTTGCAAGCTCTATCCCCATCCTGCCCCCGCGGACTCTGTCCTCATTTGTACAAGCCTCTTATGATTGTATATTTAAATCTTATGATTTATGTATATTTAAAACACTTATGATTGTATATTTAAATCTATTTATTAAAGTATAAAAAGGGACAATATTCTGTACTGTACAACTGTTTATAAATCTCAAATAGTCTTCCATTTCGATCTGGTTTGGGTAGAACCTTCCCAAAGATTCATTTGTCTATGTTTTTACATCATCTGGGAAGGTAATTGGATTGTCTTTCAGACAGGGGTGTAGAAGAGAACCCAAATTGTGTACTGAATGAACAGGAAAATAAGTGTCTATTAAATGATAGAAATGTTCCTTCATGCCAGCAACGATGGATGAATCTGTTGCAGTAACAGTAAGATGCTTGACCAGCTGGGCTTATGATGGAAGTACATTGCAGATGGCAGACAAGATACAACTGATATCATTTAACAGAAATTCATTGAAATCCAAAAGCAGCTTATGCAGTTTTTTTACTCATCAAATTCAGTTGCCAGTTGTCTAAAATGTGTTTAAGTTTTTATATATTGACACTAGTCTTAAGTTTTTAGAGAATGACATGGGGGGCAAAGCTTGGCTTTAAGAACATAAGAATTGCCGCTGCTGGGTCAGATCGGTGGTCCATCCTGCCCAGCAGTCCGCTCACACAGCAGCCCTCTGGTCAAAGACTGGTGCTCTTAAATGAGTCCAGCCTCACTTGTGTACATTCCAGTTTGTACCTGTCCTCACCCCATCCCTGCAGGCTCTGTCCCCATCCCATCTCCGATCCATAGACTCTGCCCCTTTCCCCACCCCATAGATACCTGCAGGTACCCGTCCCTGTGTCATTCTCAGGTATACAGAAAAATAAATTCATGTGTGTTATCAGTGAAGTTAGATGGCAGTAGGATCCCAGACCTGGTTCAAACTGTGTTCCTGTTTAAATTGGATAACTTTAATGGTTTCAATCCACTTTCCAGTGAGCACATAGAAGCCAGCTCTGTGGGTATGGTGCAGGGGTGGGTAACCATGTTTCTTGAGGGCCAGCTCTGTGGGTATGGTGCAGGGGTGGGTAACCATGTTTCTTGAGGGCCTGGCACTGTTCCCTCTAAGCTGAGCAGGAGTCCTCCACCCACAGTCTCACCAATAGAGGGTGCTGTTTTACTGTCACATTTTTCAATTGTGAGGGACATGCAAGTTCTGCAGGACTCCAGGGAACATACCTGTCCTTAGCGACTGAAAATATTCCACCCCCTAGTGGTAGCAATGCAGCTGGAGGACACCTGCTCAGCTTAGAGGGAACACACAACCCAGTCAGGTTTTCAAGATTTCCATAATAAATTTGTAAGAGATCTATTTGCATACAATAGAAGCACTTCATTTATATATTTTTCTATACCATTCACCCAGAGGAGCTCAGAATGGTTTACATCAGGGGTGTCCAACCTGCGGTCCCGTGAAGTATTTTGTGCGGCCCCGGTCGAGGGCGATGCAGTGTTTTCCTCTGCTCCTCCCGGATGTTTACCGTCTTGCTGCCTCCCTTCCCTGTCTTGCTGCAGTATTTGCGCGTTTGTGCGGCCCCAGCAAAATTTTTTTCGGCCATTGCGGCCCAGGGAAGCTAAACGGTTGGACACCCCTGGTTTACATGAATGTATTCAGGCACTCAAGCATTTTTCCCTGTCTATCCTGGTGGGCTCCCAATCTATGGAGAGGATTAAGAGACTTGTCCAGGGTCACAAGGAGCAGTGTGGATTTGAACCCACAACCTCAGGTTGCTTAGGCTTATCTTTAACCACTGCACCACACCCTCATGGATATTAACAGTGGAAATCTTGACCACCCCCCCCCCCCCCCCCGAGCAAGGTCCTTCTTTTGTATCCATGAAGGGTTACTTTGCATTGTTTGGCATCAACCACCCGCGTTTGGTCTGGAATACAAAGATAAGTGATATACCTCACTTATAAAAACTCCACCTTGAAAAGAATATTCAATGAATCGAGATGCTTTACATATAGAAGATTAAAAAAAAATTCCATAAAACAAAAAAAGAAGATATGGGACAATATAGGACTTTGATTAACTGAAATAAACATTGATATACACAGTTAGTTTGGGGGGGGGGGGGTTATGTTCAATATCTTTATTGAAATTTTTTATGAACAATTACAAACGCAGTAACAGAGAAAAAAAAAATGCAGTAACTGAGAGAAACAAAAACACACGCAGTAACTGAGAGAAAAAAAAACCACACAATAACTGAGTGAAAAAACCCCCCTGCAGTAACTGAGAGAAAAAAAAACAAAAACGCAGTAACTGAGAGAAAAAAAAAACAACGCAGTAACTGAGAGAATAAAAGACACAATGTCAGTTATCCAGTGTCCAGCAAAACATTTAGCCAACAGTAATAGTGCATTACAAGAGAGTATCCAAGAGATATGTGCAACCACAGAAACAAACAGCTAAGAGATCATTGATGAGAAGACCCAGCATGTAAGTAGGGCGGCCCTACATATAGGGAATCCAAATGATGAGTTTGAACCAATGATGGAACTGGGTGAGCCAGATGCTGTGTGAAAAGAGTCACCACTAGTGGTTCTAACTGTGTTTATATAATTGGACATAAGACCAGTTTGTGGACAGTTCTATGAGTGAGCTGGTGTCTATTTCGCAATCTGTTTCTCTATGGAAATCACTATTACAATTGCCAACTATTGTCAATTGTAGACCTCGCTGGCAGTTTACCTAGTTTTTCCACTTGTCATAAAATACCAGATTCCATTAAAAAAAACAACCCAACAACAACCCAACCCACTTGATTAATGAAACATTCAGGAAGGGAAGGGCTTCTAAATGCTCCTGAATCAAGTCAATTGTTGTACAGTGTGCAGAGATAATATATCACAGGTGTAAAACTATAGTTTTATTTGGTTCTTAAAGAGGAAATTATCTCCCTCCCCATCCAATATAGATGCTAAGAAACACCAATGCCAAGTTGCCCTCCTTGAAGGATGAGTTTAAGCCTTGGGTATCTGCCTTCCTGAAACTGCTACAAGGCTCTTTCACCCCCTCTATTCTTTCCCTGTACTCCAAGCTTGTGGCCAAACACACAATTATGGGTCGGCCTAAGTCCAAAGTGGGTGGGAACGAGAATCCTGCCTCCTGCTCAGGATCTCTCCCTCCCCTCCACTCACGTGGTCATGACTCTCTTAACTCCATCCCCCTAACCCCCGATACCTTTTAAGTTCTTTAGTTTCGCAGTTTGTTGGTCCCCAGGAACAGGAAGTTGCATCACAGGAAAGGTTTGGGGCTGATGCAAGCAGAAGGTATGAGTCCCAGCTTGCTGCCGGCGAAGAACTGAAGGATTTAAAAGTTACCAGAGGATTGCAGGAATGGCGTTATGAGACCCTTGATCACCTGGGAGAGGGGAGGGGGGGGGGGGAGGGATGGAAAGGAGAGAAGCTGGGAGACTTTGGCTGATAGAGCTTGGAGATCTAATTCAGCCTTGCCACAGCTGAGCTGCTGCTGGGTGGGCCTGAGTTCAAAGTGGGTTGGCTTGTGCTCATCAAGGCCCACCTGTGGCTATGTCACTGCTGTGCCCTAAAAGCACAGGGGTGGGTGGGTAGGTAGTAGGAATCATTTTCAATCCTATCTGCTCACCCACCTCCAACCAGACCACACCCTTGATCTTCACCTTGCTCCAGGTGTCACAGCCCACCACTTATAGGAGGGGGAATAGGGTGACTTCTACCCCCTTAGGAAAGCCAATAATTCCTAGTTAACTTTGCCTCTTGGGCATTTCGGTCCAGCAGCTTTTCAATCCTGAGGACTCTATATTATTTGCTCCCTGTACACGACCAATTTAGCAACAGAGTTTCCAACTACACTGGGAAGTTTTGAGGCATAATAAAACTCCTTTGTACTTTATCAGGGCTCCCTGAAGGGCTTTGTTTTAATTTGACTGGTTGCTAGGTGACATTTAGCTAGAATGGCTCATTTTGACAAAGCCTCTCCTAGTTTGCAAACGGCTCGGTGTTATTATTTACAAAATTATAAATGCCAGGCATTGTGCCTGATATTCCAGTACAGTGCAGAATTTAATATTGGCCCTAAAGTACCTGCTTGTTCACCAGGCAGTTTTATTATTTTTTTTTTTTTTGGGTGCTGACCAAGATTCCAGGGAACAACACCTAGATAAGAATGTCTCAAGGAGAGGCACACTGCCTAATGAGAGACAATTTGCTGTGAACACCATATATACTCAAATATAAACCGGGATTTTTGGGCCCAGAAATGGGGGTCCAGGTTTATATTTGGGCCAGCGCCCATCTGCTCCCCTCCCAGACCTTTGCAGGCCTCCGCTGGCCCAGCAGGCTCTGCACTAGAGAGTTGCACGGGGACAGAAATCCCACCCATCCCCACCCGTCCCTGCCAGGATCCTCTCCGTCCTCACCCGTCCCCGTCAGGATCCTCTCCATCCCCACCCATCCCCACAAGGAATTACCTCCATCCCCGCCCGTCCCCATAAAAAGCAGCAATTACTTCTGACAGGATCATCAATTCCACAATTTCTTTTGTGTTTGCGCTGCTGTTTTCCTTGTGGAATCTCTTTGGTGGAACCCTTTTTTTGTTTTCTGTTCAGGTAATTAACTTATAAATCCCCTCTTTTACTAAGGCTGACGTGTCCATTATGTTATATGGATGAACCCTGCTTCCAAAGCCTTCCATCCCCGTGGGAGTCCCGTTGGCTAGAGGGGTGTACCCATGGGAGTCCCGTGGGCCACAGGGGGTCCCTGTGGGAGTCCTGTAGGTTAGGGGGGATTCCCACGGGAACCCCGCGGGACCCGCGGGATTCCCGCGATCCCTGTTCCCATGCAGACCTCTACTCTGCACCCTGTCCCCTCCTCCCTGCCCTGTCCATCGTACCTCTGCCGCTGGAATCCCGGATGATCTAGAGGCGTAGTGGGCAAGAGTGAGCTTTCTGTGCTCCTGCCCCGCTGCTAGCCCGGTCGGTCACTTCCAGTGAGTTCTGGCTTCAGCCGCTGAGCAGTACCGAGCAGGAGCGCTCTTTGGCGCTGATGCACGGCACTCAGCAGCTTCCTGAATGGCTCCTTTGAATTCTCACAGGGGGAGGTAGAGGGGACGGGGCACTGGTTGCAGAGCCTGGCAGGGCAGAGCACTTGAACATTAAACCGCCCGACTTGTATTTGAGTCAACCATTTTCCCTCCTTTTGGGGGGGAAATGGGGGTCTCGACTTATATTCGGATCGACTTATATTCGAGTATACGTGGTACTTTGGGGCCCTCTTATATACTCTCCCCAGCCAGGTAAATATGTTCAAATGCTGATGCAGATTCACCAAACTGAAGGGTTCTCATCAAATTTAGGAAGCATAGGAGCCTTTTTTCCAAAGTGCGCTAAGCGGGTAAACTGCAAATTAATACCTCTTAACTAACAGATGTAGCCAGCACTGTACACATTTATTTGCAGGCATTTTTTTTTTTTTTTCCTGTCCCTAGTGGGCTCACAATCTAAGGGTTTTTTGGTACCTGTGGAGGGTTAAGAACGGTTACCATATGACTCCAGAAAAAAGGAAGACAAATTGAAACATCCGGGCTTTACTTGTATGGCTTTCAATGGAAGTAAAACCTGGCTATCTCAATCCGACCTCCTTTTTCTGGAGCCATATGGTAAACCCAGGGTTAAGTGACTTACCCAGGATCACAATGGAGCTTAGTCTGCTGCACTAACCACTAGGCTACTCCTCCACTCTGCACAAGCACACCACCATCTGTTATAATAATAATAATAATAATAACTTTATTCTTCTATACCGCCACAGTCGCAAGACTTCTAGGCGGTTCACACTGAAGAGAGCTGGACAGTCAGCGAGTTACAATAGGGAATACAGTACAGTGGTGCCTCGCATAACGAACGCCTCGCACAGCGAACGCTGCGCACAACGAACTTCAGGTCTTGCTTCCTACAACGAACTTCGTTTCACACAACGAAGTCGCCCGAGCTGCATCCTTCCGCGCAGGCACTGCGCTTAACTGCCCTCTCTCCGCCTGGCTCCCTGTGCAGTGGCGGACCGTCGGCTCGCAGGGGCCCGGCGCCTACTGCTGATGCGTTGGGGGGGGGGGGGGCGGAGCTACTCTCGCCGCTTCCCCGATGCTAGAAAAAAAAAAATGTGTGGGATCGGGAAGTGATGGATGTATTAGCAGATGGCTACAATTTGCACTATGGAGCCCGATCCATAAAACATGAGGTTGAACGCCGGGTTGTGAACCAGTTAGCTGCAGCCTATGAGCAGAACCTCTTGCCCTGGGGATGCACGCTGCGTATCGCTGTCATCTTAGCATATTTTATGCTACAGAACGAATTATTTTTTTTAACATGTATTGTTATGGAAAAACGCGTTTCACATAACGAACTTTTCGCATAACAAACTTGCTCCTGGAACCAATTAAGTTCGTTGTGTGAGGCACCACTGTATATAGAAATTTACAGTATATAGAAATTTACAAAAAAAAAAAAAAAAAGCATATAGAATCTTACAAAAAGATCCGGGGTACAGCATCTAGAATCTTACATATAGCATATAGAGTCTTACAAAAGGCAGTGAAATACAGCAAACATAATCTTAAATAGGCAGCAAAAATTTAATGTTTAATGTTAGACATTATGGTGTTTGCATGCACTAATTCACTTGTTAAATCCATGCTGCATTAAGGAGCGGGAACCACTGTTTTCTCTAAGCCAGTGGTTCCCAACCCTGTCCTGGAGGACCACCAGCCAGTCAGGTTTTTTGGGATAGCCCTAACGACTATGCATGAGAGAGATTTGCATATAATGGAGGTGATGGGTATGCAAATCTGCCCCATGCATAGTCATTAGGGCTATCCCAAAAACGTGACTGGCTGGTGGTCCTCCAGGACAGGGTTGGGAACCACGGCTCTAAGCTGCGTGGGAGTCCTCCATCTACAATCCTGCCAGTTGGTGGGGCTGTTCCCCTATTGCGTTTTCAATAATGAGGGACAGGCAAGTTCTGCAGGACTTCGGGGAATTTGCCCGCCCCTAGCAACTGAAAACAGAATATTATAAGCACATAAGCATTGCCTCTGCTGAGTCAGTCCATCACGCCCAGCAGTCCGCACCCGCACCCAGGTCAATGACCTGTAGTGATCTATTACTCTACTACTCTATTACTTTACAGCCTTCTGTACTGTATAGTAACCCTCTAATTGTACCCCTGGATCCCCTTTTCCTTTATGAACTCGTCCAATCCCCTTTTGAACCCCAAAGTCATACTCTGCACTACCACCTCCTCTGGAAGCGTATTCCAGGTGTTCACCACCCTCTGCGTGAAGAAGAACTTCCTAGCATTTGTTCTGAACCTATCTCCCTTCAATTTTTTTGAGTGCCCTCTAGTTTTTATTGCCCCTGCTAGTCTGAAGAATCTGTCCATCTCTACCTTCACTATATCCTTCATGATCTTATGAGTTTCTATCATATCCCCTCTAAGTCTCCGCTTTTCCAGGGAAAAGAGCCCCAGCTTCTCCAGCCTCTCAGCATATTGAAGCAGCACCCCCTACTGGTAGTAATGCAGTTGGAGGACACCCGCTCAATTTAGAGGGAGCAGTGGCTGAACCTAGGCGGGTCTGGTGGAGAACAGACATGGACTGAATAACACAGTTAGCACATTGTACTTACAGCATGCTGATCAGCACTTTAGCAGCATCTCCTCGATAGGAGGTGCTAAGTACATGTGCACTAATTATAATCAGGTTTATATGCAGTTTTAAGTGTGGTAATGTCAAAGGACGTGTTGGACACACTCCCAACAATTGCTGTGCAGACTTTGCATGACTCATTTTCATGTTTGCTGTCAAGGTGTTTTAAGTGCAAAGTCTTAGCGCACGTTAGTAACTAAAAACCCTGAAAATATTGCTGAAGAAAGTGCAGAAACCTGCAGCCTTCTTTTAAGTTTCTTGTACTCTTAATTAGTGGATCAATTTTCAAACCTATGGTTAGCGTCCTGGTTATAGCTTGTCCGCATTTTCCTAGTGCTGCTGTCCACAATAGAGGTGCTGAATATCCATATTCAGTGGAGTCTGGTGCTGCCCGATTCAGGGAAAAAAATTTTTTGATTCGGTTTGGCCTATTGAATTGATTTTTTTTCAATTTGATTTACTTTTCTCGTCCAATAGAGTGTTTTTTTTTTCCCAAACATCCTAGTGGGTTTATTTTGTAGCCTCTTCACCCACCCCAGCTCCCTTCGCCCTCTCAAGCCCCATGTCGGCGCTGTAGTATAAACAAAATAAACAAAAAATATTTTTCCTCTCTGTTAGGTTCTAGCCCACGTTCACTGTCTTAACACCAGCTCTGGCAGGATATATATTTCAAATCTGATATATAGTGTAATCACAAAATAGAAAATAAAATTATTTTTTCTACCTTTTGCTGTCTGCTCATTTTATTATTCAAATCATTGTGGTCCTAGGCTCTGGTTTCTGTTTGTCTTCTGTTAACTCGCTTGCCAGAGTCTCCTGCCCATTTGACATTTTCTTCTTTCTCCGTACTCATCATCCATCTTCCTTCTCTGTACTTTCCCTTCTACTGCCATATCCAACATTTATTTCTTTCCTATTGTCCACCATCTCCCTCTCTCCCTGCCTTGTGCCCTGAGTCAAACCTCTCTATTTCCCTCCATGCAGCATCTCTTCCTTCCTCCCCTCTATTATCATGCACACATTTCTTTCTCCCCATGCACCATCTCTCCCTGCCCTCCATCCTATCTCCAACATTTATCCCTTTTTCTTCTCCATGCATGTCTCCCTCCCCTCCACCATATGCAGGCTATCTCCCTCTCACCCCTTTTTACCTCTGTTGCATCTCTCCCTTCTTCTCCTCCATTCCATCTCCACCAATTTTTCCTTTCTCCCCCCATGTGCAAAAGCTTTCTATCCTCCTGTGCAGCAGCTTTCCATCCCTCCTATTTCCATGTGCAGCACCTCCCAAACAACCCCCTTTCAGGCATCCTAAAGTAGCAGCAGCAGTGGTAGTGACCAGCATGGCAGAGGCAGCACGGTGTACAGGCTTCTCACGACCTGCCTGCCAGGGCTTCCCTCTGCCGCATCATCAGTGACATCATCAATGATGCGGCAGAGGGAAAGCCCTGGCGGGGCACGCTGTTAGAAGCCTGTTCACCACACTGCCTCTGACAAGCCAGTTTCTATTTCTAGTTCAATGCATAATCATGTGGAATTATATTTGTGATTCATTTTCCTTGATTTGATAAGCATTGTCTGTAGTAGACACAGCTTCTGATGTACTCATAATGTGCTTCTAGTTTATTCAAAGCCATTTGCACTCATCCCTGTACACAGTCTAATGGTGGTGGTTTTGTTTGCATGTACCCATCACTATGTTGTGTGGTGCGAGAAGGTTGCTCAACACCTCATTGCCATAAAGAAAATTATAAAATGAGGCATTCAGTTACAGAAGCACCCTATATATTGCTGTGGTTGATAGGTGTAATTTTGTAAAAAAGTTAATAAAAGATATTGGGTTGGGAGGTGTCACCAGGGAAGAAGGTTTGCATCTTTGTGGAATATAGGCCTAGAATTCCCAGAATGCACCGGGGTGGGCCAAGCTTCTGCACATAGCATATTATTAGGGAGAGTTGAGGACCCTGCATGGCCAGAGGAAGTTGAAGTGGATGCCATGATATTTCCGGATAGGAGGAAGATCAAGATTTTGGGTGTTTGGTCAGACTCGACTCTATCAGTGACTATCTTTGGCTGTAGTTAAGCCTTCATTTTTTCAAATGCGGCTCCTAAGCAGCTCTACCTCTCTACGCTTGAAATTTCACTGAAAGTCCAAGAAAAAGTCTCTGCTTGTTTGGCTGACATTGCTGCCTGGATGTCCTGCCTTCATCTGAAACCAAATATTCCAAGACTGAGCTCCTCTATCCTCCTAAACCCTTTGCTCCTCCTCCTCCTTTCTTCATCTCTCTAAATAATACTGTCATTGTTCCAGTCTCCTCTGCTCGCAACCTTGGAGTAATCTTCGATTCTGATCTCTCATTTTCTAGGTATATCCAACAAGCTGCTAAGACCTGTTGCTTCTATCTCTTCAATATCACCAAAATTCGCCCCTTCATCTCTGAGCAGTGAGCACACTACCCAGACCCTTGTCCAAGCTCTCGTAACCTCACGCTTAGATTACTGCAATCTGCTTCTAACTGGTATCCCTCAGTGTCGCCTCTCCCCCTTGCAATCTGTGCAAAACTCTGCTGCGCGATTCATCTTCTTACCAACCTCGCTACGCTCATGTCACCCCTCTCCTTAAGCCACTTCACTGGCTCCCCATCTGCCATCGCATACAGTTCAAGATCTTATTGCTGACCTACAAGTGTGTTCATTCTGCTGCCCCTCAATATCTTTCCTTGCTTCTCTCTCCTTATACACCTCCCAAAGAACTCTGTTCCTCAGATAAGTCACTCTTAGCGTTACCCTTCTCCTCCAGTGCCAATTCCAGACTTCATTCCTTTCATCTAGCTGCTCCCTATGCCTAGAATAAATTACCCAAGTTTGTCCATCAAGCCCCTTCCCTTGTTTAAAAGCAGACTGAAAACCGACCTTTTTGATAGCTTTCAATCCTTAACCCTACTCCTCTGCCCTCCAACCCATCCAGCTGATTAACTGTTCCCCTTAACTATATCCATGAGATCCTGTTTGTCTTTGGGAAGCAGAGCTGAGATTGTGATGTCATAATGCCTCATTCTACCAATAAGAGACAACCTCATCACTGATGTCACAATGACTTGATTGTCCTGTACTCCCCTCTGCCCTCCAAACCAGCCCGCTGATTAACTGTTCCCTTAACTGTATCCATGACATCCTGTTTGTCTGTCTTGCCTGTTTAGATTGTAAGCTCTTTCGAGCAGGGACCGTTTTCTTACTCTTTGTGACTCTCGGCAGCACTGAATGCGTCTGGTAGCGCTATAGAACTCTTTAATAGTAGTAGTAATGTTATCAAAATATGATTTTCAGATTGTGGTTCAATGCACAATATTGTAGAAACTGGGCTATTGCAATGCTCTATATCTGGGAATGTTATCCTCAAGATGCTGGGCATTGCAGGTGGTCCAGAATGTCACAGCATAGCTTATTTGTGGAGGTGGTAAGTTTGAGCATGTTACTCACCTTTTACAAATATTGCACTGGTTGCCTGTTACGTGTAGAGTTATATTTAAAGTGCTGGTGTTTATTTTCAGGCTATACATCATGGAGCACCTTGGTACTTATCACAGGTTATGAAGTGGTATCATCATCAACCACATCGCTCATTACGATCTGAGATGGCGAAGAGTTTGTCTATGGATGGGTTGTAGCAGGTGAACTATGCTGATCCTAGACCACCCCGCAGCATCGTTTTGTAATTGGAGGATACTAGAGCTAAGGCCATTTTGGTGGCCGGGGTGAAATTGTGGAACTTAGTTGGACAATTAAGGATGATGAACAATGGAAATTGGTATGACGAGTGAAGTGATTAAATTTGCGAAGGATTGCAAAGACCTACAATGAGACACAAGCGCGCTCGAGGAATGGGCTGTGAAATGGCAAATGAGGTTCAACGTGGATAAGTGCAAGGTGATGCTTGTCGGTAACAAAAATCATATACACGAATACAGGATGTCCGGTGCACTACTCGGAGAGACTCCCCAGGAAAGAGACTGACAAGTCAATGAAGCCATCCACACAATGCACGGCGGTGGTGAAAAGGGTGAACAGAATGCTAGGAATGATTAAGAAGGGGATCACAAACAGATCGGAGAAGGTTATCGTGTCGCTGTACTGGGCCATGGTGCGCCCCCATCTGGAATACTGCATCCAGCACTGGTCGTCATACATGAAAAAGGACATAGTACTACTTGAAAGGGTCCAGAGAAGAGCAACAAAAATGGTTAAGAGGCTGGAAGAGTTGCCATACAGTGAGATGCTAGAGAAACTCGGCCTGTTCTCCCTTGAAAAGAGGAGACTGAGCGGGGACATGATCGAAACATTCAAGATAATGAAGGGAATAGACTTAGTAGCGAGAGATTGTTCACCTTCTCCAAGGTGGAGCGAACAAGAGGGCCTTTTAAGGGGATAGATTTCGTACAAACGGAACGAAGTTCTTCTTCACCCAGAGAGTGGTAGAAATCTGGAACACTCTTCCAGAGGCTGTTATAGGGGAATGCACCCTCCAGGGATTCCAGACAAGGTTAGACAAATTCCTGCTGAACCAGAACATACACAGGTAAGGCTAGACTCAAATAGGGCATGAGCGGACTGCTACGCACGATGGACCACTGGTCTGACCCAGCAGCGGCAATTCTTATGTTCTTACCAGAATTGAAAAAGCTTTTGAAAACATCTTTATTTGTAGAAGCTTTTTTAAGTAGATGAGGAGCACTAACAGGAAGTAGTAAACACAGGATGAGCAAATTTATATTATATATTTTGATATTATTGTTTATTATTTAATGTAATGGATTTCATTTTGTACTTATAATTTATGTATGTACTCTTGGAACCTGCTTAGGTCTTAGATGGGCTATAAGCTTTTCAAATAAATAAATAAATAACCAAGGATGGTAAAATTATGCCCTTACCTGATAATTTTATTTCCTTTAGTCACTGCAGATGAATCCAGAGACTAGTGGGATTATGTCCATCAACCAGCAGGTGGAGATAGAGAGCACTGAGTTGTCCTTAGGTATATCTTGGACAGCTCAGCCTCCTGGCCATCCAGTATAGGTCTTCTCAAAGCAGTTGAAATAAAGCACATAAAACATATGAGACATATGAAATATATGCAACTCCTTTCCCTCACATGTGCTACCCGATCCACTGATGCTTTAAACTTGAGAATGCAATTTCAGCCGAAAGGCATGCCCAAACCGTGCCTGAGCGCAACAAAAACCCTTCAACGGGCTGGAGCTCTGGATTTATCTGCTGTGACTAAAGGAAAGAAAATTTTACCTTCCTTGTCATCAACAGCAGATGAATCCAGAGACTAGTGGGATGTACTAAAGCAGTCCAAACGTAGAGAGGGAAATAAACAAGTGAACGTGAAATCCCCCGTCCCCCAAATCCTACCCTGCAGCACACATCCAAGGAGATATGAAATTCCAGAGTGTATGTATCCCACGATCATACAGAGGCTAACCCCCATAGCACATGTGAACAGGAGCAATCCTCGCCTGAGAGCCCCACGCTGTGGAATTCACAGCTACAGCGCCCCTCCACGAATAGTATGAATGTAAAGCAGCATCCTATCGTGACTTCCCATATAACTGAAGCCGTCTCAAAGCCCATAGGGCACCCACAGGAGGCAAACTACTGACCAAGGTCAAGAAGAATGCCAGAGGAGAGGCAAGGCATCCCCTTGTAGCCAGACCCTATTCTGTACCCAGGCCACAAAGTATCAAGTGGCTTTCCCGGAGTCCCAAGGAGATACAGTGGCAACCTCAAGCCCTAAGGTAGCTGATCCTGCTGGAGATAGAGTATACTGGTTGTCCAGGAGGCTGTGCATCCAAGATATACCTGAGGCGAACTCAGTGCTCTCTATCTCCACCTGCTGGTTGATGGACGTAATCCTATTAGTCTCTGGATTCATCTGCTGTTGTTGAATATCATTGTGTATCTCTCTAGTACTGAATTCCTAATAATAGTATAAGTGTAAGAAACAGGATGTACTGTGTGATGATTAGAAATGTATATATTTTTTCTTTTTCTATATTATTTAAATGGAGTCCTTATCATTACTTTGATTGAATTATGTTGTTAACCACTTTGATCCTTTTTTGGCTATTTATAACATAGTAAATGATGGCAGATAAAGACCTGTCACCCAGTCTGCCCATTAGTTATACCCATTAAAATACAGTCAAACCGTGGAGAGCAAGTAACTTGGTTTATGAGTGTTTTGCAAGACGAGCAAAACATTTTCTTAAATTTTAACTTGATAAACGAACATTGTCTTGCAGTACGAGCATACGTACGTGTGTAACGTCAAATATGCACAATATATGCGTGTCGCCTCACTGATTGTGGCTGACCGTAATACATGCACCCGCAGTTCAAGCACACACAACATACGCACATCTCACGCTGAGCGCGGCTGAAAGTAATAAAAGCATCACGCCCAATTCACCCACAGTGTAGTGACTGTTCGAAACGAGTGAGATCTTGCGATACAAGTACGCACGGTACCCTATTTTCTATTCAAGTTTTTGGGATGTGGAACAAATCGTCCGAGTTTCCATTATTTCCTATGGGGAAATTCGCTTTGCTATACGAGCGCTTTGGATTACGAGCATGCTTCTGGAACGAATTATGCTCGCAAACCAAGGTACTACTGCACATGATTAAATGAACTTGTCTCTTCTTTGCTATTTCTGGGTCATAGACTGTAAAGTCCATCTGGTATTGTCCTAGGTTCCAAATTTTGAGGTTGTCATCCAAGCTCACTCCAGCCTAGCCAACCATCCTGTTTGCAGGATATCTACCGTAAAGTCTGGCTAGTAACATCCTCATGTTCTAAGTTAGTGGAGTTCCCGTTGATGCCCTCCACAGCCCAATCCTACACCAAATCATCGCATATAGGACACAGACCATGCAAGTCTGTCCAGTACCGACCATAACTCCTTAATTTGCATTCTTTGTTTTCTAATTAAAGATCTTCTGTGTTTATCCCACGCTTTTTTAATTCCATCACCGTTTTCCTCTCTACCACTTCCCTCCAGAGAGCATTCCAGGCATCTACCACCCTCGATGTGAAAAAGAATTTCCTAGCATTGCTCCTAAGTCTTCCTCCTTGTAACCTCAAATTATGTGGTATATAAAAATTTTTCATAAACATAAACACTTAAAACCAAAAAGGTCCTGAGTTACTAAGTCTTATCTCCCCCCCTTTCCCCTGAATTCTACATTTTGTGCCCCAATTTCTGGGCTTTGGAACATCAATAATTGGGTGATCAGTCATTTATTGATGGTAATTGGCCCTCATTAAAATCTGCACGTACATCTGGATGCATGGTAACTCTTAGGTTCTTTTATTCTTATGCGCTTTGTTCAGCTGTGAATTTTAGTGTTTGGTGTGTCACATACATGAACGTTGTCTGTCTGGTATGTTACAAGTTTCAAGTTTAATAAAATTTTTGATTAATCGCTTAATCATATTTCTAAGCGATGAACATTTAAAAAAATTACAGTATTTGGGGGGACAATACAATACTTAACAATATTTTACATCCAAGCGGACTAAAAGAAGAATGAAATACAAAATCATTAAAGAAAAGTAAGACAATCAGGGTAAAAAAAACGAAAGACAGGGCAAACAAAAGTCATAATATTAAACTATAGAAATAAAAGTTTAACCAGCGGACTGCTAACTAATTATCAAAAGCATCCTTAAAAAGAAAAGTTTTTAAATTACTGTTAAATTTCTCCAGATTACGTTCTTCCCTTAAGTAAATAGGGAGAGAATTCCAAATTTGAGGTGCAGTAACAGAAAAAATAAATTGCCGTCTTGTATTAATAACCCTAAGAGAAGCTGAGAAGAATGGCTCTAGTCGAAAAAGACTCTCATCAAGTCATGATACGATTAACCTTTGGTGAAATAAATGCCTTCTGTAATCCCTATTTGTTCACTTGATTTGATGAAGTACAGTAGGTAAACCTGTTGTCAGAGTATCCATAAACCTATCTAGCAATAATGCAGATTTAATTGCCCAGTGATAAAGCACTGAATCAATATTTGGTATAGAAGTTCTTTTATTTCAGGCGCAGCATTCCATTACCCACGAAAGCCTGAATTAATGAAATGGTAATGGAGCGGCTTTGATTAGATTTTGACAGCTAAAAGCGTTCTCAACATAAAATGCTGCTTATCATTGCCTCAATGTCTTCCTAAGACAGCAGCCAGAATACTTTGCCGTCAACAAAGATATTGTAATAGAACCGTGTTGCAAAACTGTGTGCTGTGGCCCACTCGTATGCCTCTTGAGATTTCAGGTGTGCCGCGGCACACTGGGGAGGAGGAGAGGCGCCGGCCTATAGGACGCGCCTCTTGCGGCAAGAGGAACGTCCTGTAGGCAATCAGCCGGCACCAGCGCCTCTCCAGCCCTCTTCCCTGCCGGCACCCCTCACTGGCATCTCGGGGCCCATCCGAAGGGCCTTCGCGCATGCGCGGACATCGAGGTGAGACGTCGCACGTGCGCATGACATCATCACGGCAACGCCCCCGCACTTCGTGTCTCGAGCTGCGGCCACTACCGTTAGCCTGCCGCAACTCGAGAAAGTTTGCGGGATACTGTTATAGAAGGCTCATGAATAAACCCTATGGGCCAAATGTGATAAATGGCACCTAAATTTTAGGCACTGTTCTGTATACAGTTGTCAATCAGCCGCTAGGAGTCTTTTATAGAATCACACCTAGCAATGGCCATTAAGCTTGTCGAATCAGTTTGGGTTGTGTGTGGAATTTACTCCCTCTTATACGAACGCATCTCTGGTAGCGGTAACTGCTATGAGCGTCGGAGCAGTTACCGCCTCTGCCAATGCTAAAACCCGCGCTATGCGTTCGTAAAAGAGGGGGTTTAGCTAGGTGTTGGTAGGGGTCCACGATTTGGGTGCCTAACCTAGGTGCCATAGAGCCATTGGCTCTATGAGTCCAATATTCAGCTGGCAAAGATGCCCCTTCCACAGCCCTGCCCCCTTTTCCGTTGCTCACAAAAATATTTGCATGCACATCGTTATAGAAAAGCGTGTAGCAAGATGCACATGCAAAGCCATCTTGCTGCCAATTATTTATGCCAATTATTTATGGTTTATTTATTTATATCCCGCCCTTACCCAGGGCGGGTTACGAAAAATACATACACTTCTCCCTCCATATTCGCTGTGATAGGGGATTAACAGAACCGCAAATACAGAAAAACCGCGAATAACTTTTTCATGTTATTCGCTGTTTCCTATTAAAAACCATCGTGAATATGGTGGAACCGCGAATAACACGGTGGGAGACCTGGCCTGTTCCTGAAGGAGAGGCAAAACAGGGTGAAGCAAGTGCTGGGAATCGGCAATCTCTCTATGCAAGCTGACGGAACTTGGGGGGGAGGAGCCAGCAAGCTAAAAACCGTGAATAATCGAAACCGCGAATGCTGAAACCGCGATTACCGAGGGAGAAGTGTACATATAAATGAACACCAAATAATTCAATACAACACACACTACTTACAACAAACTAGGTGGGCCACCAGCACTCCACTTTCAACACATGCTTCAAAATCCTGCTCCATATTTCATCAAAAGATGCCCGTTTTAGTAATCGCTTAAAAACTTGCCAAGTTATGCTGTTGACATATGTATAAGGGTAGCTTATTCCATTCCCTCGGGCCCATACAACAAAATATGCTATCCCTGCCAGTCTAACAGATGGAATATGTAATTCTACCAACCCAGCAGGCCATAGTTGATGAGACGGGACGTGTGGCAGATACTCTCGATTAAACATTTTGGGGCCAAATTGTGCAAGCACATATAAACCATTAATAGCAACTTATAATGGCTCCTATAGGACAACTTTAACCAATACAGACTCACATGGTACTCAGACACATGATCCCGCCTCTCCAACCTAAACAAAGCCCTTATCACTGAATTCTGTGCTACCTGGAGAGCACACAAAGCCGAAGCTGGCACTCCCAGGAGCACCAGATTACAGTAATCAAGGGCAGAAAGGACAATCGTCTGCAAATTAGTTTTACATGTACGTTCAGATAAATAGGATCTTAGACCATACATAATGCAGAGGTTAAAAAAGACTTTCATAGAAACATGATGGCAGATAAAGGCCAAATGGTCCATCTACATCATTCATTGTCTCCTCCTCTCCCTATTGGCTAAGGCTCTTAACACTTGCATTGTGATGTCATAAAACTTTGTGGTTATAGAAACATAGATCACTGTTATACTAATCACCTTTGTTTTACTTCAAACTCTAATTGCAACACAAGCTGATGTGGTTAAGTGAACACTCAGACCCGCAGCTGAGGTCCGGTGAAACAAGTTCACGGAGCAGCTGTTAAGGAGACCATCATTGTTGTTCACAGTCTCCTCCACCAAACAAAGACTAAATAACCACACACAAACTTGAAGAAAATAAAATAATAAATTTAACAGCAACTTAACTTTGAATGGTGTGGATGATACACATAACTGCTCCGGGCTCCTCCGTTTATTCACAATACCGACCCCCCCCAACCTAGGTTTCACCCGCTGGCTTCTTCAGGAGGGGTACTACAATTACAAGATGACTCAAATCAGCACTACACCACACACCTTGCTAACTTAATAAACACTACATTTTGAAATACTCAATATAAACACTCTCTCTGCAACTTACCGGCACAAACACTCCATACTGCACACACACACGCACTGCTGACAAGAGGAACTTCCCAGCAGGCCACGCTTTTGCTACCTGCTACGTCATCACTCCTTACATCATGAGTGAAAGATTATAGTTGAAACCATTCAATATCATTGTTTAATCCTGCGGGGCCAAGGTATGCCATTGGAATATAAACTTCTGCCGCATTACCGAAAAGATGTGCTGAGACTAGAGTCGGTGCAGAGAATGGCAACCCGGATGATCGCGGGTCTCAAGGATCTCCCTTACGAGGAAAGGCTGGATAAGTTACAGCTCTACTCACTCGAGGAACGCAGAGAGAGGGGAGACATGATCGAGACGTTCAAGTATCTCACGGGTCGCATCGAAGTGGAAGAAGATATCTTCCTTCTCATGGGTCCCTCGGCAACCAGGGGGGCACCCGTGGAAAATCAGGGGAGGGAAACTGCACAGTGACCACAGGAAATTCTTTTTCACTGAGAGAGTGGTTGATCGCTGGAATAATCTTCCACTTCAGGTCACTGAGGCCAGCAGCGTGCCTGATTTTAAGGCCAAATGGGATAGATACGTGGGATCTATTCACTGAGTTAGGTGGGGAAGGGTCATTGCAGTGGGCAGACTGGATGGGCCGTGGCCCTTATCTGCCGTCTATTTCTATGTTTCTATGTATGTAAATAGAGAAGATGTTGAGTAATATTTCCGGATTTTTTATGAGCACACATAAGAACAGTATATTGTAATTCCTCAATGGAGTGCTGTTGTTCAATCCAATGGCTAACTAGGGGGGCAGTAGCAAGCTGTGTGGTGTAGTGCTGATTTGAGTGTTCCCTCTAAGCTGAGCAGGTGTCCTCCAGCTGCATTGCTACCACTAGGGGGTGGAATATTTTCAGTCGCTAAGGACAGGTATGTTCCCTGGAGTCCTGCAGAACTTGCCTGTCCCTCACAATTGAAAAATGTGACAGTAAAACAGCACCCTCTATTGGTGAGACTGTGGGTGGAGGACTCCTGCTCAGCTTAGAGGGAAAGCCAGCGGGTGAAACCTAGGTTGGGGGGTCGGTATTGTGAATAAACGGAGGAGCCCGGAGCAGTTATGTGTATCATCCACACCATTCAAAGTTAAGTTGCTGTTAAATTTATTATTTTATTTTCTTCAAGTTTGTGTGTGGTTATTTAGTCTTTGTTTGGTGGAGGAGACTGTGAACAACAATGATGGTCTCCTTAACAGCTGCTCCGTGAACTTGTTTCACCGGACCTCAGCTGCGGGTCTGAGTGTTCACTTAACCACATCAGCTTGTGTTGCAATTAGAGTTTGAAGTAAAACAAAGGTGATTAGTACAACAGTGATTTATAAGTATCACCTTGGATAAATATATTCCCTTGCTGTTTTTTGATTATAGAAACATGGAAACATGATGGCAGATAAAGGCCAAACGGCCCATCTAATCTGCCCATCTGCAGTAACCATTATCTCTTTCTCTCTCCGAGAGATCCCACGTGCCTATCCCAGGCCCTTTTAAATTCCGACACAGTCTCTGTCTCTACCACCTCTTCTGGGAGACTATTCCTTGCATCTACCACCCTTTTTATAAAAATGTATTTCATTAGATTACTCCGGAGCCTATCACCTCTTAACTTCATCCTATGCCCTCTCAATGCAGAGTTTCCTTTCAAATTAAAGAGACTCGACTCGTGCACATTTGCATTACGCAAGTATTTAAACGTCTCTATCTTATCTCCCCTCTCCAGCCTTTCCTGCAAAGCATACAGATTGAGATCTTTATTAAGTCTGTCCCCATACGCCTTATCATGAAGACCACGCACCATTTTAGTAGTCTTCCTCTGGACCGACTCCATCCTTTTTATATCTTTTTGAAGGTGCGGCCTCCAGAATTGTACACAATATTCTAAACGAGGTCTCACCAAAGTCTTAAACAGGGGCATCAATACCTCCTTTTTCCTACAGGCCATACCTCTCCCTTTGCAACCTAGCATCGTCCTTCTAGCTTTTGCCGTCACCTTTTCAACCTGTTTGACCACCTTAAGGTCATCACATACAGTCCCACCCAAGTCCCACTCTTCCGTCGTGCACATAAGTTCTTCACCCCCTAAACTGTACCGTTCCCTCGGGTTTTTGCAGCCCAAATGCATGACCTTGCAATTCTTAGCATTAAATTTTAGCTGCCAAATTTCAGACCATTCTTCAAGCTTCACCAGGTCTTTCTTCATGTTATTCACGCCATCCGGCATGTCTTTCCTTATCATTGCCTGCACTTGCCCCCTAAATTGATTGTTAGCACCCAATTACTGGCACTAATTGATTCATGAGGCAATTAAATTGCATGTGTAAATTGGGTGCATGCTCAAATTTGCATGGACAACCGTGGTTGCCATATATAGAATCTTCGACTGCTACTGCTGTTTATTATTTCTATAGTGCCGAAAGGCGTACAAAGCGCTGTACATTTGACATGTAATAGACGGTCCCTGATCAGAAGAGTTTACAATCTAATTTGGACAGACAAGTGGGATATATATAGGGCAGGGGTAGGGAACTCCGGTCCTCGAGAGCCGTATTCCAGTCGGGTGTTCAGGATTTCCCCAATGAATATGCATTGAAAGCAGTGCTTGCAAATAGATCTCATGCATATTCATTGGGGAAATCCTGAAAACCCGACTGGAATATGGCTCTCGAGGACCGGAGTTCCCTACCCCTGACATAGGGGGTTGGGGAGTTTCTTGCAGGGGGGAATGATAGGATGCACGTAGGTATATTTTGCGGTGAGAGTGAGTTAGGAGTTGCAATCTGGGGAAAGTTCTTAAGAGCCTTTATTGGTAAAAGTATTTCATGATCAATGCATGTACTTGTGAATTCTGTTTATGGTCCACACTCTCAGTTGGTATGAAAAAGACTTTCTAAATTACCCTCTGTCCATGGATTCTACATAGGTCATCCAGAGCTGGGTGCTCAAATCGATCTCACCTAAAGGTCCAGAAGTTACCAGGCTTGCAGGTAACTAATATTTTTAGGCAGAGGAGGGCTCACATATTAAAGAGTTAAAGGGGGAATTGAACCTGGCTCCTGTTTCCCACTGTCCACTGCACTTACCACTAGGCTACTCCATCCACTTGTTTACTGCTTTCTTAGGAATGGCCACAATATGTATCTAGAGTGGTCGTAGAGCTTTGAATCTATTGCCCTGGGTACCATCTTCATAGGGGTATCAGTGCAGGTGCCTCTCCTCCTCTCTGCCCCCTGCGTGCCTCCTTAAATATTCACCGGCATGAGCAGCATCGTCTACCTACTGCTCGCACTAACCTTGGCTCCCTTCTGATGTCACTTCCTGGTTGAGGGACCAGGATGTGATATCAGAAGGGAGCTGAGGCCGGCATGAGCAGCAGGTGGAAGATGCTGCTCGCGTCGGTGAATATTTCAAGAGGTATGTGAGGGACGGGGAGCACTTAAGCAGCGGGGAAGAGTGGGGGGGGGGGGCGCATGGCATGACAATGCAAGGTACCATCGTCCCAGGCACTAACCTCCCTCGCTACGGCACTGATTGCCACTGTCCCATCTTGGGGGGGGGGGGGGGGGATCAGCCTTAATCCCTCCAGTGGTCAGCTGGTCAATTAGGGCCTTTTTTCTGACTTAGGCTCCCTTTTAGAAATCCGTGCGGCAAATGCTCAAGATGCCCATCGATTCCTATGAGCATCTGAGCATTTACCGTGCTGGCCCGCACTGCTGGCGTAGGTAATAGAGGGGGGGTTGGTCCTGACTGACACAAGTCTAGATAAAAATGCCATGGACCTGTTTTCTCTTCCATTATTGCCAATTGTAAACTTGCCCAATTCCCGCCCAAAACACGCCTCCAACACACCTCCAACACACCTCCTTGCTATTTGGACAAACTCGGTGAAAAATATCCCAATACTATCTTTTTGAAAATCATGATTTAGACATTTTTGGCGAGAAAAACATCCGTCTGCCGCTTTGAGCCACTTTTCAGATGTTTTTCTCTTTTGAAATATGCACCATATTAACACGTTAAGATTCCTGATTATTTTGTAAATGATGCATGAAGATAACATGACCTCTTGTCCTTCGTGGTATAATATACTGTCGCAATATCTTCTGTGGTTTCATTGCACCGGGATTGCTTAGCGCATCCATTTTTGGCTTCCGATAAGCCACTAAAGATATTTCAGTCTGCAAAATTCCACGGCCGCAGGCCTGAAACCTGTTCTTGTGAAATAATGTTCCTAAGCAAATGAACCTTGAGAAAGGGAATGTGAAAAGGAGCAGGGATCCCGCTGACTTGTCAAGAACAATAAGGAAAAGTTAGCAGCGACTTGGAAAGCAGTCAGAAGATCTCATTACAGTACGTCACCACTGCAGCGCTGCTGCTCAGAACCCTGTGAGAATGGCAGGCAGGCGAAGCACTTTGCTATTCAAGTGGAAAATTGTTACTGCTCAAAATAGCCCCGTGTATTATTTTATTCATAAATGAAGCACAGTTTGACGCAGCTGAAGGGCGCGCTGCCTTTAGTCTTGCTGCCTGCATGAAAGCCCCCTCAAATATGTTCGCCTAGCAGCGTGTGCTGGCCTGAATGAGGTGTGCTTGGAGCAGATCGAAAAAGTTAAAGAAGTCTGCTTGGAAGCAAACATCGTTTTAGGAAAATGATGAGGCCCGGCCGAGGCTGTTCCATGATTTACAATTCGGATACGGCCAGTTCACAGCTTCAAAAGAGCGGGATCGGTTTTCAGTACTAATTGAAACGTTAGCCAGTGGGCACTTAAATGAATATGTGCAGTGAGGGCCAAATTCTAGAAACGGCATCCTGATTGTAGGCGGCAGAGAGATGGTGGGCAATGGTCTGAAGAGAGAGAAGTTGGACCTGGGGTGGTGTGGAGGAAGAGGGAAAGATACTTGAAGGGAGAACTGTTGGGAAGAGAAAGGGAGAAATAGTGGACCTGGGGAAGGGAGGCAGGCATGCAGGGGGAAAGATGGTATGGGGCAGTTGGGAAGAGAAAGGGAGAGAAGTTGGATCTGGGGATGGAAGGGAGTGAGGGAGAAATGTTAGGCCTGTGGATAGAAGACAAAGAGATGCAGCATCTCTCTTTTTTCCCCTCCATTTCATTGTTCAGCATCAAGAGGGGAGGGAAGAAAAAAACAGAAAAGAGAGGGAGCAAAATGTTGGACCATGGGGATAGAGGAGCAGAGATGGACCCATGGGAGGGCAGGAGGGAAGAGAGCTGGGATAAGAAGATGCTAGGAGATGGAAAGAAAGGGGCAGGGAGTTTTAGACTGACCAGAGGATAGAGGGAGGGGTGAGCCATGTGGATGAGGTCAAAAGGCAAATGACAAGATGAGTGAGAGAGAAGTGAGTACAGTGGTAGAAATGTGGTAATGGGGAGTAGATACCACTGTCTAAGCAGCCAATCGGGACGCATGCTTTCTAAAAAAAAAAAAAAAAACCACTCGAGGCAGACCACCTACACTGTAGGCTTCTGTCGGGGGTGTAGGCAGGTGCCTAGGGATGCTTAAGCTCGCCCAAGGCTGGGCGTCGGTGTGGTTTTTGCCAGGAAGTAGCCTTAGGCAAGCTTAAGTGGCCCAAGGCGACTCCCTAGGGCCGCGATAGGCACCTGAAATTTATTTTATTTATTAGGCGGCTTTGCAAAAGTAACATTCACAAAATGGAACAAACAAAAATTCTACAAACATTTCACAGATCCTCATAATGCGCTCATCCTAAAACCAGCATTAAAGCAAAGACATCTTTAATTAAAATGCTTCTATAAAAAATGTAAGTTTTAAGCCTTTTTTTTTTTTTTTTGAACTTATGAATATCAGATAAGGCTCTTTGGGGTCCGGTTAATTTGTTTCAAATAGATGCGGCCGCTAAACTGATGGCGGCAAGGAAATCTCCCTGCTGCGATCAGGTCAGTGGCCGTGGCAGGGAACCACCGAAACCCACCGCGAGTCGGCCAGCAGCCAACCTCTCCCACACTTGCTGGCACCCCCCCCAATTCCTCGCTTCCCTGCCCTCTCCTCCAATTTTTCTACCCACCAAATGCCCTCCCCTTCCTCCCTCCTTCCCTCCCCCACCTCCCCTGGTTCTACCAAATGTCTTCCCATCCAGTCCTTCATTTAAATATCAGCTGCTCCAGGGGGCCCCTGTGGACTGGATGCCCTTCCCTTCTCCCTCACCCTGTTGCAAAGCCCCCCCCCCCCCCCACACCTTTTAAAATGCAAGGGCAATGCTCTAGTGCTGCTGGTGGCTAGCTCAGCGCTGTCCCCAGTGGCAGGGGGTAGTCCGTCCTGGGCACCCTCTTGGTGGGGGCACCAGCACCCATCCTCTTCTCTGCCCTCCTCCTTCCCCACCCGCACTGTGCATGCATGCCTCTTCCCTCCCCCCCCGTACCTTTTTAATGTTTGCGGCATGAGCAGCAACCCCAAGCTGCTGCTCGCACCAGCATTGTATTGTTTCTGACGTCACATCCTGAGCCAGCGCCTAGAAAGTGATGTCGCAGGAAGAGCTGACGCTGCCGCGAGCAGCAGGTTGGGTTGCTGCTCAAGCCATGAACGTTAAAAAGGTACGGGGGAAGGGAAGGGGGGGCACGCGTGGTAGGAGGAGATGGGTGGGCGGAGAAGAAGGCAAGGGAGGGGTGCTACCATTCAACCTCGCTACGCCACTGGCTGTCCCTCTACCTCTGTCTGCCCAAACAGAAACAGGAAGTTGTGTCAGAGAGGGGGCGGGGGCAGACCATGGCAGAGGAACAGCGCCGAGGAAGCCACCCGCAGTGCTAGAGAATTGCTGCTGCACCGGCCACCCCTTTGAAAAGGTAGGGGGGGGCTTCGGAACAGAGTGGGGAAGAAAGGAAGGACAAAGCAGCCCACAGGGTCTCCTTAGAACTGTGGGGCCTAGGGCAGCTGCCTTGTTTGCACCCCCCCTCCCCCCATGACAGCCCTGCACACAGGCAATTTAACTAGACAGGAGCCTCTTATTTTGAATACTGACTCCAATTTTATCTTCTCCATTGTTAAGTCCATGATCTGAAGCAGCTCACTTAAAATTCTGTACCAAAACAAATGCTTGAGCCTTTGATGCTCTGCATGGTCAGAAATATCCAAGTCAGTCAATCTCATTCATCGCTTTAGGGTTTTGTAACACACATTTTTCTGGATTCTGTAGATGGCGTCCGGATTTTGGCACCTAGCTTTGGGCATGCTTCTGAGATGCATGCTCAACTTAATTGGGTAATGAGCCATTAAAGAGCAATAATTGAGAGCAATTAAGATCTGTACATGTGTCTGGCTGCACACTATTCTATAATGCTTGGGGCTCAAATCTCAAAGCATAAGAACATTGCCATACTGGGAAAGACTGAAGGTCCATCAAACCCAGTGTCCTGTTTCCAACAGTGGCCAACCCAGGTCACAAGTACCTGGCAAGATCCCAAGGAGTACAACGGATTTTATGCTGCTAACCCAATGAATAAGTAGTGGATTTTCCCAAGTCCATCTTAATAAGGGTTTATAGACTTTTAAGAAATTATTCAAACCCTGCTGAGCTAACTGCTTTCACCACATTCGCCAGCAACAAATTGCAGAGTTTAATTATACATTAAGAACATAGGAATAACCAGACCAATGGTCCATCTAGCCCAGCATCCTGTCCTCACGGTGGCCAATCCAGGTCACCAGAACCTGGCAAAACCCCCAAGAGTAGCAACATTCAATGCTACCGATCCAGGGCAAGTAGTGGCTTCCCCCATGTCTGTCTCAATTACAGACTTTGGACTTTTCCTCCAGAAAAATGTCCAAACCTTTCTTAAAACTAGAAATGCCATCTGCTCTCTCCCCAACCTCTGGCAATACGTTCCAGAGCTTAACTATTCTCTTAGTGAAAAAATATTTCCTCCTATTGGTTTTAAAAGTATTTCCCTGTAACTTTGAGTATCCCCTAGTCTTTGTAATTTTTGACAGAGTGAAAAATTTTAACTGTTTTAGTCTTTCCTCATATGAGAGGAGCTCCATCCCCTTTACCATCTTGGTCACTCTTCTTTGAACCTTTTCTATCGCCGCTATATCTTTCTTGAGATAAGGAAACCAGAATTGAATACAATACTCCAGGTGAGGTCACACCATGAAGCGATAGAGGCATTAAAACATTCTTAGTCATGTCAACCATCCCTTTTTTTAATAATTCTTAGCATCTTGTTTGCTTTTTTGGGCAGAAAGTTTAATTGTATTTACGACAGCCAGATCTTTTTCATGGGCGCTAACCCCAAGGTAAACCCTAGCATCTGGTAACGGTGATTTGGGTTATTCTTCCCAATGTGCATCACTTTGCATTTGTCCACATTAAATTTCATCTGCCACTTGGATGCCCAGTCTTCCAGCTTCCTAAGATCTGCCTGCAATTTTTCACAATCCTCATGCATTTTAACAACTTTGAACAGTTTAATGTCATCTGCAAATTTAATCACCTCACTCGTCGATCCAATTTCCAGATCATTTATAAATAAGTTAAATAGCACTAGTACAGATCTCTGTGGCACTACACTGTTTACTCTTCTCCATTGAGAAAAATGTCCATTTAACCATACCCTCTTTTTTTCTATCTGATAACCAATTCCTAATCCACAACTGAACTTTGCCACCTATCTTATGACTCTTTACGTACGTTTATTCACATCTTCAAAGAAGTCAAACAAATTGGTGAAGCAAGATCTTCCTTGGCTGAACGCATGCTGACTTGGTCCATTAAATCATGTTTGTCTATGTGTTCCACAGTTTTATTTTTTATAATTGTTTCCATCATGTCCGGCACTGAAGTCGGGCCTACTGAATCTCCCCAGACCCCTTTTTAAAAATCGGCATAAAATTTGACCACCTTCCAATCTTCAGGTACTTCAAACAGTTTTAGCAACAGATCACTAACAGCAGGTCAGCAATTTCATGTTTGAGTTCTTTTAGTACCCTGGAATGTATGCCATCTGGTCCAGGTGATTTATCACTTTTTAACTTGTCGATTTGGCTTAGTACATCTTCTAGATTCACCGAGATTTCTTTCAGTTCCTCTGCATCATTACCCTTGAAAACCATTTCCGGTTTAGGTAGATCTCTTACATCTTCTTCCATAAAGACCGAAGTAAAGAATTCATTCAGTCTCTCTGCTATGGCCTTATCCTCCCTGAGTGCCCCTTTTGCTCCTTGATCATCCTACGGATTCCCTCACACGTTTTCTGCTTCTGTTGTACCTAAAAAAATTGTTGAGTATTTGCCTTTTTGGCAAGTTTCTCTTCATATTCTTTCTTAGCTTTCTTTATCAGTGCTTTGCATCTAATTTGCTCTTCTATTATTTTCTTCCTTCGGATTCTTTTTCCATTCTTTAAAGGATTTTTTTTTGGCTCTAATAGCCTTTTTCACTGATTGAAGAAATATTTTCTTCAATTTGCTGCAAATCTACTACTTAATAGCTTCATTGCATGCCCCCTAGTCCTAGTATATTTGGAAAGAGTAAACAAGTTATTCTTGTCTACCCATTCTGTTCCACTCCACTCAGTATTTTATAGACCGCTACCATATCTCTCCAGAGCCATCTCTTCTCCCAGTTGAAAAGGGAAAGAAAAGGGGAAAGGATTTGAACCTTTTTGATACCACCTTTTTGTAGTTTTACAACCACATTCAAAGCGGTTTACATACAGGTACTTCAAGCATTTTCCTTATCTGTCCTGGTGGGCTCACCATCTGTCTAACGTACCTGGGGCAGTGGAGGATTAAGTGATTTGTCCAGGGTCACAGGGAGCAGCTTGGGATTTGAACCCACAACCTCAGGGTGCGGAGGCTGTAGCTCTAACCACTGGGCCACACTCTTTTCTAGCCCCAGCCGCTTTAGCCTTTCCTCTTGGGGAGGTCTTCCCAACCCTTTTATCGTTTTAGTTCCATAACTCAAAAGGGATGTTGGTCATGGGAGGGAAATGAGCATGTCAGGGGCATTCCAAAAAGTTGTACACATTGTTACATAATCATGGGTCAATGTGCCCACTTTGGGTGTCAGCATTTATGCCAGGCTTTAGCAAGCATACTGTAAGACTGGCACCCAAATTTAGGACATAGGAGTCAGAACTAAACATGATCCTATAAAGGGAAATATGATAAAGTACCTGAAAAGGGAGTGTGTTCTTTATAGAATCACACTTAGCGCTGATCTTCTTCTGCATGCATTTTTAAGTGTAATTTCTCAGTGGTTCAGGGGACCTCCAGCCAGTCGGGTTTTCAAGTTATCCCTAATGACTATGCATCCCTAATAACTTCAAGAAGCCTTCTATTGCACTTATAATTTTTGATTACCACATAATAAATATATTTATGTCACACATATTACCAAACCACACACTCTGTGAACAAACCACACTAGGCAACTTTTTTCTTTATAAAATGGCTCAATGGGAATATCCCATTGGGCCAGAAAACCTGGCCTGGAACGACGCCTTTTGTTTTTCAGTTCCTTTCCAAAACCACATTGTCCCGTTTTTAAAATTATCACACGTTCTCTTGCTGTGTTTCAAATTGTTACCACAGTCTCATGTTGTTCAACCACAGTGATTATAGGTATCACCATTGGACTCTACAATCATGTTGCTCAGTCGGCATGAGACATGTTTGAATGCCTGACTCCTCCATTATGTGCAAAACTCTCTCAAGCGTATTCTTTAGGGATATCTTGAAAACCCGACTGGCTGGGAGTCCCCCAGGACAGGGTTGAAAATCACTGATGTATAGAATCTAGCCCATAATAAATTTTTACACCGTTAGGACTCTTGCTTGCTTCAGCATGGTAATAAGAAAAGTGAGTTCTCCATCACCCTGCAATTGCTGAGCCACAGCAGACCCAGACTAATAGAATCAGTTCCTGGGTATTTGTTCAGGCTACATATTTTTCACAAATGGTTAAAATGCCTCTTGGCACTTGGCTTTAATTATCTGCAATTTGATCTGGGTTCAGTAGTTCATGATCGCTCATGCAGAAATGTCTCGGCCAACAATGAAAACCAGATCACACGTAATTAGGAAACAGAATGTGATATGGACTGAGGTTAAGCTCTCTTACCGATCCAGATGAGCTTGAGATATGCGAGGAGGGGTTATCTTGCAGTCTTTGGTGTGTAGTACTGTATATCATGTGTCTACTTTTTAGTTTTGAGTGCAGAAATAATTTTAGAGCCACAGAAAAATGTATTGGAACACTGAGGCCCGGATTCTGTAACTGGAATCGCGCCTCCAGCAAAGGTAGACCGGGGTTTTCCTGACCTACATTTCTGGGGCCTACCTATGATGTGAATTGCGCCTGTCTAGGTATTTTAGGCACCGGATCATAGGCAAGACAGAAATCCTGTCAGATTGAAAGGGACACAAGAGGGAAGGAAATGCAAGAAAGTAAGAGGCTGCAAACTCAAGTGTATGTACACGAAGAACGCAAGGAGCCTAAGGAATAAGATGGGGGAATTGGAAGCTGTGGCATAAAAAGATAACCTCAACATCATCGGCATCACAGAAACATGGTGGAACGAGGAAAACGTCTGGGACACTGTGCTACCGGGATACAGGCTATACTGCAGAGATAGAGTGGGGTATTGCCCTCTATGTCAAAGAGGGAATTGAGTCTACTGGAGAGAACACGCCAGAAACGAAAAATAAGGTTGAGTCTCTATGGGTCAAAATTCCGGGAACAAATGGAACGGAAATGAAGATCGGCATCTACTACCGACCCCAAGGGCAGTCCGAAGAAATTGATGGAGAAATGACGGACGAGATTAAACGCAACTGCAAGGGAGGCAACGCAGTTATCATGGGTGACTTCAACTATCTGGGGATAAACAGGATAGACTGGAACCTAGGCACCTCCGGCTGTGGTAGGGAGACCAAGTTCCTGGATGCTGTAGGCGATTGCTTCCTGGAACAACTTGTCAAAGAAAATAGGAGAGGAAATGCAATTCTGGACTTAATTCTAAATGGACTACGAGGACCGACGCAAAGTGTGGAAGTAGAAGGGACGCTGGTAAGCAGTGATCACAATATGATCTGCTTCAACCTGGACACAGGGGCAAAACATCGATCCAGAATGACGGCCACGGCACTAAACTTACGAAAAGGGAATTACGAAGGGATGAGACTCACGGTGGGTTAGAGCAGTGGTTCCCAACCCTGTCCTGGAGGAACACCAGGCCAATTGGGTTTTCAGGCTAGCCCTAATGAATATGCATGAAGCAAATTTGCATGCCTATCACTTCCATCATATGCAAATCTCTCTCATGCATATTCATTAGGGCTAGCCTGAAAACCCGATTGGCCTGGTGTTCCTCCAGGACAGGGTTGGGAATCACTGGGTTAGAGGATAAGCATTGTAAAAACGCTAGAGCAGGGGTGTCCAACCTTTTGGTTTCACTGGACCGCATTGGTCGAAAAAAATGTTTCTGGGGCCGCACAAACACGTAAACACTGCAGCAAGACAGAGGAGGGAGCCAGCAAGACAGTAAACTCCCGGGGGCAGCAGAGGAAAACACTGCATCGCCCTTGACTGGGGCCACACAAAATACTTCACGGGGCCACATGCGGCCCTCGGGCCGCAGGGTGGATACCCCTGCGCTAGAGCAAGCATGGTCCTTTTTTAAGGACACAGTCACCGAGGTGCAAAATCTATATATACCACGTATCAACAAGGGATCCAAGAGGAAAAAGAACAACAAACCAGCGTGGCTCACTGTAGCGGTGAAGGAAACGATCAGAGACAAGAAGACTTCATTTAAGGAATGGAAAAGGTCAAAAACGGACGAAAACTGGAAAAAGCACGAACATCATCAAAGCAGGTGCCATAAGGCAGTAAGAGGGGCCAAAAGAGATTACAAGGCGAAAAATAGCCAAGAAGGCAAAAAACTTCAAGCCGTTCTTTCGATATATTAAGGGGAAACGATCCGTGAAGGAAGCGGTGGGGCCGTTGGATGACCATGGAATAAAAGGAGTGCTAAAGGAGGACAAAGCCATCACCAACAAACTGAACACATTTTTTGTGTCTGTATTTACCGAAGAGGACATACGCAACATACTGGAAGCCGACAGGCTATACGCAGGAAACGAAGACGGGAAACTCACAGGGTTGACAGTCAGTGTAGAAGAGGTATGCAGGCAGATTGATAGGCTTAAAAACGATAAATCCCTGGGACTGGATTTCATCCATCTAAGGGTAATCAAAGAACTGAAAGGGGCTAAAGCTGAACTGCTTCAACCAATAGCCAATCTGTCGATCAAATCGGGAAGACTGGAAAGTGGCAAATGTTACGCCATCTTCAAGAAAGGTTTGAGGGGAGATACGAGAAACTACAGACCAGTGAGTCTGACCTTGGTAGTGGGAAAGATGGTAGAGGCACTGATAAAGGACCGCATCATTGATCACCTTTACGGACACGATCTGATGAAGACCAGCCAGCAAGGCTTCAGCAAAGGAAGATCTTGCTTGACAAACCTGCTGCACTTCTTTGAGGGAGTAAACAGGCAGATAGACAAGGGTGACCCAGTCGACATTGTATATCTGGATTTTCAGAAGGCGTTCGACAAGGTTCCGCATGAATGACTACTTTGAAAAATTGCAAGCCATGGAATAGAGGGTGAAATACTCACATGGATTAAAAACTGGCTGGCGGATGGGGAACAGAGAGTGGGGGGTAAATGGACAAAACTCGGACTGGAAAAGCGTCACGAGTGGAGAGCCGCAGGGTTCGGTGCTTGGACCTGTGCTCTTCAACATCTTTATAAATGATTTGAACATTGGTACGATGAGTGAGGTGATTAAATTTGCAGATGATATGAAGTTATTCAGAGTAGTGAAGACGCAGGAGGATTGCGAAGACCTGCAATGTGACATAAACATGCTCTAGAAATGGGCTGCAACAGGGCAAATGAGGTTTAACATGGATAAGTGTAAGGTGATGCATGTCAGTAACAAAAATCTTATACACGAATACAGGATGTCCAGTGCAGTACTTGGAGAGACCCCCCCAGGAAAGAGACTTGGTCGACAAGTCAATGAAGCCAACCGCGCAATGCGCATCGGAGGCCAAAAGGGTGAACAGAATGCTGGGAATGATTAAGAAGGGGATCACAAATAGATCGGAGAAGGTTATCATGCTGCTGTACTGGGCCATGGTACGCCCACACCTGGAATACTGTGTCCAGCACTGGTCGCTGTACATGAAGAAGGACACGGTACTACTCGAAAGGGTCCAGAGAAGAGCGACTAAAATGATTAAGGAGTTGGAGGAGTTGCCGTACAGTGAGAGATTAGAGAAACTGGGCCTCTTCTCCCTTGAAAAGAAGAGACTGAGAGGGGACATGATCAAAACATTCAAGATAATGAAGGGAATAGACTTAGTAGATAAAGACAGGTTGTTCACCCTCTCCAAAGTAGAGAGAACGAGAGGGCACTGTCTAAAGTTAAAAGGGGATAGATTCCGTATAAATGTAAGAAAGTTCTTCTTCATCCAGAGAGTGGTAAAAAACTGGAACATTCTTCCGGAGGCTGTTACAGGGGAAAACACCCTCCAGGGATTCAAGACAGTTAGACAAGTTCCTGCTGAACCAGAACGTACGCAGGTAAGGCTAGTCTCAGTTAGGGCATTGGTCTTTGACCTAAGGGCCACTGCTTGAGCCGACTGCTGGGCATGATGGACCACTGGTCTGACCCAGCAGTGGCAATTCTTATGGTTGTTATTGCTCTTCAATTAAGGCTCTCAAAAAAATTATTCAAAGGCAAGGAAACAGCACTCTAAACAAAGATCAAACATCCACACACACATTTTCTCAGTAGTCAGTTACAAATGCAAAAGCTGGACACTTTAGAAACAAGATTGAAAGAAGATTGACTCATTTGAGCTTTGATGCTGAAGATAGATTTTAAGAATGCCATGGACCTTGAGAAGAACAAATCGATTCTGGAAGAGATCAAACTGGCTATATCACTCGAAGCCCAAATGATGAAGTTACGACTGTCTTATTTTGGTCACACCATCAGAAGAGAGAGATCACTGGAGAAGGACATCATGTTTGGGAAGATCGAAGGAACTAGGCGAAGAGGGTGACCTGCAATCGGATGGTTGGACATGTTGAAAACAACCATGAGGATGATGCTGGAGGACCTTTCTGGACTAGCACAAAACTGATATCTTTTTAAATCCACATTTCATCACATCGCTAGGACTCGAACATAAGTTAACGGCACCTAACAATTGTGATGCGAATTCTCTCTAATAAGCTATGGGAAAGTTTTTGATGAGTTCAATGTGAGAAGATATCTTGGATAAAAGGATTATTTTTTATTTCTTTTAGTTTTCCCCTGATGAAGCTGGTTTACGGTAAAACTGGGATCCCAGTTGGGTTTTGTATGGTGATTATTCATTATAATTACAGACGTTCCCCAGGAAGACATCGCAGAGACTCTTCTTTAGCAATAAAGAGAAGTGAGAAAGAAAAACTGAAACGGATAAGTGCACTTAATTCTCTTTTAAATTTTGAAATGATTTTTGAACTGAGCTTTCTATTGAAAACTGGGTGCGTCCTCGCTTTGATTGAAAAATGAGCACATATATATGAGCTACGTTAGTGGCCATTTTCTGAGCACTATACATTGTCACAGAGTACATTATTAAAATATTATTTTTCTTTTTGCATTGAAATATCAATATTTTGGGAATGAGAGACCAAAAAATTAGGCCTGGTAAAACCTGACCTAATATATAGGTGCCTACCTCTAGGATGCCTAGCGATGCCTAAACAAGGTGTGATTCTATAAATGCCTAGTGGTTGATTGACAACCACACTGAGCAGCTGTGGATAGGCATCATTTATAGAATCTGACCCTAAATGCTGATATGCAAATTTTTTAAAGGCCATGTCATTAATTTTAAAAAAAATTAAAAAATAGATAAAGGCTACTTTAATGGAAGCAGTAAAAATGGTCTTAGTACATAGGAAAACATGCACAAAGGAGCACCAAAGCCTCTTTTTTTTACCATAGCTTAGTAAAAGGGCCCTTTAGTCTCTCTCTTAACAAGTCATCCTTTTCTGTCAATTTATTTTCCTAGACAGTGTAATCTGGAGCATTTTTGATACCTGTACTGCTCTGCCTATTTATACACCTGCTAACTTAACTACTGTTTGACTGTGGCAATCTATGAGCTATGGAAGGAAAACTTCTCCTTTGCACTGCACAATGTCGCCACCTAGTGGAGGACACTGCAATTATTTTCTTGCTTGAAAGTATAGGAAGCTATTATTCAAAATTATAACTTTTCTATTGAAAGCTACGTAACTTAATGCATGTCAACAAACGTTCAGGTGTAATGCACTCTTTACCAGGTCAAAAAAGAATGAAAGAAGGATCCTTTACTAAGCTGTAGTCCTCTTTTACTAAGCTGCGGTAGAGGTTTCTACTACGGCCTGGGGTGCTAAATTCTCTGATGCTCATATGAATTTTATGAGCGTCGGAGCAGTGTTGGAACATTTAGCGCTCTGGGCCACGGTAGAAACCTCTACCATGGCTTAGTAAAAGCTGGTGGTGGTGTTAGGTGCCAATACTACCTCTCTAAGATTCATCTACACTCAGAGGGACACAATCTTCTCTGTCATGGCACCACAAATATGGAATTCAATGTCGTTATATATTAGGGGAGAAAAATCACTAGATAGGTTCAAAAGAATTTCTAAAAAGCTGGCTCTACAAAGATGCTTTTGAATCCTAAATTTCGGTGTTTTTGATTCCTTGTACTCAGCTTTCATCAGAAATCTACTAACCTTACAAAAGAAAATTAATGGGTAACAACTCCCTACCCTAATGTTCTAACCCAAGGTGAGAGAAGTTAGGCGTCAAAGGCACTCTCAAAGAGGTAGGCCTTGAACACTGCCAGAGGCAGAGCCTGCTGTAGGGATTTGGGCAGCTTGTTCCAAGCATAAGGCGCAGCAAGGCAGGAGGGACAGAGTCTGGAGTTGGCAGTTGAAGAGAAGGGCACAGATAGGAGGGACTTACCAGCTGAGCGGAGCTCTCGGGTGGGGGGGGGTGTCATAGAGGGAGATAAGTGAAGAGAGATAGTGAGGGGCAGCTGAGTCAGTGCATTTGTAGGTCAGTAAGAGGAGCTTAAATTGTATTCGGAAACAGATGGGAAGCCGATGAAGTGACTTTAGGAAGGGTGTAACATGAGTAAAGCGGCTGTCCCGGAATATGAGTCGTGAAGTCAAATTTGAGGGGAGCGAGATGACTAAGCGGAAGACCAGAGAGCAGTGAGTTACAGTAGTCTAAGCGCGAGGTGATGAGGGCACGGATAAGTGTTTTGGTAGAGAGGAAGAGTCGGATTTTGGTAATATTATAAGAGGAAGAAGCAGCAAGCTTTAGCGATATGTTGTAACTGGGCGGTGAAGGAGAGAGAGGAGTCAAAGATGGCCCCGAGATTATGAGCAGACAAAACAGGAAGGATAAGAGACAGAGACCGAGGGAAGCGGAGAAGTGGATTTAGGCAGGAAGATAATTGCAAGTTATTTTTTTTTTAAACCCAAAATAAAACCCTCCATTACTGACATGCCTATCTTATTGATTTCCATCTAAAGTTCAATTGGGATAATATTGTGATGTTTGGTGACTATATGAAACAGACAAATGTCTGCAGATTTCAGGAATATTTAATACCCTGGAAGCTAAAAAAAACAACAACAACCCATCATGTCCCCGCTTTTGTTTAATGTCTACATTGTGAATGTCCTGATATAACCCATTCTGAGCTTCGGGGAGGACAGGCTAGAAATCGAAATAAATAAATGTTAATGGTTACTAGGAAGGCAGTGGAGAAGAAAACGGAACATTTTATAATGTCTTTGTGTCGCTCCATGGTGCAACTGCATATTGGCAATTCTGGCCACCACATCTCAAAAAAGATATATTGGAATTAGAAAAGGTGCAATCAAGGGTGACAAAATGATAAAGGGGGATGGGATGGCTTTCCTATGAGGAAGGGCTGAAATGGCTCTTCAGCCTGGAGAAGAGACGGCTAAGGAAAGATATGAGAAAAGTCTATAAAATACTGAGTGGAATGAAATGGAAAGATGTAAAGTTTATTTGATTTTTTAGCCTGTTTTCCCAAAGAAGCTCAGAACAGGTTACAAATCAGGTACTTAAAGCATTTTCCCTCTCTGTCCTGGACAGGCTCACAGTCTGTCTAATGTACCTGGGGCAGTGGAGATTTAAGTGACTTGCATAGGGTCACAAGGAGTAGTGCAGGATTTGAACCCACAACCTCAGGGTGCTGAGGCTGTAGCTCTAATCACTATCCACACTACTTTTTTTTTAAAAAGTACAAGGACCTGAGGGGGGGAGGGCACATAATGAAGCTATCAAATAAATTTAAAACAAGCTGGATAAAATATTTCATCACTCATCATGTAATTTGTTGCCAGACAATGTGGTAAAAGTGGTTTACCGTAGTAAAGGGTTTGGACAAGTTCCTAAGAGAAAACTCCATAAGTCATTATTAAGATGTCTGTTAACCGCTTTGATCCTTTTTGGCTGTAATAGGTGGTATATAAAGATTTTAATTAACATAAACACTGCTTATACCTGGGATAAGCAGCATAAAATCTGTTCTGCTGTTTTGGGATCTTGCCAGGTACTTGTGACCTGGATTGGCCATTATTGGAAACAGGATACTGAGCTTGATGGACCTTTGGTCTGTTCCAGCATGGCAATGGTTATGTTCTTATGTCCTCTTTCCTCTTTCCATATTCTCTCCCTCCTCCCCTTTATCTTATTACTTTGCTTTCCTCCCTTCTCCGCTCCTGTACTAAATAACTTATTACCTTATATACTCAAATATAACCTGATCCGAATATAAGTCAAGACCCACTTTCCCCCAACAAAGGAGGGAAAAAAATGGTTGACTCGAATATGTCGGGTGGCTTAATATTCAAGTGCTCTGCCCTGTCAGGCCCTGCACCCAGCCCCCTTCCCTCCCTCCCCTATCAGGCACTGCACCCAGCTCCCATCCTGCCAGGCACTGCACCCAGCACCTTCTCTCCCCTGTCAGGCACTGCACCCTTCCTTCCCTCCTTCCCCTGTCAGGCTCTGCACCCAGCACTCTTCCCTCCCTCCCTCCCCCTGTCAGGCACTGCACACCCCCTTCCTTCTCTCCTTGCCTTGTCAGGCACTGCATACAGCAACCTTCCTTCCTTCCTTCCCTCCCTTCCCTGTCAGGAACTGCACCCAGCAGCCTTCCTTCCTTTCCTCCCTCCCTAATCAGGCTCTGCACCCAGCACCCTTCCTTCCTTCCCCTTTCAGACTCTGCACCCTCCCTCCCAGGCTCTGCCTTCTGTCCCCCCCTCCCTGCCCTATCCTCATACCTCTGCCAATCCCTATGCTCATACCTCTGTGAGAATTCACAGGAGCCAGTAAGAAAGCCGCTCAGCACCCAGCAGCAGCACCAAATCACGCTCCTGCTGGTGCCGCTCAGCAGCCGAAGAAACTCAATCTGCGGCAGCGGGGCAGGAGTTCAGAAAGCTTGCTCCTGTCTGCTGCACCTCCACCAGAGATCGACAGAGGTAAGAGGATAGGGCAGGGAGGAGGGGGGCAGAGCCTGGCAGCGGCGACGGCCTGAAAAATTCTGGGAGGGGGAGTTGGCTCGAATATAAACTGAGACCCCCATTTTTGGGCCCAAAAATCCCGGTTTATATTCAAGTATATATGGTACTTATTGTTGGCTGGTTCCATCACTTCCTGGATGGTGAAGCCAGGCCCCACTCATTGTTCCTTGATATCAACCTTCTTAACCCTTTAGGGGAAGTGTGAACCCCTACTGGCTCCTGCAGTTGGTGGAAGGGTGGGGCCCCTGTTGGCTTCTTCAATATTTTTTTATCTCGTACAGACATACCCTCAAAAATAGGTACCTTCACTTCTGTATAAAATGATCCTGAAACCCCCCCAAATGACTTCATAATCCTAATCCAAATCTTGAAAGGAAGGGAAATTGGTAATGAAAGCTGGGTAGTTTCAAATACAAACTTCCTGACAGCAAAGGAAAAATCCTTAACATAGCCAAGAAATAAGGTTAAAACATCCGTACCTTAGAAAGTTGTTAGGAAAATAAACCAAGTGCCCATTTTAACTCTGTTGGCTTAAATTCCATTTTCATTTTCGGGAAATCCTATCGTGGCATGCTTTCCGTTTTGGCCAAATACTCTTTTCTCATTTTGTGCATAAAGCCCTTCTGTTTCGTTGCTCAGGAACACTGTCTACTTGTTTTCTTTCTCTACATTGTGTTCCCAAAGCAAGCAGTCAGTGATACAGAAGCATTTTTGAGATTCCGAATCAGACTGTTCCTTGTAGGCTCACTTTAGAACATCATTCCCCAAGTCCCTTTTTTTCCCCCATTTGGAAATAGTTCTTCCTTTACACTTCCTCTTAACATTTATCTGCTCCACTGTGCCAGTCTCATGCTTTTCTACAATAAACACCGTGAGTGATTGCAGTCACTTGGTAGCAGACCAAAAGGTGGGAATGATCTGTATTAGCCATTCTTATGCATCAGAAAATGAGGTGTTCTATTTTCTTCAGAAGAAAAACACTTGTATATTTATAAGGAATTCTTGTTATGCCTTTCTTCTAAAGCTGAAAAAAAGAAATTAGTCTTTGTCCATTCATTAATTAAAGGGTGATATTCAAAGCCAGGGCCGCCCAAGTCCGGTCCTCGAGATCTACTGGCAGGTCAGGTTTTCAGGATATCCACAATGAATATGCATGTGAGAGATTTGCATACCAAGAAGGCAGTGCAGGCAAATCTTTCTCATGCATATTCATTGTGGATATCCTGAAAACCTGGCCTGCCAGTAGATCTTGAGGACCGGACTTGGGCAAACTTTTTATTTGTGGAAAAAGACTTACTGGAAATTGTCTTGAGAAATGCTCTTCAGCTTGGAAAAGAGACGGCTGAGGGGAGATATGATTGAAGTCTACAAAATCCTGAGTGGAGTAGAACGGGTACAAGTGGATCGATTTTTCACTCTGTCAAAAATTACAAAGACTAGGGGACACTCCATGAAGTTACAAGGAAATACTATTAAAACCAATTGGAGGAAAATTTTTTTTCCACTCAATGAATATTTAAGCTCTGGAATGCATTGCCAGAGGATGTGGTAAGAGTGGATAGCGTAGCTGGTTTAAAGGAAGGCTTGGACAAATTCCTGGAGGAAAAGTCCATAGTCTTTTATTGAGAAAGACATGGGGGAAGCCACTGGTTGCCCTAGATCGGTAGCATGGAATATTGCTACTCCTTGGGTTTTGGCCAGGTACTAGAGACCTGGATTGGCCACCGTGAGAACGGGCTATTGGTCTTGATGGACCATTGGTCTGACCCAGTAAGGCTATTTTTATGTTCTTATGTTAGAAAGGAGGAGAGATAATGTGTCAGGATTTTAGTTTGAAAGCGTCACATGTACTTTCCTATGAGACATTTGTATCTATATCAAACTATTTTCAAAAGGTAACCCTACATGGGGGTTTCCCATTGCTCATAAGTGTGCCGTTATGAAGCTATCTCAGGAAGGGGTTTCAAAATTGCTACTTTAATCCTTTGCATTAACTCATGAATGACACGGTGAAAGAATTCATCACCGTCCCCATCCCCGCTGGAAACCATTCCCATGCCATTCTTTAAGAAGAGAGGGAAGAATCAGATTATGAATGGGCACAACCAGTGACCCTTAAGCCTTACATTGAAGAATGCTGGTGTGGAAGGACTGAAGCGGAGATAGACACGAAATGGTTTCCCACGGTTATCTGCGGGGACGGGAACAGCGATGAATTCTGTCACCGCGTCATTCTCTACTCACAGCGAGTCTTGTAAATTTGTAGCAGCAATGAATTAATACATTCTGCTTAATACAAGGGTTCCCTGCTCAAGTCTCGGGATACAGATTTTCCGAACACCCACAACGAAGAAGCATGAGGTCAGTTTGAAAGCACGACCTCCGTTGTAAGCAAGTCTATCTCATGCATATTCATTGTGGGGGTGTCTGAAAAAGCCTGATTTGCTAGGTGTGTTCAGGGACAGAGTTGTGAAGCATAGTCCATTAGAAGGAATTGAGGTATATGAAGTCCTTGATGTTCATGAAGTTTTCTGTCTGTTTTAATGTTTGGTTGCTAATAAAGCGTGGTTTGAAGTCCAGGCACACTCTGCTCCTTTTTTGGGCCTTGTGGTTGGTTATGCAGAGTTGATCATCTCCTTTGTGGGTTGCTGATATATGAAGTATAATCTCATGGATCTGTCCATAATACACTGATGCCTACCATGCTACGAATTCTCATGCTATGTCTACTGCACCATGTTTGCCATCCCCTCTTTATCGTACTAGGTTCTATCATACTAGGTTAGGGTTAGCAGACATCCGGATGGCTTTTTAAAACCCAGTACTTTGTCCAGCTTTTGTAAAGCTTTTCTCCACATCACGTCGGGCAGGAGTGCATCTGCGCATGCCATGCGATGACATTAGATTTTGCCTCCTGATCTGTAACCACCATAAAGTTTGTGCATCTTGTCACACTGGAACATCCATATCTACCACAAGATGAAACATCCTTCCAAATGTTATTTATCTGTGTAACATAATAACATAGTAGATGTCAGCCGATAAAGGCTCTTATGGTCCATTCATCTGCCCAATAAGAGTAATGGTAGCATAAGATATGATGTGACTATACAATATATGCATTCTTGATCTTTGTATGTTATTTTCAGGGCACAGATAGAAGTCTGCCCAACTCTTCAGCAGAGGGTGTTCACCATCATGGTTCTATGTTAACACTTCATTTTCCCAGGTAAACCGCTTTGATTGTAACCATACACAGAAAGAGCAGTATACAAGTCCTTTACCTTTTGTAAAAATTTTGGCTGTGCTCACGGTGGTTTAATTCCAGATCCAAAAAAAACAAGTGTCTCTTATATGTTCTAGAGATCCTTCAGCTTCATATGATTTTGTCTACACCAGGGGTGGGGAACGAAGGCCGCAATCCAGTCGAGTTTTCAGGATTTCCCCTATGAATATGCATGAGATCTATTTGCAAGCACTCCCTCCACTGTATTGCAAATAGATCTCATGCATATTCACTGGGGAAATCCTGAAAACTCGACTGGCTTGCGGTCCTCGTTCCCCACCCCTGCTGTAGACAAAGCAATATGAAGCTAAAGGATTTCTAGAAAGGACAGTCAGGGTTGATTAGATACAGACAATCAAATATTTGAAAGATATTAATATACAAATAAATCTTTTCCAGAGGAGGGAAGGTGGTAGAACTAGAGGACATGAATTTAGATTGCGGAGGGGGAGGGGAGCACAACTCAGATAAAATGTCAGGAAGTACTTTTTCATGGAGAGGGTGGTGGATGCCTGGAATGCCCTCCTGTGGGAGCTGGTGGGGATGAAAATGGTGAAGACCTTGAATTAGTGTTCAAAATCAGTAATCCTCAGACAAACAAATGATGTAGAACACTAAAAAAACCACTATGGTGCACAATGACGGCCAAACAGAGGAAAAAGACCTCAAAGAACCCTAGGAGTCCACTCAATAGAAAGACACCGATTTGAGGTACTATCATAGGTCAAAACCTCTGTTTGAATTCATCCATTTTTAATTAAATATTTTAAATTTTTTATAATAATTTATTTTTTAATCAATTCTGAATATCTATGTCACTTTGAAATTCATTTTCTCCCATACTTTATGGAGGCAAGAGAGATGGCAACCATTTAAAATTTGACCATTAGCAACACTTAAGTCTGGCATGCTGAATATAAATTAAAACAAGCACTTATCTTTTCAAACCCGACGGAGGCCAGATCCGTTTCACGCTAACAGGCTTCTTCAGGGGAAGTGCTGGGACTTTTTTTTTAAATGCCAGTATCAGCTAATGGATAGTTGCTCGGGGTTCATAAGTCATTCACGCGCGGTACTTTGGCACGCCGACATTGCAGCGCAGACAAAGTGCGCCGCCTAAAAAATTACTTTTAAAGAGCTCTGACGCGGGGTGTGAGTGGGGAACCCCCCTCTCCCCTAGTTTACTTCATACTCTTCGCGCTGCTGTTGGGCGGGAGGGGGGTTGGAACCCTCCATTATAGAGTAAACTTAACTTTTTCCTGATTTTTTTTTAAGGAAAAAGTTAAGTTTTCTCTATAATGTGGAGGGTTGCACCCCCCCACGCCCCCCTAACAGCAGCGCGAAGAGTATGAAGTAAAGTGGGGGGGGGGGTTCCCACTCACACGCCGCATCTGAGCTCTTTAAAAGTAACCTTTTAGGCGGCGCGCTGGGGTCTTGCACTGAATTGTGTGCGCTGCAATGTGGGTGCGCCAAAGTCTTGCGCGCATTTGTCCCGTCACCGTTGCTCGGCCATATGTTGCACAGTTGCCACCACCAAGCTTAGTGGGGATTAGATGGTCTGTTATAGGGTTCTCAGACGTCCGGATTTCCCTGGACGTGTCCTTTTGAGGACATGTCTGGGGGTCCGGACGGCTTTTCCAGATTTTGTCCAGATTTTGAAAAGCCTCTCAAATCGCGTCGGACAGAGAGGAAATCCCCCACACGTGCACGTGCGTGATGTCATCGCATAGCATCTGTGCATGCGCGGACTTCCTCCCTGCCAGACAAGAGCGGGAAGCGGGGGTGGGGGCAAGATTAGAGCATTGCAGGATGGAGATGAGTGGAACTAGTCTAGGGATCTGATTGGAAGATCTAGCAACCCTAGTCAATTAGGCAGATGTCTACAGTCTGTGCCCTGATCGTAGCTGGACAGATACAATTTCAGTAGTCGGAGAAAAAGCCAGTTCCAGGCAGACTTCTACAGCCTGTGCCCCTATCGGGGCTGGAGAGATTTAGAAGGTCTGGAGAGGGGCTTCAATGAGCTTCAGTTGTTGGAGAACAAGTCAAGAGCTGGGCAGATTTCTATCTGTGCCCTGAAAAGATCTTAGATAGATGCGGTGGTCTAAGAAGTGGATAATAAATGGCCAGGGATGGCAGCCTTGAAAAACACCTCATGGTGAAACATGTTGGCGTAAAAATCCCTAAACTAGCAGACCACAAAGCTAAGTACTAAGTTTAATGCTTAAAATCATTGAAATAAAGATTAAAGATAATATTTACTTAAGCAGTAAAGATCCAGTGACGAATTGACACGTCAAGCTTTGGGCAGTGAGAGTTTATTGAGTCCAGAGTGGTGTCGCTGAGGACCTGTGGCTTTAAAAGCCGAATGAGGAGGGTAACAGGATGTACTGAAATTGGTCAATCCTCATTTAACTTTTTGTTGAAAGATACGTGCAACCTAGTAACGGAAAATAACAAAGACATGTCAAGATCAATCATGCTTATACTGTATAGTATCGCATCATACCTTATACCTTGTTGGGCAGACTGGATGGACCGTAAGAGTCTCTGTCTTTTGACATCTACTATGTTACATAGATAAATAACATTTGGCAGGTTGTCTGATCTTCTGGTAGATATGGATGTCTCAGTGGGTCAAGATAACACAAACTCTATGGTGGCTTCAGATCAGGAGGCAAAATCTGGAGCCTTTCATCCTAGGACACAAAGTTCAGTTAAATAGCCTGATGTGTGGAAGGTGTTTTGTTCGACTGTTGTACGTTATGTTTTTCTATGCTATTACTTTTATTCTGAAAATTTAATAAAGACCGATTAGAACTCAAAAAGAAAGATGTCTTCCTTTTATAACCCTGTAGAACAAATGCTTCTTAATGTCTGTTAATGAGAAAGACATGAGGGAAGCCATTCCTTGCCCTAGATCGGTAGCATGGAATGTTGCAATTCTTTGAGTTTTTGCCAGGTACTGGTGACCTGGATTAGCCACTGTGAGAATGGGCTACTGGGCTTGATGGACTATTGGTCTGACCGAGTATGGCTGTTCTTATGCTCTTACATGTGCCAAGTATAGGACAATCAAGCCATTGTAACATCAGTGATGAGGTTGGCTTTGAGGCACTGTGGAATGAGGCATTATGACATCACAATCTCAGCTCTGACATGTTGCTCTTGTTGGGGTTCCAGAATCTTGCTATTCTTTTGAGATGCTGGAATGTTGCTACTCCTTGGGTTTTGGCCAGGGACTAGTGTCCTGGATTGGCCAGGTTGATAACGGGCTACCGGGCTTGATAGACCATTGGTCTAAGCCAGTAAGGCTATTTATTTATTTTAAAAAATTATATACTGTCTAAAACCTAGATGGCTTACAAAATATTACAAATAAATAAATAGATAGAAATGCTCCACTTTTAAAACTCAAGAGCACTATTCCAGCGGAAGAAAAGGCCTCTGGTATTATCACGGCAGAGCATAAAAGCTCAAACCTCCTCCACCCACATCATCGGCCAAAAAACTTCCGGAAAGAATGTGCTACTGCCACTACTCTAGCAGGACTGAAATCACTAGCAGCTTTTCATACTATGTAGGTAACAGTGGTACAGTGTAATAGCCAACGTTTCATGGTATACAACCGTTTCTTCAGGGCTTTATCCACTTTCATTTTTTTTTTTTTTAATCTAACATATCCATACAAATAACCATAAATATATCACTTAATAATCAACAATGATACATATAAAATCCCCCCTCCCCAACCTTATCTAGCATATAATCAATACTTATACAACATGTAATAATAAAAATACCCTCCCTCCCACCCCATAATTGAACTTGTAAATTTAAGGGAAACAAGATTTTTCTAATCATTACAATACTTTGTTAATGGCTTCCAAATATCTTGAAATTTCCTGAAACAACCCTGTTGTATTGCAATAAGTCTCTCCATTTTATAAATATGACATTATGACATACATATAATTGGAAAAATTGGAATAGATTAAATTATTATTATTTTTTTTTGGTATCCACTTTCACTGTAACAGAACTGAATTTTCAGAGCGCAGTGTTCTTTTAGGTTGATAATTAGTCATCTTGCTCTTGAAAAATTCAGGAATTATACCACACTTCTTATGTTCAACCAGGTACTCTGAAAAGTACTCTTAAGGATGTGCATTGCATTCATAAGACCCACTGTTAGGATCTTAACAATTATAGTTACAGTTTTTCAGTTTGTTATATTGCCTGGCTATGAAACAAGATCATGGTGATGTACAAATAGTAATTATAAAAACAGATAAACAAGAAACTAAGAAAGTCACACAAGCCTGACAGTTCACAATATAAAAATAATTAAAACACATTAGTATATACTAATATTTTTAAAACAAATGAAAGAAAATATTTTTTTTCTCTCAAAGAATAGCTAAGCTCTAGAATTCATCCTTGAAGGATGTGGTAAAAGTGATTACCATATCTGGGTTTAAAAAAAGGTTTGGATAAGTTCCTGGAGGAAAAGTCTATAAATTGCTATTTAGGTTGACATGGGGAACAGAAATACTTACCTCTGGGATCAGTAGCACAGAATCTCACTACTCTTTTGGGGATTCTGCCAGTTGATATCTACTGGGTTGGCTGCTGTTGGATGCAAGATACTGGACTAGATTGATCTTCAGTCTGACCCAGTATAGCATTCTTAAGTTCTTATGATTTTACCATAAAAGATTCAGAGTCTTTATTTTTTTTCAAATGTTAATTGTCAAATCTAAACAGTGTCTGGGCAAAGTCCAGCTTAGAAACCCTTCATTCATCCATCCATTACACTAGACCCAGGAGAATACTTTGTATCCTCTTATACTAACACAAGACACAGTGTATTAATAAAATGCTGAAAAATCAAACAGTCTCGTGCAAATATTTTTGATGGTGCAGTGAATGTTGGATTGTCTTGTCTTCTTTCTATTTTTTGCCTGGCTCAAGGCTTTTCAAACGAGCTAATTTGTAACTTCTGACAAATATTTATCTTGAAAATACAAGCTACAACTAGGTTACTGTAAGCATCTAGCTTTAGGACAAGTTTGCCAGTGAAAGACTTCTGGAATGCAGGATTAGGCTAATGATCACCACAGTTGGCTAAAAGCCAAGGGAAACCAGGTTTGCTTCCCTCTGCACCTCCATTGACTCGGGTACAAAAACTTAGGTTCTGAGCCCACAAAGAACGGAGAAAATACCTGTGTGTGGCATTGTGCCACTAAATGTGGAATTCCACCCCCCCCCCCCCCCATGGTCTTAAAGATAATATAATTCAAACAGCATAGAAAGAAGAGCATCTTCCAATTTTCATTTGACTTATGGCAAAGTTCCAGTCCTACCACCTCTCTTTTTACAAAACCATGGCGTGATTTTTTACCGCCAACCGTGGCGGTAACAGCTCCGACGCTCAGAGGAATTCTGTGAGTGTCGGAGCTGTTACCGCTGCGACCGGCACTAAAAACTGTGCTACAATTTTGTAAAAGAGGGTGGGATAATTTGTTAGGTTTTGAGCTTTTTTTTTTTTTTAAAGTATTTAATAGACCACTCTTAGGGGCCCTGTTTACTAATAATGGAAGTAGTATATGCAGATTTCTTTCATGCATATTCATTGTGGATATCCTGAAAACCTGACTGGCAAGGGGGTACTCCAAGACCGAGTTGAGAACATAAGGACATAGGAAGCGCCATCTCCAGATCAGACCTTTGGTCCATCAAGTCCGGCGATCCGCACACGCGGAGGCCCAGCCAGGTGTACACCTGGCGTAATTTTAGTCACCCATATCCCTCTATGCCTCTCGTAAGGAGAAACACTGCTTTAATACAACTCCATTATTTTAAACTAGTCTTTAAGCCCGTTACATCAGATGATGTGTAGATGTTTAGCACAATGGGACATTTCTTTCATTCATTCTTTTTTTTTTTTTTAATCTGTCTGTCTTTCTTTCTCTCTCCCTGGCCCCCTGTCTTTCTGTCTGTATGTCTCTATCCCTGGCTGTGTGTCTGTCTTTCTATCTTTCTGTCTCTTCTCCCTTCCTTTTACCTCCCATGTCCCCCTGTCCAGCAGCTGTTTGTAGTTGGAGATCCCTACTGGCTCAGGTATTTAAAATTTGATTTTGGAGTAAGGGGGGGGGGGGAACAGAGCAGGGCATAGGTGGAGAGCAAGGGTGGGACAAAATTTTGTGCCCATCTGCTTTGGGAACAGCTCATCCCCTGTCCGGGTTTCTGCAGCGCCTGCACCTAGGTGCCCACACCACCCTCCACTTTCTCTCCCCTGATCACCCGGAACCCTGGGCCCTCTCCTCCTCCTACCGTTGCTGGTGTGCCTTTTATTCAGCTCTACCCAACACTCGAACCGTCTCCCTGTGTTCCTGCTCTAGGGTGCTCGAGTACACCCCCCTCCCCACCGCATCGGACGGGGGCAGGTGAAGGAGAAGAGGGAGGCCGGGACAGCATCGTGAAGAGGAGGAGTGGAGGATAATGAGTTGAGTGTGCGACTCCATGCGGCCGGCCCTCGCATCCTGCTCGGCTCCATGGGCAGCGTTTGTTTGTTGTCTTTCAGCCCGCTACACGTTAGCAGCGCGGGGTGGAGCCTGGAAACTGTGTTGAGGAAGGGAGATGGGGAAACCGGCGCAGGTAGAGTTCTACTCTACTTCGCATGCGGGGACACGGCACTACGGACGCACAGAGCCACGAAGACTGAAGTGCGCATGCGCCCTAAGGGTATTATTATAGCGGCTAGGGCTAAGTCGTTAATCTGCATGCTTTAACCAATATTGGAGGTAATTTTAATGTTTTGTTGACATATGTAGGCTGTTTTACGTACAGAAAAGACTTTCTAGCAAATTACCCATGGTATATGTGTACAGAAGTACACAGGCTGATAAGACATCTTGGAATTATATGTGCACCGTGTGTTGGTCTTCTCGGAGGCATATTTTGGGGATTGGGGTGGAGTTGTGATGTATAGCCATATTTTATAAAATAAACAGGTGCATGCATACAGTACATGCAATAATAATAATAATAACAGTTTATATACCGCAGGACCGTGAAGTTCTATGCGGTTTACAATGATTAAAAATGCCACAAATTGAGTAGAACTAACAAAGTTGAAAACTAGTGACTAACAGCTCTAGAGATCGGTTATTGTGAAATAAGATTGTACAAATCAGCTACCTAAGTACTGCAGGAACAGATATGTTTTTAGGTGTCTCCGAAATTCCCCGTAAGTATTAGCAAGCATAAGTAGTTGTTCCAGATCTTTACCCCATAATGCTGCTTGATGTGAGGAAAGATGTTGATTTAAATTTACATCCTCTAACCCAGTGGTTCCCAACCCTGTCCTGGAAGACCACCAGGCCAATCGGGTTTTCAGGCTAGCCCTAATGAATATGCATGAGGCAGATTTGCATGCCTGTCACTTCCATCATATGCAAATCTCTCTCATGCATATTCATTAGGGCTAGCCTGAAAACCCGATTGGCCTGGTGTTCCTCCAGGACAGGGTTGGGAACCACTGCTCTAACCGGTGGAGAAGCAAAATTCAAGTCTGAGCTTCTCTTAGGTCTACTGGTTGAGAAAGAGAAAAGGTCAGTTATGTATTTAGGGGCTAAACCGAACAGTACACATTTCCACCTGCTCTTCTGTAAGCCTCTTTTCTAAATAGACTGCAATGTTGCCTTTATATAACAACCTACACATATACTGTATATTCCCCAAGTCCAATTTTCTCCACTCAAGTTTTCTCAAACCTATATTTTTCTTCTGGGCCTCAGCGACACCACTCAACCGTTCAAAAATAGCTCATAGCTTTGAGCTTTACATGACGACTCGTCACTGGCCCACACTAATTTTTTTACACTTTTTAAAATATTAAATATCTTTTTCAAATTGTTGATTTCAATCATTTAATACTTTAAATCTTTTAAATTTTTAAACATTAACTTGCCTTACATAGCTCTTCTCATGGCTCGACCTGGGAGGGCTGGATCCAACACGATGCCGTTGTACAGATCCATGGTGAGGCCTCACTTGGAGTACTGTGTTCAGTTCTGGAGACCACACTACCGTAAGGACATACTGAGGATCGAGTCGGTTCAGCGAATGGCGACCAGGATGGTCTTGGGGCTCAAGGATCTCACGTATGAAGAAAGACTAAAAAAAATTGCGGCTGTACTCGCTTGAGGAAAGAAGAGAACGGGGTGACATGATTGAAACGTATAAGTACATCACGGGACGTATCGAGTCGGAAGATGATATCTTCTGTCTCATGGGACTCTCAACCACCAGAGGGCATCCGCTGAAAATCAGGGGAGGGAAATTTCATAGCGACTCCAGAAAGTACTTCTTCACCGAGAGAGTGGTGGATCATTGGAATGGACTCCCACTGCAGGTGATTGAGGCCAGCAGCGTGACGGATTTTAAGAGGAAATGGGATACTCGCGTGGGATCTCTAATGGAGTGAACTCTGGGGGGCGGATAATTGGAATGGGCAGACTTGGTGGGCTATAGCCCTTTTCTGCCGTCATTTTCTATGTTCTATGTTCTATTTTCTATGATACTATTTTTACTCTAAAGATTAGTGAGTCAGTGATATTGGACGGCTTTGGTAAGCTTAATGCGAAACATGTTAGATCCAGCCCTCCCAGGTCGGGCCGTGAGAAGAGCTATTTAAGATAAGCTGCTGTTTAAAAATGTAAAAGATTTAAAGTATTAAATGATTGATATCAACGATTTGGAAAAGATATTTAATATTTTAAAAAGTGTAAAAAAAAATTAGTGCGGGCCAGTGACGAGTAGTCATGTAAAGCTCAAAGCTATGAGCTATTTTTGAAAGGTTGAGAGGTCGTCGCTGAGGCCCAGAAGAAAAATATAGTTTTGAGAAAACTTGAGTGGAGAAAATTGGACTTGGGGGAATATATGTGTGTTGGCAGATTTGAGGGTTTCCAAGTATACATGAGCATAATATGGCTATTATCATCTAAGGAGGAATGCCTTTATAAAACAGGCACTTTTTGGACTTCCGCTATAAAATTATCCTCATTAAATCTAGTGGAAAAGGTGTGAATTTAACATAGGTGAGAATGTTTGCAAAAAAAAAAAAAAGCACTTTAATGTAACAAACGCTCTCTTCCAAGAGTCTTATTATCAAGACATTTCTGAAAATGATGTCCAAAGCGTGGCAGCTTGAGCACAGTTCTCAGGATACTTATTTATATTTCGCAGAACTTCAAGCTGGATTTCAAGATGAAACTCATATGTTTTGATTCTCCTGGAGACCAGACCTTAAGGGTCTTGAGGAGAGGAGTTGAGAAGTATGGCCACAGGTAGAGGAGCAGGATGCATAGCCTGCTCAGTTAGGAGGCCTCCTAGTGGCTGTAAATTACACGACATGTGTGGGGTGAGGTCACAAGGAATAGTGACTGAAAGAGTAAGTTTTTTGAGAGTTTCCTTGCTGAGGCAAGTTCAGACAGTTCCTAAGAGTAGCCTATTGGTAGACCAGAATTTAAATCCTGTTTCCCCTACATGGCCTTACATGACTTCAAGGGCAAACTTAAAAAGGTTTCCTCCCATGTTGTGTCCCTTTGTGGCAGGGAAATGCATACTGTTACCATATTGTAACCTGCTTTGAAATCAAGGTTGAAAAAGCGAGTGATCGTTGTGAGACTGGAAAACTGGATTATGGGGCCTGAATCCCAGGAAGCATTATTTGCTGTGTTTCCCAAAGAAAATCATTTCTAAGGTCCCTTTTTGTTAATACAGAATCTCTTTTCTTTTCAGGCTGTACCAAATTCTGCGTGTCAATACTGTTAACTTTCATTCGTTTTCATTCCCTGCGAATGGTCCTATATCTGATTCATGGACAATAAACTGGTATAATGTTACCATATTATATAGGGTCCCTTGTACCACTGCTTAGTGTGTGTTAGAGAATGACACGGTGACAAAATTCATCACCGTCCCCGTCCCCGCGGATAACCGCGGGAAATAATCCCATGTCATTTTCTAGTGTCTTATTTCAACCTCAGTCCTTCTACACCAGCATTCTTCAAAGCAAAGCTTACGGGTCAGTGGTTGTGGCCATTCATACTCTGATTCTTATGTGAGCCAAGGATAATGAAGCCATTGTGACATCACTGATGTGATTGGCTCTTAGGCACTGGTGGAATGAGGCATTATGACATCACAATATCTGCGCTGGATACCAGAGACTGTCATTCTGTAGTGTCTGTTTCAACCTCAGTCCTTCTATACCAGTATTCTTCAAAGCAAAGCTTGTGGGTCAGTGGTTGTGCCCAATTATACTCTGATTCTTCCCTCTCTCCTTAAAGAATGACATGAAGATGGTTTCCCGCGGTTATCCGCGGGGACAGGGACGGTGATGGATTTTGTCACCGTGTCATTCTCTAGTGTGTGTTAAGCAGAGGGGAAAGTGAGGGGAAAGATGCAATCTGAAGGTACCAGCAGAGGTGTAACTGTTCTACATTGGGTGGATGCATTTGCAAGATCAAAAAGAAGCCCATCCAAGATGTCGGCAATTCTATAAACAGCTAGAGATTTAACTAACTCCTCCTGGGTGCTGCTGATTAGACAGTTTAACGATCCCAAGCAGGTTTCTGTCGTGGTTATGTATAAAATAGTGAAGAGGCCAAAGAGGTCTGCAGTCAGCAGTCTCCCTTTCCCAAAGATGCTGCAATAAGAATCCTCTCATTTCCTCAATGCGTTTCATCCTGCAGCGGATATCTCAGCAGAATAATCAGTACTGTCAGATGCCTAGGATCCCATTCATCCCCGCTTGCCGTCTGACGGAATCCCCATCCTCTGGACCCCTGGGATCTTTCAGCCCCACCCTGCCTTCCGTCACTGGCTCTTTAAAAGCAAAGCAACCCAGGGCTAAAAAACGTCTCTAGCCTGATTTACTTAACGCAATCCACGTTACTTGCTCCTTCCCTCCCCCTTCAGCCTTTGCAGTAACCACCCTGCCTACAGTCTGCCCTGGATGTAACCAGAAGGGGGTTTTGTGACATGGTTCAGGAAGAGTTAGCCCAGTCTCCAGGTGATGGCCAGGAGACCAGGCATCGGCTCCACCATCCAAGCAAATGGATAAGCAAGCAATGAAATTCTGCCCGGTACCTTTTTTCCATGTGCTGCTCCCATGGTATACTGCAGCCTTTTTCCCCCAAATCCTCCGCAGTCCCTTGAATGGTGCTCCAGACTTTTTTTTTTTTGGAGTTGGCACTTTCCAGACTCTGTATTGTTGTGTTTTGCTGTCCACGGGATCTGTGGTGAGGCACAAAGCCGCATCGAGCACCAGAGAATGTGCAAACACGCAGTTCCTGGCATCCTGACAGCTCCAGTTCATTCTACTAGGCAGGCAGGCAAAATCAGCCGGAGCTTTAAAGAGATGAGCAAAAGTTTCCCTTTCTTTCTGCATTTTTGGTTTCATGCTTCTTTTTTTTTTTTTTTTTTTTCCCCTTCCTTTCATGGCCAGCAGAGAACTCAGTTTTGAAACTACATACCAAGCTTGAGCATAGCCCGGGTCCAAAGACAAAGGCAGCTTTCATAGATGCCCTCCTTCTCCTGAGCTGGGTTCTTTATTCTGAAATGTGGTGGGAGATTACTGTAATTGCACTTGACGGACTTAGAATGCAGAGCTGATCTCGGAAAGTCTTCCCCAACCCGTCCCATCACCTTTAGGCTCCACCCCTTCTCCAGTCCCTTTGCATCTATTATTCAGTCACCTCCAGGGCCGGCGGTAGGGGGTAGGAAACAGGGCAGCTGCCCTGGACCCCACAGTCCAGGCATCTGTTTCCCTTGTTGCCGCATCTCCCCCCCCCCCCCCCTTCCCTTCGTGTTGGACCCTGGGGAAAGAGGAAGAGAGTTGAACCCATGGGACAGGGAAAAAATCAGTATGTTGGAGACAGACATATTGAGGGAAATGGGACAAGAGAGGAGAAAAAAATGAACAGCAGACACTGGAAAGACAATTAGTAAAAGAAACTGGGACCAAGATGATAGAAAACCAAAGGATGCCTATCATTTTAAAAAATGTTCTCTTTGTATAGTTTCTCCAACAGCAGCTGCGACTTCGAGCTGCAGTGCGCTGATGGAGTAGGCACTTTTATTAATAACTGTGCAGGGTAACGCAGCTAAAATGTTACGCAAGAAAGCAAAGATTAAAACTCAGCTCACTGGTATGGGAGAGGAGTGGCTCCCTGAATGAAAGAAAACGATACCCTGGAGAGCTGAGAACAGAGAGTGAAAAGGATAGGAAAGGATGCATCTGTTCAGAATAAAGGGGAATTGTGTACCTGGTCTTTCTCCGACTCACTTGAATTAGGTTTTCATGTGTGTCCGGCCACTGTGTCTTCATAATAAGATGTGGAGTAATTTCTTGTTGGTTGCAAGTGCTGGTTTCCATTTCCGCTCGGATTATTCACCAGGCTGACACAGAGCAAGAGAAAAGGCGAAATAAACTACTTATGTTTCAGTACAAAGCAAAGATCTCTTAGTTGTTATTATTAAAGAGGTAAATCTTCACCGATATTTCAATGCGTAAAACTGGAGTTTGTGCACTTAAATGGGGCTTTGAAAATGTTCCCACTGTTCCCATTTCTCAGTATTGAAATTCTCAGAGCAGAACTTTATAATGGCGAAGAAGGATGAAACCCCATTGATAAATGCACCCCTCAGAGTCAGTTTATACTTATTTGGGGGCTACAGCAAGACCAATCATCTTTTTCCAAATCTCAACCATTAATTCAATTGTCTTCAAAAAGACAAGTGAGAATAAAGCAGTGGTCTCAAACTCCAACTCTTTGCAGGGCCACATTTGGGATCTGTAGGTACTTGGAGGGCCTCAGAAAAAATAGTTAATGTCTTATTAAAGAGTTTGAGACCACTGAGTTAAGGGGAACGGTTAATCTGCTGGCTGGGTTGGAGGGCAGAGGGGAGAACAGGACAATCAAGCCATTGTGACATCACTGATGAGGTTGGCTCTTATTGGTGGAATGAGGCATTGTGACATCACAGCTCAGCTCTGCTTCCCAAATACAAACAGGATGTCATGGTTACAGTTAAGCCAGTGGTCGCCAACTCCACCCCTTTGCAGGGCCACATTTTGGATTTGTAGGTACTTGGAGGGCCTCAGAAAAAAATAGTTAATGTCTTATTAAAGAGTTTGAGACCACTGAGTTAAGGGGAACGGTTAATCTGCTGGCTGGGTTGGAGGGCAGAGGGGAGAACAGGACAATCAAGCCATTGTGACATCACTGATGAGGCTGGCTCTTATTGGTGGAATGAGGCATTGTGACATCACAGCTCAGCTCTGCTTCCCAAAGGCAAACAGGCTGTCATGGTTACAGTTTAGCCAGTGGTCTCCAACTCAAACCCTTTGCAGGGCCACATTTGGGATTTGTAGGTACTTTGAGAGCCTCAGAAAAAATAGTTAATGTCTTATTAAAGAAATGACAATTTTGCATGAGGTAAAACTCTTTAAAGTTTATAAATCTTTCCTTATGGCTAAGTCTTAATAATAATATTGTCATTTACTAAAGAGATATATGATCAGGATTTTACTTTTGTGATTATGCTAAACATACCTAGGGCCTCAAAATAGTACCTAGCCGCATGTGGCCCCCCCAGGCTGCGAATTTGAGACCACTGGAATAAAGCAACTAGGCTGAAAAAAAAAATTGTCATTGAATTTTGTCCAGAAATTATAAGCCTAGTTGCTTTTTTTCTCCACTTGTCTTTTTGAAGAAAATAAAATTGATGGTTTAGGTTTGGTAACCAATGATTAGTCTTGTTGTAGCCCCCGAATAGGAGTGAATTGATTCTGAAAGGTGTGTTCAGCATTGAGGTTCCATTCTCCCGGTCTGTCTCCGCTAAGATCCATTCTGTTATTTTCTGTCTCCGTTAAGGTCCATTCCATCCCCACCTTTCCCCACAAACAAACTTTTCCTTCCCCATAATCTTCTTCAGAAGTAGTTATTTAATTTATCCCCCTTTTTCAAAGCTGTGGTAGTGGCTTCCACACAGCAAATATCCATTAAATCCCGTTGGAGTGATTACCGTGGCTTTGTTGAAGGAGCCCTTAATTACGCTACTGAAGTACGTTAGAGGCTCTGGCAGAGAGCCATTTACAAAGAATACTTGGAGGGGCATGTTCAAACAAACGTCTAAGTCCGATTTGGATGTTTCAAGCAAAATGTCCAAATTGGAAGCACAAAAAAAAGGTCATTTCCGAAACCCGAACCGCTAGATGTCCAAATATATATATTTTTGAAAATTTTCTACTTAGATGTCTAGGTCACTGGAACGTCTAGACCCCCAGAATGTCCAACGTTATACTCCATTTTCGACCAAAAAATCATCCAAGTTGGAAACGTCCAAATGAACAGCAAGTGGTGGACACCTGGAATGCACTCCCGGAAGAGGTTGTGATGGAAACTACCATTCTAGGATTTAAGGGCAAGTTGGCGCACATCTTCTTGCAAGACACATTGAGGGATACGACTGACCAAGGTCTTCGTCGGGGAACACCTAGCTGAGCTTCCACGGGTGCAGACCACAGGACTAGATGGACCCACGGTCTGATCCGGTGCGGGCATTTCTTATGTTCTTATTTGGGCATGGGAGGGGTCAGGATTATGATGGACTGGCCCCATAGACATGTCCCAGTTCTTGCATACTGAAGGGGGAAAACTACTGGTGAAATTTTAACCTATAAAGGATTGGATTATATTTCACCTGACACTTAGCTGAAAGGTGATGTGAAATGTGTTGCCTGTCAATGGTGCAAGCTGACTATTGAGGGGTCTTCCTGGTAGATCCTGTCAGCTAATTGGACTATTTGTTCAAGATCTAACACTTCAGGTGCTTCTAAGTGTTTATGTTATTATTTGTGCATGCAGCAAGCGTTATATTGATAGGTCCATGTGTTCAATTAAAACATGGCTAACAGAACATAAATCTAGATTAAAAAACTGGAACCGAAAGGGTTAAATGCTGAACTTGATTGGATATCTTTGACATGAGTTTGACTTGTGGATTGGCGGCCATGTTTTCTCCCTTGAAGTCAATATGGGAGTTTTATAGTGGCCTTGAATACCGTGGCACTACATTAACTGCGCTTTTGAAACATTGATGAAGAACGCTATGAGCTTTGATATACTGGCAAGTAAGGAATTGTTTTGAAGAAATATGAAGGAATGAAAATTTGATGATAATGTAGGAGGTGTTTGAATAAGAACCCTGCTTGTTAACAGTGATTTTTTTTCCCCCCCAGAAAATCATGCCCTGATGCAGACTTTGGCGAAACATGCATGTTGGCATTTGGATAATGGACCTTTTTTTGAAGGTAAGGAGTCAATACAATGTAATCTATTTGAATTAATACAAGAGAATATTTGCATTGGCGTGGTGGGTGAAGCTCTGGTCAAGGTAACGAGAGCTCCACTTACCACTCCAATGCAAATATTGGGCCGACTGGATGGGACCATGAGGGTCTTTATCTGCCATCACTTACTGTGTTACTATGTTGCTGTGTTCTGCTTTTTCTGCTAGAAGTTCATTGAAGAGGTTTGAAGGTAAATTGTTATTAGATTGGTTTTATTTATGATATGAGAGTATTGATGAATTAGGTTGTTTGTCTAATCATGCTTATGTGTGCATTCTGTAAACTACATAGATGTTTATGATATGCGAGAAACTACATAGATGTTTATGATATGCGAGACAAATGTTTTAATGAAATAAATAAAATTAATTAATTTTAAAAGCAATTGGTAGCCGATGAGGAAGCCAGCAACTAAAATGGGAATTCAGCAAGAAATATTTTGACTCACTGAAATGCCACTTCTGATGGCTCTTTAATAATAATAATTTATTTTTGTATACTTCTGTACCAGAAAAGGTTCAAAGCGGTTCACAACAAGATAAAATATATACAATCAGTAAAATTGAAATGACATAATAAAAACAATCAATTAAAATTGGAATACATGAATTAAGAATCGGTTAAAAAAATTTAATGCATCAGTTAAGAAACAAAAGTGAGTTAAACAGTTTTAGTACTAGGATATAGACATGTCGAACAGATGGGTCTTTAATGTTTTCCTAAAATCAAAACAGGAAGTGGCCTCTAATATAGGTTTTCCTAGCCACATATTCAGTTTGGCGGCCTGGAAGGAAAAAATTCTGTCAAAAAACTTATATTGGCAAGATTTTAAAGGGGGATAGTTGAATAGATGTATTCTACGTGTACTCTTGTTGAGATAATTCAAAGAGAAGTCGGAAGCAAGATAGTCTGGTAACATCCCCAAAACCGCTTTGTAACAAATACAGGAAAACTTAAACAGAACTCTAGACTCTACTGGCCAACCAGTGAAGTTTTTGATAGAAGGGGGTAATATGCTCCCATTTTTTTTTAGTCCAAAAATAAGGCGAACAGTAGTGTTCTGTTGGTGAAATGTGTTCAAATTGAATACAGCTGGCTAATGGGACATTATATTTGGCGCTCAATTTACGGCAGAGGTGTCCACAATTAATAGTATTCTATGAGGTTTCTTCAAAAGATTCCGCGCTTGCATGCTTTGACAGGAAATGGATGGGGCAGGAGAAGAGGGTGTGTCTTAAAATGTCACGTGACTAGTCAGGCAAGCCGGCTCACCTTGTGGAAAAGTGATGCAATTTGCTTTTGAGATATTTAATAAATAGTGTTAAAAACCAAAAATAAAAGTGCGGAAACTTTTTGAAGATCCCTCATATAACATCCCACCTACCTTCTGAGAATACCCCCCCCCCCCCCGATCTGCCCATGCTCCTTTTCAAGTTCAAGTTTCAAGTTTAATAAAAATTTGATTAATCGCTTTATCTGGATTCAAAGCGATAAACATTTTGATAAAATTACATTATTAAAATTGTTACTACAATAAATAAAACAAACTCAGCTTAAGACAAATGCGACAAAATTGGAAACATAAGGAATTAGGGGGAGAATTTACATTGTATTAAAAGTCTGGAGAGACATATAGGGAAAGTACATAAGGGAGGGTAGGGTGATGGAAAAAAGAGAAAAAAAGTGATTTATGATTTTTTGAAAATCAAGTTATAATTAATTTATAAATGCATCATTGAAAAGAAAAGTTTTCAATTTACTTTTGAATTTTTCTATATTAGTTTCTTCTCTTAAGTAACTAGGGAAAGAATTCCAAGTTTGGGGAGCAATAACGGAGAACATAAACTGACGGCGCGTATTTATTATTTTTAAAGATGGGATAGATAATAAATGTTGTTCTGCAGATCTTAAAGTTCTTTTGGTAGTGTAAGGTATTAATAATTTGTGAATGAAAGCTGGAGTTTAAAAAAAAAGAGATTTGAAAGTGAGCAGACCAAGTTTGTATAATATTCTATGGGCAACTGGTAGCCAATGAGCTTTTGAGTTGTGTACTATAACATTTAGATATACTTGCTCTAGAATAGGGTGTAGGGTAGTTATTGACTGTTACTAGTTCATTATCTAATTAGTTTGTACTTGGATCCAGGGTCTACACCCAAATTTGCATGTCCAGTTTTGGGTGACCTATATAGAATCTGGAGTGGCCCGAGCCTAGGTGGAGTGGTGGGTGAGACTCTGATCATCTTGTTGGGTAGACTGGGATGAACCATGAGGGTCTTTATCTGCCACCCCTTACTTTGCTCATAAGAACACTACTTTTTATTTGTATAAGTAAAACAAAATCAACGTTTGGGAGGGGGAAGGGTTTATTTGAAAAGTTCTCAGCCTAACCACCAACATCCTAAACTCTGAGCGTTATTTTTTTCACTGTAGCTGAAAAGAGCGTTATCTTCGTTCAAGTGCCAATCTGCAGATCATTGATTGAACCATATCCACGCCATTCTCTTCTTGGTTGAGCTCGGAACTTTTCAGAACCCTCTTGTATTAACTGCTAAGACTTGAGGGAATTTTCTGAATTTAGGAGGAAGATCTAAGAAATATGCTAATCAGACCTTTTCTATTTCTTAATTATATTGAGCCAAGATTTTCAGTTTGGTTGTAAGACTCGGAGGCGTAGCATTATTGCCAACTTACTGTGAACAAACTTAACTGAGTTCGAATTACACTCAAGACCTCAAACTCCCAAGACACTGCTTTTATTGTTTTTCATGTCCTGTGCAGGGTTTTTAGTTGACAAACTAAATATTTTTATATGCATTTAATTGTGGTGGAAAATTCTTATAATGAAGAGCACTTAACTTGAAGCCCGACAGCTACCCAGCCGTTTCACTGGTAAGTTTCTTCAGGGGCTATTGCTCTGCTCCAGCACACTTTTGTCTACTTAGACGTTAGAAATACTCGTGTTATCCTCTCACTCCACAGCAACTGCTAATCAGATCTCTCTATTTCCTAATTGTATTGAGCCAAGATTTTCAGTTTGGTTATAAGACTCAGAGGTGTAGTTTTATTGTCCAGTAGTCAAATTACACAAAGCATGCTTAGAAGATGAAAAGATCTATAAATATACAAAGTATAAATTCAGTCATTACATATTTAAAAATGTATTCAATTATAGCAGATTCAACTTTAAAAATCAGCCAACAGAAATTTAAATGTTTAAGAAACTTGGTGAACAGATGCTGCATCTGATGAAAAATTCTAGACTGTTAGGCTGTCTGGTACTTAGTTTTTTTATGGAAAGGCACTGTGTCATATCATTGATCTTTTAACGACTCCTGACGCCCTTCCCTTTTTTGGGCGTTTCAACCCTCAGCGGGTCTTCCTCGGGGGATAATAAACATAAGCTGCCTCTCTAATATACAAACTTGATTCAATCTCCGGTGTATGTGCGTTTAACTCAATTTGAGTCGCGGCCGACAAGCGGGCGGTATGACTTCTGACATTAATGGCGTATCACTTAAAATTCTTCATAACAGGGGTAAACCCGCTGAGGGTTGAAACACCCAAAAAAAAGGAAAGGGCGTCGGGAGTCGTTAAAACATCAACGTTGATGGTGGCAGGATCCACCGAATCTTAAGATAAGTGTTGCCTTTCAACTTGAATTAGAAGTTTCTTCATATGATTCGTAATGTTTTTTAAAGAAAATATTTAAAGATATCATAAAAATCTTTAAAAAAAAAGAAAAATAAATTAAAGGATTATAAGTAAAGAAATAAAGATTTAATAGGTATTCAATAGAGATTGGTAGAAGGGGGTGGACATAAATGATTATAATAATATACAAGACAGGAACTTGGAATGATATATATCATAAGAGGTTCCGAAGACTGATGTCTGTATAATTTATGATATGTCCGCCACAAGTTTAATCACTCAGAGAGAAACACAACAATTGAGACATTTAAAACAGTGAATGTCAGAAATTAATAAACAGTTTATTTGTTATTATAATATTTAAATTATTTTCCAAAATTCATCATTATAATTTGTTCTTTTTGACCGTCTGAATAATCCCTTTTTTTTGCTATAAATATTTACTGAAGTGAACAGCAGCAAGCTGGGTCTGCATAACCTTTTCGTAGTGTGTTGGGAGGCTTCCATCTACTGGCTATAAGGAAAATAGCAAAAGCTTAAACTAATTTATAAACATACAAGGAATTTGAGTTAAACTCGGGACATTTACAAGGAGCAAGAAAGGCCACTCCTCTAGGTGCTGAACTGGAAGGAATGTTCACCATGCTGCCCTCTTTAGGGGTGCCATTTTGTCTATCAACTGCCCTGGTTATAGAAATGTTCTGCTATCTAAAAACATAAGACTTGCCGTACTGTGACAGACTGAAGGTCCATCAAGCCCAGTATCCGGTTTCCAACAGTGGCTAACCCAGGTTCCAAGTACCTAGCTAGATCCTAAGTAATAAAACAGATTTATGCTGTTTATCCTAGAAATAAGCCATCTCAAAAAGGGCCTATTGACTTCTCTTTTAGGAAATTATCCAAACCTTTTTTAAACCCTGCTAAGCAAACTGATTTCACTGCATTCTCCGGCAATGAATTCCAGAGTTTAATTATATGTTGTGTGAAGAAATATTTTCTCTGGTTTGTTTTAAATCTACTACTTAGTAGCTTCATCGCATGCCCTCTAGTCCTACTATTTTTGGAAAGAGTAAACAAGCAATTCACATCTACCCTTTCCACTCCACTCAGTATTTTATAGACCTCTATCACATCACCCCTGAGCCACCTCGTCTCCAGATATACTACCTGATTGACAATCTTAAAAGCGACAAATCCCCTGGACTTGATGGAATTCACCTGAGAGTCTTAAAAGAACTGAAGGTTGAAATCGGAGAGCTTTTGCAAAAACTTGCCAACCTGTCAATTAGAACTGGACAGATACCGGAAGATAGCGAACATCACGCCAATTTTCAAAAAAGGATCAAGAGGAGAACCGGGCAACTACAGACCTGTGAGTCTTACATCTATCCCTGGAAAGATGGTTGAAGCACTGATTAAAGATAGCATAGTCCAGCACTTGGATACACACGACCTGATGAGAGCCAGTCAACATGGCTTCAGGAAAGGGAAATCATGTTTGACGAATTTACTTCAATTGTTTGAGACCGTGAACAAACAAATTGATAGTGGAGAACCGGTGGACATAATATACTTGGACTTTCAGAAAGCGTTCGACAAGGTTCCACATGAAAAACTTCTCAGGAAACTACAAAGCCATGGAATAGAGGGAGATATACTAAGATGGATAGGCAAATGGCTGGAGAACAGAAAGCAGAGAGTGGACATAAATGGGAAGTTCTCAGACTGGGAGAAAGTGACTAGCGGTGTGCCCCAGGGCTCAGTACTTGGGCCCATCTTATTTAATATTTTCATCAATGACCTAGAAGAAGGAACATCCGGTGAGATCATCAAATTTGCAGATGACACAAAGCTATGCCGGGCAATCAGAAGGATAGCGAGGAACTCCAGAGTGACTTGTGTCAGTTAGAGAAATGGGTGGAGAAATGGCAGATGAAGTTTAATGTGGAGAAGTGCAAAGTAATTCATTTAGGCAGAAAGAACAAGGAACATGAGTATAGAATGTCAAGTGCAACTCTGGATAAGAGCGAACAAGAAAAGGACCTGGGTGTACTGATAGATAGGACCCTGAAACCGTCGGCACAATGCGCAACAGCGGCAAAGAAAGCAAATAGAATGTTAGGCATGATAAAGAAAGGAATCACGAGTAGATCGGAGAAAGTTATAATGCCGCTTTATAGGGCAATGGTCAGACCACACTTGGAATATTGTGTCCAACATTGGTCTCCCAACCTAAAGAAGGATATAAAACTGCTGGAGAGGGTGCAGAGACGAGCAACGAAGCTAATAAAAGGTATGGAGAACTTGGAATACGAGGAACGATTTAAGAGACTGGGATTGTTCTCCCTTGAGAAAAGGAGACTGAGAGGGGATATGATCGAGACTTTCAAAATACTGAAAGGAATCGACAAAATAGAGCAGGAAAAAAAAATTATTTACAATGTCCAATGTCCAACATGACACGGACATGGACTGAAGCTAAGGGGGGGGACAAGTCCAGGACAAATATCAGGAAGTTCTGCTTCATTCAATGAGTGGTGGACACCTGGAATGCTCTCCCAGAGGAGGTTATTGCGGAATCCACCGTTCTAGGATTTAAAAGCAAACTAGATGCACATCTCCTTACGAGAGGCATAGAGGGATATGGGTGACTAAAATTACGCCAGGTGTACACCTGGCTGGGCCTCCGCATGTGCGGATCGCCAGACTTGATGGACCGAAGGTCTGATCCGGAGATGGCAGTTTTTATGTTCTTATATATGTTTGTGCAGCCACGGCGTCATCTACATGGAAAAGACACAAAGAAGTGGAGGATCCAAGGCAAGGAAGAGGTGGGATGAAAGAGCATTAGGAGGAACGGGAGGGGGGATTTCAGTGTTTATTCATAAACATCTAGAGGGGCATTTTTGAAACAAGCATCCAAGCCCAACTTGGACATTTCCAGCTGAACGTCCAAAGTTGGAGGAAGAAAAATGGCCATTTTTGAATGGCAAACTGCAGGACATCCAAATAGAATTTTTTTGGAAAATCTTCTACTTAGACATCTTGGCCATCAGGACATCTAAGTTTATATCTCATTTTTGATCAGAAAAACATCAAGGTTGGAAACGTCCTAATCCTGACCATTTGGATGCGGGTGGGTCCGACTTAGTAATGGACTGGTCACATAGACATCCCAACAGAGCAATGGGACACCTTAGAGAGCACTGCTGTGAATTTCACATAAAGGTTGCCAGCTGTATATCTCACCATAACCCCTTTAAAATTTAGGATGGGTCCCCCCAAACCCCCCCCCAACCTACTATATCCTCCTGTGTACCACTCCAATAGCCCTTATGCTTCAGGAAGCACCTACATGGCAGTACAGTAGGTTTAGGGTGGGCTCACATGTTCTACTATAAATGTAGTGTTTAGAGTGGCTTATGGGTCTTGGTCCTCTCTATTGTTCACTAGCCCACCCACCAGGCTACTTAAGACCCCTGTGTGCAGCTCTACTAGGCTTCCCCATTGCAGATGCTGCTGTTTTAGAGGCAGACATGTATCTTTTTGTTCTCATTTTTTTGTGGTGGAAGAGGGTCAGTGCGCACTGGGGAAGTGTGGGGGTGTCTTACCTTGATGTATATAGTGATCAGTTTGGGCACTTTTGTAGCACTTAGTCGTTCCCAAAACAGGTCTAGCCCAAACATCTAAGTTCCATTCAGGATATCTTGCAAAATGTCCTTGGGAACGCCCAAAGCCCACCCATAGCACGCCTCCACCGTGTCCATTTTGTGCTCTGGATGCACAGAGGCCGGGACACTTTGATAGACATCCAGAACGATGATTCTGATTATCGGCACTTGGACATTCTAGCAAATAGGACGTTTAAGTGTTGATTTAGGATGCTTTTTGGGCGTCTGTGTTTTTGATTATGAGCCTGCTGGTTTTAAGAAAGGTTTGGACAATTTCCTGGAGGAAAAGTCCATAGTCTGTTATTGAGAAAGACATGGGGGAAGCTGCTGCTTGCCCTGGATTGGTAGCATGGAATGTTGCTACTCTTTGGGTTTTGGCCAGGTACTAGGGATCTGGATTGGCCACTGTGAAAACGGGTTACTGGGCTTGATGGACCATTGGTCTGACCCAAAAAGGTTATTCTTTTTTTTTGTGTATTTAAAGCTTTATTACATTATCAATCTTAATTACCAAGCATAACTTATACAGAAAGCATGATTAGACATATCAATCAATTCCATCGTATAAAAAAAACCAGAAGTAAATGTGACTAATTATGCTCAAGTCCTCAAATTGAATCCAGAATGTTCTAATCAAGCAAGAAAAACAAAAGAAAATTCCGTTAAGATTAAGGCTGGTCAAAGCGTTGAGTTAGGCATCAAAACAGGGCTCAGGGTTGTTCTTTTTCCAAACGGGTTAGGGACAAAAAGGTTGTCAACTGGTTTGGTTCATAAAAGACATATTTAACAGCTTGCTATAGAATAATACATTTACAAATGTCCGGCAAATAAAAAGACACTGCTCTCGTATCAAATCAGGAAACATTTGTAATTTTAAACCTTGAAATTCTTTTTGCCTGTTTTTGAAGAAAAGTTTTAACAACCATGTTTTATCAATTGAAAGAGCTACTGATATGTTCAAAGTGGATGGCACTGCTGCCTCTTGATCAGATATTTCCAACAGTTCAAATACATTTAATGAAGATTTTTGAACTTGACTTTTTCCAGGAAGGTAGTATACTGAAGAAAATGGAGGCAACATTTCCTCCAAAAAGTGCAGGATTTCTAGTAAATATCTTTTAAGCATTTCCCTAGGGAAATTAATCAATCTTAAATTATTATACCGTGAGTTGTTTTCAAGCATTTCCATTTTTCTTCTAAGATTAACATTATCTCTTTTGCTTTTTGACATTGTATTGGAACCCTTGGTATTGGCTATTCAGCAGGCAGAGGAGACCTTATACAGGTCGGGAATACAAGGTTTCTGCTTATGCAGATGACATATTGCTTCATTTGAGGAATCCTGAAACCACCATTCCGCATTTATTAGATCTGATTGATAGATTTGGAAAATTTTCTGGTTACAAAATAAACTGGAGCAAATCAGAGGTTCTTCCACTAAATGTATATTGTACAAAATGATTATTTGATACATTCCCTTTTCTCTGGAAGGAAGAGGGTATAAAATATTTAGGTACATGGATAAAAAGTACAATGGAAGAAATTATGAAAGTAAATGAAAAATCTTTATTGCTGAAAGTCACAGAAATGTGTGAACATTGAAACCCGTTACATCTGTCTTGGTGGGGGAGAGTCCAAACAGTTATGATGATTGTGCCTGTGGTTTGTTACCAAATGGGAATGTTACCGTTGTTTTTTTCAGGGATCCTTTTATAAGAAATTAAATAGCATTCTGACAAAATTTATTTGGCTGGGGAAAGCAGCAAGAAGTTCCATGGTATCTCTACAAAAACCAATTGTGGAGGGTGGGGTAAATTTTCCCAACTTTTATAGGTACCATCAAGCCTATATTATGCGTTAGGGTATGTACTGGATCCTCCCTGAGCTCATGGAAAACCTCCCAGACTGGTTATGGTTGGAATGGCAACTCATGTGACCATTGAGGTTGAGTATTAAGATGCCTAGATTATATAACGATAATAGAATCCTCGAGAACCGCCCAGTCAATAGGAAGTGTAGTTGTTAAAGCACTTCCCCGTCCTGATGAAGATACGAAATGCATTGGTGGGGCTTAGTGTAACAGCGACATTGAACAAATAAGCTAAGTGTTTGATATTTAGGGGATGTTTCATATTTAGGGGAATGAAAATTAATGAAATCAATGAAATTATAAGGAAATGAATTTGAAAATAAGAGGAGTAAATTAAATTTATGATGAAGAAGTGATGAATTGAATCCTTTGAAGAATATTGACTATGAATTAATATGAAATGGTACTGTACTTTTAAAGTATTTATTAAACAGGATAGGTTTCAAAACGTGCTATAGCTTAACCACTCCCCTCCCTCTTGTTTTTTCCCTTTTTCAACCAAGATGAAAATTGTAACTTTTCCACTTTCCCTCCCGACTCATGTTTGTATTTTTTGAAAGAATATTGTCTATATGTTAGTCTCTTTGTATTATACTCTATTTTTAATTTTGTTCATCGCTTAGTAATCCTAATAAGCGATTCATCAAATATACTAATAAACTTGAAACTTGAAGTAGGAAAACATTAGAAATATTTATGAAAGATAAAAGAAAAAATTTGATTAAAAAGAACATAGATTCAGTTAGTTTCACACGACTGGGTGAGCCCGTGATGAGTGCTGCCACACGGTATTGCATCGCAACTTACCAATACAGGTGGCGTTCTGAGATTTCCCAGGTGAGTTAAAATAAACTACATAGAAGCATGATATAGTGAACTATAGTTACCAAAGTATACGTTTTTCCATTTTTAAGTTAGTTTGAGTGCCTACGTGGACTGTGAGCTTCCCAAAACCAGTCATAAGATCCCATAAAGACTCCAAGGTTTCTCGGGTAATATCAAAGGTTTAATAGTAAGAACACTCTCACCCGTCTTTCACTTTCCTGTTGCCCGCTTGCTTGGCCCAATCCATCCACCAACAGAAAGGCGATTCTTAAGTTCTTACTTTTTAGTTGTGGTATTTTTTTTAATTGATTAGAACCCAACATCAGAATCCTAGTCATAACATAAGATTCAAGTTTCAAGTTTCAAGTTTCAAGTTTCAAGTTTAATACGTTTTTGATGAATCGCTTCTTCTAAATTCGAAGCGATGTACAATATAATAAAATTACAATATAAAAACAAAATCATAAAAGATACTACTAACAAGGTTAAAAAACAAATTTGACAAGACTGGAGACAAAAGGAAAATAAGGGGATGAAGTTACATTTTAAATACAGTAGAATGTACATAAAGGGAAGGCACATAAGGGAGGTATAATGATAATAATTTTAAAAAGATAAAATTTGATAAAAGAGTAAAAATCGGAAATAAGACTCGAAAGATTAAATTTATGAGATTCTCAAAATTTTTAAAGAGACACTTAGAATCTAATTAGTTTATAAATGCGTCATTGAACAGGAATGTTTTTAGTTTACATTTAAATTTTTCTAAGTTAGTTTCTTCCCTTAGAAAGATCGGTAAAGAATTCCATGTCTGGGGTGCAGTGACTGAAAAAATAAACTGACGACGTGTATTAATTATTTTTAGCGATGGAATTGTTAGAAGATGTTGTTCGGCAGATCTTAAAATTCTATTAGCTGTATAAGGGATTAACAGTTTGTGAATGAAAGCTGGTGTTTTGTAAAGAAGTGATTTAAAGGTGATCAAACTGAGTTTATATATTATTCGATGACCCACCGGAAGCCAATGGGCTTCCTTAAGGAGCGGCGTTACGTGATCAAATTTCTTTGCTTTAAAGATAAGTTTAATGGATGTATTTTGTATTATCTGTAAGCGTTTTATTTCCTTTTGTGCTATACCTTTGAACAGGGCATTACAGTAATCTATCTTTGAAATGACAAGTGAATGAATGAGGATGTTTAGAGAATTGGCATTAAGGAACTGAGATACAGAGCGGATTTGTCGAAGTCGGAAGAATGAAGACTTTATAACATTACTAATATGGTCGTGGAAGGAAAGAGAGTGATCGAAAATAACTCCAAGTATTTTAATATTGTTGACCTCTAGTAAAGGATGACCCTTAATAGAGATTGGGAGGCTTAGTTTGGGGTTGTCCTTCCAGGGAAAAAGTAGTACATTGGATTTCGTGATATTCAATGCAAGTTTATTATTGTTTAACCAGTTATGTATTTGATCTAATTTTGTGTTGATTACTGATATGTCAGAAGGATTATTGGTATCGATGGGATGCAGAAGTTGGATATCGTCGGCATAAGCAAAAACATTAAAGCCAATAGATTGACATAAAGTCAGCAGAGGTGCAAGAAATATATTGAATAGCAGTGGAGAGAGTATAGAACCTTGAGGGACACCATTTGTAGAGGGGAAAGTTTTAGAAGTAGAATTATTGAAAAAAACAGATGAAGAACGATCAGAAAAATAAGAGTGAAACCAAGATAGAACTTGGTCAGTGATACCAATTGACTGGAGCCTAGATAGTAATAGCTCGTGATCAATTGTATCGAAAGCCGACGAAAGATCCAAAGAGACTAAGAGAACTGATTGATGATGATCTAGAAAGTAGTGAATAATGGTAGTCATGCCTATTAGTGAATGTTCTGTAGAATGATGTTGCCTAAAGCCAGTCTGATTGGGGTGAAGAATATTAGTTTTTTCGATGAAATCTGAAATCTGGTTAAACACCACCTTCTCAGTTAGTTTAGATAAAAATGGAATATTGGCTATAGGTCTGTAGTTCGACATATCTTCAGGACTAATTTTATGGTTTTTAATGATTGGATGAATGATTGAGTGTTTCCAAACCGTAGGAATGATACCTTTTTTTAGACTGTCACTAACCAGGGTAAGAATTGCTGGTCCGAAAATCTTAAAGAATCGCTTAAGAAGGAAGGGAGGAATAGAGTCAGTTTGGGAACCTTTTAAATTAATAGTTTTTAAAGTAGCTTCAATCTCTGTTAAAGTAGGAATATTAAACAAAGAACATTTTGAAGAAAATGAGCTAAGCTCAATTTGTACTTGATCAGATTTGGCTAATGAATTTATAGTGAATGTAGATCTGATATTGTCAATTTTTTCAATGAAATAAGTAGCAAGTTCTTGAGAAGTGAGTTTAATTTCAGAATCTTGTTTTTTACGTTGATTAAAATGAGTGATTGAATTTAGTATACGATAAAGGGTGGAGGAATTTGTGGCTTTCTGGATTAATCCTGAGTAAAATTTTGTTTTTGCGAGATTTATTTTTGATTTATAGAATTTAGAGTGCTCTTTAAATAGTTCTGAGTTAAGTACAGATTTATCTTTTCTCCATTTACGCTCCAAGGATCTTACTTGCTTTTTGATGAGTTTAAGTTCTGCTGTATACCAAGGATTATTAGATTTTCTTCCAGAGATGATTTTTGATTGTTGAGGAGCTAGTGTATCTAATAGTTGACGGGTGTTTTTGATCCAACATTTGATTGAGTCTTCTAATGAAATACAATTTAAGTCAAAGAAATCTGAAGGAAGTGCGGCAGCAATATTTTCGAAAGAAAGATTATTGAAGTCTCTGAATTTGATTATTTTTTTGGTAGATGTAGATGCTTTGGAATTAAGAGTATATGACATTGATATCAAGTAATGGTCCGACCAGGGAACTGGTTGACAGAAATTAAAAGTGTAGTTATCGATTTGAAATGATGGGATAAGTGCCATATCAATAGTATGTCCTAAATTGTGTGTAGGTTCCAGTATGAGAGGATGCATGTCTAATTGATCAATGTGTGTTAGAATGGCTTTAGTTTGAGTATCGTTAGGAATGTCGAAATGAATGTTAAAGTCTCCTAAGATTAAAGGGTTTAAAGTAGAAGAACCGAAATCAAAGAGCAAAGATTGTAGAAGAATTAAGTTTTCACTATTAACTGGAGGAGGTAAGTAAAGGAGTAGAGCGTCAAGTTTGGGTTTAGTTTGAAAAGAGAATTGTAAAAATTCAATAGGAGAATTAGGAGGGGAGTAATCTATAGCTGTTATAAGAGATGTACGGAAAATGATGGCTAAACCTCCGCCACGTTTATACTGGCGATGATTGAAGATATATGAGAATCCAGAGGGACAACTGTAGGAGAGGTAAGCTTCCTCTCCATTGGTTAGCCAAGTTTCAGTTAAACATAAGACATCAAAAGAGTGTTGGGAAATTAAATCTTTGATTAAATGATGTTTGGTTTTTACTGAACGAACATTTATTAGTCCTATATTGAGATGCAGATTTTCGGTACTTTTGAAAGAGGATATAACTAATTCAGAACGTATGGGCTGACGGGGATTTGTTATGTAGTTAGCTGTTTTGCAAGGTCTGTGTCCCCAGAAAACAGGGATAGAAGTAACAGAGTTATCCATTTTAAGTGAGTGTTGAGTAGTATAAGTATCATTAGAATTTGGGTCAAGAGAAGGAAGAGAGCAGTAAAGAGGTATATTAATACCATTGGAGGTATAAGTGAATCTGTAAGGTATAATCATTGGTATATTGAAAACGCACTGTAGTAACGCACAAAGGAGCGCATTAAGGAGCAAGTCCTGCTCCTTAAGCGCGCTCCTTTGGCGCGCGCCTACGGCGCGCGCCTTTGCGGCGTGCGCCGCAAAGTGCTTGATTTTATAGAGCATGTACCGGCAGGGGGGCGGAGTCCACAGCGGGCCGCCGCTACGCGGCGGCTAAAGGGCCTTGAGAAAACTGTAGAGAAGAAGAATGAATGCACAGGTAAAACACTTCAGTAAAATAATAGAATCTAAACAAAGTAAAAGTAACAGCAGGTAAAGGTGCAGTGCAGTGATATTCCAGCCTTCAGTGACAATAAGCGTGCGCCGCAAAGTGCTTGATTTTATAGAGCATGTACCGGCAGGGGGGCGGAGTCCACAGCGGGCCGCCGCTACGCGGCGGCTAAAGGGCCTTGAGAAAACTGTAGAGAAGAAGAATGAATGCACAGGTAAAACACTTCAGTAAAATAATAGAATCTAAACAAAGTAAAAGTAACAGCAGGTAAAGGTGCAGTGCAGTGATATTCCAGCCTTCAGTGACAATAAGCGTGCGCCGCAAAGTGCTTGATTTTATAGAGCATGTACCGGCAGGGGGGCGGAGTCCACAGCGGGCCGCCGCTACGCGGCGGCTAAAGGACCTTGAGAAAACTGTAGAGAAGAAGAATGAATGCACAGGTAAAACACTTCAGTAAAATAATAGAATCTAAACAAAGTAAAAGTAACAGCAGGTAAAGGTGCAGTGCAGTGATATTCCAGCCTTCAGTGACAATAAGCGTGCGCCGCAAAGTGCTTGATTTTATAGAGCATGTACCGGCAGGGGGGCGGAGTCCACAGCGGGCCGCCGCTACGCGGCGGCTAAAGGGCCTTGAGAAAACTGTAGAGAAGAAGAATGAATGCACAGGTAAAACACTTCAGTAAAATAATAGAATCTAAACAAAGTAAAAGTAACAGCAGGTAAAGGTGCAGTGCAGTGATATTCCAGCCTTCAGTGACAATAAGCGTGCGCCGCAAAGTGCTTGATTTTATAGAGCATGTACCGGCAGGGGGGCGGAGTCCACAGCGGGCCGCCGCTACGCGGCGGCTAAAGGGCCTTGAGAAAACTGTAGAGAAGAAGAATGAATGCACAGGTAAAACACTTCAGTAAAATAATAGAATCTAAACAAAGTAAAAGTAACAGCAGGTAAAGGTGCAGTGCAGTGATATTCCAGCCTTCAGTGACAATAAGCGTGCGCCGCAAAGTGCTTGATTTTATAGAGCATGTACCGGCAGGGGGGCGGAGTCCACAGCGGGCCGCCGCTACGCGGCGGCTAAAGGGCCTTGAGAAAACTGTAGAGAAGAAGAATGAATGCACAGGTAAAACACTTCAGTAAAATAATAGAATCTAAACAAAGTAAAAGTAACAGCAGGTAAAGGTGCAGTGCAGTGATATTCCAGCCTTCAGTGACAATAAGCGTGCGCCGCAAAGTGCTTGATTTTATAGAGCATGTACCGGCAGGGGGGCGGAGTCCACAGCGGGCCGCCGCTACGCGGCGGCTAAAGGGCCTTGAGAAAACTGTAGAGAAGAAGAATGAATGCACAGGTAAAACACTTCAGTAAAATAATAGAATCTAAACAAAGTAAAAGTAACAGCAGGTAAAGGTGCAGTGCAGTGATATTCCAGCCTTCAGTGACAATAAGCGTGCGCCGCAAAGTGCTTGATTTTATAGAGCATGTACCGGCAGGGGGGCGGAGTCCACAGCGGGCCGCCGCTACGCGGCGGCTAAAGGGCCTTGAGAAAACGGCAGGGGGGCGGAGTCCACAGCGGGCCGCCGCTACGCGGCGGCTAAAGGGCCTTGAGAAAACGGCAGGGGGGCGGAGTCCACAGCGGGCCGCCGCTACGCGGCGGCTAAACGGCCTTGAGAAAACGGCAGGGGGGCGGAGTCCACAGCGGGCCGCCGCTACGCGGCGGCTAAAGGGCCTTGAGAAAACCCCTCTACTTGCAGTCCACCGCTACGCAAACAGACTCCTCACCTACCTTCAGATAACCTTCCCCCAAATTACCCACCTTAACACCTTCCAACTAAACAAATACCATAAATAGATTGCAACCTACCCTCTCTAACTGAATTCCATATGTATTTTTCATACAGTTCTTCACTGTCAGTTTAATTTCCATCCTATAAGTTCACATAGAATTTTTCTTTTTTCAACTATCTTTATTTTCTCTTCTTTATTAATTTCCAGGTACTTTAGTTAGATTGTGAGCCTTCGGGACAGTAAGGGAATTTTTTAAGTACCTTCTTACTTCTCATTTATAATCTTAATGTATATTTTCTTCAAACCGCTTAGAACCTAACGGATGTAGCGGTATATAAGAAATAAATTACATTACATTACATTACATGTAATTGATAATCTTTCAAAAATATGTCAAAAAAAACATATATGTAAAACTAGAACTGAAACGAATCCAATCACTGGGCAGAAACGGGCTCATCTCAGAGCTGACCATTTGAAAATGGCGCATTATCGCGCACTGCGCCTTGCGTCCGGGTAAATGAGCCAAGTTGGCCTTCGCGGTAAGTTGATCGGCTACATCCGGTTCATCTGTGCTGTGCATACACCGTAGAATTTCAGCTGTAATCATTTCATCTTCCTGGGTATGCAGCCTTCCATTTCCACAACCTCGGGCCACCCGTCGTATTTATTTGCATACGCATCATTTTTAATCCACTGCCACACAAAAAGAAGAAGAATCAGGGCTTTACGTTGGACAATGAAGTGAAAATATATTTCCGATTTGCTGCACGTAGAAACATGGGCCCGGAGTCTTTAAACGGCGCCATCGTTTACCCCTTTGTCCTATTTGCATTAAGCTTGTATTCTGTAAAGCTTAGTTGCCCTTTGCAGAGTACTAGCTTAGTACAGATATTCCTGGTAGTGGCATAGTTAAGGGTAGGCCGGGGCCTACCCAGTTTGGGCTCAGGATCACCCAAAATTTCATCTTTAGTGTGGCTGCAGGGATTCCTAAGCCCTGCCAGCCAAAGGCGTCCTTCCTGCCCAAAGAGTTTGCATGTTGGGCAGCTGTTGGCACTGCCATGGAGCCACCATCACTGCTTCCTCCTACAGGTCACCTTCTTCCCTCATTCGCATGCTTATTTTTTACATTTGCACAACACTTAGCATATGCTTGGGGAAGCTGGTGGCAGTAACATGTAAACTCTTTCAGCGGGAAGGAGGTCTTTGGCTGGTGGGGTTGGGGATCCCCAAAAAAGGAACGAAGTGGGGAGTGGGACAGTACACATCAACCTTTTTGGGGCAACAAATTTTATTAATATGATCTCAAATAAAATACATGATATCAACATGTAAATATAAAGTCCTTCTTGTTGGTGACCCAAAGTACATATATATATCAACGTATAAATATACAGTACTTTGTCTGGATGACCCGACATGATCTGTGTTTTGGCCTCCAATCGGAGGCCTGCCTCAGGGACGTGGTGGTGGATCTGGAGATATAACCTAATACGTATGACATTTGCCTCTTTGTTCAAAACAAACAGTTGGACCAGATCAGGCTGGGGAGGGAATAACTGACTCTATCCCACAGAGGTTTATTTCTTCCACATCTCTGAATTTCACAGAAGCCAAGTTCATTCTTTTGGTTCCTACTACATCAGAGGATTTCTACTGTGAAACCCCATGACCTTTCATTAAACTGCACTGTTTTGTTCGCTCTTCCCTCTCTGCAGCTCCTCCAGGATATCATCCCACTTAGGTTATCCAGACAAAGAACTGTATATTTATCCGTTGATATGTATGTACTTTGGTCACCAATAAGAAGGACTTTATATTTACTTGTTGATATGTATTTTATTTGAGATCATATTAATAAAATTTGTTGCCCCAAAAAGTTGATGTGTACTATCCCACTCCCCACTTGGTTCCTTTTTGGCTTTGCTTTGCATGGGGGGGTTTTGACCTAGTCTTTCTTTGTGGCTTGGGGATCTCCGCCAACACAGGTATGCCATTTATTGGGGGGGGGGGGAGAGGAGGGGAGGGGGATTAAGAGAGGAGCAGAAATTAAATTTGGGTTTGCTTTGGGGTCGAAGCTGAAATTCTAGGCCCACCCACTTTGGTCTCAGGCCCACCCTAAATCGTCTGCTTGGCTTCGCTACTGCTTCCCAGTCGCTAACTTTGGGGCGTCATTTACCAAAGTCTGTCCTTGGGTGTAACATTATAGGCACCGATTTTTTTAGAATGAAGGGGTAAGACTTTTTCATTGACTTCATATTGAACAGTCCTGTTATCACATACCAGAATTATGAAATAAAACAGCAACCCTCCCCCCACCCTCCACCTTTGAAAACATTAGCTATGAGTATTTCGGTGTCAGGTCAAAAGCGCGCCGGGATAAAGGCGCGCCCAGACAATTGAGCGCAGCGCGCGCCGCTCTAAATTACTGTTTTTAGTGCTCCGACGGGGGGGGGGCGTGGGGGGGAACCCCCCCCCCACTTTACTTAATAGACATCACGCCGCAGGGCGTTGTGGGGGGCATGGGGGGTTGTAACCCCCCACATTTTACTGAAAACTTCACTTTTTCCCTGTTTTTAGGGAAAAAGTTCAGTTTACAGTAAAATGTGGAGGGTTACAACCCCCCAAGCCCCCCATAACGCCGGCGCGATGTCTATTAAGTAAACTGGGGGGGGGGTTCCCCAACAGAAACCCCCGTCGGAGCCCCTAAAAACTGTAATTTAGAGCGGCGTGGTGGCGCACGCTGCGCTCAATTGTCGGCGCGCGCTTTTGTCTTTCACGCCGTTGTCTATGAACCGAGTATTTCACACCATTCTGGTTATTTTCAATTCATTTACTGCTGGTATGAGTGCGCATTTGTATCAAGAAGTACCTGATGGAGGGTATTAAACAGAACATACTTTTTCATAAGGGCTTGTAATGTTCATCCCCACCACACCTAGGAAAACCCAGTTGTCCCGAAAGCTTATATTTTTTCCAAAAGCGCTTCCCATGTCTGTAAAATATTTTCGGGCTTCATCAGTCAGTCTAAAAGAAAAAGAGGAACATTGACATGGTTTTGATTTTTCAGTCACTCTAGAGCAGTGGTCTCAAACTCAAACCCTTTGCAGGGCCACATTTTGGATTTGTCGGTACTTGGAGGGCCGCAGAAAAAAAATAGTTAATGTCTTATTAAAGAAATGACAATTTTGCATGAGGGAAAACTCTTTATAGTTTATAAATCTTTCCTTTTGGCTAAGTCTTAATAATAATATTGTCATTTATAGCTAAAGAGACGTAAGATCAAGAAACTGTTTTATTTTACTTTTGTGATTTTGATAAACATACCGAGGGCCTCAAAACAGTACCCGGTGGGCCGCGAGTTTGAGACCACTGCTCTAGATACAAACTCTTCTTGAAGCATTTGGATCCTTACAAAATGGTGAGCGAATATGTCCTTTAGGATTTTGCCCAAGATGTTTTCAGAAAAGTAAGGTAGCATCTACGAGGGGGGGTGCCTGAAAAGTCCTCAGCCCAACCAACCAGCTTCCTAAATTCTGAGTGTTATCTTATTTGGTTAAGTGTCGATTTGCAGAAACAAAATTCTTTGTTTTGACATTCTTTCAGATCATTGATTGAACCATGTCCATGCCATTACTCTTCTTGGTTAGGCTGATAACTTTACAGCAACCTCCCCCCATGATTTATTCCCTTTTTTATAGTACATTTTCTTTTATTTAATCTTCTATACTGGGGGAGATCAGAATGGCTTACATGAATTTATTCAGGTATTCAGGCATTATTCCCTGTCTGTCCTGGTGGGCTCACAACGTATCCAATGGACCTGGGGCAATAGGGGAATTAAGTGACTTGCCCGGGGTCACAAGAAGCAGGGTGTTGAGGCTGTAGCTTTAACCACGGTACCACTATAGAGATCAAAAATTGTAAGAAGTTTTATTTAGCGGTATAACAAATTTTGAATAAAAGCGAGCCAAGTATAGGACAGTCAAGCCATTGTGACATCACTCATGAGGTTGGCTCTAAGGCACTGGTGGAATGAAGCATGATGATGTCATAATACCAGCTGTGGTTATCAGAGGCTGAAACATTTCACACTATTTTATTCAATTTTCTATACTGTTCTCTCAAGGGAGCTCAGAATGGTTTACATGAATTTACTCAGGTACTCAAGCATTTTTCCCTGTCTGTCCCGGTGGGCTCACAATCTATCTAATGTAGCTGGGGCAATGGGGGAGATTAAGGAGCAGTGTGGGTTTGAACTTACAACCTTGGGATGCTGAGGCTGTAGCTCACTGTACTGCACTCTTCCCCATTTTCATCTTGCAAGTGGTTTTGTTTTTTGATTTTCCTATCCAGAATTAAGAGTCATGTTTGTGAGGTTCTAATTCCCTTCCATTCCAATCAAGTCAAAGGACCTAGAAAAACGAAGTATATATGAGGTCTGACAATTTAGTTCATGAACTCATCCTAGGGAGGGTGTTCCGATACAGTTATTTGTTTACTGGCTATAAACTCCCTCACAGACAGTGCCGTGAGAGCTGGCGCATTGTCGTGATGCAAGAGCCACGAGGGACCATTTTGCGCACACCTTTCTCACGTCAAGATTTTCAGTTAAGATTGTCCTAACTTTCTCTATCAATGTTGGTCTTCTACGCTTCGCACAGTCGGACGACGATTTTAATGCACGGTTTGATCAATTGTTGCAACGGTTTCATCACTTCTGTCATTACTGGCTGCCCTGAACTCTCTTCACCAGCGACGCTTCCTTTCCCCTCAGAAAGACGTCTAATCCATTTGCACACTGCTATTTTCTTCATGGCATTATCTCCATGAACTTGGACTAACAGGTCACCGATTTCACTTCCACTCTTGCCAAGTTTAAAAAGAAATGTAATGTTTGCTCGTTGCTCTAATTCAGTGGTCTCAAACTCAAACCCTTTGCAAGGCCACATTTTGGATTTGGAGTTACTTGGAGGGCCTCGGAAAAAAATAATTATTGTCTTATTAAAGAAATGACAATTTTGCATGAGGTAAAGCTCTTTATAGTTTATAAATCTTTCCTTTTGGTCAAGTCTTAATAATAATATTGTAATTTATAGCTAAAGAGACATATGATCAAGAAACTGTTTTATTTTACTTTTGTGATTATGATAAACATACCGAGTGCCTCAAAATAGTACCTGGTGGGCCGCATGTGGCCCCTGGGCCGCGAGTTTGAGACCACTGCTCTAATTCAAGCTCCGACATTCTTGGGATGGCACACAAAAAAACCATGCAGCAGCAATAATGAATGCCACTCAACAAGACACTGCCACACGTCGACACGAACATAGCTGCGAGACACTGATATACCAAGGTTATGAAACCTTACCGAGCTGTTTGTACAGTACTGCCAATGTAAGCAAGTTCATGAACTTAATTGTCATATTAGTCTTTCATATTGTCAATAAGTCTTTCATATTGAGTGTGTGATTCAACAAACTATATGGATTAGCTTTAGATTAGTCTTTAGCTCAGGGCCTAGATATGATAGCCAGTCTCTTAGGTCGTCATCTTTTCATGGGACAATTTAGAAAACGGTTCAGAAGGCATTCGCAACCATGCGCAACTTAAGACAAGTCCAAAAATACTTCAACAACGAACAATTCAAACTCATAGTACAAGCGCTAATCCTAGGACTCCTGGACTACTGTAACATACTTTACCTGTCATGCCCCACCAACATGCTAAAACAATTACAAACAGTCCAAAATACAGCCCTAAGACTAATATACTCGCTGAAAAAATGCGACTCACACTGGCTCCCAGTACAAGCACACAAACAACACAAATTCTACTGCACCCTATTCAAAGCCCTAAATGGAAATGGACCAAGCTATCTGAACAACCGCCTAATCTGGAAAACACATCCAGACCAAGGAGAACTCAAGAACACTTTACCCACCCCCCAATCAAAGGCATGCAAAGCAAAAAAATATATGGTGGTCTACCAGCCACCAGAGCAGCGAAAATAGGCCACCACCTCTCAAATCTGCTGACCACGACGCCCAACAACAAAACATTCAGGAAAGAACTGAAAACCATACTATTCAAGAAATTTGTCAAATGATGTAACCAAACCATATCGAACATTCCTAGATCCCGATGCATACTATAGCTATCAACCTTGTAATCTAATGCCCAGGCTAATTTCTTGTTGTAAACCGCCTAGAACTGAAAATTATTGGCGGGATAGAAGACATCAATGTAATGTAATATAGATATTATTAAACAGTGTAAAAATACACAAACAAGATGCGAAACAAGGGTCAGTTTGACTGCCGGAGGGCATAGTAAACTCAACTAAGAAGCAACTCCAACAGAAATAGAAAGTAGTGATTATTAATTCACTAACAGCCCAATACATTGTGAGAGTTGAGCAACAGTGATTGTGCTTTAGAAAGCTATGCAAAAAGATGTAGATTTGAGAGTATGCTGTTATAGTAATATATACTCAAAAAATCTCATGTGAGAAAATAACATCAATAATTATACTCGAGGTAAAGATGGAACAAGCAAGGAACTGATACAGTGACATAGTAACATAGTAGATGACGGCAGATAAAGACCCGAATGGTCCATCCAGTCTGCCCAACCTGATTCAATTTCAATTTTTTTATTTTTTCTTCTCAGCTATTTCTGGTCAAGAATCCAAAGCTTTACCCGGTACCGTGCTTGGGTTCCAACTGCCGAAATCTCTGTTAAGACTTACTCCAGCCCATCTACACCCTCCCAGCCATTGAAGCCCTCCCCAGCCCATCCTCCACCAAACGGCCATACACAGACACAGACCATGCAGTACTGGCCTTAGTTCAATATTTACTCTTATTTTCTGATTCTAAATCCTCTGTGTTCATCCCACGCTTCTTTGAACTCAGTCACAGTTTTACTCTCCACCACTTCTCTCGGGAGCGCATTCCAGGCATCCGCCACCCTTTTCGTAAAGTAGAATTTCCTAACATTGCCCCTGAATCTACCACCCCTCAACCTCAAATTATGTCCTCTGGTTTTACCATTTTCCTTTCTCTGGAAAAGATTTTGTTTTTACGTTAATACCCTTCAAGTATTTGAACGTCTGAATCATATCTCCCCTGTCTCTCCTTTCCTCTAGGGTATACATATTCAGGGCTTCCAGTCTCTCCTCATACGTCTTCTGGCGCAAGCCTCCTATCATTTTCGTCGCCCTCCTCTGGACCGCCTCAAGTCTTCTTACGTCCTTCGCCAGATACGGTCTCCAAAATTGAACACAATACTCCAAGTGGGGCCTTACCAATGACCTGTACAGGGGCATCAACACCTTCTTCCTTCTACTGACTACGCCTCTCTTTATACAGCCCAGCATCCTTCTGGTAGCAGCCACTGCCTTGTCACACTGTTTTTTCGCCTTTAGATCTTCGGACACTATCACCCCAAGGTCCCTCTCCCCGTCCGTGCATATCAGCTTCTCTCCTCCCAGCATATACGGTTCCTTCCGATTATTAATCCCCAAATGCATTACTCTGCATTTCTTTGCATTGAATTTTAGTTGCCAGGCATTAGACCATTCCTCTAACTTTTGCAGATCCTTTTTCATATTTTCCACTCCCTCTTCGGTGGAAAGAGATATAAAATTGATAAATGCTGTAATGAGCAATATAAGCGATGTTTCAAATGCGGGAAAATAACAGCAGAGATAATGTTCAGATATAGGCATGAGATGGTAGCTTGACAAATTTGCTGCACTTCTTCGAGGGAGTAAACAAGCGGATAGATAAGAGTGACCTGGTCGACATTGTATATCTGGATTTTCAGAAGGCGTTCGACAAGGTTCCGCATGAATTACTACTTTGAAAAATTGCGAGCCATGGAATCGAGGGTGAAATACTCACGTGGATTAAAAACTGGCTGGCGGAGAGGAAACAGAGAGTGGGGGTAAATGGACAATACTCAGACTGGAAAAGCGTCACCAGTGGAGTGCCGCAGGGTTCAGTGCTTGGACCCGTGCTCTTCAACATATTTATAAATGATCTGGAAATTGGTACGATGTGTGAGATGATTAAATTTGCGAACGATACAAAGTTATTCAGAGTAGTGAAGTTGCAGGAGGATTGCGAAGATCTGCAACGTGACATAAATTCGCTTGAGAAATGGGCCGCGACATGGCAAATGAGGTTCAACATGGATAAGTGTAAGGTGATGCATGTCGGTAACAAAAATCTTATACATGAATACAGGGGAAGTACTTGAAGAGACCCTCCAGGAAAGAGACTTGGGAGTACTGGTAGACAAGTCGATGAAGCTGTCTGTACAATGCTTGGTGGTGGCGAAAAGGGCAAACAGAATGCTAGGAATGATTAAGAAGGGGATCACAAATAGATCGGAGAAGGTTATCATGCCACTGTACCGGGCCATGGTGCGCCCTCACCTGGAATACTGCATCCAGCATTGGTTGGCGTACATGAAGAAGGACACGGTACTACTCCAAAGGGTCCAGAGAAGAGTGACTAAAATGGTTAAGGGGCTGGAGGAGTTGCCGTACAGCAAGAGATTAGAGAAACTGGGCCTCTTCTCCCTTGAAAAGAGGAGACTAAGAGGGGACATGGTAGAAACATTCAAGATATTCAAGGGAATAGACTTAGTAGATAAAGACAGGTTGTTCACCCTCTCCAAGGGAGAACCAGAGGGCACTCTCTAAAGTTAGAAGGAGATAGATTCCATACAAATGTAAGGAAGTTCTTCTTCATCCTGATTGGGGTGGAAAAGTGAAACGCTCTTCCGGAGGCTGTTATAGGGGAAAACACCCTCCAGGGATTCAAGACAAAGTTAGACAAGTTCCTGCTGAACTGGAGCGTACACAGAGAGGGTTGGTCTCAGGTAAGGCACTGGTTTTTGACCTAAGGGTCACCGCGGGAGCAGACTGCTGGGCACAATGGACTACTGGTTTGACCCAGCAGTGGCAATTCTTATGTTCTTATGGACCATATATAACAAAATAAACTAGCAAGATCGCTATGATAGGATATAGGACAGCATTGTTTCCCCAGGATGAGAATAATAATAAGCTGTTTGCTTACAGAGATCTGGAACAAATAGAAGAGAATGCCTTTTAAATTTAATCGGTGACAGGGTTCGGGCCTGTTGCATGATCTCTAGTACCTGGATGTATCGTAGCAGATGGACGACAATAGGTTGTGAATATTTTTTAGGTGTAGGCAATTCTTGGGAAAGCACTTAATGAGAACGATCAATCTTAAAATCATGTTTGAAAATAATATAGAGAACTTTTGGAATCATCGCCAAAAGAAAGCCAGTAGTATCACGACCTTCCCGTGCTTCAGGGAGATCTAGTATCCAGAAATTATTCCAACGTGCTCTTGTTACTAGATTCCTTGAGTTCAACTTCCAATTTCACAATATGCTTAGATTGCCTTCTAAGAGCTGAGATATTCTCCTAGTTGCTATTTTCTGTTCAGCTATAATCATACAAGATGTTAACTTGGCCAAATCTGCTTTAAAGCTGATAAGCTCTGATTTTATTTTCTCTATATCCTGCTTGGTTTCTTCCATAATGTCACGCATGACACGTAGTTAGTCCATCAACTGCTGCATGCGGTCGTCCTCGGCTTTGCTGGAAGTGGTTTTTTTTCAGGTGAGATCGGCTCTAAACTTTGTCGCTTTCCAGGTTTGCTAGTAGCCATAATGATGTTACATGATGATATAGAGCGTAGCGGTGAGTTGAAAAAGTTAAATTAGTGAAAATCGATACTTGGCGGAGTTAGCTCCGAGATCTGAGAGACTATGTTGTCCCCCATCCCCAGGGAATGAGCAATTTAACCAGTCACCAGCTGTTTCCAGCTTATTAAGTTGTTTTGAATATCAGCCAGAAAATGTTTCCTCCAAGACAAAAATCATGAAGACCGGGGTAAGATCAGAAGGGGAAGCTGTCTATGTATTTCTGCTACTATCTACAGAATGCTTCTTTCCAAAATTTAGAACTGCACAGAGCATAAGAACTTAAAAATAGCCTTAGTGGGTCAGACCAAAGTTCCATCACAGTGTCCAATCCAGGTCACTAGTACCTGGCCAAAACCCAAAGAGTAGCAACATTCCATGCTACCAATCCAGGGCAAGCAGTGGCTTCCCCCATATCTTTCTCAATAACAGACTATGGACATTTCCCTTCAGGAAATTGTCCAAACCGTTCTTAAAACTAGCTACACTATCTGCTCTTATTACAACTTTTGGCAATGTGTTCCAGAGCTTAACTATTCTTTGAGTGAAAAAATATTTCCTCCTATTGGTTTTAAATGTACTTCCCTTTAATTTCATCAAGTGTCCCCTAGTCTTTGTAATTTTTGACGGAGTGAAAAATCGATCCACTTGTACCCATTCTACTCCACTCAGGATTTTGTACACCTCAATCATAGCTCCCCTCAGCCTTCTCTTTTCCAAGTTGAAGAGCCCTAACCGTTTTGTCTTTCCTCATACGAGAGGAGTTCCATCCCCTTTATCATCTTGGTCGCTCTTCTTTGAACTCCATAGATAAATAAGGTGTGGATATTTTATTTTTTGTTTTTCTGTCAGCTGTTCTTATATGTTGGAATATGTAGCATGTTTTATTGTAACCCACATAGACTTTTGAGATATGTGGGATATGAATATTTTGAATAAATATAAATAAAGAAATGAATGAAAAGAATCCCTAAGGTGTTGGTACAGTGAAAGATGAGTCATTTCAAATTCTAGTTCTCAAGACCCCTAAAACATGCCAGGTTATAAAGGAAATCAAGATATGCAAATTAACCAAGTTTTTAGGCCAAATATATAAATGCATGACGTGAACATCTTACAAAAGTGAATCTATCAGAAGTCTCTAGGACCAGATTTTACAACACTACCACAGATTCTTCAAGAGGATGATGGTGAAAAAATAAAAGAAACTAAGGGGGGACGTTATAAGGTGGGTTGTCATCAAGATATTTTGCTCTTGTTAACCCCAGTTACTAGGTTTCATTGCCTAAAATGGGACCTTTGCTAAAATAGCATGAGTTGGTGGTGAAAAAGCACGTCTTAGCCACGTTGATAAAGATGCTCTTAGTTGGGAATCTTTTCTTTGACCAATTCCACCGATCATACGTACTGGTTAAATGGATTGTTAACCGGGCAGTGCCCCAAAGTGCTTTGGCTGCTCTCTGATGCGGTGACAAAATAGCTTTGAGCTGCCATGGCATATAAGTGGGACAGCCACTCTGCAGAAACATAACATAAAATCATATGTCTATACCGCAAAATCTCTCAGTTCTATGCAGTTTAACAAACTAAAGAGACTGAAAAATCACAGTGATTTACAAATCAATTCCCTATAAAAATCGGCATCCCAGCTCGCAGCTTGGTAAGACGATAGCCATTGCAAAAACCTCTCGTATACACAACCACGAACAGAGGGAAAACCAAACAGCTGTAGCATGTAAATTGTTCCAGAGAAAGCAAACAGCAGCTAGAATATAATTTATTTACTCTTTTGAAGAAATAGGCAGGGCTTCCTTTGAATTCTAGGTGGATAATTAGCTGGGGGTTTCTTTTACTTGGGCTGTGACTATAACAGCCTTTTTAGGTGCATGCTTTTATAAACTCAAGTTCAATTTATTTGATATACCGCAAATATAAAACCAAGAGGCAAATCTAAGCGGTTAAAATAAAATAATCATAGTTAAAGTGGATTCTGATTATGGAAAACTAAAGAAAGAAAAAAAAAAATGCTAAGATACTGGACATATTGAAATAATTGATCTTACATAGTACAGCATAACATTTTATTCTTCCACTAGTTTTTTTTAGCCCGTTACATTAACGGGTGCTAGAATAGATGTGTAAACTTTTAACACAATGGGGTGCTGAGGCCTTTCTTTCGTTGCTTCCTGCTCCCCCTGTCCAGCAGTAGCCCTTCTCCCTTCCTTTTACCTCCCCCCTGTCCAGCAGCACCCCTTCCCTGCTCCCCTTGTCCAGCAGTAGCCCTTCTCCCTTCCTTTTACCTCCCCTGTCCAGCAGCACCCCTTCCCTGCTCCCCCTGTCCAGCAGTAGCTCTTCTCCCTTCCTTTTACCTCCTCCTGTCCATCAGCACCCCTTCCCTGCTCCCCCTGGCCAGCAGCAGCCCTTCTCTCTTATTTTTACCTCCCCCCTGTGCAGTAGTACTCCTTCTCCCTTCCCTGCTCCCTGTCCAGCATCCGCTAGGCCAGGCAGCCTCAGGGCTTTCTGTCTCTCTCAGGCAAGATGTCCGATTGCAGCTCTCCTCCCTTTTACCTCCAGCTCCTTCCTGTGTATGCACCTGGAAAGGGTGCCATGACCCCTAGAGCCTGGACATTTGCCATTCGTCGAGGCGCCGGCAGGCTGGGATGTGGGAGGGGGTATCCATTGCCGCATATGCACATGAGGACGGAGGCCGATGGAGAAACCATCGCAGGCTCCTACTGCACATGCGGTGACACGGATCACGAAGCACGACTGCATGGAGTTTCAACTGCGCATGCGCGCTAAGGGTTTTATTATAGCGGATTCTGCAAACACCTACACAAGTTCTGTGTGGATTAGAAATAAAAGAACAGTGGGCATACCCACGAATTACATCACAAAATATAAAACAGACTAATAGTAAGCAAAAATCATAAACCATGAAAAGAAAAAAGTGTTCAAAAGCTTTCTGAAAACCAAATAATCTGGCTGAAAAGATTTCTAGTTAAGGCAAACCAATGTTTCTCATGGCTAGACAATTCATTAAACAATTCAGCAATGAAAAGGGTTAAAAATGATTGGAAATATCACATTAGATATTTGCTTACTTTGAGGCTGGTTCATCATAGGTAGCTATCATTACCACAGTGCCAGCCGGAACTGGTTTCACAAATTCTATTAATTCAGTTGGATCTGGTATAAGAAAACAAAACAGCACTCGGTACGATTCACATATGGGGATCAACAAATCTCTGTTATCTAGCCTTTATCCACAAATTACTAGATAATTAACTTACACAATATAAGAAAAGAAATGCTTCATTTTCATTTATCTATCATTATGAAAAGCAGGCATGAATTTATTCACTTTCTATCAGTTTTTCTTCAAAACTTGAGGTCTTTATACATATGCCAGTTGAAGAGATTCCCGGTGTGCGTGAAGAATAAGCCCAATTCATGGACATTTCTGTCAGTAAAACATCCAAATTGCGATATTTAAAATCCATTTTTAAGATGGTTTTCCATGCAGTTTGTATCTAGTGCCTCTAAATCTCAAGGGGACAGTGTGGGCTTATGATTTGGACATTTTTCTGCAATAATAGTTTCAAGTTTATTAGTTACTTGATTTACCATTTATCCAGAAAATCTAAATGGTTTACAATACAGGTAATGTATATTAAAAAAATAAATAAAAACAGTTGTAAATTACAAAACAAGGGGGATAGCACAAAGTGAAACCGACATGATCCAGGAGATAAGTGGGGTAAGGGGTACATAATTACACTGAGATACAAAAAAAATGCAAAGAGAGGAAGGGAAAAGGCGAATCACGATAGGAAAGAGAGAGCTTCCTTGGAAGGCTTAGTCATCCTCAACTAATATTTTCGATGTCATGTACTATAAGCGTCTTTAAATAGGAATGTCTTGAGTTTGGATTTGAATTTTTCCAAGGAAGATTCTAATCTGAGGTCATGCCAAAGTGAGGAGGCCATGACTGAAAAGATTGTCTTATGGGTAGTATCGTAGACAATTTTGCTAATAGGTTCTGAGTATTTGATCTCAATGGCCTCGATGGGATGTAGGGGATAAGGAATTTATTGATAAATGCTGGGGTGTTTACAAGTCTAGTTTTAAATGTGAAAAGAAGTCATTTGTAAGTTATACGGTGTGGAATTGGCAACCAGTAGGCGTCGGGAAGTAAAGGAGTTGCATGGTCAAATTTTTTTTAGCTCTGTAGATGAGTTTTATTGCTGGATAATAGAACATTGTGGAAAACATCCAGGAAAAAGTTGGACGTTTGAGGCTAGAACAAATAATGATTAAGTGCCAAAAAAGTATCCAAACTGAACAGAAGACCGCTTGAGAGATTAAGGCATGAACCTCCATATTTCCCCAGTGATCATTGACCCCCTTCCATCCTCCGTATTCGCAGTTTCAGCAATCGTGGTTTTGATTGTTCACGGTTTTTAGCTGGCTGGCTCCTCCTCCCAAATTACATCAGCTTGCATAGAGAAATCGCTGATTCCCAGCACTTTCTTCACCGTGTTTTGCCTCTCCTTCAGGTCTCCCACCATGTTATTTGCTGTTTCACCATATTCACGATGGTGTTTAATAGAAAACAGCGAATAACACGTGAAAAAGTTATTCGCGTTTTTTTTCTGTATTCACGGGGCTGTTAATCCCCTATCACCGCGAATATGGAGGGAGTAGTGTACTAGCCTGAATGACAGCTTCGGATGTTATGGTCAGACCTATTAGAGCAGTAAGTAGGTCCCTGATGTAGCCTAGTGGTTGGTACATTGGACTCTAAAGATGGGGACCCAAGGTCATATCCCAATCTATCTGATACTGTTGTGGTGGAAAATGTGATCCCCCCCCCAAAACCACTAAATAGCTGCTGTACCTACATATAGGTGACACCTGCAGGTTGTGGGCCATTGTATTGGAGCACCGTGAAGTACAGTTGGCTTTTTCTGTTCTTGGAGGACTCATAGTACAATATAAGCCTCCACAGACTCCAACTAATCCAGAACACCGCGGCCAAACTTATCTTCTCAAAAAGTAAATTTGACCATGTCACACCGCTCCTATCCAAACTCCACTGGCTTCCCGTTATTTCCAGGGTCTACTTTAAATGTGCCTGCCTAACCTTCAAGATCCTCCACGGTATCCTTCCTCCTTTTATCCCTCTATCCTGGAATTCCTCAAATCCAACCTCCACTAGATCCACTCAAAAATTAAAACTATCCTACCCCTCCTTAAAAGGCATCTCCCTTGTTGGTAAACTTGGCTCTTCCCTCCCTTTCAGAATCACTCAGCTCTGGAACAGTCTCCCCCCCCTCTCCGCAATTTGAGCCCCCTTCTACCATTCCGTAAGCATCTGAAGACCTGGCTCTTCTCCAGAACGTAACCCCGTCCCGCTCCTGGCACTCTCACACCAACCTCTCTTCTCTCATACTTATATAATTCCACTGGAGTTCCGTTCCTTCCCTAACCATGTAAACCGTGTCGAGCTCCATCTGCGGAGATGATGCGGTATATAAACCCAAGATTTAGATTAGATTAGATAAGGGGTTATGGTGAAAGGTGTGTCTAGAACCTTTTATACACTTCTCTCTCCGTATTCGTGGTTTCAATTATTCACGTTTTTTAGCTGGCTGGATCCTCCCCTCCAAATTACATCAGCTTGCATAGAGAAATCTCTGATTCCAAGAGTTTACAGAGAAAATCGCTGATTCCCAGCACTTTCTTCACCGTGTTTTGCCTCTCCTTCAGGAACAGGCCAGGTCTCCCACCATGTTGTTTGCGGTTTCACCATATTCACGACGGTTTTTAATAGAAAACAGCGAACAACATATGAAAAAGTTATTCGCGGTTTTTCTGTATTTGCGGTTCTGTTAATCCCCTATCACAGCGAATACGGAGGGAGAAGTGTATGAAGCTCACTGCAGTGCCCCCAAGGCTTGCCCCGCTGCTCTTCTGTGTGGCTAGTTTTCTAAAAATGCTGGCGCCCCCCCCTACATCTTAATTGCTTGCTTTTGTGCGTATTTCTCTTTTTTTTCTCAAAAATGGTACCTAAAGAAAAATGCATTTGAGTACAAAAATAAGTCATTTTTCTGGCTCGAAAATTGCTCTATTCATCATTTGATTTTTGGATGTTGTACACAAAACATCCCCAAAAATGCCCCCCCATGTTGCTATGTTAAAATTGCACATGTCACATGTGGTTCCATCATGTGTGTCCTTTAAGTGGCACTGAGAAAGTGGCATTTCTGTTGGCATGTTCAGTTTGGGGCAGTAAATTTTGCATGTATATTCAATATACAAATATTTACATACTTTGCCTTGTTCCTCAGTTGCCCACATACTGTACATGAGAAATTGCCTCAGAAATTTTGGGTTTCTTCCATTATTGGCAGAAACATGTCCAAGTTTTGGAAAAGCCCGAGTCCCGCCCACAACATACCCCATTGAAATTACACCTTGTCTGTTCAACGTCTCATCTCTACTTCCCTCAGCAATTAATATTCTCGTTCACTCGTTGGTAATTAGTACACTTGATTATTGTAATTCTCTATAGCACAGGTGTCGAAGTCGGTCCTCGAGGGCTGCAATCCAGTCGGGTTTTCAGAATTTCCCCAATGAATATGCATTGAAAGCAGTGCATGCACATAGATCTCATGCATATTCATTGGGGAAATCTTGAAAACCCGACTGGATTGCGGCCCTCGAGGACCGACTTCGACACCCCTGCTCTATAGTATGGCATCAGATGTAAAAACATTTGTCATTTACAACTAGTTCAAAATACTTCTATTAAATTAATAACTGGGGAAAAGAAATTTGATCATGTCCCTCCACTCTTAAAGTCAGCTCATTGGTTGCCAATTAATCATTATTTAACATTCTTTATTTTTGTCAACTTTCATCCAGGGTGAGGGATTTCATTTAGGGAAAGATAGTGGGTAGGGGATGGAATTAAGGGGGGTATAGATAAGATTGAATTAATTCATATGGAAATTAAATTTGAAAGAATGATTTAAATTTGCATGAAATATTATTGTAATTCTTATTGTATTATCCTATTGTACTGATTATTTGATTCTTTCAATAAAAATTGTTATACATAACATATAAAATTTTTCTTTTGGTTTTTAAGATAGGTTCTGCTCAATCTCCGCCTTATCTCAACAATTATCTGATACCATATATACCTTCTCACATACTTCGTTAACTTCAACAAAACATTCTTACTATTCCGTCAGTAAGATATGCCACGTAGCTTCTACTAGAGAGCGTATTTTTTTTCCGTTAACGGTCCACAACTCTAGAATCCCTCCCTAATCACATTGGGTCTGAAACCAATTTAGAACACTTCAAATCACTTTTAAAATCTTTTTCATTTTCAGATGCATTTAACTGACAGCTTCTATTCAATTGGCTTATATTCATATTTTAGGCAAGACTCAGTGAGCCCCAGTAAGGAATTAGAAGCACACATTTTCCTGCTATATTCTGATTATTTTGTGCCTCTAATACCCTACAGACATTGGTTTACTTCACTGTATTCGATATTGTTGAAATGTTTTTTGTTCTTTCTTATAATACAATAAAAATTTTATTGAACTTAAAAAAAAAAAAAAAAAAATTAAATTAAAATTTTATCAAATTTTATTTGTCTTTATCTGTCTAAAATGTAACTTCACATTTTCTTTTATTGGACTTTCAAATTTCACTCTATTTTAACCTTTATATTAAATATAAACCATATAGATGCATTTGCCAATTCGGTATACCAAATATTAAATAAACTTGGATGCACTGTGGGAAAAACAACTTCAATCAGAGTTTTAAACATTGCCAATGTAGATATTTATGCAAGAAAAATATCCTTCTACAGCTTTATGACATTTTTCGGATGTTTTACTCTTCTGAAAATGAGCACTATAGTAGAGAATGACACGGGGACAAGTTTTTCCCTGTCCCTGCCCCAATCCTGCAAGCTCTGTCCTCATCTGCCCAAGCCTCAAACACTTTGAAATCATAAGTACCTTCATTCTAGAGCTCAGATTATGATGTCATAATGCCTCATTCCACCAATGCCTAAGCTCCATCCTCATCTGCACAAGCCTCAAACACTTTCAAATCATAAGTAGCTTCATTCTAGAGCTTAGACTGTGATGTCATAATGCCTCATTCCACCAATGCCTAAGCTCTGTCCTCATCTGCCCAAGCCTCAAACACTTTGAAATCATAAGTACCTTCATTCTAGAGCTCAGATTATGATGTCATAATGCCTCATTCCACCAATGCCTAAGCTCCATCCTCATCTGCACAAGCCTCAAACACTTTCAAATCATAAGTAGCTTCATTCTAGAGCTTAGACTGTGATGTCATAATGCCTCATTCCACCAATGCCTAAGCTCTGTCCTCATCTGCCCAAGCCTCAAACACTTTAAAATCATAAGTAGCTTCATTCTAGAGCTCAGATTATGATGTCATAATGCCTCATTCCACCAATGCCTCAGCTCTGTCCTCATCTGCACAAGCCTCAAACACTTTAAAATCATAAGTAGCAACATTCTAGAGCTCAGATTGTGATGTCATAATGCCTCATTCCACCAATGCCTAAGCTCCATCCTCATCTGCACAAGCCTCAAACACTTTCAAATCATAAGTAGCTTCATTCTAGAGCTTAGACTGTGATGTCATAATGCCTCATTCCACCAATGCCTAAGCTCTGTCCTCATCTGCCCAAGCCTCAAACACTTTAAAATCATAAGTGTTCGAGGCTTGTGCGGTTATGGCAGAGCGTACAGGAATGGGGCAGGGATAGAGACATTGACGGTGACGAAACTAACACGGTGACTGGGAAAAATTTGTCCCCGTGTCATTCTCTGCAGTATAGTAATATCGTAGATGATGGCAGATAAAATTTCTACGATCCATCCAGTGTGCTCACATTTGAGAAGGGTAGCTGTCAATCAAGTATTGTATCTGAGTCAAAACCTTTGAAAATAACTCTCTAGTGGCAGAATTTTGTTTAAAAATGATAGCAAATAACATGTGTATGTTTCTCTAATCAGGATCGCTCTATTGCTTGCACTATATCTCTCTCTCCTGCAGCACAGATATAAATGACATTGCATCAAAACAGAAATGAGGATTATATCATCAAAGGAAATACCTACCTTCTGCATACAAGTTAAAGCTACCACATTTTAGGACCTCACTATTTGCACCTATGCCCAAAAAAAGAAAAAGAAACTGTATTATTTTTAAAACATAAGCCCTCAATGTTTAAAGATGCTTTTAAAAAAAAAAATAATAAAAAAATAATAATAATACTTTCACATTTCAACTCGTGCTGTTCAGGAGGAAAATGTCACGGCTTGCACACAACTTTTTACCTCTGGACTTTGCACCAGTTTTCAAGTGAAAGTTTTTTTTTTTTTTTTTCCCAATATTTTTATTTTCAAATTTTTCATAAAGTGAACAAACTATTAAAATACAATTGATGAATATACAATATCACTTTTATATCTAATACATCATGTTCTAAATATATTTTTTCTCCCTCTCCCTCCCCCCACCCTTCTATTACTTTTCAATCATATATTACATATTATATATCATATTATATCATATTATGTATAAATTATTTTCACTACCTCCCCTCTATGTGTGTCACTAAAAAATTTATTAAAAAGAAGAAAAGAAGAAGAAAAATTCTATTGTTTATTCATTGCAATATTTTGTCAATGGCCCCCATATTTTTATAAATTTAATATATGTCCCTCTTTGTATTGCTATTGCTCTTTCCATTTTGAATATATGACAAATTGTATTCCACCAAAATGTATAATTTAGGTTATTATAATTCTTCCAGTTATTGGTTATATGTTGAATGGCAACTCCTGTCATAATTAATAAAAGCTTGTTATTTTCTGGCGAAATTTGACTTTTTTTTCTCATCATCATTCCAAATAATACTGTATCATATGATATTGATACATGATTTTCCATCAGTTTATTAATTTGTGGCCAAATTGAATTCCAAAAAGTTTTAATGTAGGGACAATGATATAATAAGTGATCTAATGTCCCTGGTTCCAGATTACAGTGCCAGCATTTATTGGACTTAGAACTGTCTAATTTTTGCAAACGAAAAGTGAAAGTTTTTAACGTGTACTTTTGCTTTGACAATTGCCTTAATGAAACATGACCTTCTCCAACCTCTACCATGGCTGCATTTCCTTCTCAGACCCATTGCGTAAATATGTACGCATAAATTTAAATTAATACCAAAATTAGCACCCAATAAGCAGCTCAGTTGGCTCCATTGGTAAACGGTATGCGCAAATTGGGTGCATGCCCAAATTTGCACGAGCAATTTTGAGCACCCTATATAGAATTACGGTGTTAATGGAGTTTAGCTGTCCCAGAAATATCATCTAGTTTTCATGAAAGTGCTTCTGTCTCTCCTTTGGGAGCAATCTTTCCGACAGAAACCATGCTGCGATTGATGTTATAGAATCCATGCTTAGTGCGCAGCATCCAGGCACCTATAGAGAATTACCTCTATAGCAGGGGATGTCAAAGTCCCTCCTCGAGGGCCGCAATCCGGTCGGGTTTTCAGGATTTCCCCCAATGAATATGCATGAGATCTATTAGCGTACCATGAAAGCAGTGCGTGCAAATAGATCTCATGCGTATTCATTGGGGAAATCCTGAAAACCTGACTGGATTGCGGCCCTCGAGGAGGGACTTTGACACCCCCCCCCTGCTCTATAGTGACTGCATTTGCTATTCTCTGGATAGTGCTGGTACTTCGTCGCTCTTTCTAGATAGTCAGTGGCAGCCACAATCCAGATATTTTTGCCCATATAGGGGGATGGGACTTGATATACCACTTTTTCTGTGTGGTTACAATCAAACTGATTGACATATTTTTCGTATTTCGTACCTGGGGCAATGAAGTGTTGTACTTGCCCAGAGTCACAAGGAGCTGCAGTGGGAATTGAACTCGCAACCTCATGCTGTTGAGACAGCTGCTCTAACCACTAGGCTACTCCATAGTTGTCAGCCTTTAAAAAGAACACTGACCATCAGAGGCTCAGGCCCTGACTCTACAGTATAAAGAACGCCTAAAGTCAGGCACTTAGACCGGCATGCCTAGTCAATCGAGGCACTTATGCCTGGAACAGACTGCCTGAGTCAATACGTCAAGCTCCATCTCTAGCGGTATTCGAATCCAAGCTAAAATCCCTCTTTTTCGAGGTTGCTTTCAACTCCTAACTCCCACTCACTATATGATAATTATCATTCTGTCTGCAAGATACTCCCCAATCCCTGTCTTTCCCATTTGTTTTAAGCTCTTCTGGGCAGGGACCGTCTATTACATGTTGAATGTATAGCGCTGAGTACACCAGTGCTATAGAAATGATAAATGGCAGTAGTAATAAGCTCGATCAGGTGCCAATAATGAGCAATTAGCAGCTTATAATTGCCAAAAAATTACAATTAATTGGGTTGTAGGTAGGGTTACTAGATGTCTGGATTTCTCCGGACATGTCCAGAGGTTCAGATGGCTTTTCAAAACCCGGCGCGGATTTCCTTCCTGTCTGTCAAGAGCAGGCAGCGGGGGGAGGGGGGCTAGTGTGGGATGGGGGGGGGCAGGATTAGGGCATTACAGGGCAGCGATGGATGGAACTGGGTGAGCCTTGGGGGCAGGGCTAGGGGGTCCAGATTTTCCAATTGGAAAATCTGGCAACTCTAGTTGTAGGCGCCTACAACTTTCAGGTAGGCACCTACAACTTGGTAGGCGCCTACAACTTTCAGGTAGGCACCTAGGCTACGTGCCTACCAGAAAGCAGGTATGGTTAGGGGCAGATCTTGGGTGTGTTGGCGCATGTCGGCGCCAGTGTTTAGGCCATGAAATAAGCTTCAGATGCCTACTGGTGCCCAAGCCCACTTTAGGCACCACTAGGCATGATTCTCTAAGTGGTGCCTCGCTGAAGATTGACGGGTTCCATGTTCCGCATTCCTCAGTGCCATTTATAGAATCAGGGCCTCAGTGTCAAGGGGAATAAAATCTAGATTTAAGCTTAACGACGTGAATAGCCCGATGTGGGTGGGGTCATCGCTCAGACTCATACCCCCCCCCCCCCTTTTACAAAACTGCATTAGCATTTTTAGCGCCAGCTGCAGCGGTAACAGCTCCAATGCTCATCGAATTCTAGGAGCATCAGACCTATTACCGCTGCGGCTTGTGCGGTTTTGTAAAAGGGGAGGATCTGGAGCACTGAGTGCAGCTAGGCACAGAACTTGAAAATATAGGAATGAGATTTATATATTTGTTTGTTCAATTTGATTACATTATAGCCCAGAGCAAGTTATAATTAGCCCATATATACTAAAGAATTGACAACACTAATGATACAATAATTACCATGATGATGCACAGACATAAAAATAACATTAGAAGACCTTCCGTGCTCCTCTCCCAATCAATCCTAACATTGCAGTCTTTATCTCTCATTTCTAATCCTTAACAATGCTAAAATGCAAAATCTCCCAATTTACCAACTTCCATAGCTTCATATAAAGTTCAATTCTACAAACTAGGGATCCAGTGTTCAAAATGAGTCTCTTGGTTTGAATATAGTTCTAAGGACTGGACGGAACACTGCATATCTGTCCCACATTCGTTTTCAGTTGTGAAATCACAGTGGTTAAATACATAAAAATGAAGCAAAGCGCCTTGAGTCTGTATACAGTATACACTGGCTCCCCATTGAAAGTACACTTCTCCCTCCGTATTCGCTGTGATAGGGGATTAACAAAACCGTGAATAACTTTTTCATATGTTATTCACGGTTTTCTATTAAAAACCATCGTGAATATAGTAAAACTGCGAATAACATGGTGGGAGACCTGGCCTGTTCCTGAAGGAGAGTCAAAACACGGTGAAGAAAGTGCCGGGAATCGACGATTTTCTCTGTAAACGACCCACAAATACAGAAAAACCGTGAATCACTTTTTCACATATTATTTGCTGTTTTCTATTAAAAACCATCGTGAAAATAGTGAAACCACGAATAACATAGTGGGAGACCTGGCCTGTTCCTGAAGGAGAGGCAAAACACGATGAAGAAAGTGCCGGGAATCAGCGATTTTCTCTGTAAATGACCCGCAAATACAGAAAAACAGTGAATCACTTTTTCACATGTTGTTCGCTGTTTTCTATTAAAAACCATCGTGAATATAGTGAAACCGTGAATAACATGGTGGGAGACCTGGCCTGTTCCTGAAGGAGAGGCAAAACACGGTGAAGAAAGTGCTAGGAATCAACGATCTTTCTATGCAAGCTGACGTAAATTTTGGGGGGAGGAGCCAACAAGCTAAAAACCGTGCATAATCGAAACCGCGAATGCTGAATACGGAGGGAGCAGTGTAGGGTGAAGTTCAAGATCCTGTTCTTGACACACTAAACTGAACCTTAGGGCTTGTATTCCGCATCTTCTCTGTAACAATAGAGCTCGGCACGGTTTACAAAAAATTAAGAAAGAGAGCAAATGCAATATGAATTAGGAATAGTATGGAGAGGAGCGGAATTTACATCTTTGAAAACAGCCAACTTTTCTGATGTTTTTGAAATAATAATAATAACTTTATTTTTGTATACCGCCATACCCCGAAGAGTTCTAGGCGGTTCACATTAGTTAAACAGAGATTACAAGTGGTTACATATCAAATTGATCATAGAGTTGCAAACAGCAAGGAGAGAGTATTTACAAGTGATTACATATTAAAATTGATCATAGAGTTGCAAACAGCAAGGAGAGAGTAGGTGCAAGTGGTTACATATCAATTATATCATGGAGTTGCGAACAGCAAGGAGAGAAGTAGAGGGGAGAGGAGGGCGACCGGGGCGGGGGGGGGGGGCCCAGGTCACGCAATTGAGCAGGAAAATTGTTCTACAACTCAGTAATTTTGAAAAGTAGAGACTTTCCTAATTTGCCAAACTACACAGCCATAGTATAGCATGTACACTTCGCTCAAGTCAAGAATACATATTGGAAATACCATCATTCAAAGTCATTAAATACAAAAGTGTCGGGAAAATAATGTTCTCAGTGATGGCTCCAATGTGGTGAGTTCACTACCAAAGGAATTAAAACTAGAAAGATACCAAAAATTCAAGAAAGGAATTAAGTCCGTACTATTCTCAGAATACTTTAATTAATATTGGACTAATCCGGGAGGAAGGGGGAGGGGTAATAATATGGTGAATATAGCTCACTGCTTTATAGTTCATGCATGATAGGATTAAGAAGGATATACAAAGGAAGTTTAAATGATGATTTATTAAATTAAAATTAAAAGATTTTGGGTTCCTTTTACAAAGGCGCGCTAGTGTTTTTTAGCACATGCAGCGGATTAGCGCATGCTAGCCAAAAAACCCAAGAGGAGGCGGTGGCGGCTATTCCACGTGTTAAGGCCCTAACGCGCCTTCATAAAAGGCGCCCTTAGTATGTATATTTATAGAGGTTAATGATTGGATATAGGGTTATTGTATTCTTAATTGTTGAGTTAATCAAAGGCAAGACTGAGGTAAATAATTTCTATAATGGACATTTCAGAAACATTCTAATTCTGTATGTAACACCGTTGCTAAGCTCTTTTGTCGTAACTCCAGCAGTGTAGTGTTACTCCTTGTCTATAGTTCGTATTTTGTTACTCATGTACTGTACCATTGTTACTGAAGTTAATGTTCATATGTCCATCAAAGCAGCTCATGTAAAATGTTTGAATTGACTTCATAGTCATTAGTTGGCGGTATTAAAGCTTTAAATAAACACTATAGAACACCCACCGTTTATAAATGCAATATTTATTCCTCTGCCAACATTATTTTGTACATTGCCCATGATCCTGAAATGAAAAGAGAACATAACAACATGGTCATCATGTGACTGTGTGGTTAAGTCATAATTCATAGTTATAAGTTAGTACCGCTTGCACGGATGAATGGGCAAGTCAGGTACTAATAACTAGTGCTGCCCAATTCAGGGAAAAAAATTTTCGATTCGATTCAGCCTATTGAACAAACAACATTTTAATCATTTTAATACAATTTGTTGGAGAGATCAATCTGCCTGCTTTTAAATATCAGCAGCATTGGGAAAACAACTGCTTTTACACCTAAGCAGCAGCGGGTCCATCCGCAACCACCAAGAACCCACAGACCCGAACCTGCCAGGAATGTGACGCTGAAACCGTGGATTGAAGACAAAGTTTTATTTTATTTTTCTTTCCAGCTTATGATTTATCTTTAATCTTATCTATTGTTTTGCCTTTTGTCTTTGTTTTGTTCTATTTCTATCATTTAAATTTCTCCAGAATTCTACTGTTCAACGGCTCCCCCTTCTGCTTCTATTCCTTTCTCTCCTCTCTTCTACCTTCCAAAGTATTTAGATCAATGCTGTCTTGTTAAAATGTTTATTTTATTTTTATTTTTCCTCTAACTCTACTTTTCACTTCTCTATTACCCTCCAGGTACTTTAGTTAGATTGTGAGCCTTCGGGACAGTAAGGGAATTTTTCAAGTACCTTTCTTATTTCTAATCTTAATGTATATTTTCTGTAAACCGCTTAGAACCTAACGGATGTAGCGGTATATAAGAAATAAATTACATTACATTACATTTACAAAAATTAAAATGTCTACATAGTCATTTAACATGAAGAGACTAGATGGGCCATTTGTCCTTTATCTGCCATCATGTTTCTATGTTTCTAACCAGATATAACCTACGGACATCATTGTAGTCTATGGTTTAGATGTCTGAGATAATGTTCCTTCAAATATGCTCATGCCCAGTGCTATAGTTGCATGCATTTTCAATGAATAGACCTTTAGTTGCTCATATTTTGTATTTTTGATTTATTATCATTTGTTTTGATATTGCTTCAGCATCCCCCCCCCCCCTGCAAAGGTATGTTTAACAAGCATTCATGCAGAGGGGAGACAGAGGAGGGATATGTTGCACCGGCCACTGTTCCCTCTAAGCTGAGCAGGAGTCCTCCACCCACAGTCTCACCAATAGAGGGTGCTGTTTTACTGTCACATTTTTCAATTGTGAGGGACAGGCAAGTTCTGCAGGACTCCAGGGAACATACCTGTCCTTAGCGACTGAAAATATTCCACCCCCTAGTGGTAGCAATGCAGCTGGAGGACACCTGCTCAGCTTAGAGGGACTGGGCCCCCCTTTCTCAAATTGAGAGGTTGGTTATGCCCCTGCTCCAGAACCAGCCATAATATTCAGATGAGGCTTCACCAATGATTTCTGGAGGAGCGTAATCATTTCCTTTTTCAACATTTTACATCTTAACCATATGGTGCTTTGCTTTTCCTAACTCTATCCATTGCCTTGCCATGCTGTGTAGAGTTTGAGCCCGCCAGGACAGATAGGGAAAAATGCTTGAGTACCTGAATAATTTGTTATCTGCATAGAATTGTAGGATTTGCGGAATATAAATAATAAAATAAAGACACAAAAATGACAATGATAATATTACTCAAGCACCAATTTTTTTCCTACTGTTGCCTACCCCAATAATCACATAACAGGTCACATATTGTATAGGAGAACCTCTGCTCCAAGGAAATGTCATGTTTATTGAGGCTTGAAAAGTCTGGAGCTGAGGTTTTCCTATTACATATGTAAAGTGGTTCTTCTACAGAACTTTTGTATAAGAACATAAGAATAGCCCAACTGGATCAGACCAATGGTCCATCAAGCCCAGTATCTTGTTCTCAGGGTGGCCAATCCAGGTCACTAGTACCTGACCAAAACCCAAAGAGTAGCAACATTTCAGCATCTCAAAGAATGGCAAGATTCCGGAACCCCAATGAGAGCAACATTCCAGATTGTGATGTCATAATGCCTCATTCCACAGTGCCTCAGAGCCAACCTCATCGGTGATGTTACAATGGCTTGAATGTCCTATACTTGGCACACGTAACATCATAAGAACAGCCATGCTGGGTCATACCAATGGTCCATCAAGCCCAGTAGCCCGTTCTCACAGTGGCCAATCCAGGTCACTAGTACCAAAGAGTAGCAACATTCCATTATCTCAGAGTAAGATTCCAGAACCCCAAAAAGCAGCAACGTTCCATGCTACTGATCTAGGGCAAGCAGTGACTTCCCCCAATAACAGTGGCTTTCTCAATAACAGACTATGAACTATACATTGGAAGATTTAGTTGTTTAATGGGGTAGACTGTAGATACAGGCAGTATTGCTGAAACATGGCCCATGTCAAGTCATCCTTCTGTTGCAACACATTTTGAATAAATTGCCTGAATTGAAAGAAAGTTCTTCTTGAACATTTTTGCTACCTCATTTGCTTGTTCATCGGTTTATATCCATGAGGGATTTCTTCTCCTTCTCTATGTTTGAGTATTGCTTATACAGCCATCATAGTTTCTAGCGTAATCAAATTTAAGAGGTGTGGCGAATATATGAATTACTGAACCTGATCTTACCACAGTGAAACTACTATAAGTCTAAGAAATTTGACATTCTGACATGCTCCATCTTCTATAAGCTGTAATTGATATAGTTGATAGTCATATCTTGTTACAGATCTTGAAAGATATGTGTATAGGTGGGACTGTATTACAATGGATTACATACTATTTTCAAGATCGCATGTTTAAAGTACAAAGCAGTGATGAGCTATCCGATTGCAAGCCAATGAACAGAAGTGTTCCACAGGGCTCTGCTCTCAGTGCTCTATTGTTTAATCTGTAAATGTCTTCTCTGGAAGAGAATCTTCACAAAATTGAAGTAGCTTATCGTATTTTTGCTGATGACATCCAACTCTTCTTTCCAATGCTTAATTGGGTTGAATGAAAGACTAACAGGATGTATGAAAAGCGTAAATGAGTGGATGGTATAACATAAGTTGGTTTTGAATCTTGCAAAATCGGAGGTTATGTTGATTGGGAAAAAGGATGACCCACAATGGCCAAAAGGTTTATGATCAGATTATAGTGGCTGGACTCAGCATGAAGGATCAAATCTTGTCGGTTGTCAAATCTACTTTTCTCCAGTTATGACTGTTAAGTCATTTTAAATCAATGATGTCAACATACGATTTCAGGATTGTGGTTCAGACTATAGTCTTATCTGAGTTAGATTACTGCAATGCCCTCTATCTGAGGGTTCCAACAGTTTACTGCAAAGCTTTACAAATGGTCCAAAATGTGGCTGCAAGGCTAATTTGTGGAGTTAGAAAATTTGACCATATAACACGTTGGTTGAAGAAATTGCACTGGTTACCTGTGCGATTACGTATCATTTTCAAAACATTAACTTTGATATTTAAAGTCATTTATCATGGGATTCCTTGGTATCTATCACAAGTTATGGCAATTTACCGACTGCTCAGAACTTTGCGATCTGAGGGTGCAATGCGATTGGCTTTGACAGATTTCTCAAAAATACATTATGAGAACACAAGAATATCTGCTATTTCTATCATGGGGGTAACACTGTGGAACAAATTAACTGGGCCGCTAAGAACGTTATCGGATATTCAGAAATTTTAAAAAATTCTTAAAACTACATTATTTTTAGAAGCATTTTAATAAAGCTGAAACGTTGAATGCTGGTTTTAAGATGAAATGTACTGTGAAGATCTATTTAAGATGCAAATATGCATTTGTAATCCAAGACGTTTGTAAAAGTCTTATTTGTTATATTCTATGCATGTTATTATTGTAATGCCGCCTAGATATAGGCGGTTGGTAAACATAGAAACAGACGGCAGATAAGGGCCACGGCCCATCTAGTCTGCCCACCCTAATGACCCTCCCCTACCTTTGCCTTGTGAATAGATCCCATGTGCCGATCCCATTTGGCCTTAAAATCAGGCACGCTGCTGGCCTCAATCACCTGCATTGGAAGACTATTCCAGCGATCAACCACCCTTTCAGTGAAAGAGAATTTCCTGGTGTCACCTCGTAATTTCCCGCCCCTGATTTTCCACAGATGCCCTCTTGTTGCCGTGGGACCCTTGAAAAAGAAGATATCTTCCTCCGCTTCGATGCGGCCCATGAGATACTTGAACGTCTCGATCATGTCCCCCCTCTCTCTGCGCTCCTTGAGCGAGTATAGCTGTAGTTTGTCTAATCGTTCTTCGTACGGGAGATCCTTAAGTCCCGAGACCATCCAGGTGGCCATTCTCTGAACCGACTCCAGTCTCAGCACATCCTTGCGAAAATGCGGCCTCCAGAATTGCACACAGTATTCCAGGTGGAGCCTCACCATGGATCTATACAAAGGCATAATGACTTCCGGCTTACGGCTGACGAAACCCCTGCGTATGCAACCTATGATCTGTCTTGCCTTGGATGAGGCCTGCTCCACCTGACTGGCAGCCTTCATGTCCTCACTGACGATCATCTCCAAGTCTCGTTCTGCTACCGTTCTTGCTAGAATAAAACAGCATGGCAAGGCAATGGATAGAGTTAGGAAAAGCTAAGGGGCACATGGTGAGGTGTAAAAAGTTGACAGAGGAGATGATTATGCTCTTCCAGAAATCATTGGTGAAGCCTCATCTGACTATTACAGTATGTCTGGCTCTGGAGCAGGCCCATAACAAACCCCTCAATTTGAGGGGGGCCCAGGGGTAGTTGGGGGGAGGCAACATATTCTTCCTCTGTCTCCCCTTTGTATGAATGCTTGTTAAACATACCTTTGCTGGGGGAGGATGCTGAAGCAATATCAAAACAAATGATGATAAACCAAAAATACAAAATATGAACAATTAAAGGTCTATTCATTGAAAATGCATGCAACTATAGCACTGGGCATGAGCATATTTGAAGGAACAGGATCTCAGACATCTAAACCATAGACTACAATGATGTCCATTGAATATATCCGGTTAGAAACATGATGGCAGATAAAGGCCAAATGTCCATCCGCAGTAACCTTTATCTCATTCTCTCTAAAAGATCCCACGTGCTTATCCCACACCTTCTTGAATTCAGACACAGTCTCTTTCTCCACTACTTCTTCCGGGAGACTGTTCCACGCATCTACCACCCTTTCTGTAAAAAAGTATTCCCTTAGATTACTCTTGAGCCTCTTAAATTCATCCTATGCCTTCTCATTCCAGAGCTTCCTTTCAAATGAAAGAGACTCGATGCATGTGTATTTACGCCATATAGGTTTTAAAATGTCTCTATCGTATCTCCCCTCTCCCACCTTTTCTCCACAGTATTCATATTGAGATCTTTAAGTCTGTCCCCATACACCTTATGATGAACACCACGTACCATTTTAGTAGCCTTCTTCTGGACCGACTCCATCCTTTTATATCTTTTTGAAAGTGTGGTGTCAAGAATTGTATACAATATTCTAAATGAGGTCTCACCAAAGTTTTATACAGAGGCATCAATACCTCCTTTTTCCTACTGTCTACTGGTTCAATGTTTGTAAGATAGCGTTCTGTGATAAAGCAAAACTAGCACTAGCCTTGAAGAAGCCTATTTTGGCGAAATAGGACCCGTTGCCGTTTTGGTATTTTAACCGCTATTTTGACCATTTTCTACAGCGAAGAGTGCGTTCAGTCAATGACGTACACAAGATAAGTGTTTTTCTTGGTTGAAATGTATACGTTGCATGCTTAAAGCAGCTATTGTTTGGTGTTCCTGCTGTTTTACGCTCTTTACAAGGACTCTATTACACTTCATATCAGTAGTGGTTATTATCCAATATACCAAGTGCCGTTTGAAAGATAAGAAAATATTTTTTTGTCATACATTTATTGTCAAAAGGAACTGAATCGATTAAAAGAAAAAGTATAGAGAGAAATATTTTTTAAAAACTTTTCATATTGATATTTATAAATGATTTTTTGAAGGGTTTTTTTTTTTTGTTTGTTTGTTTTTTTGTGATCGATGAAAGAGACTTCAATCCAGATATAACCAATGGACGTCACCGTAGTCTAAGGTTTGGATTTCTGAGATCCTTTTCCTTCAAATATGCTCAAGCCCAGTGCTATAGTGGCATGCATTTTCAATGAATAGACCTTTAGTTGGGGATGCTGAAGCCCAGCCATCCTAAGAAATGCACTACCTAAGCTGCTCCTATCCTCCTTGTGCTGCTTCTGTACTGAAGAACTTGGCGGCTGCCTCCAGCTACCAACTCAAGGGCTCCCTGGGCAGGGTCATTTCTTGTGCAAACTGAGCAAATGCGAGAAGTCTTGGCTTCGGCGGCAGGAGGTCTGCCACGGACTTTAGCATTAAAGAAGAGGGGGAGCAGCTCAGGCACTGCATTTTATTTTGGCTGTCAGGATTCAGCATCCCTGCCAGTTGTTTAAGAGGGTGCTGCAAGTTTGGAGGGGGCCCTGACCCTAAATTGGGGGGGGCCCATAACCCCAAGGCTGCTCCCACGGCTACACCATTGCTCTCTGTGGTACACCAAAAGCAGGAAGGGTCTCTAACATACACTATAACTCTTCCCTGCTCCCTGCTATTATCCCATTGCTCAGATATTCACGAGGCAGCCAATAAGCTGCAGAGGAGGAAGGACCAATAGCTTTGGAGACACCAATGGAACAGCCTCACAGTGGAGGTGGCGTGTCCTGACCTTGTCCACTCTTGTCACCTTTTGTAAGCAATCAACACAAATACTGTACATGGGAATAAAACATTTCACAGCTTTTGCTTCTATGTACTGCATGTGAGCAGAGCATACTGTATATCAGCAATCAGCTTTGTCTACCTAGGATGCCGATATAGTATTTATTTATTTATTTATAAGGGTTTAACCACCTTTATGTAGAGAGTGATTCATTCCACTGATTTTTATTTTTTTATCAAATATGCCAGTGTAGCCATGCTGAATCGTAGATGTAACATTTCGCTATCATAACTAAAGAGCGCTGGACATTGGCGCATCGACAAACTCGCGGCAACATTTGTGCGAAGGACTAATGTGCGCCGCTGCTTCTGCCGGTTTCAGGCCTTCAGGTTTGCTCTGTGAGGGGGGGTGTTGGGAGGGACCCCCCCCTTAGAAGTCCTGGCGCTCCCGTTGGGGGGAGGGAACCCCCCACTACACTGAAAACTCCATGAAAACTCTCAAAGAAAGGAGAATGGGAGTATTCAGTGTAGTGGGGAGGGGTTCCCCCCCCCCCCAACAGGAGCACTCCTCAGAGCGCAAACCTGAAGGCCTGAAATCGGCATTGGTCCTTCGCGTAAATGTTGCCACGGGATTGTCGGCGTGCCAATGTCCAGGGCGCTTTTGACGGGTCACCAACATTTCAGTCATTCTTATGGGATTCTTATGCACGCTTTACTTACATTTTGTCCTCCAAGCACATCGAGGGCCCAATAACATTCGCTGCTCCACTTATAATCTTGAAAGCAAAATGATGCTTTGCACAAGATCTTATATTGCCACACTTATTTTTGGCTGGCTTCAAATCTAAAGAGGAAACCAGAAAAGAGGGCGATGCAGCTTATAGATACGTATGTCATGTTTTAAAAGTTTGGCGAAATCTGGGTAAAAAGCATTTCTAAAACAATTTTAGACTTTTAGGGGTCCTTTTACTAACCTGCAGTAACAAATGGCCTTGGTACACCCTTACACAGGTCTTTCCCATGTGCTAAGGCCATTTTTATTGTGACCATAAAAGACCCAGTATTCTGTTTATTTAACAAAAGGCCACGAGTAAACATTTCTAACAACCAAAACAGCCAAAATGAAAAAGCCAACAACAATTAGAATATCCAAAAACAAACCCAGATATAAAACAAACTGGATTATATCTGGGTTAACATTTAAAAGTACACAGCAGGGGAAAAAAGACCTCAGAACCAGATTTCTCCATTTCATAGCACGTAAGAATATGTCGCTAATGATTATTCACAAAAAAAACTCCACCCACAAAATTCAAAATAGAAAAAAATATGTCCAAAGTTATTTAAAAAAAAAAATCTTCAATGAAATCTAGAGCAGTGGCTCCCAACCCTGTCCTGGAGGACCACCAGCCAGTCAGGTTTGCAAATATGCATAAGAGAGATTTGCATATCATGGAGGTGGCAGGCATGCAAATCTGCTCCATGCATATTCATTAGGGCTATCCTGAAAACCTGACTGGCTGGTGGTCCTCCAGGACAGGGATGGGAACCACTGCTCTACAGACCAAAAACAGTTTGTATAGGAGAAGTACCGCTCGGGCAGAAAAACCTTTATGTTGAGCTCAATTCTGCATTACACTCCCATCAATAACAGCATCCGTTTTCATAATATATCACTGCAAATACTTAAGTCATTCAAAGCATAACATTCGCTTTGGTAGCGAAATTGAAAGGTGAATCCCAAAAGGCACAATGTTTCGCATGAATGCTGCATCAGGGGAGTATGACAAGAGCAGACAGCGGGGCGGGCTTAGGGGCAGGCTTAGGGCTGGGTTGGGCAGAACTATGCAGGCCTGGAGGTGGGGCTAGGGGTCCAGATTTTCCAAAAGGAAAATCTGGCAACCCTAACCCCTCCCTTACCTCAACAGAAGATGAAGCCCTTTGGGCTGCCATTCCCCTAACAGAGACTTGGTTCCCCAGGCCACCCGACCATCAAAGGCTTTCCCTGGGAAACAGTGATCATAACGTGATCAAATTTGAGTTGATACCGGGAGTGACATCACAAAAGAAATCTACTGTAGAAGCATTTAATTTTCAAAAGGGCGATTATGATAAAATGAGGCAAATGGTTAAAAATAATCTAAAAGGATTTATTGCGGTGTCCCACAAACTTTCTCAAGCCGCGGCACACTAAAAGTAGTGGCCGTGGCTCGAGGCACCTGGAAGTGCGTGGATATCATCATGCTGATATCATGCGCATGCATGACATCATCGTTTCGATGTCAGCGTGTATGTGAAGGCCCTCCAGTCGGGCCTTGAGATGCCAGTGGGGGGGGGGGGTATGCCGGAAGGGAAGTGGGCCAGAGAGGATAAGTGCTTGCGTCCACTGATTGCCTACAGGATGTGCCTCTCCCCACGAGAGGCGCGTCCTATAAGCAGTCAGCTGGCGCCGGCGCCTCTCCTCCTCCTCAGTGTACCGCGGCACACCTGAAATCTCAGGAGGCACACACTTTGAGATACATTGATCTATCGCAAAGGTCAGGACTGTAAACCAGACATGGATGTTATTTAAAAATACCATCGTGGAAACCCAGACCAGATGTATTCCATATATCTGCAAAGGTGGAAAGAAGAGAAAACGAGAGCCAGCATGGTTAAAAGGTGAAGTGGAAGAGGCTATTAGAGCCAAAAAAAACATCCTTTAAAGAATGGAAAAAGGATCTGAATGAAGAAAATAAGATGTGACTCAAGCACTGGCAAGTTAGTTTTCTTTATCAATGTTTTGAATCTAAGAAAGAATATGAAGAGAAACAAAAGAGACAAAAACTCATAACAATTTTTTTAGGTTTATCAGAAGCAGGGAATCCATGAGGCCTATTGGATGATCAAGGAACAAAAGGGTCGCTCAGGGAGGATAAGGGCATAGCAGAAAGACTGAATGAATTCTTTGCTTCAGTCCTTACAGAAGAAGATTTAAGAGATCTACCTGAACCGGAAATTGTTTTCAAGGGTGATGATGCGGAGGAACTGAAAGAAATCTCTGTGAATCTGGAAGATGTACTAAGCTAAATTGACAAGTTAGAAAAATGACAAATCACCTAGACTGGATGGTATACATCCCAGGGTACTAAAAGAACTCAAACATGAAATTGCTGACCTGCTGTTAGTGATCTGTAATCTGTAACTAAAATCGTTTTTTAGTAAAGAAGATTGGAGGTTGGCCAATGTTATGCCGATGTATAAAAAGGGGTCTGGGGAGATTCAGGAAATTACCGACTGGTAAGCTTGACTTCAGTGCGGACAACATGATGGAAACAATCATAAAAATAAAATTGTGGAACACGTAGACAAACAAGATTTAATGGGACAGAGTCAGCATGCGTTCAGCCGAGGAATATCATGCTTCACCAATTTGTTTGACTTCTTTGAAGATGTGAATAAACATGTGCATAAAATGTCCTGAGATAGGTGGCAAAGTTCAGTTGTGGATTAGGAATTGGTTATCAGATAGAAAACAGAGGGTAGGGTTAAATGGACATTTTTCTCAATGGAGGAGAGTAAACAGTGGAGTGCCGCAGGGGTCTGTATTAGGACTGGTGCTATTTAACTTATTTATAAATGATCTGGGAATTTGAATGACGAGTGAGGTGATTAAATTTGCAGATGACACTAAACTGTTCAAAGTTGTTAAAACGGATGCAGATTGTGAAAAATTGCAGGCAGACCTTAGGAAATTGGAAGACTGAGCGTCCAAGTGGCAGATGAAATTTAATAGGGACAAATACAAAGTGATGCACATTGGGAAGAATAACCCAAATCACAGTTATCAGATGCTAGGGTCCACCTTATGGGTTAGCATCCAAGAAAAGGATCTGGGTGTCATTGTAGATAATATGATTAAACCTTCTGTCCAATGTGTGATGGTGGCCAAAAAAGCAAACAAGATGCTAGGAATTATAAAAAAAAGGGATGATTAACAAGACTAAGAATTTTACAGTGCCTCTGTATTGCTCCATGGTATGACCTCACTTGGAGTATTGTGTTCTATTCTGGTCTCCTTAACTCAAGAAAGATATAGCAGCACTAGAAAAGGTTCAAAGAAGAGCAACCAAGATGATAAAGGGGATGGAACTCCTCTCGTATGAGGAAAAACTAAAAAGGTTAGGACTCTTCAGTTTGGAAAAGAGACAGCAGAGGAGGAGATATGATTGAAGTCTACAAAATCCTGAGTGCAGTAGAACGGGTACAAGTGGATCGATTTTTCACTCCGTCAAAAATTACAAAGACTAGGGGATACTCACAGTTACAGGGAAATAAGTTTAAAACCAATAGGAGGAAATATTTTTTCACTCAGAGAATAGTTAAGCTCTGGAACGCATTGCCAGAGGTTGTGGTAAGAGCAGATAGTATAGCTGGTTTTAAGAAAGGTTTGGCCAATTTCCTGGAGGAAAAGTCCATTGTCTGTTATTGAGAAAGATATGGTTCAAGCCTCTACTTGCCCTTGGTCGGTAGCATGGAATGTTGCTACTCTTTGGGTTTTGGCCAGGTACTAGTGACCTGGATTAGCCATCGTGAGAAAGGGCTACTGGGCTTGATAAACCTTTGGTCTGACCCAGTAAGGCTATTCTTATGTTCTTATGTACTTTAAGAAGCCATGTTGGTCTAGTGGCCTCTTTGGGGAAAGGAACGAAGCCTACTCATTTCTGCCCAGTGCTGCTGCTCAGTTGAAATGACTGCCAAGACTAAGGTTATCAGATGTCTGGAAAACCTAGACATGTCCTCTTTTTAGAAGACTGTCCGGTGTCCCGGACAGACTTTCTAAAACCCATCAGTTTGCTGGGTTTTGGAAAGCCCCGGTCACATCTGGAGTGCATCTGAGTACGCCCAGATGATGTCGCACACATCCGCGGAGTTTGTCGGGGAAGATGAGAGGAGGTTTGTGGGGACAGGGTTGGAAGCGGAACAGGGCAGAGATGAAGGTAGAACTGGGAGGGACCAATGTAGAATGGGGAGGGGCCAGAGGCAGAACAGGGTGGAGCCATACGTCTGGATTTTTGTGGTCCAAAAAACGGTAACCCTAAACAAGATTGCCATGGGAGGTTCCGGTAGCCATCTTGAGACTGGAACCAATATAAGCAAGAGTGACTCAAGATTGCTTCTGTTTATGTCAGTTCTAATCTCACAATGCCTCCAGCAGCAGTGGTGGCAGCCATTTCAACTGAGCAGGAACGAGTGGGCTTCATTCCTGCTCAAAAGAGTCCATTAGACTACTAGGGCTTCTTAAGATAGGCTTGGAAAGGACCTACAAGTGGTCAGGTAGGTGGGGGGGAGGGAAGAGTTTTGGTGTCAGCCAAAAATGCACTGGCATTTTTTGGACGAACTCTGAATCTAGATTTTGGGCCAGTTTCAAATTTGAAACCAAAACTGAAATTAGGATGACCTCTACTCTTCACCCTTTGACATGCTCCCTAAACAAAAATTACAAAAATATATTTAGCGTACAGAACAAGCACATGCAAAAACTAGCATGTGACACTTTAGCGTGTCCTGCATTAGTCCGTTTTTGCTGCATTAGGTGCAAATTATCACCTACTGAAGCTTAATAAAAGGACCCCTTAATTAATAGTGTGCTCCATATTCAGACCTTGATTTTTATATGTCCAGATATGAAAATACCCCCACCCCCACCTTTTTTTTTGTTTTTTGTATAAAGCCATGGTAGCGGCTGCTGTGCAGTAAATGCTCAAATGTCCATTAAATCCCTACAGGCATCGGACCGATTACCACAGCAGCAGCCGCTACTGCAGCTTTGTAAAAGTGAAGCATTCTTTTTTTTTCTGATCTGAGTCGTTTCTAAAGATAACATGGTTTTGAAACATACGTGAAACTAGTAGAATCATAAAATAAAGCAAAAATACCAGGGCTTAATTTCTGGGGGAACATTCTGGAATGCAATCCCACTATTTTTTTTGCAGACTCCAGACTTCTGCTCTGTTTCAGGCCCTCCCTTCCAGGAAGTGTGCATGAGAGGAAAGAGGACGTGGTGAGCCTGGAGCAGAGCAAAGAGCAGTCAGTCAGCTCCCAAAACAAGCCCCTTCTCTCTTGCTGCTCCTATCCCACTCTCCCGGCTCCACAGTTCTACTTTCTCTTTGTCTTCTATTTAAGTACTGAAAATGCCACATAAAGGCACAACTAGAGCTAAATTGTCCATTCCGTTTCAGGATATTTTAATCTTAAACAACAACGGCCTCTTTTGAACCATTATGCAAAATCCCCAAATGCTGTGACATTATACTCATGTGCTAAAATTTACAGGGGAATTCATCCACTGTGTTAGCATGCGTTAATCGCATTAGTGTATGCTAACAATTAGCGTGTGGCAAACACGTTGGCTTTTAAGGCCCGTTTTCACTTTCTCCAGACAAAAGCATACTTAATGTTAATTGCATTTTTTAAAAATATAAAACAGGGACTAATTGTTTCACTCTCCAGGGAAGAAGCACAATGATTTTAAAGGGCCTTACCACTACTACTACCCGCCTTACCTGCTAGGTTTCTGAAACTTCTAGGCCAGTCTCTAAGATAGGTACGTGAGAAAAGCCACGTGACAACCAGTGTGAACAAAACAAGAACAAAACGGATAACACCTAGGACAAAAGAGTGAGAACTTAGCCACCAGACAAACAAGCTGGCGATAAACTAGAAATGGACACTACAAAACATAAAGGAATATTTGAGTCTAGTTGCAGTAGTTAGAGCAGATATTAAGTGGCAATTTGTCGTTAAGTAGGACTGGATATCCAGAGAAGGTCCGTTAAGCAGGGTTTAAGTGAGCAGAAGCCCTTCCTGCCTACTTAAAACCCACTAAGGAGGGAATTCATCAAGGGGCACTGACCGATCTAGCACAGGCTAAGCAAGTTAATGCACACTTATGATTAGCACAGCACACTTCCCCCTCCCCATTCGCGGTTCCTGCACTCGCAGTTTCATATAATCGCGATTTTTTTTCTGGGGAGGGGGAAAATAAAAAGAAACAGTCTTCATGTACAAAAAAATCCATCATTTTTTTCCTCCCTGCCGCCTTCCCGGCCTTACCTGGTGGTCTAGAGGGCTTTCGGGGCAGGAGCGATCCTACGCTCCTGCCCCGTGCGGATCGCCCATGAGGAAATGGCTGCTGGGAGTTCCCGTAGTCTCTCGAGACTACGTCGGGAACTCCCTACAGCCATTTCCTGATGGCGATCTGCACGGGGCAGGAGCGTAGGAAGATCGCTCCTGCCCCGAAAGCCCTCTAGACCACTAGGTAAGGCTGGGAAGGTGGCAGGGAGGTGGGGGTGGGTCAGAGCCGGATAATCGCGGTTTTTCGGCATTCGCGGTCCGTATCCCCCGCGAATGACGAGGGAGAAGTGTATGCTAAATGCTAAGACACCCGTTATATTCCTTTGGATGCCTTAGCTCTTAAGGGCAAATTCTATAAGAAGCATCTAAAAGCTTCACTGGCTACTGAAGTTTCAAGTTTAAGTTTCAAGTTTATTTACAATTTGATTAATCGCCTATTCCAAATTCTAAGCGATGTACAAATCATCAAAATACATAGTTAAAATATACATAAAATAAACATACATAACTAACAAAGGACTAAGTTTGCAAAACATAATTTAAAAAAAAACCTCATTTACGAACACAATGAAACAATAGGTAAGGCAAGGAAAGAAATACAATCTAAGTAATATAGGAGTCAACAATTAGAGGTTAAGCAGAACAGGAAGGGAAAGACAAAACTGAATTGAAGGTTTAAAAATAAACAGAAGAGCAGTAGGCAAATCAATTAAATATTGAATGCATCTTTAAAAAGAAAACTCTTAAGTTTGCTAGGGTGTTATTTAATAACTATGATGAATTTAGGAAACACCTAAAGACATACCTGTTCTTGAAATACCTAAGTAGCGGATCTGCACAATCTCTCCCATCACAACTGTTCCCTTAAACTGTTAGCCACTGTTCTTCAACTATGTAAGTTTGACTCAGTTTGTAGCATCTTTCTAATCATTGTAAACCGCATAGAACTTCACGGTCCTGCGGTACATAAACTGTTATTATTATTTAAATTTGGATGCGTTTATTTAAAAGTTTTATTTGGCTTAGCGCCGGCTTACCTTGTTTCTCATTTTAATTTTTTTGAAAATAAATAAAACTTTTTGAACTTAAAAAAAAAAAAAATATTCGTAGATCTGATTGGTTTTATTTTCCTTCATCAAATGCATGTGGTTACAAAAAATTTTTGGATAGGACCTTAGCATTCCAAGCAGGATTAATGAATTCATGTTTGAATCTTCTCGTTTCTCCATTTCTGACTTACTATCCATTTCGAAAAGATCTTAAAACCCACTTATTTAAACAATATAATACACATTATTGATTTTTATATTATCATGTAGTTATAATGTACTTTTTATCTTTTTATCCATACTTATTTTAGTGTATATTGCGTTTTCCTTATTCATTAGTTTTAATGCTTTTATTAGTTACTTAGAATTTTATTATGTATGATGTTATTATTATATTGTATGCCGAGTACCTATTGTGTAAACTGCTATGAACTGCTAATTAGACGGTATATAAAAATAAATTATTATTATTATTACTGGCTGCTGTTTAGTGAATCACGCTGAGCGTCGCCTATTTTGGAGGCGCCCAAAAGTTAGGCCAGCTCTGGACATGACTAAAAGGTAAGCAGCCATGCGAGCTTAAGAGCAGCGATTCTGTAACAAGGTGCCTAGCAGGAAGCCACGCCCCCACACCTATCAAAGCGCCTACTTTTTTGAAGGCCACCTAAATTTTTAGAGGCGCCTTGTTACAGAATCACTCTTTCTTGGCAGGTGCCTAACTTTCAATTATTGGCAATTAAAAAACTTAATTGGTCTTGCTATTTAATTAAGTTAGGCGAGTAACTAGTTAGGTGCCCAAAAACCAAAAATAAGAACGTATAAAACAATAAACTTAGAATTCTCATAAAAATAAGAACACTACAGATTAACAGAATTCAACTTGTTAATTCATTAATAATTGTGGTCAGTGACAAGCACCAGTGAACCTCGCTGACAAGTTGGTATTACCTTATATCATAGCACAACGCCCTCCCTGCCTCCTCAGAATGAAAGTCTAAATAATTGCTCAAAGAAAAAAAGATTTTAACAGTCACTTATCTTAGCAGTTCTTTATCGCCATCAAGAGGATGTTGTAGGGTGCTGCGGCACGATCCAGCTGCCAGCAGCTGAAACCCAAACATGGACATCAAAATGTTCCCAATCCCGTGTGTAAAACCACACACACAAAAAAAAAAAAAAATCCAAGGGATAAACCCAAACTTCAAAAGAACAAGCGCAAAACTCAATCCATGAAATCAAAAAGTAAATAATCCGTCACTAGAAAATCTTCCATACGCTCCACTTCCCCGCTAGTTACAGAATTTGGGCCTTAGTGTGCACGACATCAGTTGGCATGCTCTAAATTTCTTAGTAAGCACAAAGTCACCGAAAAAGGAGCAATGTCGAAGATACCGAAAACACAAAGGGCTCCTTTTACGCACGCACATTTTTAGCCCGCGCTAGCCGAAAAACTCAAGAGGAGCCAGCTCAAGAGGAGGCGGTAGCGGCTTGCGCAGCTGGCAAATTAGCACGCACTATTACATGGCGTGAAACCGCCAACACGGCTTAGTGAAAGCCCAAAAGTGGAACCCTAATTTCTGGAGATAACAGGAAACTAATATAAAAATGTTTAGTTCACAAATTCCATATAATAAAATAAAAACGAAAGCATATTGAGTACAAAATGTCTGTGTTTTAAAATACCACAGTAGTTGCATCATGTATTGAATGCTTAGAGTGAGACCCTGGACCCTTTTTTACATGGGCCGTGTTTCGACCATACTTTGCCTTCCTCAGGGGTCCTTAAACAGGAGAAAAATGAATAAATGAATTGTGTGGTGACATGAATAAAAGATGAAAGAATAAATATTAAAAATGAGAATGGATAAATGTAAGTAAATGATGTGCATGAATGTATGATGGCATACCAAGGTGGTATCTTATATTTAGTTTCAGGTTTATTAAAAATGTTTTCTCTCACGCCTTGTGGAATACCTTCAGGGCGGCTTAACACTATGAAAGCAGTAACGACAAAAAGCAACTTAGAGGGTCAAAGGGGAGAACTACAAAAGCGCAAAAGGCAAAGAGGGTGGGGAAAATGCTCAAGGAATATTTTTCTGTTTTCACAGATGCCAACAGCGCAGTATATATATTTATTGCTTAGTGATAATAGTTATAGAAGAATAAAGTTATTATTATGATTATTATTAGTCGGAACTATTGTGGTAACGAGTTCCACAGCTTTGGACCATTGACCGAGAAAAATCACATAGATTCCGTACAAACGTAAGGAAGTTCTTCTTCACACAGAGAGTGGTAGAGAGCTGGAACGCCCTTCCGGAGGCTTTTATAGGGGAAAACACCCTCCAAGGATTCAAGACAAAGTTAGACAAGTTTCTGTTGAACAAGAACGTGCGCTGGTAGGGCTGGTCTCGGTTAGGGTGCTGGTCTTAGACCAGAGGGCCGCCGCGTGAGCAGACTGCTGGACGTGATGGACCACTGGTCTGACCCAGCAGTGGCAATTCTTATGTTCTTATGCTTGTGTACAGTTTCTCTAAGCAATAGAGATATTTATTTGCCGGTCTTAACTGTCTTGTGGAAGCTAGCTATCCTCTTCATAACCCCTCATTTATTGAATTACCTGTAAACCGTGCCGAGCTCTATCTTTATGGAGATGATGTGGTACACAAACTTAAGGTTTAGTTTAGTTAGTATAAAGGCTTAACAAGCGCATAAGATATGGTGGCTCTTCTGTAATTAGAACCTTGAAGGTTACTAGAAGTAATTTATATGTCATAGGACGTTTGACTGGAAGCCAGTGGGCTTCTTTCATGAGCGGAGTTATATGGTCAAATTTTGGGAGGTTGTCTATTAGTCTAATGGCCATATTTTGCAATCTATGGCTATCCTTTTGACATAATCCCGCATAAAGTGAAAAGTCGAGGTGTTGAATGACAAGCGAGTGGACCGATATATTTAGCGCTTCTGGAAAACAGTAAGGAACGTATCGATCGGATCTGGCCCAGTTTACAAAACGAATGCTTAACCACTTTAGATGTTTGTACGCGATGCGCGTAGTGAAGTGAGGAGCACAGGGAGAGGGGTGTCATGATTGAGACATTTAAGTACGTCACAGGTCGTGTCGAGGTGGAAAACGACATATTCTTTCCTAAGGGACCTTCAGTCACAAGGGGGCACCCGCTCAAACTCAGAGGAGGGAGATTTGGTGGTGACACCAGGAAGTATTTCTTTACAGAAAGGGTGGTGGATCACTGGAACAAACTACCGGTGCAGGTGATCAAGGCCACTAGCGTGCTCGACTTTAAGAATAAATGGGACATCCACGTCGGATCTCTACGTGGGTCGAGCAGCACTCTGACTTAATGGGGTGGGACAGTAGAGTGGGAAGACTTGATGGGCTATAGCCCTTTTCTGCCGTCATCTTTCTATGTTTCTATGATCTAAATTCTAAATCTTGAAGAAATTAAAAAATAAGAAAACGAGTGAATTAAATAGATTTGATACAGAAGGACTGTGAAAGAATGGATCTGAACAGTGGTAAGGGGTTTTATGAATACCAAAGTAAATGAAATAATAAGGTGCATTCAATACATGATGCAACTGCCATTATATTTTTAACACAGGCATTTGCTTTTGCTTTTATTTTATTACACGGAATTTGTGAAATTGCGAAATATTTTCTGTATCTCCGTGTTCTAAATTTGTTAGCACCTCTTGATGAATTCCCTCCTAATTGTCTGCCCATTAGATTGCAAGCCATCTGGGGAAGGAAAATGCCTCCTTCACATGAAATTTAACTCATTTTGGGGCCCTTTTACAAAAGCTGCGTATTATTGCATGCTCCGGTGTCCAGTGGTAAAACGTGTGCACATGCAAAAAAAAAAAAAAAAAATTACTTTTGTGGAAGGGGATGACTCTGACGTCGAGACGTAGGCGTTGGTGCATACTAATGGATTAGCACGGGTCCCTTACTGCCTACAAAATAGGAGACAGTAGGGGCTCACGTGATAATTTTTTTAATGGCTATGTGCTAATAGCCATTAGGTTATAAGTGGTGTATAAATAAATAAAATGAATTTTTAAAAAATGGAAAAATCGGCCATTTTCTGGCTCCCAGAAAAGTGGCCTTAGTTTGTGGGAAAGACCTGCGTAAGGGGTACGCTATCTGCTACGGTTTAGTAAGAGCACCTCCTTGAATTTAACCGTTGCAAAACAAGTACTATAGTGCAAAAGGCATTAAAAGCTTAGGGGTCCTTTTACAAAGGAATTTAGGAAACGCCTAAAAACATACCTGTTCCAGAAATACCTACAATTGACCCGTTCTCCCCTCTCCCTCCCCCCTCCTTATTCCACCTGAATTTACAGCACTGCTATATATATAATCTGTTATCTTCATCTTATCGTAATTTTACGTTGCTATTTATTCCTAACAGGTCCCTATGGGACATTATCTATTAAAATGTACATCTTATAATTTTGCTCAGCAAATTGTATTTATATACTATTGCCTCTTAAGGTCTCCGCTCTCTGTATTTCCTCTGAATATCTGCTTATTGTATTTCGCTGAATGTCCAGCTCTCTTGATTGTAAACCGCCTAGAAGTCGCAAGATTGTGGCGGTATAGAAGAATAAAGTTATTATTATTATTTAGCGTGCATTGTGACAAACCAAGCACCTGTACTAGTTTTGCACCTAAAACTGTTAATAGGATCCTGTGCAGAAGAGCTGACCAGATCAGTTCTAGTGAGCAACTTGAGTCTGACCCCCACTGCTATTATAGCCTATACAAGGGAGGTCAGACTCAACTTGCTCACTAGAACTGATCTGGTCAGCTCTTCTGCACAGGATCCTATTAACAGTTTTAGGTGCAAAACGGGACTCTTCCTTTCAGCCGCCACGGATCTCCCTATCGCTGTCCGGGCATCCCAAGTACTGCACACGCTGAAAACTCAAACTCCGCTCCCTGCTCCCAACCTCCTCTTTCCCTATTCTCCCTATTCTGTCTTCCCGCCCGCCAAATTCACTAAACAAAAAAAAAAACCCCTCCCCTTCCCAACCTTTCTAATTCCACCCTAATTTTCCCTCCATCCGATCAGCTAACCTCATTTTCCAATCTCCTCCCTCTTCTTATCCCTCCACCAATCCTAGCCTTTCCTACCTCAGCTTCGTGCCTTCCTGCCCCTCCTCCGGGCTGTCCTTCGCCCAATGTTATCTGCCCCCCCAGCCAAACCTGGGTGGCTCCCTTTATCGATTACTTTTGTCTTCCTCCAAGATAAAGAATTGTTACACCTTCTTTATTTCAGGGTTAAAGATGGCATATGGGAAATGCGGCCATTTTATTGCTTTGCTAAAAGGAGTCTCCATGTGTGGGAACCACCGTGCCAAAAATAGCACGAGCCATCTTTTAGCATATTTTAATAAAAGAGCCCCTAAGTGTTTCATTCTCCCAGCCATATTTCCTTATATTTGACAATACTTATGTGTACAAACTGATACTCTGACCTGCAGATGACCAGAGAGGGGGGCTCGGACAGTGACTAGCCGGATGGCAGAGGCCACGTTGTTATGAATTTTGAACAAAAGATTAGCTGCACATGTTGTAGTGGTTTGAGAATTCTTAGAAGTGTCCATTGCACAAATCTCTTACCTGCCGTTCGCATTATCAGTCTCGTTTAGCGGATCAAAGTTCTTGGTTTATCCTGTTTAAAGTCATAAGAATTGCTCATCGTTAATGTTTAAGGATCACATAGAAGACCAGTCTAAAGATGTTAAAAGAGGGTTGAAGCTTTGAACATTGGCACTACGACTCACAAATTCCAAACTTGTGCAAATTCAACCCCTCTTTAGGTTTCTGTGTAATTACAGTGAGCAGGATTTAGTATATGTACCAAATACCAGTTCTCGTTAAGCTGAGCAACAGTCCTCCACCTACAATCCTGCCTGTGGGGTTGGGGGGTGGGAAAGGGTGCTTTTGGCACAAGCCGTGAAGGCGTATAAGATTGGTCCCCACCTAGACTTGTAGATAGGTGGACTACAAATAATTTTAAATAAATAATTAAAAATAAGCTCAAATTTTCAATAGCAAGGGAGAGGCAAGCTCTGCTGGACTCCAGGGAACCTGCCTAGCAATTGAAAATACACTACTGAAGCAGTGCCCCCCACTGGCCACCATGTAGTTGGAGGACTCCTGCTCAGCTTGGAGGGAACAGTGGTACCAAGGGTATTCTTTACAGATAGTTTATAGTTTATTTAGGACTTGCTATACCGGCATGGCTAACTGGCAGATCTCAGAGGTTATAGCCTAAAAATAAAAGAAGGGAAAAGAACTACAATATCATTGATAGGAAAGAGTACAACAGTTGTATCCAAGAGCATTCACACCTGCAGAGAATAGAGAGGAAGGGAATGGTACCAGAAGAGCAGAAGGAGGAAAGTAGTAAGGGGGAGGGCAAAATAGGAAACAAGGAAAGCTAGAGAGAACAGCAGAATAGCAGCGGCCATCCTAGACACCAACAGCTTTTGTAGGACCGAAAGCTTGGGTAAATAACCAAGACTTTATGGCAGCTTTGAATATCCTGAATGAGGGAGGAAGTTCCACAAAAATGGCGAAGCAAAGAAAAAAGCAGATTTTGTTCCAGGGAGTAGAACTAAAGCAATGAAACCCCAGCATAACTCTCTACTAACAAACCCAAATACAGAGATACTCGTATGTTGCTTAATTTTTCACTTTATTATTTTGATTTTGCACTTATACACTGAAGGGTCCGGGGATGTTTTACAACTTGTTACTCGTTTGAGTAAGTGAGAATCAACAACAGGGGTTCCTGGGCAAGGAAGACTGAGGACCCTCTATTTTTTTTTTTTTTGTTGTTGTTTGTTCATTTGTTCATTTTTCTATACTGTTCTCCCTGGAGAGCTCAGAGCAGTTTACATGAATTTTTTCAGGTTCTCAAGCATTTTTCCCTGTGTGTCCCGGTGGGCTCAAAATCTATGTAATGTACCTGGGGCAATGGGGGGATTAAGTGACTTGCCCAGGGTCACAAGGAGCAGCGTGGGTTTGAACCCACAACCTCAGGGTGCTGAGGCTGTAGCTTTAACCACTCTAGAAATCAAAATGTAGTAAAGGTGAGCCAAGCATAGGTCAGTCAAGCCATTGTGACATCACTGATGAGGTTGGCTCTTAGGCATTGGTGGACTGAGGCATTATGATGTCACAAAACCAGCTCTAGTTATAAGAGGCTGAAACATTTCATACTATTTTATTCAATTTTCTATTCCGTTCGCCCAGGGGAGCTCAAAATGGTTTATATGAATTTATTCAGGTACGTGAGCATTTTTCTCTGTCTGTCCTGGCAGATTCACCATGTACCTGAGCAATGGGGGGATTAAGTGACTTGCCCAGAGTCACAAGGAGTAGCGTGCCTTTGAACTCACAGCACATTTATATTTAAAAATTGGATGTTATAGTACTTTGAGCAACTGCATTTAGATCTCCGTAGCCTCTAACTTTGAAAGATTTTTCAATATATTCCCAGTATAACCAACATTGTCAACAAGGATTCAGTTTTCTGCTCAACCAATAGGTAATAGAACGCTGCACTGGATATGATTGCAAGTGGGAATAAAAATAAAATATCGATTTAGGGGGAAATTTTCACACTTTTGGTAGCGTGGTCTCTGTTGTGATTCTCAAGGCAATTCCTTAGCATAACCATTCTTCAAGGAATTGCCTTGAGAATCACAGCAAAGACTAAGCTACCTTTTCAGCTGATTAAATAATCTTTCTTGCCAGTTCCCTGATGCAGGAACGAAACGGACTTCGTCCATTGGAACCCTCGATCAAGATAAGTTTTGTTAGTACACTTCTCCCTCCGTATTTGCGGTTTCAGCAATCACGGCTTCGATTATTCGTGGTTTTTAGCTTGCTGGCTCCTCCCCCCAAATTATATAATAATAATAATAATAATAACAGTTTATATACCGCAATACCGTTAAGTTCTATGCGGTTTACAGAAGATTAGTGGGGTACAAGTTGAGTTGACGTATAAATTGAGTTAACTTAAGGGATGTGGGAATAATGGGGAGAAAGGGCAAGAGAGGGGAAGGAGGGAAGTGGGTCAGCTGTCTAGGTATTTCAGGAATAGGTGAATTTTGAGGCGTTTCCTGAATACCTCATAAGTGGTGGGCAATAGGAGTTGTTCTAGGTCTTTACCCCATAGAGCAGCCTGATGTGAGAGAATTATATCAGCTTGCATAGAGAAATTGCTGATTCCCAGCACTTTCTTCACCAAGTTTTGTCTCTCCTTCAGGAACAGGCCAGGTCTCTCACCATGTTATTCGCGGTTTCACCATATTTACGATGTTTTTTTTTTATTATTATTATTTTTTAATAAATTTATTAATTGTTACAACATATAACAAATTCAGGTAATATAAACAATTGTAAAGGAAATAAATCAAAATTTGAAGTACTAATTATCAAGCCCACATTATTAAGGGCTGGCTATTCCTGCCTAGTCTCTATATCAAAACAGGAAATAAAAACAACAGTATACTAATACACTCTAGAATCAGGCAAATAATTATCATTTCATTCCATCTCAGCCTCTGCATTAGTTACAGGCAATATGTCCAATTTAGGTTTATCTAAAAGAAAGTTTTCTAAATGAGCTGGATCAAGATATGTCTCCAAGCATTTACATGGGAACTTAAGAAAAAATGAAGCACCCCCACCCAAGGCTCTAGCCTTGTGTTGCAGAAATTGCTTCCTCCTGTATTGCATCTGTTTAGAGACATCTGGAAAAATATTTATCTGTTGACCACAGAACAGGGCATTTTTTGTTTAGATTTTACGATGTTTTTTAATAGAAAACAGTGAATAACATATGAAAAAGTTATTCACGGTTTTTCTGTATTCGCGGGTCTGTTAATCCCCCTAGCACAGCGAATACGGAGGGAGAAGTATATAGGAGCAATATAAAATAAGTTGACTGTGGAATGCAGCTAATTTAAGAGATTTTGATGCCATTTAAACATATGGTATGATTGGGTGGTGAGGCGAAATTCTTGGGGTTTGCTGTGTTTTGAAAATACAATTGATGAAGAATATTAGATTCATATGAAGTGGCTTCAGAAGTTTCAATAGAGGAGTGATCTTTTTTTCTTGCTATGTACTGTATGTCAATCAAGAGCCAAATGCCACAGAATCGTATTATGCCATACATGTTCATGCTGTAATGCAAGACAAACAATATATGTTTTAAATATACTCCACTCAATTGGAGAAGTGCGTATACCATTCATGCATCATTATACAATCTCTTTATTACTCAGGAAAAAAGGCCTCAGAATTGGAGCCAACGCGCCGTCCTATCATAGACCTGAATAGTCAGCATAGTCTTTTTGCTCCGTGCTCCAGTCATCGGCCAAAAAACCTCATTTATTTACTGCTTTTTTAAATCTTTTTATTTAAAATTTCGTTTAGTAACCAGCTGTCAATCTTTTTCAAATCAATGGATAGGTGCATTTCTGGAAAATTTTGAAAAATATTGAATGATGTTGAAGATACTTTAAAATATAGATTAAGTAATAAAATATAAGGAAGAATGCACGAATATAAGGAAGAATACACAAAAAACCCACACTAAATTTTAAATAAAAAGATTTTAAAAAAGCAGTAAATAAATAAATCGGTTTTTTTGGCCGATGACTGGAGCACGGAGCAAAAAGCCTACACTGACTATCCCAGTCTATGATAGGACTGCGCGTAGGCTCCAATTCTGAGGCCTTTTTTCCTGAGTAATAAAGAGATTGTATAATGGTGCATGAGTGGTATACGCACTTCTCCGAATGAGTGGAGTATAGCATATTGTGTTAACGTAAACATTATAGCCAGATATCACAACTCTAACTTACATAGTATCTCAGGTGTATGATTTATAATAAAACACTTGCCAAAGAGCTCACTCTGTAATGCACTTACCCAGAGGTTTGAGTATAAATTTCATTTCATACATACTTAATCATAAAATCAGAATCAAACAATACAGAACCACCAGCCACAAAATATAGGCGCTTCGTACAAGCAACACCTACGATAGCATGAAAACCAAAGCTAGGGGGTCGGTATAAGCAACTGAGTTCTCAACATCCTACACCTCTCTGCCTGACAAAAAATCCTGAAGCAACTGACATTTATAAACAGAAAAGTCATTTTGGCATCAAATTGTAGCTCTCCCGTCACCTCCAGTGCAGGCCTCCCGGATGCCTGGCACGGTCTGGTAACTGCAGGTCTAAGCTTCTTCAGTAACCAGCTGCTGGGTCCTAAGAGTTAACCAGAAACATCCAGGGCAGAGCCTACTAAGAGGCACATGGTTGTCTCTGTACCTGCAATCTGTATTCACTGCTCCTAGTCTAACCTGAACCCCCCCCCCCCCCTTGGCTCCTCTCTGAGACAAAGTACAGTACTTCCTTTCCCCAGGTAATCGGGATCGGTGCCTTACCTGTGTAACCAGGAACAGCGAGAAAGAGGACAGGGAGGGAGACACCACAGGCAACTCTAAAGTTCCATCCAGGGGTGTCAACTCAGACTCACCTCTCCCTGCAGCTGCACAGGTGACACGGCTGCCATGGTGACCTTGGGAGGTGTCTGACCAGACCAGTTCAACTAGAAACCTGTGCTCCACCTCTCACAACCCCCTTAATGTGCTGTTTTCCTACAACCTGCTCACTGCTATAAGGCTCCTCCTACCCCTACTTTCAAGCAGCCAACTGAAGTTGGCCTAGATTCTTTACACGTGTACACATCCTGCATAAAAAAAAAAATTCCAACATCCTTGTAAGAAAGCAATGCAAACAAGACCTTTCATAAAAGCATGCACTTGAGAGTAGGAAAGCAATTAAATAAGCGTTATCGCCTGTTAACCAAAAATTCAAGGTCTGATATTCAGTGGAATGCATTTATCTGGAACAGTGGTTCTCAACCGGTGGGAGGGAGTGGACATCCTTCCCGCCAGCCGACTTTGTGGGGGCAATTGGGGGTTGCAGTGGGCCAACATCGCAGGATTTTTCCCGCCCCCCCCCCCCCACCCGGGCACGGCTGCTCAGCTGATTGAGGCAGAGAAATTTCCTTGCCGCGATCAGCTCAGCGGCCGTGTCTATTAACAAAAATAAAATTCCGTAAAGATGATAAAAAATTTTAAAATTTAGTGAGAGGTAAGGTGGGTTCAAGCCAGTGACGTAAAAAGGAGCAGGTGAAAGGAATCTTTTTCCTAATACCACCAGATCCACCCAAAAATCAAAACTATCCTTCCCCTCATTAAAAGGCATTTCCCTTGCAGGAAAACTAGGGACCTCCCTCCCCTTCAGAATCACCGAGCTCTGGAACAACCTTACACTTTGGAATCTGAGCTCCCTTCAACTTTTCCGTAAACATCTGAAAACTTGGCCGTTCTCAAAAATGTAATACTTCCTCCCTGTCTGGTATACTAAGCCCCTCTAAACATTCTTTATTCTAAGGCCTATAACCCTTCATTGGAGTTCCTTTTCTATCCCAGCTCCTGTAAACTGTGCCGAGCTCTACGATTGTGGAGAGGATGCGATATACAAACCTAAGGTTTAGTTTAGTTTTATAAGAGAACCCAAAGTGGGTAAACAGCTCCTCATTCTGAGGCTTGTAACCCTTGTATAAGAAATACATTCAGTTTCATTTTCTTTTACTAGTGGTTGGTTGCATATGATTTAACAATCGGGTAACCACATGTTTTTGGGTGTGTATTTGAAATGTAGGCCAGTATTTTGGTATTTTGCTGGCCTACATTTCGGGCATCTAATGCAGCCCTAGAGAGTTGCCTAGGGCTGTTTAAGCTTGCCCAAGGTCCCTTCTGTGCGCAACCACGCCCATGCCCAGCCTTGGGGGAGCATAAGTGTCCCGACGTATCTCCCCGTACCTACAGTGTAGGTGGCCTGATTCAAAGGGGGGGGGGGGTTTATTAAAGAAAACATGCATCTCAATTGGCTGGTTAGACAGCAGTAGGACACCTACAATCGGGACACCATTTATAGAATCTGCCCCTTGGCCTTTATCTGCCTTCGCTAAAGTTAAAAAGGAATAGATTCCGTACAAACGTAAGGAAGTTCTTCTTCACCCAGTGAGTGGTAGAATTCTGGAATGCTCTTCCAGAGGCTGTTATAGGGGAAAACACCCTTCAGGGGTTCAAGAAAAGGTTGGATAAGTTCCTGCTGGAACAGAACACACGCAGGTAAGGCCAGACTCAAATAGGGCACTGGTCTTTGACCTAGGGGCCGCCGCGTGAGCGGACTGCTGGGCACGATAGACCACTGGTCTGACCCAGCAGCGGCAAATCTTATGCTCCCACTCTCCTCGTCTTGTAATGTCCTCTTGCAATTTTGCACAATCCTTTTGTGAGTTAACAACTTTGAATAACGATGTGTCGACGGCAAATTTGATCACCTCCCTTGTTACAGTATTTCTAGTTCAGTTATAAATATGTTAAAAGGCAGATCCCTGGGGAAACCCCACTATGTACATGTACGAAGTGCAATGATGTCAGAAGCAGAGGCGTCCTTAGCTCCGTGTACAGAGCATACTGTTTGAGATGGAGTAAAATTGCGTATGTTGCTGTATTCAGGGCTAGAGGGGTCAGAAATAGAAACATTTGAGGTTTGAGCTTTGCATTTTCTTTTGCTGATTACAATTCTGTAAAAGGCGGCTGGAGAAGATGGAAAGAACAGAGAACAAAGGAGAGAGAGCCAGGGTAACCAGGCAGAAGAAAGGGCGATAGAGAAGAGCTAGGCCTCAGCAATCATGAGACCCTCCCTCCCACAGACAGGCCACGCGAGTGTACATTTTGAACAAAGGCAACATCGGAGGCTGTTCTAGAAAGACATTGGATGTGTACCTACTAGTCGCGCACACGGGTGATTTTATCTTTGTACGAAGAAAGAGCGAAACGGGTCCAGCCACAGCTCATGGGCATGCCCTACCAAGGTTGCCAGAGTTGCTCAGCAGCCTGCATTTCCTTGGCAACGGATTGTTCCAGAATGCAGCTGGAGGAGCCTGGAAAATGAACCCAACCGCCTGTTTCCAGACACCTCAAAGGCCGCCGGTAATCTTTGTCCCAATGTGCAAAGTACTGAAATAGCCCCTATATGAACTCTGAAGTGCCCCCCCCCCCCCCATTAGAGGTGGCACCGGTGTTCCCTTTAAACTGGCGTGAGCAGGATCCTCAAGACGTGCCCGAGAGTTGGTCTTGTTGAACTTAATTTTGTTTTCTATTCCGTCCTCCCCACAGAGCTCGGATCAGATTATGGGCTAACGTACAAAATATACAGTTAACAGATTACAATTTGCCATAGGTACAATACAAGTTATTTCCAGTTCAAGTTTTTATCCTAACTCGACAGATATAATAATAATAACAGTTTATATACCGCAGGACCATGAAGTTCTATGCGGTTTACAATGATTAAAAGGAAAAAAAAACGATACAAATTGAGTAGATTAGTGACTAATAGTTCTAGAGATCAGTTGTTGTGGGAGAGATTTTGCAGATCAGCTACCTAGGTACTTCAAGAACAGGTATGTTTTTAGGTGTTTTCTAAATTCCACATAGTTATTTGCATGCATAAGTAATTTTTCCAGGTCTTCGTCCCATAATGCTGCTTGATAAGACAGAAGATATTGACGGTGTCTTTTAAATTTACATCCTCTAACCGGTGGAGAGACAAACTTCAGGTATGAGCTTAAGAACATAAGAACATAAGCAGTGCCTCCGCCGGGTCAGACCATAGGTCCATCCTGCCCAGCAGTCCGCTCCCGCGGCGGCCCAAACAGGTCACGACCTGTCCAAATCACCAGAAGGGGCCCCCATGCCACCTTGGTTTCCTATTGAGTCCTATCTTACCATCAAAGTCCTAGCCCTCCGGTCTTGCACATGCACGACCTGGTCGGGTTTCTATACTTATTTTCTGGTTAGCTTTCTCAGTATCCCACGATCCCTTTATCCCTCAGGAATCCGTCCAGTCTCTGTTTGAATCCTGTCCAGTCTCTGTTTGAATCTGTTTGAGTCTGCCCAATCACGTCCTCCGGTAGCGCATTCCAAGTGTCCACGACCCTTTGGGTGAAAAAAAAACTTCCTTGCATTCGTTTTGAACCTATCTCCCTTCAGTTTCTCTGAATGCCCCCTCGTACCTGTTGTCCCCTTCAGCCTGAAGAATCTGTCCCTATCCACCCTCTCTATGCCCCTCATGATCTTGAAGGTCTCTATCATATCACCCCTGAGCCTCCTTTTTTCCAGAGAGAAGAGCCCCAGCCTATCCAACCTCTCGGCATATGGGCAGTGTTCCAGCCCTCTTACCAGCTTCTCTTATGACTATTGGTTGAGAAAGAGAAGAGGTCAGTTATATATTTAGGGGCTAAACCGTATAGTGCCTTAAAGCAGAAACATCCAAATTTAAATTTCGCACGTGCTTCCATCGACAACCAGTGCAGGAGTTGGTAGGAACTGTTTATGTGATCGGACTTCTTCAACCCAAAAATCAGCCTGACCACCGCATTTTGCACCAGTTGTAATCTCTGCATACAGATTAAATTTGTTAAAATTCATAGTTACAGTGCAATATTTTTCAAGACAATTTTTTATCCTAACGGGACACATCCCAAGGACCTTATATAAATATATATTTCTTTGTAATCTGTCAGTCGTGGGCAGGGAGTTAGGCGAAGCGGTATGTTTTTATTGCTTTCCTAAAGTTGAGGAGCCCTTCAAGGGATTTCATCTGTGGGGGGCAGTTGATTCCAGTGGGTTGGTACGAAGTGGGAGTAGGAACGTCATTTGGCGGTTTGCAAAGTGCACAACCAGGGGGGGGGGGAGCGTTTTGAAATGTATTTCATCCTGGGAATGGAGGGACCCATTAGGCACCTACAGAGTAAGTATGGTCATCATGTAGCCCAATGCCATGTTGTATAAGATTTTGAACGCTAGCCCTTGAAGACATGTTTGGCTATGGTCAGCCCATGAGCCGACGATAGAGCTTGGGAGACAGGGTCGGGGGGCAGGGAGATTTTTTTAGATGTCTGCACCGAAAAACCACGCTTAGTGCTGTTCTCTAAACCCTAACTCGTTAGGTGCAGTTTATAGAATACATGTTGGACCCATTCCCGTGGCTAAAAGTGAGGTACAGCCATTTACATCAACTAAAACCTGGTGTATTTATTTTTTAGTATTTATGGTATATACCACTTATTGCCTAAGTGGTTTCCATTCTGGGACTCAATAATTTTTCCCTGTCTGTCCTGGTGGGCTCACACTCTGTTTTAATGTACCTGGGGCAATGAGGGATTAAGTGACATGGCCAGGGTCACATGAAGCAGCGTGCGATTTGAACCCACAACCTCAGGGTGCTGAGGCTGTAGCTCTAGCCACTGCACCACGCACTTCGTATTCTTAACTTAGGCGCAGATTAGGTGTATTCTGTAACAGTGCACGTAATCTATAGGCCCACCCGTGCACATATAGTGCACGTAATTTATAGGCCCACCCATGACTCGTCCATGCCTCTCCCCTCGGCCATGTACAACTTTATAAAATATGCTTAGCAAGTTGTGCGCATAAATTATAATTAGTGCCTATAATTTGTTTGTTAACTAACAAATTATCAGCACTGATTGTATTTTCCTTGTCAATAAAGATGTATCATGGATGAAAAAAAACCTGAATGTTCAAATCGGACAGAACTAGGATACTGCAATGATAGTGGAAAGCCATTTTCAGATTCACAGAGCAAATCATGAAAGTAAATGTTTGAATGAAAAGCGCTGGAAATAATTATTCATAAGGAGTTTTGCCACTGAAATTTTTGTCTATCGGTACCGAAGGCCAAATTATGGCCACCACGATACAAACTTGAAAGATGCTATCAGCCTTGAATGAAACATAATTGAAAAATCTTAAGCGGCAATAAATACAGCCACTTGCCAAAGACTAATGATCTTTATGCAGTTCTGTTTGACTAATTTTGATTCATGGCATTATCTTCACATCAAATAACAGTAGCCGTTTTTCAAAGCTCGGGTGCTATTGCAGAAAGGTCACCCATATACCACTTTCAAAGCAAAAGAGTTTTATGATCAATCACATTCATTAACTATATGAGCCTGAATAAGCTGGAACAAAAAGCTCCAAATCTGTCACTATATCTACAAATTATGAATAGATATTCAGTGTGGGTTAACGTAGGGCCAAGGCAAGCTATGTGTGGGCAGGGCAGCTGCGCGGGGTGCAAGGGAAATAAATGGGGGATCCAAAATTATGTCCTGTCCATTGCCTTCCCTGCTTGACTGCAATGCAATGGATGGGATAGGAGCTCAAGGGGGGGGGGGGAGAGAGGGGTGTTGCACAAGGTGCGTTTCTGGCTTGGGACAGTCACGGGTTAATGGGTAAGCAGAGGCTGTATCTACTTTTTTTTTTTTCGTTTAGATTTGTAACTTACTTCTAAATTTCTCTATCCTATAATTTTGGCTGAATTGGAAAACTGTTTAGTTGATGAAATAAAACTTGAATTTGAACCACACTATCCAGGTTGCGAGCAAATGTTCAGTGACATTTAATTGCAGAGTGCCATTACATATGTTCTCTAACCACTGCAGTAGAGAATGACATGGGGACAAATTTGTCCCCGTCGGAACTCAATTTCCCCCATCCCCGCGAGTTCTGTCGCTGTCCCTGCCCCCATTCCTGTAAGCTCTGCCTTAACTGCATGAGCCTCGGACACTTATGATTTTAAAGCATTCGAGGCTTGTGCAGATGAGGATGGAGCTTAGGCATTGGTGGAATGAGGCATTATGACATCACAATCTGAGCTCTAGAATGTTGCTACTTGTGATTTTAAAGTGCCTGAGGCTTGTGCAGATGAGGACGGAGCTTAGGCATTGGTGGAATGAGGCATTATGACATCACAATCTGAGCTATAGAATGTTGCTACTTGTGATTTTAAAGTGCCTGAGGCTTGTGCAGATGAGGACGGAGCTTAGGCATTGGTGGAATGAGGCATTATGACATCACAATCTGAGCTCTAGAATGTTGCTACTTATGATTTTAAAGCATTTGAGGCTTGTGCAGATGAGGACAGAGCTTAGGCATTAGTGGAATGAGGCATTATGACATCACATTCTGAGCTCTAGAATGTTTTTGCTTATGATTTTTAAGCGTTTGAGGCTTGTGCAGATGAGGACGGAGCTTAGGCATTGGTGGAATGAGGCATTATGACATCACAATCTGAGCTCTAGAATGTTTCTGCTTATGATTTTTAAGCGTTTGAGGCTTGTGCAGATGAGGACGGAGCTTAGGCATTGGTGGAATGAGGCATTATGACATCACAATCTGAGCTCTAGAATGTTTCTACTTATGATTTTGAAGTGTTTGAGGCTTGCGCAGATGAGAACGGAGCTTGCAGGAATGGGGCAGGGACAGGAAAAGAACTCGCATAGGCAGGAAGAGAAAATGAATTTCCTGCGGGGATGGGGAAAAATTTGTCCCCGTGTCATTTTCTATACTGTAAAACATTCCAATTAGTGATTGTGTTGCAGCATTGTAGATATTCAGTATAAGTTTCCTGATAGCTACCTGGGCATATAGGGACCTTGTATATGGCCAGATTCTTTAAGCGGTGCTCAAAATTAGGCACTAGAAAAATCAGCAGAAGACCCCGATTCTATAAATGATGCCTAAAGTTAGGTGCCTAGATTGGCGGGAGCGTGGAAAGCTTGCTGCTGACGTCCGCGCTCCTGACCTGTGCGCCGCTAGTGAGGGAGGGATACACGCTGGATCATCAGGGACTGCGACCACTACTACGATGGAGAAGGAGGAGGCAGAGGGCGGGTAGCCGTTTTAAAAGGTGCAGCTACTGTGGCGGCAGCAACGACGGCAGTTGGGTAGGTGGTTGGCTGGGTGTTTTAAAAGGTATGGCAGCAGGGTGCTTTAAAACGGTGCAGCGGTGGGGGGGGGGTTTAAAATGGTGCAGTGGCGGGGGTGTGTGTCAAAATTGTACCTTCGCTCCATAAGATGCACGGAGATTTCCCCTCATTTTGGGTGGAAAAAAGTGCGTCTTATGGAGCGAAAAAATACGGTACATAAAAAATAAAACTAGAATTGCTTGCCATTAGTTTTCATGGACCAATCACGTAATTTTGACGAATTAAGTCTAATATTAGAAATATTAAGGTTTTTTGATCAATAAAAGATATCCATGCCACAATTCCTCTTTGGATGATACTATTATCCTTGGAGTGGCAATTCTGAAATCTTTTCCTTCATTTTGATTAATATTAGATTAATATTATCAAATCAGTTTTTTTGCTCTATAGATTAGCCATTTTGCGGATCCATCTATCCTCTGTGCCAGCATTTATACCAAAGTTTCAGTATGCATAGGTCTGGCAATAGATCCACTCTTAAGCACCCAACTCCCGTAGAGTGTATCTCAAAAAGGGGTGTGGCTTTTGGACGAGCTCGAGCGTGTCTAGGGAGTTCTGAAAATTTGCAGGCATAGGTAGAACACTGGGTGCCAGCATTTACACCAGGTTTCAGCAGACGTAAGTCTGGCGCCCCAAATTAGGCATGCAATCCATGTGTACTGCCAGTGCTATTCTATAAAGGGCATCTTCCCTTTCCAGGATCATGCTAAAACCTAGGCACCAAGTGGCGCTTAAGTGCAATTCTAGAAAACTTAGGCGCGATTTATAGAATTACGCTTAGTGGTGCTTAAAGTGGGTTTGGGCATCCTCATCTTAGGTGTACCCTATTTATGCCACAGTTTTCGTGACCTAAATGAGTGCCCCTAAGTCTAAAACAGGCTGCCTACGCAAAAAAAACATGCAACATTGGTGGCAATATTGAGATTTACAGTGGTTGTGTGTGTAGGGAATGTTTTTCCACCACTGTCCCTGTACATTTTTTTTTGGGGGGGGGTGTACACTTGGACTTATGCAGGGCACAATTTGGATGTCTGGGGCTAGATCTGTTTTAACAAGAAATAAGTGCGAAAAAGGTCCCCAAAGTGACCAGCCGACCACTGGGAGGGATGTAAGCATGACTCCCTCCCATCCCTAAAGAGGTGAATGAAACTGTATGTACCTGCCTGTATAACAGCTGCAGTTGTTCCAGCCAGTCATTGGGGCACAGCAAGCAGGTTCCTGGAGTAGCTCAGTGGGTGCTGTAGTCAACCCTAGAGAGGGGGGAGAGGCCTATAGTCCACTTTAACTGCTACACTTATGGGGGAATATGCGAGTCTTCTAAAATCCACCCAAATCCCACTGTACCTACCGTGTTTCGCTGAAAATAAGACCTACGGCAACAACATAGAAACATAGAAAATGACGGCAGAAAATGGCCACGGCCCATCTAGTCTGCCCACCCTAATGGCCCACCCCCTAACTACCTCCATGAAGAGATCCCACATGCCAATCCCATCTTTTCTTAAAATCTGGCACGCTGCTGGCCTCAATTACCTGTTGTGGAAGATTATTCCAGCAGTCAACCACCCTTTCGGTGAAGAAATATTTTCTGGTGTCGCCATGAAATTTCCCACCCCTGATTTTCAACGGATGCCCTCTTGTTGCCCTGGGTCCTTTAAGGAAAAAGAGATCCTCTTCCACCTCAATATGGCCCGTGACATATTTGAACGTCTCGATCATGTCTCCCCTCTTTCTGCGTTCCTCGAGTGAGTACAGCTGCAACTTACCCAGTCGTTCCTCATACGGGAGATCCTTGAGTCCTGAGACCATCCTGGTGGCCATTCGCTGAACCGACTCAACTCTCCGCACATCTTTTTGATAATACGGCCTCCAGAATTGTACACAGAGGGCATCCGTTGAAAATCAGGGGTGGAAAATTTCATGGCGACACCAGAAAATATTTCTTCACCGAAAGGGTGGTTTAGAGTTCCAAAAAGAGCACACCATACTTAATGTCTACAATTAAGTGCATTCTTCTGATATTAAGAGACATAAATGCAACACAAATAGATACAACAAAATTATTGCTTCAGGAATTATGTTAAGTATTTTCAGTAGTTCAATGGTCTTTATTTAAGAAACAAACCCCACAATTGGGCCTGTTTACTAAAGTGCAGTAAAGTTTTTACCATATGTAAGCTGCCTAATTAATGCCTGATAACTCCAAAGTCTGTGCAGTAACTGTAGAGGGGATTGGCCAACCATCTGCCCTGTAATTACTGCACAGTAAATACTGGTCATAGAATTACTACAACTGTGTTAAGAACAACCCAGACCTTAAGAACCTAAGATTTGCCATACTAGGACAGACCGAAGGTCCATCAAGCCCAGTATCCTGATCAGCATTACTTCTACCCCAGCAATTACCAGGGCGGATTCCTGGCAGGGCACAAGCAATCCCCGGAACTATTGCTGATCCAGCTTCAAAATGGCCCCTAGGGTGGATCTCTCTCCAGGGGCCAAGATGTCAAATAAGGGCACCCATGCTACTTTGAGCCAAGACAAGCTAGCATGCGGTAAAGTCTCTGGTAATATGCAGCCCATGTCTATTCTCCACCCCATACTTTTGCATGCAGTTACCATGCTTGTTTGCTAATAGCCCCCAAATACATGTCCTCTATACCCTCATTTTAGAAACACAGGAAGTCCATTAAAATGGCAGCAAGATTTGTATAGTAACAGCTACATAAAATGGACTATTTATATGTGGGTTAGTTTTGCACTTGTATGCAGTCTTTGAAGAGGAGACCCACATTTGTTTTCTTCCATGTGTACAAAATAGCTCAACTACACTTCTCCCTCCGAATCCACGGTTTCGGTATCCGCGGATTCGGGTATTCGCGAATTTATTATTTTTTTATTTTTTTTTTTTTACAAAAAAAACTATTTTCATTTTTTGGCTATTTTTAAGCTGTCCAAGCCTCCCCGGAACCTTACCTGGTTGTCTAGCGGTGAAGCGGGGCAGGAACGATCTTCCTGTGCTCCTGCCCCGTGCAGAGCCATCATCAGAATGGCTGCCGCGAGTTCTCGTTGTAGTCTCGAGACCACCAGATAAGGTTCCGGGGATGTAGGAGGGAGGCAGGGGTGGGTCAGAGCCGGCTGAGAAGCTATTTGCGATTTTTTACACTTCACGGTTCAGCTCTGCACCTAACCCCCGCGAATACCGAGGCAGAAGTGTATTGCCATATTAAATGTAGTGTGTCATTTTTGACTAAATATTTATGGCACATTGTTCCTTCTGTGCAAATCGCCACCACCACCACCACCGTATCTGAAGTTAAGTCTCTCCGAGGAAGATGTATATATGATCCACTTCAGAGGGCCACAAATTGCTGGAGGAATGTTTTGTTTTGGGGTTTTTTTTTTTAAACTTCTGAGCCCAGAAGCTAAGTACACAAGTCTTGAACTGATACACTCCTTTTACAAAATTGTGCTGCACAAGTTTTTGACATGACAGAAAAGTTAAACAGGATATGCATATGACAGATAAGATTATTTGTGTTTGATGGCTAGAATTATGAGGTTCAATGATCCCAGTGATTGTTGATATAATCTATGAGGGATGTTCAATAATTTATCTACCTCAGTAGGAAAGAAAAGAGTTTTCAAAACATTTTTATTCTATTTTTCAACATACTGTAGTTCCCTGATAGCTCATACACATCAATGACTTTAATCCCTTTGAAAAGAATTCTTCTGCTTGACCTTCAAACCAGGACGTCACAGCTTCCTTGACATCTTCATCACTTGAAAACTGCTGTTTTTCTTGGAGGTTTTTTTGTTTGTTTAAATTTATATTGATTTTCAAACTTTGATCGTGCAATGCAATTGGTAAATCATAAATACTGCATAGAATGCACTAATAACTATACAATTATTACTGCTGTTTAAAAGGAGTGTTGTCGGAGGGAATTATGAGCCAGCAAAGTTTGTAGCTGGTGGAGAAGAACTGCACTCTTGCCAGAGCAGAATCCTGCCAAGATAGTCAGATCTTATTGGTGGCAGAGAGTAAGAAAGCAGTAGGCCCATTGGCTCCTTTTCCAGAACTGCAGTCCCTAATAGAATTATATTAGGTAACAATTTCCTATTAACCCACTTCAAACATGGATATCTGTGGGATAAACAGCTTTTTATGCATGGAGACCATTATGTGTGTATATATATATATATATATATATATATATACAGTGGTACTCAGTTTACGAGTGCACTGGTTTGCGAGTGTTTTGCAAGACGAGCAAAACATTCACAAAATCGGCGCCTCGGAAACCAAGCGCGCCTCGATTTGCGAGCGCCCCCCCCGCAAACCGGCACCCTCCAACCCCGTGATCCGGCACCCTCCCCCACCCCCCCGTGCACATGCTCAAGGCCCAGCACAAGAGGCAGATCTTCGGGCACTGGCACCAACGCACAGGACATGCTGGTGCTGGTGCCGGTGCGGAGGCTACACTAAAGTAAGAAGAGGGTTCAGGTGGGTTGGGGGACCTCAGGTTGCGGCGGGGGGGGGGGGGGTGCCGGATCGCGGGGGGGAGGGTGCCGGTTCACGGGGGGGGGGGGCTTTGGGGGCAGCAATGCCGGTTCTCGTGGGGAGCAGCGCGGCAGCGCTGCTGGCCTCGAGGGGGGGGAACCTATCAAAGCGAGTTTCCATTATTTCCTATGGGGAAACTCACTTTGATAAACGAGCATTTTGGATTACGAGTATGCTTCTGGAACGGATTATGCTCGTAATCCAAGGTACCACTGTATATATACAGGGTGCCCACAAAAACACTCCTGGATTTTAAATGGTTACAAAACCAAAATTTTTGGGAATATTATTTCACAGTTTCATCAACTCATAAAGTTTCATATGGTATCTGTTGATTACATACACTCGATGTGCACCCCACCTATTACTCGGCAAACACTGATGTGATAATCGAGCTCGGACCAGACTCTCCGAAGCATATACGGCGTGATCGTGTTTATAGCTTCAGTGATACGTTCTTGCAGATCATCCATAGTTGCGGGTAGTGGGAGGTACGTACACTCTGTCTTTCACGTACCCCCAAAGGAAAACGTCACAAACCGTAATGTCCGGTGATCTCGGGGGCCACTTGAGGAACACCTGACCATTTTGTCGCGTTGCATTGTCTGAAGGTTATAACTTCTGCACCAATTGCCGTTTATCAGGGTGAAAGTGCAAGCGATTGTGGAAGATCTTGCTAACTGTGCTTTTGGGGACTTGTATTTGCTGATACCCCGTTATAAACTCTGAGTAATATTTACCTACAGGCATCCAGCATTAATAAGAGCTAAATTATATAAGGCCTGTTTTACAAAGCCGCGTGGCAACAGCCCCGAAGCCCTTTAAATCTCTATGGGCTTCAGGGCCGTTACTGCGCGGCTTTGTAAAACAGGCCCATAGATATTTTTACTTTATTGCCCCTGAAGAATATTCCAGCATTTGTTTTTTCTATAGGTACTTTTTCAGACAAGATAAAGCTTATAGTTTTGAAAAGCAAAAATTGCGCCTTCCCCAATCTAATTCCCACCATAATGGAACACCTCCACCGGACACAGATAGAAATATGCACATTATTGAGCAATGCACGCATTTTTAGGTGCCGCTAACTCGTGTTCATGTCCTAGCAACTTCATGAAGTACGGATCTAAAAAGAAATTGGTTTTGTCCTAGTCTGGTAAGGTCCTCCAGCGTCATCCACACGCACAGAGGGTAGATAATTTTGAAAAGACTCATTTTTTGTGAGTAAACCAAGATTTGTCCATATGGACAAGCAGTCTGAATATTGCTCTCTACCTAAAAATAATTCTTGAGACATTCACAAAGGCACGCTATGGACTGAACTGGAAAGCTACGCGGGATAGTGTGCATTTTCCAAATGCGTGTGTTTTGTTTTCCAAGAAAAATGTACCAGCGCAAAAGCAGGTGCAAAATGTCCGTTCAGATTTCAGTGGGAAAGTACACATCTACTTTCCCTTTTAAGTGTGTGTGAAAATTCTGAGGAAGAAAAAAAATTCCCATGAACTTCCATAAAACTAGTTTGAAGTGGTTACTTAATCCACCACCAATGTTTATGGTAAAGCTGGTGTGTTAACTCGTGTTAGCAGATAATTAACATGGTTTATTAAATAGGGCCCCCCCCTCATTTGTTAAACTTCTAGAGACAGAAATACAGAAACAACAACAAATAATCCAATGCATTTACGGTGAGAAAACAATTTGACTCAAATCGTGTACTCTGGGCCTCAGTCAATCCAGAAGATCCTGAAACCAAAAATATTGTTTGTTACATAGTGCAGGTACTTCAAGATCAAATGAAACCAATTTTTCTTAGCGCTTTTCTAAGTTTATATATGAAAAGATCGTCATTGTCGAACACTGGGATGATTTGTATTAATTTAGATTCACGTATTTTAATTGTAGCCTAGTTAACTTCTTCACTCTAATACAATTCTTTTTGAAAGAAATAAAGTAATAAGTAATAGTATAGTAACATAGTAGATGACGGCAGATAAAGACCCGAATGGTCCATCCAGTCTGCCCAACCTGATTCAATTTAAATTTTTTTTATTTTTTTTCTTCTTAGCTATTTCTGGGCTAGAATCTAAAGCTTTACCCGGTACTGTGCTTGGGTTCCAACTGCCGAAATCTCTGTTAAGACTTACTCCAGCCCATCTATACCCTCCCAGCCATTGAAGCCCTCCCCAGCCCATCCTCCACCAAACGGCCATACACAGACACAGACCGTACAAGTCTGCCCAGTAACTGGCCTAGTTCAATATTTAATATTATTTTCTGATTCTAAATCTTCTGTGTTCATCCCACGCTTCTTTGAACTCAGTCACAGTTTTACTCTCCACCACCTCTCTCGGGAGCGCATTCCAGGCATCCACCACCCTCTCCGTAAAGTAGAATTTCCTAACATTGCCCCTGAATCTACCACCCCTCAACCTCAAATTATGTCCTCTGGTTTTACCATTTTCCTTTCTCTGGAAAAGATTTTGTTCTACATTAATACCCTTTAAGTATTTGACGTCTGAATCATATCTCCCCTGTCTCTCCTTTCCTCTAGGGTATACATATTCAGGGCTTCCAGTCTCTCCTCATACGTCTTCAGGCGCAAGCCTCCTATCATTTTCGTCGCCCTCCTCTGGACCGCCTCAAGTCTTCTTACGTCTTTCGCCAGATACGGTCTCCAAAACTGAACACAATACTCCAAGTGGGGCCTCACCAATGACATGTACAGGGGCATCAACACCTTCTTCCTTCTACTGACTACGCCTCTCTTTATACAGCCCAGAATCCTTCTGGCAGCAGCCACTGCCTTGTCACACTGTTTTTTCGCCTTTAGATCTTCGGACACTATCACCTCAAGGTCCCTCTCCCCGTCCGTGCATATCAGCTTCTCTCCTCCCAGCATATACGGTTCCTTCCTATTATTAATCCCCAAATGCATTACTCTGCATTTCTTTGCATTGAATTTTAGTTGCCAGGCATTAGACCATTCCTCTAACTTTTGTAGATCCTTTTTCATATTTTCCACTCCCTCTTCGGTGTCTACTCTGTTACAAATCTTGGTATCATCTGCAAAAAGGCACAGTTTTCCTTCTAACCCTTCAGCAATGTCACTTACATACATATTGAACAGGATTGGCCCCAGCACCGAACCCTGAGGGACTCCACTAGTCACCTTTCCTTCCTTCGAGCGACTTCCATTAACCACCACCCTCTGGCGTCTGTCCGACAGCCAGTTTCTGACCCAGTTCACCACTTTGGGTCCTAACTTCAGCCCTTCAAGTTTGTTCAACAGCCTCCTATGAGGAACTGTATCAAAGGCTTTGCTGAAATCCAAGTAAATTACATCTAGCATATGTCCTCGATCCAGCTCTCTGGTCACCCAATCAAAAAATTCAATCAGATTCGTTTGGCACGATTTACCTTTTGTAAAGCCATGTTGCCTCGGATCCTGTAACTCATTAGATTCAAGGAAATACACTATCCTTTCTTTCAGCAACACTTCCATTATTTTTCCAACAACTGAAGTGAGGCTCACCGGCCTGTAGTTTCCTGCTTCATCCCTGTGACCACTTTTATGAATAGGGACTACATCCGCTCTCCTCCAAACCCCAGGAATCACTCCCGTCTCCAGAGATTTGTTGAACAAGTCTTTAATAGGACTCGCCAGAACCTCTCTGAGCTCCCTTAGTATCCTGGGATGGATCCCGTCTGGTCCCATCGCTTTGTCCACCTTCAGTTTTTCAAGTTGCTCATAAACACCCTCCTCCGTGAACGGCGCAGAATCTACTCCATTTTCTCGTGTAACTTTGCCAGACAATCTCGGTCCTTCTCCAGGATTTTCTTCTGTGAACACAGAACAGAAGTATTTGTTTAGCACATTTGCTTTCTCCTCATCACTCTCCACATATTTGTTCCCAGCATCTTTTAGCCTAGCAATTCCATTTTTTATCTTCCTCCTTTCACTAATATATCTGAAAAAAATTTTATCTCCCTTTTTTACATTTTTAGCCATTTGTTCTTCCGCCTGTGCCTTCGCCAAACATATCTCTCTCTTGGCTTCTTTCAGTTTCACCCTGTAGTCCTTTCTGCTCTCCTCTTCTTGGGGTTTTTTATATTTCATGAACGCCAACTCTTTCGCCTTTATTTTCTCAGCCACTAGGTTGGAGAACCATATCAGCTTCCTTTTTCTCTTGTTTTTATTGATTTTCTTCACATAAAGGTCCGTAGCCATTTTTATCGCTCCTTTCAGCTTAGACCACTGTCTTTCCACTTCTCTTATGTCCTCCCATCCTAACAGCTCTTTCTTCAGGTACTTTCCCATTGCATTAAAGTCCGTACGTTTGAAATCTAGGACTTTAAGTATCGTGCGGCCGCTCTCCACTTTAGCCGTTATATCAAACCAAACCGTTTGATGATCGCTACTACCCAGGTGAGCACCCACTCGAACATTAGAGATACTCTCTCCATTTGTGAGGACCAGATCCAATATCGCTTTTTCCCTTGTGGGTTCTGTCACCATTTGTCTGAGCAGAGCCTCTTGAAAGGCATCCACAATCTCCCTACTTCTTTCCGATTCCGCAGACGGAACATTCCAGTCCGCATCCGGCAGGTTGAAATCTCCCAACAGCAGAACCTCCTCTTTCCTTCCAAACTTTTGGATATCCACAATCAGATCCTTATCAATTTGCTGCGATTGAGTCGGATCATATCCCAAAATTTGCAAAATACGTGGAGGGGCATTTTTGATAGACCATCCATATTCGACTTTGGATAGTTCACGCAAAACGTCCAAAATTGGACTTCCAGAAGGGTCTATTTTTGAAAGTGTCCAACCTTAGGACGTCTAACTTTATTCCCCATTTTCAACCGCAATATCATCCAAGTTGTAAATGTTCAAATGAAGCCCATTTGGACGTGGGAGGGGGGCCAGCTTTCTAATGGACTGGCTTCACAGATATACCAACAGAACATTGGGGCACATTAGAAGAACTTCACATAAACAGTGCCAGCAGTACATCTCACCATAACCCCCCCTTATAATGTAGGGCGAGCCCTCCAAAACTCCCCCAAAACCTACTATACCCACTTGTCCACCACCCCAATAGCCCTTATGGCTACAGGTGGCACCTATATGGCAGTATAGTAGGGTTTTGGTGGGCTCACACTTTCTACCATAAATGTAGTGGTTAGACTAGCTTATGGGCCTGACTTCTCCTCTCTATGGTTCATTAGCCCACCCACTTGACTCCTTAAGACAATTGTCTTAAGGAGTCAAGTGGGTGGGCTAATGAACCATAGAGATGTGATGCTTTACTAGACTTTCCCATACCAAATTCTGCTGTTCTAGAGCTGGGTATGTACTGTTACATTCAAATTTTGGGTGGCGGGAGGGGTTCAGTGACCACTGGGGGAGTATGTGGGGGTTTATTACTTAACCCCTCCAGTGGTCAAATGGTAAGTTTTGTACCCTTTTGGCACTTAGATGCTTCTCAAACAGGTCTAGTTCAATATGTCTAATTTCTGTCTAGGACAGGGGTAGGGAACTCCGCTCCTCGAGAGCCGTAATCCAGTCGGGTTTTCAGGATTTCCCCAATGAATATGCATGAGATCTATTTGCATGCACTGCTTTCAATGCATATTCATTGGGGAAATCCTGACAATCCGACTGGAATATGGCTCTTGAGGACCGGAGTTCCCTACCCCTGGTCTAGGACATCCTGGGAAAGGTTTGATTATAGCTACAGGACATTCAAGTCTAAGCCCACCCATTCCCTGCCCATGGCATGCCAACATGCCCATCTCTATTCTGGACACACAGCAGGTAAGAGGTCCCACTAGACGTCCAGAAAGTCAGTTTTGAAAATGCTCACTTGGACGTTTTGACTAGTAAGACGTCCAAGTGTCAATTTATGCTACTTTTTGGATGTCTAGGGTTTTTGATTATGCCCTTATTATGTAGAAAAATGATAATATTTAGTATCTCACCTCATCTGAATCATCACCATGTCGTCTGTTGGTGATGCTATTGTCTAAGTCATCTATTTCATGGTAGGTTCTGAGTACTGAGTATCTGTATGTAATATTGCTAAAGGAAAAAGAAAAGCCAAATAAAATTAACATGAATAAGAAATGCAGTCTGGAAAACCTGTAAGTTAACCCCTCCCAGCATGGGTGATATTGATTGAGCCTGTGAGGAAAGGTTCTTCAGCTTACTAAGAGCTAGAAGCTTCACATGTGCGTCATTTCTCATCTGTCGCTTGCGAGCGGGACCCACCTCAGTGTTCTTATAGTAAAATGCAACTCCTTGTTGGGGGAGGGGGGGGCGGATACGTGAGGACATGTATCCTGCTGTCCACAGAGAGCATCTGCTACAGGTTCTCTCCATGGCAGGGGTTTACAATCGAGTCCTTGGGGGAAAATATCAAAATAGGGGAAAAAACACAATTCTTGACACATAACTGACTAGCTCCATGGAAAGATGAAGAGGGAAATGGGCCTGTGAAACCGTAGCAAGTGAGAAATGAACGTGTGCAGTGAGGTAGTATGAGAGCTTCCAGTTTTACTAAGCTGGAGTAGCTTTCTGTCAGTGGCACCAGTCCTGTTATAAGGTCTTGCCCGCAAAGAAAAATATTTATACGTTATTCCAGTTAAATAGGTACTGAATTTTGGATTCCTTTTTTTTTTAAAATTTATTTATCAATTTTAAATTTATTTATTTAAATTTATTTATTTAAATTTTAAATTTATTTATCAATTTAAAATTTAAAATTTATTTATCAATTTTCAATTATAATCAAGTTATCAGTTGTACAGAAAGATAAAGTTAAGCAACAAATAAAGAACAGTATAAATTATATCCTAGTAATCCACTAATTCGATATAACGTAATATAGCTTAACTTTAACTCAAGTCCTCAATAAGAACCAAGATGTAGAATCAGCGAGATAATAACAAAAAGATAAAAAAAATAAAGATTTTCGGTTATTTGGCTGAGACAGGAAATCAAAATCTACGAGTGCTTCATATATCCACTCCTTTTTTCAGGCGAGCAGCTGACAAGGTTGTCAGTTGACTAGGATCAAAGAAAACAGAAAGACTTTCTAGGGCATAAAATACAAATGTGTCCAGATCTGTCACGAGATACACGAAAACGTCAACGAGAATTTCTGTTGTTAAAGCCGGGAGTTATTGCTCTGGGAACGACCTATTTTCTTCGTCACCCATGTAAATGTGTGATAGTGTATCGATTGCAAGAATTTTGGATTCCTAATAGAGCAACTGCTTGTCTGTTTCAAAATAAATTCTCCAGACTAACTGAGCTTTATTTTACCAATGATGAGAAAGAACAAGCTCCGAACCCGTATAGGGAGGAGCGAAGCCAAATCGGCCGAAGCCGGAGCGAGAAGATGGGAGGGGGAAGGGGGGAGGGAAGAGGGGAAAGGAACCAATCAGTGAGGGGGGGGGGAAGGGGGTTAGGAGAAGAGGGGGAAGCGGAAGGGAAGTCGTCCATTTTCCCGAATAGAAATGCATTTGAGGTCCTCGGTGGACAAAAGTACTATGTCCCATGTGATGGCAAGGCTTGTACATCAATAATAATAAAACCCTTGGCGCGCATGCGCACTTCAAACCGTGGTGCCGTGCATGCGCAGTAGAAGGAGCCAGTGGCTGTTTCTCCATCGGCCTCCCTCGGCGACGCATGTGGAGGAAATTTAAGCACGGATGCACGGAGTCGACGATCACGGAGACGACTCCCTCCTCCCGCCCTAACTCTGTCTAACACATCGGTCTCAAACTCGTGGCCCCCCCCCCCCCCAGGTATTATTCTGCGGCCCGCGGTCAAAATAAACAAACACGGAGTCTCGCCAGTTTCTAAAAATGTCAACTCTTGCAAAGATTTAAGGCCTCAGTATTAAGGATAAGTGTACAGGTAGTGTTACTTCTTTGATAGTATGGTGCCAGGGCTGCCTGTTTTAAAATATGTTTTCTTTTTTAGTTCAATTTGCTTATTGAGTAATAAAAAAATAAGGAAATAAAGTACATCATATAACTATAACAGCGTACAGAAGTTTAGTACTATATATATATATATATATATATAGGTATTGTATAAAATAAGATATCAAATATACATGTATTAATCGTTGGTCTTGGCCTCATTCAGCTCTGAAACTTCCTTTATGTTGCAAATTTAAATCACTGTAATATTGGGGGGTGGGGGGAAGAGAAATGCTGCTGTTGCACAGGGGGGAGGTAAAAGGAAGGGAGAATGGCTACTGCTGGACAGGGGGGAGGTAAAAGTATGGGAAAAGGGCTGCTGCTGGACAGGGGGAGCAGGGAAGGGGTGCTGCTGGACAGGGGGGGAGGTAAAAGTACAGAAGAAGGGCTTCTGCTGGACTTCCAGAAGTAGGGCTAAGCCTAAGGAAGTCCCTGATTGGCTCAGTCGCCTCAGGCCCTTCCCAAGGGGGGTTGGAGCCCGAAGTGCCTGAGCCAATCAGGGACTTCCTTAGGCTCAGCCCTACTTCTGGAAGTCCAACAGAAGCCCTTCTCCCGTACTTTTACCTCCCCCCCTGTCCAGCAGCACCCCTTCCCTGCTCCCCCTGTCCAGCAGCAGCCCTTCTCCCATACTTTTACCTCCCCCCTGTCCAGCAGCACATGATGCACCGAGGCGGGGCCTAAGACCCAGGCAGATGCATTGCCGGAATTTGGAGGAGCAGAAGGGACTGAGCACTCCTCTTGCTCCCAATTTGGAGGTAGGGTGTTGCCGGGCCCATCCGGGGGTGGGCCGTCTGGTCCCGCTGGGGGAGTGGGAGGCCTACGGAGCAGGAGGGACTGAGCACCCCCTCTTGCTCCCAACTTTTAAATACGGGCTGTGCCAGTGGTGAGCTTGTCTGGTCGGGGGGGGGGGGGCTGTGCTGGTCGCAGGAGGGAGGCCTACGGAGCAGGAGGGACTGAGCACCCCTCTTGCTCCCAACTTTTACGGGGGTGTCGGGTCACGCTGTGCTGGTCGGAGGGGGGGGGGGGTGCCGTGCCGGTCGGGAGGTTTTTTTCATTATTTTTTTTTTTATAGGCCTGATATTTTGTGGCCTATTTAAAAAAAAAATAAAAAAAAAGCCATCAGAAGCCCTAACAGCAGTGAAAGGAGGTTGCTTCTCCTGTCACTACTGTCAGGGTCTGTGCATGCTCCAGGATCGCTCTCTAGCGATCCTGGCCGTGGGTGGGGGCGTGTGTCAACCATCGTCCCCATTTGCATGCAGTCCTTTTGTGAATTTGTCGGCCTGCATGCAATCGGGAACGGATCGGAGACAGACTTGGGCCAATCTAGCCCTTAGTTCCTTCAATGTATACCTATTATTTTCTGATTCGAGATCCTCTGTGTGCATCCCATGCTTGTTTGAACTCTGTCACTGTTTCCTTCTCCACCACCTCCCTCGGGAGAGCATTACAATTGCTAATTAGATCTGATCTAAGTATGTTAAAGTATTTTTATGCAAACCAAGTTGAGCTTCTATTTGAAAGATTCGGTATATAAATCTAAGGATTAGATTAGATTCTGCATGCCAGAAAAAGCCTTTTAAGCCTTTTCTGGGTCTCTTTCTGTGTGTCATAGTTATCAGGATACATCACTCACTTGAATGGCTGATTCTTACCATTTGTTCTCATAGGAGCTGAACTTTTTTTTTTGCCACCAAAAATGAGTGAATCAAATCAAAATGAAGAAACTTCAGCAGATCAGTTCTTAGATAATATCAGACTTTTAAATTGCGCATGAAATAAATGCATCTTATAAATCAATGTCCTACCTGTCAGTAAAACAGTATTTTTTGACAATAAATGCTGCAGCCACAAATGCCAGTGATGCAACAAGGACTAGTGCCACAATGATTCCTGGGTGACTTTTTACCTAAAAACACAAAAAGTGATATTTTTAAGAGAACAAAATAAAGTTAAATCAGGTTAACAATGGCAGAAAAACCTACGGTTTCTTTTACAAAGCTATGGTAAAAAGTGGCCTTACACAGATCTTTCCCATGCACTAAGGCTATTTTTCCTGCAGCCATAAAACTACCGTATTTGCCGGCGTATAGGACGACTGGGCGTATAAGACGACCCCCCAACTTTTAGTTAAAAAATAGAGTTTTGTGTTATACTCACCGTATAAGACGACCCCTTCTTCCTTCTCCACCCCTTTGTATTCCCCCATGTGCTTTCAGCGTTCTTCTCCCTCCTCTGTCTTCAAGTGCTTTCAGAGTCCTTCCCCCCCCCCTCCTGTCTTCACCATGGCATTTCAGCGTCTTTCTCCCCCCCTCCTTCTCTACCGCCCCGGGTGCAGCACAGCCAGCCAGGTCCCCTTACTTTTGTGGCACTTCCCCGACCGACCAACAACAGCCCGGGTCCGACAAACTTCCCTGCCCTTAACCGCGAATCTAAATTACCTTCTTACAGCTGCTGTAAGAAGGTAATTTAGATTCGCGGCTACAGGGCAGGGAGGATTGTCGGACCCGGGCTGTTATCGGTCGGTCGGGGAAGTGCCACAAAAGTAAGGGGACCTGGCCGGCTGTGCTGCAACCGGGGCGGGGCGGCCGCCCCTCTCTCTTGGTACCGCGAGGCTACTCTCCTTCTCCTTACCTGCCATGCCTGCAGCACAGAGCCGAACGGAAGTCTTCCCGACATCAGCGCTGACGTCGGAGGGAGGGAGGGCTTTGTTTAAGCTTTGTTTAAGCCCTCCCTCCCCTCCGACGTCGGCGCTGACGGCGGGAAGACTTCCGTTCGGCTCTGTGCTGCAAGCGGAGAGGGTAGGGAGAAGAAGAGCCGCGCGACTGAGGGCGCAAGTAAGGGCATGTAAACTGTACCCGGCGTATAAGACGACCCCCGACTTTGGGGAGGATTTTAAGGTACTAAAAAGTCGTCTTATACGCCGGCAAATACGGTACCTTTTTTATCCCAGGACAAGCAGGCAGCATATTCTCAACATGTGGGAGACGTCATCCACGGAGCCCCGTAGCGGAGAGCCTCGCAAGCAACTTGCTTGTAGAACTTCAAAGTTCGCGAGTGCCACACCGCGCATGCGCGAGTGCCTTCCCGCCCGAGTCAAGGGGGGGGGGGGGCGCGTCTCCTCAGCGTCTCCTCGGTTATTGTTTTTCCGCGGAGCTGAGAAGCACCTGTTTCTAGCTCTGCCCCGTTGTCCGTTGCCTTCTCACGCCGCGGCTTTGTCTCTTTCTTTATTTCGTTTTCAAGTCGCTGTGCGGCGCATGTAAAAGAAAAAAAAAAGACAACCTTTTTTTTTTTTTTTTCTTCTTTCTTCCGTCGACCGGCTTGGGCTGCGGCCCTAGCCGCGGGTCTTCGTTTCGGCTGTGGCCGTTGTTTTCTTTTATGGCCCGGCTTGTTATGGGATTTAAACGCTGTAGTCGGTGTAACCGTGCGTTTTCTCTCACTGACCTACACCGTTGGTGAATTAACTCCTTAGAACCCGACCACCGTCCTGAGTCCTGCGCCCGCTGTGCTGCTTTTCAGAAACGGGCTCTCAAGAGACGTCGGGTCAGTGAGAGAAAACGCACGGTTACACTGATTACAGCTTTTGAATCCCGCAACAAGCCGGTAACTGTTACGGTAAGTAACTGTGATTTCTGTTCGTTGTGGTCATGGACATGCACTAATATTGCTATTAGCATATGGCCATATTTTAAAATTATGGTGTGAACACTTAGTTACCACCATCGATTTTGCAGATAAGAGGTCATGAGGTATCCTAGTATTAACCTTATTGTCATTTAGGCTTATTTGCAACATGTTTGTACATTTATTTCTTAAGAATAAAAACTTTATTGCACCAATAGGAAGGCAATGTGCATAGCTGCAAAATGCAGTTATCCATCTCTGGAGGTGATGTTAATTTATTCTAAGCTATCTGCAAAGTGCACTATTTGTCAATTCCCGCCTCCTAATATGAATATTCATTTTAGGTGTTTAAATGTAGCTTAAGTAAATAGTTCCCTTAGTGCACAAGATTTTAAAAACCAAAAGGACTCAACAATTTATTAACCGATGCAGCCAACTTAAGTTTCTTTGTAGTTACCTCCTTAAGCTGTCTTGTCATTTATACACAAAAAAGTACTTAAATAAAACCTATTTCAAATTAAAAGTCACATTTTCAACATAAAGTTTGTAGTATATATTGAAGTAAGTTTATTTGCAAGTAAATTTAGGAATTCTTCTGTACTGTAATCATAAATAGCGAAGCTTGAAGAATGGTCTGAAATTTGGCAGCTAAAATTGAATGCTAAGAAATGCAAGGCCATGCATTTGGGCTGCAATCCCAAGGGAACGGTACAGATTAGGGCGTGAAGAACTTATGTGCACGATGTCAGGTCAAAAGCGCGCCGGGACAAAGGCGCGCCCAGACAATTGAGCGCAGCGTGGAGGCGCGCGCCGCTCAAAATTACTGTTTTTAGGGCTCCGACAGGGGGGGCGTGGGGGGGAAACCCCACCACTTTACTTAATAGACATCGCGCCGCGTTGTGGGGGGTTGTAACCCCCCACATTTTACTGAAAACTTAACTTTTTCCCTGTTTTTAGGGAAAAAGTTAAGTTTACAGTAAAATGTGGAGGGTTACAACCCCCCAAGCCCCCCATAACGCTGGCGCGATGTCTCTTAAGTAAAGTGGGGGGGTTTCCCAACAAAACCCCCCGTCGGAGCCCCTAAAAACTGTAATTTTGAGCGGCGCGCGCCTCCGTCTTACGCTCAGTTGTTGGCGCGCGCCTTTGTCTTTCGCGCCGTTGTCTATGAATCTATGTGCACGACAGAAGAGCGGAACTTGGGTGTGACTGTATGTGGTGATCTTAAGGTGGCCAAACAGGTTGAAAAGTTGACGGCGAAAGCTAGAAGGATGCTAGGTTGCATAGGGAGAGGTATGACTGGTAGGAAAAAGGAGGTATTGATGCCCCTGTATAAGACCTCATTTAGAATACTGTGTACAATTCTGGAGGCTGCACCTTCAAAAAGACATAAAAAGGATGGAGTCGGTGTGTGGCCTTCATCTTAAGGCCTATGAGGACAGACTTAAAGATCTCAGTCTGTATCCTTTGGAGGAAAGGCGGGAGAGGGGAGATATGATAGAGACATTTAAATACCTACATGGCGTAAATGCGCATGAATCGAGGCTCTTTCATTTGAAAGGAAGCTCTGGAATGAGAGGGCATAGGATGACGTTAAGAGGCGATAGGCTCCGGAGTAATCTAAGGAAATGCTTTTTTACAGAAAGGATGGTAGATGTGTGAAACAGTCTCCCGGTAGAGGTGGTGGAGACTGATCTCAAGAAAGCCTGGGATAGGCATGTGGGATCTCTTAGAGAGAGGAAGAGATAATGGTTACTGCGGATGGGCCGACTGGATCTGCCATCATGTTTTTATGTTTTTTTCAATATAAAAACATTAGAAAAAACAACATCCTCGCTGTTTCTCCTTGTTATCCTATATGAAAAGCGTAAAAGTTAACTAAATTTTCTACACACACATAAAAATCTACAGCTCCAATAACTATAAAGCTTGCAGTAACATTTGTGAGGGTAATTTTCAAGAGAGCCGTTTCTACCCTTGAATAAAGGCCCTTTGAATACTGCTCTGCTTCCTCAAAACGGGAAAAAAAGAGGCAAGATTGAGTCACACGAAAGCATGTATGTATAGAACTCTAGGGATTTCATTTAAAAATCCCTGCATCTCCTTACAAGCCCCCGTGTGAAGTAGGGGCTAAGGGCCTGATTCTGTATATAGCACAAAAAAATGGCGCCGACTAGAACCGTGCTTAACGCAAGTTTATAAAAAACACGCACCATATGTATAGAATTGTGCTTAGCGGCTATATGTTACTAACATTTAGACACACCCATTTCTAGGCGGTTCACAGCAAAGAAGGCTGGACAATCAGCGAATTACAGAATGCAGGAAGTGAGGGTACAACTTATTACATAAGAAATAGATAAAAGGAAAATATGAAACTTAAGTGTGTAGTATAGATCTCAAGTATACAACCCGAGGAAGAAAGCTGGACAATCTGCGAATTTTAGAATAGAGCTGGACAATAAGGCGAATTGCAGAACGAAGCGAGTTACAGAATAAAGCGAAATACTGGATAAAGCAGATTACAGAACAAAACTGGACAGTTCGCGAGTTACAGGATGCAAGAAGTGAGGGTACAACTTATTTACAAGAAGTGGTTGAAAGGAAAAATGAATCTTAAGTATGTAATTTAGGTCTCATGGGTGCAACTCAACAATACAGAAAGTGAGGGAACAGCAGATTACACAGAAATTGACAGGGGGAAAATATAGCTTTGTGAGTGACGAGGCTTCTGTTTAAGAGATGAATTTGTCAAACAGGACGGTTTTAATTGCTTTCTGGAATGTGCCTTAGGTCAGCCTGACTCCATTAATGTATTTACCCAGCCAGGACTGCTGTTTGCTTGCTTGAAACATGAAGGACCTGTCCAAGAAGGATTTTATATTTGCAGCCTGTGAACTTTGGGTATGTAAATATGTTATGGTTTCTGGTTGGTCGTGTGGGGTTGTGTAATACGAAATGTGGCAGTAGGTAAGAAGGCGCCAATCCCTAGAGCTGCTTGAAACAAATACAGGCAAACTTGAACAGGTCAAGGAGACCCAGGCATAAATTATCGGTGCGTAAGTTGTGCACATTTTTGGTGTATGTAACTTTTAGGAGTGCTCATGATCTGCCCATGCTCCTCCCCTGGCCACGGCCCTTTTGAGATTCACGCACCAGAACTGATGCACACCATACATACATAGTGCCTTTGTGGGAAGTCTCAAAGGTCCCCCATTTACTCAAATTATGTGTTGGGCGGAGCTTAAGTTCAGCGAGAGAGGAGAGAGAAACAGCCGACTCCCTTCCTCCTCTTTCTCTGCTGGAATCTGGAATCAGGAAGTTTGATCACGTAACACCTCTCCTTAAGAAAGCACACTGGCTTCCGGTAGCTTACCGGATAACATTCAAATCCTTACTTTATCAAACTCCTGCTTTCATTTATAAATGATTAATTCCCTATACTTCAAATAGAACACTGAGATCGAATGAGCAGCACTTATTGACGATTCCTTCTCTTAAAATTATTTAATACAAGACGGCAATTTATTTTTTCTATCACAGCCCCTCAAACATGGAATTCACTCCCTATTTACTTGAGGGAAGAAAGCAACTTGGAAAAATTTAAGAGCAAATTAAAAAGCTTCCTTTTTAAGGATGCCTTTGATAATTAGCAAGCCAGTTTACTGGCCTGATTTTAACTTTACTGTATAGCTTCATAAGAACATAAGAAATGCCTCTGCTGGGTCAGACCCTAGGTCCATCGTGCCCAGCAGTCCGCTCACGCGGTGGCCCAGCAGGTCCAGGACCTGTGCAGTAATCTATCTATACCCCTCTATCCTCTTTTCCAATAGGAATTTGTCTAATCCTTTCTTGAACCCCAGTACCGTACTCTGCCCAATCACGTCCTCTGGAAGCGCATTCCAGGTGTCCACCTGGTGTTCACTTAAATATATTTCATGTATTTCCCCTGAATGTCTTACTCACTATCAAATAACTTGTAGTTCTTTTCCCTTCCTTTCCCTGTGTCTATGGGTTTGTTAAGTTTGTCATTAGTCGTGCAAAACTCAGTTCTTGTTATGTGTTGTATTGTTCCCTAAATTTTGTAATTTTAGTGTAATGTACATCGCTTAGAATTATGATTAAGCGATTAATCAAAACCATATTAAACTTGAAACTTTTGTTTTACCTCAATTTTTCATTATTTTGCCTCATGCATATAACACGCTTGTTATACACGGTTTTTACAAACCGTGCATAACCTTGTGCGTTATACGCGTGAGCGCGTTTTATAAATTTTTTTTACATAGTTCCCCCCCCCGACGTCCGATTCACCCCCCCCCCCACAGGACCGCTCGCACCCCCACCCCGAAGGACCGCTCTGATGTCAGAGAAAGGGCGGGACCGCCGGAAGAGGAAGCAGCGCAGACGCAGGGCTCACAGAAGGGCCGGGACCGCCAAGAGGAAGCAGCAGGACACCGGTTGGAGCTTCTACATGATGAGGAGGGGGTCGGGAGGCTGTGGGGGTGCAAGCGGTCCTTCAGGGTGGTGGTGCGGGTGGGAGTGCGTGCGAGCGGTCCTTCGGGGTGGGGGTTCGGGTGCGTGCGAGCGGTCCTTCGGGGTGGGGGTGCGAGCGGTCCTGGGGGGGGTGAATCGGACGTCAGGGGGGGGCATCAAGCTTTCAGGGTGGGGACAGGACTTGAAGGGGGAGAGGAGAGTCGGGGCGGGGGAAAGGAGAGTTGGGGGTGGCCAGAGGAGAGTCGGGGCGGGCGAAAGGAGAGTCGGGGCAGCATGTGCGGTATACGGGTGTGCGCGGTATATAAATTTTTTTTTACAAATATGTCGGTTTCCCATGCGCTATACCCATGTGCGCGTTTTCCACAGGTGCGCGTTATCTACGTGAAAATACGGTAAACCTCAAACCTCTTAAGGTATTTTCACTACAAATTGGCAATGCATAAAGTGGTCTTAGTTACACAGCAGCAATTTAAAAATAATGAAATAGGCAAATATTATAGAATTCACATGTTTAATATTTAAATCTTCTGATCGATGCATATAATGAAATATGTGCTATGAGTTCACAATGATGGGATACCATATAACATACATATTCTTTATGCAAATTGGGGATTTTGGAAACCATCTACAACAGAAATTTCAGGCTTAAGATACAAATCTGCATATTGGAAAAATTTTGCATCTTGTGTTGCGTCTGACTGTACACTTCTCCCTCCCGATTCGTGGGTTTAGGATTCGCGAATTCGGTTATTCGTGAGTTTCTAAACCTGGACCCACCCCCGCCTCCCGAACGCCTCATAAAATGCCCAAATCCGGCCCCACTGCATTACCGTGACTCAAAACACAAGCAACAAGTGACTTGGTCGGCTCCTCCCTGCGCACGACCACGAAGCCCCGCTCTAACGGCCTCACCTCTCCCAGGACCGTCACAGCGTCCGGCCATGGTCCCCCCAGGCCTCGTCACTCTAATGGCCTCACACCTCACCTCCCACAAAGCCCCCCAACAGCCACAGCACCCACCCACCTGCCAGTCTGGCGCTCCCAGCCGGGCTTCTTAACGCCGGCACCCCAGCCAATCAGTGGCTGCCTTGGTCTCGGTCGCTCCACGGCACTAGGTGGGCGCAGCCAATGGCAAGAAGGGTCTCTGCCACTGTCACGCTAACCCGCCACCGAGCCAGCCAATAGGCATCATCCTTGTGAGGGGAGGGGAAGTCTGCTGTCTTTTTTATTCTGCCTCGCTTCACCCTTCACCCGCTAGACCACCAGGTAAGCTGTATAGAGGCAGAAGGGAGGCGGGGAGAGGTCCAGGAGGCGGGGGTGGGTCAGAACCAGCCCTAAAAGTTATTCATGTCTTCTCGATATTCGCGGACTGGCTCTGCCCCTAACCCCCACGAATATTGAGGGGGCAGCGTAGTCTGCAGGTCAAATACATGAAGTTCTAGGATAGGAAAAATTTGAAATCTATAAGATAAGAGGTTAACCACTAAAGAAAGGAAAGGAAGGTAGATTGTGGCCAATGAATTTGATCTTAAAGTGGCCAAAGAGGTTGAATAGGTGACGGCGAAAGCTAGAAGGATGCTAGGGTGCATAGGAAGAGGTATGGCCAGTAGGGCACTCTACATGGTGCGCCCTTTTCCTGTCCAGTGTTTTCTCTTGTTAAATGTTCTGCTAGCAAAATATAAAAGCAGTGCTATTGTCATATTTTTGTTTTGCAACATTGGGTGAAAGGAAGGATTAGGTTCTTACCTTGATAATCTTCTTTCCTGTACAACAGCATAAGATTCCTTATGGATGGATTAAGCACTTCTGTGAGCTGCTTGCAGAAGACATCGTTTTCTTCTCTCCGCCCCTTGTCTCTGAGCAGCGCCCCCTCTCCTCAGTCCATACCAAGGCAAGAGAAAACTCCTAGGAGAGGAAAAAAGAACAAGGGGGGGCTTGGGGATCTTCCCAATACAAATAAATTTGATCTGCTCTGCATTAGTAAATAACAGTTAACAACAACCTACCCAACGGGGCAACAAAGAATGATGGCAAAACAAAAACTCAGCTACCTATGTGCAGCCGGCGCTATCACTTATACAACTCTCAGCAAAACAAAATCAGAACTAATATGCTGCCTCTGAAGTGAATCAGTGCCTTTGAACTCTTTCTTGGCTGCCACAAGTTAAGCCGCTGGATACTCTTCCAAGACTACAAGCCTCCATACGCATAACAGATATCTGATAGGGCAGGGCGTAAGGAATTGTATGCTGTTTAACAGGAAAGAGGATTATCCTTCCCTCCAATGTAAGCAACGTATGATTTCTTGTAGATGAGACATATCAGTCCCTTGAGTCTAGGGCAGGACAGATGAACCAGCGACCAGCGTAGGGGACCTGAAGGCCCCATCTGTTTGTGCCACCACGTTCTCTCTGTAAATTTTGTAAACATATGAAGGATAGACCATGTGACTGCCCTACAAATTTTGTCAGGCAGCACTGCCCTGGACTCTGCTCAGGAAGATGCCACATTTCTGGTAGCGTGAGCTTTCATGGCAAATGGCGGCTGCTTTCCACACCCAGTGTACGCCAAGGAAAAAGCCGTGTGGATCCATTAAGAAATAGAAGCTTTAGAAGCTGGTCTGCCCCGATGCTAGCACTGATCAAGACAAATAGGTGATCCAACAGGTGGAATTTGTCACCACAAGATAACAAAGGAGAACACTCCTGACATCCAGAAACTTCAATACTTTGCCCTGTTTCTTCTCGCCTGCAGGCTGAAAAACAGGAAGCTGCATTTCCTGGTGGACATGAAATGCCGAAACTACCTTCGTCAGAAAAGACGACGTGGTGTGTAACGACAATCCTGCTTTCCGTGAATCTGAGGAAAAGCTCTCTGCAAGATAACACTTGCAGTCCCGACACCCTCTTTGCTGAAGTGATCGCGACTAAGAAAACCATCTTCACGGTTAGATCCATGATAAGACACCTCCAACAGACGCTTATATGGCAACTTTAGCGAGGCCCTTAACACAATGTTGAGATTCCATGTTAAGGATCTGCTCCCGCAGTGGAGGGCGGAGCCTGAGAGCTCTGTTAAAGAACCTGGACACTTCTGGATAACAAAAACCTAGTGAGGAGCATTTGAAAAGACATCTTTCAACTAGCGTGCAGAAATTAAGGCTGAGGAGAGAGGGCACTGCCCAGAGAGACAAGGGAGCAGAGAGAAGAAAATAATATCTTCTGTAAGCAACTCATGAGTTGAGGTGTTTAACCCATTCGTAAGGAATCATATACTGTTTGCACAGGAAATTTCAATATAAAATTGCACAGTTCAATGTAGAACTTTTTCTTTTTTTTTTTTTTAGAATACCAAAGCTATTGACTTTTAAAATCATTATGTAAATGCATTAGGCAAGGACAGATAAAAATAACAGGCCGTAATTATAATGTTTCACATACTGCAAAATTGTGTGACTAAGTTCTCTACATGAATGAAGAATTTAATTGCTAAACTCTACCTGGTATTAAATTATCTTCACTAAAACCTAAACAGCGAGCTCCATAACAGCTCTTTTTAAACACAGAATCAAGACTACTTGCTTAAAGGTCTGGTAAAAATTGTGAAGGAAATTACTATTTACCACTCCAAATTGAATCACTAGCTACATAGACAGGAATCACAGGGGTGCACGTTATTTTCTCTCTTTCTGCAACTACATTGTATTTAGAGGCTTACAGCAGAGTGAGTGCACTAACCCCCCCTCTTTTACTAAGCCTGATAGTTTGGGCCGACACGTTAAATGCTCCGATGCCCACAGGGATTGAATGGGCGTCACAGCATTTGCCGCATGGCAATTGCTCCTGCAGCTTAGTAAAAAGGGCCTGTATTCTATACACGTGGCATTCAGAAATACTTCTGCTTAAGCTCTAAAGTACCTTAGTAGGGACAATTTCTCATAATGTTAGGCTAATTTATTCAGAAAAATAAAAATCGGAATGCTTTGGTTTAGAATGTTTAACTCAGGGGTCTCAAAGTCCCTCCTTGAGGGCTGCAATCCAGTCGGGTTTTCAGGATTTCCCCTATGAATATACATGAGATCTATTAGCATACAATGAAAGCAGTGCATGCAAATAGATCTCATGCATATTCATTGGGGAAATCCTGAAAACCCGACTGGATTGCGGCCCTCAAGGAGGGACTTTGAGATCCCTGGTTTAACTGGTGGTTGTGAGAACTGAAAGGAAGCTCTAGAACAGGGGTGCCCACGCTTTTTGGGCTTGTGAGCTACTTTTTAAATGACCAAGTCAAAATGATCTACCAACAATAAAATTAAAAAAAACCACAAAGCACACTGTATGCATAGAAAATGTTAATCATCATTCCTATTACAGGGTTTTTCAAAGAGGTCAAAGCAGATGACTCTAAGCACTATCACCTCAGTAACAACCATACAAAAATAGACAAATATACCCCCTCCCTTTTTACTAAACCACAATAGCAGTTTTTAGTGCAGGGAGCTGCGCTGAATGCCCAGCGCTGCTCTCGACACTCATAGGCTCCCTGCGCTAAAAACCTCTATTTCGGTTTAGTAAAAGGGGACCTTAGTGTAAAATATAGACAGCAGATATAAATTCAGACACATTTTGATCACTAAATTTAAAATAAAATCATTTCCCCTACCTTGTCTGGTGATTTCATGAGTCTCTGGTTGCACTTTCTTCTTCTGACTGTGCATCCAATCTTTCTTCCCTTCTTTTAGCCTGTATGCTTCCTCTCCTCCAGACCTCGTTCCCTCCCCCAACTTTTCCTTCCTGTCTCCCTTCCCTTTCTTTCTCTCTGCCTCCCTTTCATTTTTTTCTGTTTCTCTTCTATCCTTCTGTCTCCCTGCCTGCCCTTTTTCTTTCTTTCTCCCTGCCCTCCCCCAAGCCACTGCCACTGCCATTACCATCGAGGACCAGGACCCAAACGTCATCAATAATAGGCCCCAAGCTCTCCCTGCTTCGGCCAACCAGCATTCCTCTCCCCGACGTCAATTCTGCCATCGGGAAGAGGAAGGCTGATCAGCCCAAGATCGTGATCAACCTATTGGGGGAAATGCTGCCGGGTCCTGCCTTCGCGGAAACAGAAAGTAGGCAGGACCCGGCAGGAACAAGAACAAATGCTTCACTAACCTGTCTCCCGCATTAGCCCGTAGCGAACGCTTGCTTCAGGGCTCTCAACATGTGCGTGCAGGCTTCCCTTCTCCCCCCCCCCCCCCCCCGGACATAACTTCCGGTTTCGGAGGGAAGAGAAGAGAAGCCTGCACGCACACGTTAGAGCCCGGAGCATAAGTTCGCTAGGGGCTGAAATCTCCAAGCCGGTTTTTTTTTTTTTTTGGGGGGGGGGGGGGTTTAATGTTCAGCAGCGGCAGATGACAGCTGGGCGGACCACCCAGCTAAAAGGCCCTAGGGAGAACACTGGAGAGGAAGGCTGATCGGCCCGTAGATCAGAACGGCAACACGAGTGCGATCGACTCGAGTTGCCTTCCTGAGCTACTGGTCGATCGCGATCGACGCGTTGGGCACCCCTGCTCTAGAATGAGGCAGCTTAGGATGAAGGAGAGCCCATGAACCAATCTGTCAGAGGTCGAGCAAATTCTAGTTTGTGGCCCAACCAAATAATGTCCAAGACTCGCTAGTCGGACGTAATGCGCATCCAGGCAGGAAGAAATGCAGAGAGCTGGCCCCCTGTCCCGAAGAGGGGCATCCCTTGACCTGGCGTCATTGAGCCTTTCTGGCAGAGGATGCAGAATGGGAGGTGAAAGGCTGGGAATGCCTGTAGCCAGTATAGCGTTGGGAGCTCGGTGAAAATCTCTGCGACGTGGCATTTGCATATGGTCTGGAATGCCGTGAGCCACGAAAACGAGAGCGACCAGAACCCCTGGAGACTCTGGGTCTACTATCAGGCAGAGTCTTAGGTTGACGGTCCATCACAGAATCCATAAGGTCGTCCGGACCTTTGCCAAACAAAAACTGCCCCTTAAAAAGCAGTCTAACCAATGTAGCCTTGGAAGTGGAATCGCCAGCCCATTGTTGAACCCAGAGCACCCTGATACCTTTGCCCAAACTCTCGGGAGGTCATATAATGTATCCGCCATATAATCTGTCTCAGCCATCAGAAGTTGAGGAGGGGGGGATCAAGTCTTTTCACATCTTAAGACCTGAACACAATATTGTAACTGGGGCCTCACCAATGACAGGTTAACCTCTTGTGTTTAAAGAATGCCCTATAGAACAGATAAGTAATCAATAAAATGTACGAATACTATCTGAATAAGAGTTGTCTAACTTGGGGGGGGGGGTCTTTTACTAAGGCATGCCAGCCGATTTAGCGCATGCACTTAATGCTAACGCGTCCATAGAATATAATCGGCATGTTAGCATTTAACGCATGCTAATATTTTGCACACGCTAAATCAGTTAGTGCGCCTTGATGAGGTAGTGTCTGCAGAAAAAAATGTTAGAAAAAAATAGCAAAATGCCACCTAGAAATAAAAATATCAAACAATTTTTTTTTTTTTTAAAGTCTGCTAATCTGGGTTGCTAGGACCAAAGGAAACGCATATAATGCAAATTATCCTGATAGCTATAATTAAAGTAAATAAAACTGTTCCAACATCAGCCAACAACAGTCAAGTAAGATGCTAAAGAGAAGATTAAGGCCACTAGTTAATCCAAAGAGTTCAATTAGAAAATATCTGGAAAGAAAAGTGGCTTTTTGCTTATTCATGGACAAAATGACAAAATAACCGCTATCAAGCTCTGCTTTGAACTTAAGCAGCAAGATAACTGGAAGTTAAAATTGCATTTATTCATCTGCTCTCAACTGGTCGCTCCCAATAGCAGTGCTAGCCAAGGTCAATGTTTAAAAAAACCCACCAAAACCTACAGATGCGGAGAAGCTTAGAAGCCAGATAGTGGAAATATCCTGACTTCTGAAAACCATATCTTACGGTATTCTTTTCCAATATGTTCACGATTCCTTCTTCATGGCAGTACATTACAGGATGGTGCTGATTTACAGCTCCATCCATCCATAGATCACAACAGCTACAAAGCACCCTGTGGATTTTCTTTGAGGATGAAAAATTGAGCAAAGGCTCTGCAGCTGGCAACAACTCTTGCATCTGTTACTTTAGATACAATATTTTCAAGACGATGATAATTCCCCAAATCAGACCCTCAGCTTTATTTGTAACAGAGGCTCATTTTGTCGAGTGCTTACTTCAAAAGGTTTATTTGAGTGTAGTTAATTGGTATAATCACATGATTTGGGGGGAAAACAATGAGGCACAAAATCTGGATAACCCCAAAGACTTGGACAATTCACATCATAGAATACTTTAAATGCTCCCACTGCATGACCCTTCATTTTACTGTTAGCTTTACTCCCGTAGACTGAAGAAATAAGTGGAAACTCCTTAAGTGTCCAAAATTTGAGAAACTCAACCAATGAACGTGGAACACTATATGTAGTGTATAATGTGTTTTAAACAGAGAAAAAAGGACCTCAAAAAACCCCTAGATCACAATCAATAAAGTTATGAACAATCGGGGTTTAGGTTTTCATCACTGGTCCAAAAACTCTGTGTAATTATTTTAAATATTTTTTATCTTTCTTTTTTTATATTTTTAATGCAATAAAAATTTATAATATATGTTAATATTTGAATGTTATAAATTCTTGGAATCACTCGAAGAGCAAGTTAAAGCCGGCAAATTTGTTTTAAGGCTTTCTATAGTATGAAATAAACCAGGCACTAGGCCCAACCGTTTCGCTCAACGGGCTTCTTCAGGGGTAATGATAAGAGATAACCTTGTGCCAGTACTGTCTTTGCTCAAAAGTTCTGTGGTGTAGCTGCGTGTTTCTTTGCTAGAACACCACAGAACTGTTGAGCAAAGACAGTACCGGCACAAGGTTATCTCTTATCGTTACCCCTGAAGAAGCCCGTTGAGCGAAACGGTTGGGCCTAGTGCCTGGTTTATTTCATACTATAGAAAGCCTTAAAACAAATTTGCCGGCTTTAACTTGCTCTTCGAGTGATTCAGAGAATTTATAACATTCAAATATTAACATATATTATAAATTTTTATTGCATTAAAAAAATAAAAAAAGAAAGATAAAAAATATTTAAAATAATTACACAGAGTTTTTGGACCAGTGATGAAAACCTAACCCCGATTGTTCATAACTTTATTGATTGTGATCTAGGGGTTTTTTTGAGGTCCTTTTTTCTCTGTTTAAAACACATTATACACTACATATAGTGTTCCACGTTCATTGGTTGAGCTTTACTCCCGTAGACACAAAACAATTTAGCTACAAAACATAGAAAGATGTCTTAATTACTCAAGTCTGGCAGAATGCGCTGAAAATAAAATATGGAATGACGGAGACTATTATTAACTGGAAATCTTTAAATAATAATAATAACTTAATTTTTCTATACCGGCACAATCTGACGACTTCTCAGTGGTTTACATCGAAGAGAGCTGGACAGTCAGCGAAATACAAAATACAGATGGCAAAAGTACAAGGTTTTTCTGAAGGATTATCAGAATAGAGTTATTACAGTTGTTAAAAGATTAATACAATTAATGTAATTTCTATTTAGGAAATAAATCTTATCGAATAGTACAGTTTTCGTTTCTTTCCGAAAAGCGCCGTAAGTCAACCTGGCTCCATTAATGTAATTACCAAACCAGGACTGCTGTTTACTTGCTTGAAATATAAAAGTCCTGCCCAAAAGTGACTTATATCTACAACCGGTGATCTTTGGATAGGCAAATACATTACGATTTCTGGGATTCCTCGTGGGACTATATAGTACGAAGTGAGGCAAAAGATAGATAGGAGCCATTGTACGCGTTTGCTCCAATACAAAGCAGAAAATGTGTTTGGGGAGTGGCCTAGCAGTTAGAGCTGCAGCTCCAGGACCCCCCTCTGGACCACGGGACTCCCACGGGGACCCCCGTGTGAGGCCTTACTACATGGGTGTCAGTAATTTTTTAAATAACCGTATACATTAACACAGAGGAAAGAAAAAAAAACAGCAGGGTAAAAAGAAATTTGCCCCCATGTAAAACCAACAAAAAAAGCAAAGGAATAGGGAGTCTGACACCGTGTCCTTCAGCCAATATAAACTTTATTCTAAGCAAGACTCTTTTTAATCCAGGGATTTCAAAGTCCCTCCTTGAGGGCCGCAATCCAGTCGGGTTTTCAGGATTTCCCCAATGAATATGCATTGAAAGCAGTGCATGCACATAGATCTCATGCATATTCATTGGGGAAATCCTGAAAACCCAACTGGGTTGCAGCCCTCAAGGAGGGACTTTGAGACCCCCTGCATCCACTGTAAAGTATAATCAAATCAAGTCTTGATTTGATTAAATTTTACATTGGATTATAAAGAGTCTTGATTTGCTTTAACATTAGCACAAGGTCATTCATAGAAAGAAGGAAAAATCCGTCATTTTACGGCTGTAGTAAAAATGGCCTTGTGCACGAGAAAAACCCAAGTTAGGTGCATGCCATGTTTTGTCGCTGCTTAGTAAGACAGCCTCTAAATTATGAGGCACCTTTAAAAGTATTTGTTATGTATTTTATTGTCCTCCATGAGATCTACATTAGCTTCATGTTCCTAGTATCGAACAGTTTCACCAATCAGACACTTTTGACTGTTTTGATTTTATTTTCAATTCTTTTTAGTTTATGATATATTTTTTAATCTCACTTATTGTTTTACCACTTATTTTGTTTTATTTTATCATTCAAATTTCATTTAAATTTCTCCAGAATTCTATTGCTTCAACGGTTCTCCCTCTGCATCTATTCTTATCTGCCCTCTTTTTTCAACCTTTCAAAGTCCTTTAGATCATTGTAGTCTTATTAGAATGTTTATTTTCTTATTTTTCTCATCTATTCTCTATTTTATTTCTTCATTACTCTACTAATTGTCATTTTTCCAGGTACTTTAGTTAGATTGTGAGCCTTCGGGACAGTAAGGGAATTTCTAAGTATCTATTTTACTTATAATTTTAATGCACCCTATTGTCTATTTTTCTGTATACCGCTTAGAATCCTAACGGAGTTAGCGGTATATAAGAAATAAATGACATTACATTACATTACACTTGTGAGCATCCAGATTTAGTGGATCAATGCTCTGGAATTTCCTGCCTCATGAGCTAAGAATGAGAAGGCGATTTGCACCTTTCCAAATGCAGCATTTCAAAGGTTTTAATTAAATGCAACTCCAGCCATAAGTGACCATTACGATGACTTATGGACAATTGGACTAGTTACCCAAACCCAACAATATGTATCGAATACGGTTTTAGGGGCAGTGAAACATTGTAGTTGTCATTATTTTATTCTTAATGAGATGTTTTATATTGTGTATATTTCTTTGTACCCTACTAAGATTTGGAGATAGTGTGGGTTATAAATTTTTATAAATAAATAGATACATATAGAATCTGGTCTCCTTTGTGACACAATATAAACCAGAGGTGTCCAACCTGCGGCCCGAGGGCCGCATGCGGCCCAGTGAAGTATTTTGTGCGGCCCCGGTCGAGGGCAATGCAGTGTTTTCCTCTGCTGCCCCTATTTGTTTACCGTCTTGCCGGCTCCCTCCTCTGTCTTGCTGCAGCGTTTGCACGTTTGTGCGGCCCAAGAAACATTTTTTTCGGCCAATGCGGCCCAGGGAAGCCAAAAGGTTGGACACCCCTGATATAAACTAAAGAGTTGACCCGTAGAATCCACAGATGAAGCAAAGATCGAAAACAAAAAGAGCTGTGGAGACTAATGTTACTGATGCAGACTTTATTTCTACCAAAAAATTACACTCATCCCTCCATATTCGCTGTGATAGGGGATTAATAGAACCGCAAATACCTGGCCTGTTCCTGAAGGAGAGGCAAAACACGGTGAACAAAGTGCTGGGAATCAGCGATTTTCTCTGTAAACACTTGGAATCAGCAATTTCTCTATGCAAGGCGATGTAATTTGGGGGGGGAGGAGCCAGCAAGCTAAAAACCATGAATAATCGAAACCGCACAGTTTAGGAACAGTAAAAAGCATCCACAATTTCAGATAATGAAATTGTGGATGCTTTTTACTGTTTCTAAATTGAGATCATTTTTTTGGTACAAATAAAGTCTGCAAAGAGAGAAAGACACTGGATGGAGGAAAAGGGGGAGAGAGAGAGACGCTGGATGGGGAAGGAGACAGAAAGAGAGGAAGAGAGACACTGGATAGGAAAGAGAGGAAGAGAGACACTGGATAGGAAAGAGAGAGAGACACTGACTGGATGAATTTTTCTAAGAGGTCTTTTGAATGTTTTGCATGTTTTTCCATGCAAAAGAATCATTTTGTAAAAGAACTTTGCACTTTAGTACAGCTATTTGAGTAAATTAGAAGGTGTATTTTGTCTGTGGGGAAAAGGTTTCCTATATCCAGCTCTTAATCTGGTATTCGAAGAGCTGCCTTTAAGTCCTGAAGCATCAATGCATAATTTACTGTGCATGTCTTCTCCCTTTTAGACATCTTACTGAAGATAAACTACTGGATTGTACATTTACATGACATGCCTTCTTGATTTGTTCAGTGATATTCAGTCTTTTTAACATAATTCATAGCTACTACCTAGAACCGTGACATTACAAAACGGAAATTAAGGCATTAGTAAAAATGTACTGGCAGTAATACTAGCAGAAGTTATTACTGTTTCTTGGCCTTGTTGTTTCGGTTTTAAGTCTTGGCATAGGTCCATTTTTAAAAAAAAAATATCCTAATATATTTCATGTTATATATTTTTTTATGTAACATTTTCTTTCTTTGTCTTCACATTTTTAATAAACTGTACTGATTTCATTTTTTAAGAAATCTCCTCCCCAAGACAACCTTCAGACTATTTGTGAATGTAGCCAGAATGATAAAAGAAAAGTGAGTTAATATTGAGCTCTCCACTTCCTGCAGATGGTTAAAGATGGCTTTTTGTGTCCTGCATAAGCCTTCATCTCCACCTTGAGATTTTGTAATTAAAACACATCAATTATGGCAACCTCAGTATCACCTCTCTCAGAGTAATCTTTTAAAGTGCATGCCGCAAATATCATCATAAGCCTTACAGTCAGGGCAGATTTCCTGAGGTCGTTTATTCGGATCATTTGAAAACTTGTCATTCCTTCCTGCGAGTCCAATGATGCACTGTCACAACTTACTGCTTTTCTTTGACTAGATTTCAGGATCTCTTTATCTAGACTGTGGCCAATGCCATAGCCAAGCAGCTCTATTTAGAAGTCCATTCACACTAGCTAGGGTCAATTTTTCACCGACTGCCTGGCACTTGTCTGCACTAGAGAGTTGCCCAGGGACAGAAATCTCACCCATCCCCGCCCGTCCCCACCAGGATCCTCTCCGTCCCCACCCGTCCCCGTCAGGATCCTCTCCGTCCCCACCCGTCCCCGTCAGGATCCTCTCCGTCCCCACCCGTCCCCGTCAGGATTCTCTCCGTCCCCACCCGTCCCCGTCAGGATCCACTCCGTCCCCACCCGTCCCCGCCAGGATCCTCTCCGTCCCCACCCGTCCCCACCAGGATCCTCTCCGTCCCCACCCGTCCCCACCAGGATCCTCTCCGTCCCCACCCGTCCTCACCAGGATCCACTCCGTCCCCACCCGTCCCCGTCAGGATCCTCTCCGTCCCCACCCGTCCCCGTCAGGATCCTCTCCGTCCCCACCCGTCCCCGTCAGGATCCTCTCCTTCCCCACCCGTCCCCGTCAGGATCCTCTCCGTCCCCACCCGTCCCCGTCAGGATCCTCTCCGTCCCCACCCGTCCCCGTCAGGATCCTCTCCGTCCCCACCCGTCCCCGTCAGGATCCTCTCCGTCCCCACCCGTCCCCGCAAGGAATTACTTCCATCCCCGCCCATTTCTATAAAAAGCAGCAATTACTTCTGACAGGATCATCAATTCCACATGAGCCCCTAGGAAGGCATCAAGGTTTTCAAAACGCCCCTGTACTACGAGCCATTGAACTGTGAGATGTGTCCCTGAGAGTGAGCTTGCCGCACTTAGTTTCATAGATAGGACCAAGGACTATAAATCCTACACTGCTTTGTGATATATGTTTAAAAACCTGGATTGGCCAAAAAATTTCCATCCTCGAACTGGGTAATTTGGCAGCATTGCCAATGGATAAAAGACGCAGCAATTCTGTCTTTAGTAGTGGTAATAAATGGTACTGGAAAGGTAAGTAGAGTCTGTTGGCTGTGGGGGATACCTGGTGACTAGCTATAGCATTACATTACATTACATTACATTAGGGATTTCTATTCCGCCATTACCTTGCAGTTCAAGGCAGATTACAAAAAAATTATCCAAGATGTATTACAACAAGAACTTACAAAAAAAAAAAAAATTGGTCATTTTTAAAAAGGAGTAAGAAATAGGTTAGGTTATTTGTTTGGGGTAGTTGGCTTTAGTGAGAGGTGGAGTTTGAGACTTGCAGTATTATTTCTTTTTTCAGAGTTTTCTTGAAGAGTATGGTCTTTATTTCTTTTCTAAAAGTCTTGTAGTCGAGGGATGCCGTCAGTAGATTGGCGAGTTGGTTGTCTAGTTTGGCTGCTTGAGTGGCCAGGAGGCCATCATATCGTTTTTTCCGTTTGACCTCCTTAATAGGGGGGTATGAGAATGGGGTGTGAGTTTTCCTATGTCTGGTTGCGGTGTTGTGGATGAGGCGGTTATTCAGGTCGTTTGGACTGTCTCCGTATAAAGTCTTAAATAGTAGGCAGTAGAATTTAAATTGTATTCTTGCTGGGATCGGAAGCCAGTGCGATTGGAGATAGGCTTCTGTAACGTGATCATGTTTCTTTAAGGAGTAGATGAGTCTTAGTGCTGTGTTTTGAGGGCCGCAATCCAGTCGGGTTTTCAGGATTTCCCCAATGAATATGCATTGAAAGCAGTGCATGCAAACAGATCTCATGCAGATTCATTGGGGAAATCCTGAAAACCCGACTGGATTGTGGCCCTCAAGGAGGGACTTTGAAACCTCTGAGCTATAGGATAAGCTGTATTATAGAAAAACAGTAGCGTCATATCTATGTTATTTGAATGTTCTGACTTGTGTTTATTAGAAGCTTCATAAGTATTATGTCCCAGTGTTCCCGCTAAGCTGCGCTGGCGTGCGCTGGCGCACAAAATATTACATCGCAGCGCACAAGTTTCACGTCACAGCGCACACTCGAGCGGAGGTGAGAGGAAGCGGCGGCGGTCTGCCCTGATCGCCTAAGATGCAGCGGCGGCGGCTCCTTTCATGATCCCCGTAAATTACGGGGATGCCGCCGCTGCTGCATCTTAGGCGATCAGGGCAGACCGCCGCCGCTTCCTCTCACCTCCGCTCGAGTGTGCGCTGTGACGTGAAACTTGTGCGCTGCGATGTAATATTTTGTGCGCCAGCGCACGCCAGCGCAGCTTAGCGGGAACACTGATTTATGTCTCTCTTTTTTATTTGATTTTCAGTGCTCTTTGTATATTTTTGAATTGATTCATGATAGTCCTATGTACTGATTTTGACTTTACCTAGGGTTCACAGATGTCCAGGAAAACCTGGACATGTCCTGGTTTTAGAGGACTGGCTGGGCTCCCGGAAGGCCTTTCTAAAATCCATTATTTGTCCGGGTTTGGAAAGCCCCCTACAAGTTCCGGCCGCCTCTGGAGGGCCTCTGAGCATGCGCGGACGACGTCACACCCATCCGTGCATGCTCCAGGCCCTCCAGACGGGGCCGGAACTCGTTGCAAAGAGAGGGGGCATACTGGGGGCATGGTTAGCGGCGCAACTGGGCGGGCCTGGAGGGGGAACCAGATGGGGCTGGAGGTGGAATATGTGTCTGGGATTTTCTTTTTATAAATACGGTAACACTAAATTTACCTCATTCATTGTATTTATGTTTATATTTGGTCTTTTTACTAGTTATACTGTCAACCAAATTGTAGTTCTACCTGCTGAACATTGCCTTGGGTGAATCGCCTCATAAAGGTGGTTAATAAATCCCAATAAATAAATAGCGGAGAGGGCTCCTGGGAGGTAAAGAGGAAGCAAGGAGGGCCTGAGTTGCTGGGTGTAATGAGTTGAGGCTGTTGGGGAAAGAACGAGACTGTGATAGGACAGGGTGCGAGGGAATGAGCTAGAGAGAGAAGATGCAGTGATATATGAAGCAAAAAGGCATTTGCTTCAGGCACAGCTATCAGAAGTCATCAACATGCTACTGACAGTGTGGGCAGAAGGGTAGAGAGAGTGTTGCATTAAGGCCTTGATTCATTAAACCTAAATAGCCCTGGGTGGAGGGAGGCATTGTGAAGAAGGTCTCAGTGGCCGGCTTGTAAGTTGAAAGAAAATTTGTCAAGGCCTGACTTAGCATGCTAACCTAGGTTGCTTCTGCATTTTACACCTGAGCCTTTCAGCCTCCTTGGTCAGTGGCATCATTCACCTGTGTTGGATGTTCTGGCATGCTCTCCATCTCCCGCAGGCGGTTAAAGGTGACTGTGAGCTGGACCTTCCAGGCTTCATCCTCTAGGATTCTCTTGTCTAGCTCCCGACCAGCAGTGCAGCCCAGAAGATGCCACACCAAGCTCAGCTGCACTAACCATAGTGCCATTTTTTTTTCCGTTTACTGTCAATTACGTGCTCCTGGCAGCAGATTGGTTGGGAGATGAGCTGATGCTTTGCCTTTATTGATATCTAATTGGCTGTGGGATAATTTAAAGGCGGAGCCCTTCTCACCTGGACTAGATAGTGGTATGTCCAGATATGTGAAGTTTCAGTGATACAGTGGTTGTGTGCAGAATCAAGAGTGGAAGAGCCAGTTGCATTAGTATTACATGGTTAAAATAAACGTTGCAATTCAGTAGGTAGAAACTGTGCTTATTTAGTGTATGGAAAGTTCTGTTATCGGACATGCAGAATAACTGAATTCTCTCTTGTTAGCTATCGGAGACAATTCTGTAACTGGGTGCCTGGTAAGAGCTCTTCCAAAAAGGAACTTGGGTGTCTACTTTCCTTTATAGAATATTAATGTAAGAGTGAAAATACATGCCAATAATTTAGGCATGAGCACTTATTCCAGCCCTAAAGGTGCAGAATGGATTTGTGCCTAAGTGGTGGAGATACGAATTTCGGGCCATATGCAATACAAGATGCCTAAAGAAAATCAGTACAAATACAACACTATATGTTCCTATATGATCATACACTGTAAACTATAAAAGTAATACTACTTTTCCATTGAATATTATTAAACCCAACTATAATTTAATTGTTAATATTCTAGGTGGAAAATTGCCTCAGACTTAGAGCATCTATAGCATAGGCTGTTTACATGCGCTCTGATTATCAATCACTGGCTTAATTTTCCACCATCCTCCCATATTAATTTAGTAATCTTTTAATGTTATATCTCAATATTAATTAATTAAAAACTTTAATAATTTAATCTATTCTTAATAAATTCATTCATACATAGGTTATATGGCACTGCAGTTCGTTTTCCTATATAATTTCTCTTTACATTACTGTAGCTTAAAGAATAGCATTTTCATTAAGGGTATAACATATTCCAAAGTTCAGAATCATCTATAGCAATATCATCTTCATACTTCATTTTCGTTAGTAGAAATTCATAAGGTTTATCACACAGAGCCTTATAACCTATGTTCTTCTGTACTTCGCTTATCCTAAGACAAACTGGGCTGCATAAAATTAGTTTATACGGGAAGCGCCTTGTGTGCTTTATCTTATCTTCCATATTATACAACAGTACTTATCTGCAGTAGTATTAGTTTCCGACTTATAGCCACTTAATTTGGTTGCAGATAGCACCACGCCATCAAGCCGTTTCTCTAACTGTTCCAACGAGGCCTGCGTTTCGCGGTTTCAGATTCATCAACCGCTTCCTCGGGGTAATTCTGTTAGAACGGTACTCTTTCTGTTCTTCTTTACTGACACGAAGTTCTCCCTGTACACGGGGCCTTGGGTACCTGGGCCAGCTGGAGACTTAGGCCTCCTTCCCAGTGCATTCCAGGCTGCACCAGGAAGGAGATGGTCTGCCATTGTGAAGACCGGGGTTTGGGGTTCAGGTCTGGGGGTGTGTCATGGGGGGGTCTTGCTAGCAGGAGGGGCATCCCTCTTGCCTATCATGAATGTGTGGGGGGGTTGTTTTGGGGGTTCTGACAGGAGGGAGTGAGCATCTCTCCTGCCGGGGGACTTTGAGGGGGAGTTCAGGGGTGGTGGTGGGAGGGATTGGGTATCCCTCCTGTCAGCTGAGTTCATGAGGTGGTTTTTTCTGAGGGTTTCCTGCCATAGCTGCTCAGATGATTGCGACGGGGGATTCCTTTGCTGCAATCAGTTGTAGAGAAGGGATCGGGCGCAATTCTCTAACTGGCGCCTGTGACACGGGAGAGTCATTTGAAGGGAGTCCTTTTGTTGGGTCCACCAAGACAGTAGTGTGTTCTGGAGAGGATGCATGTGAGCATCTGCCATAGGCCTTCTGCTGTGTTGAACAGTACTCTCAGGTATTGGGACGGAACCAGTTGGCTCTTTTGAAGATTCACTATAACATAGCATAAAAACTCACTTGTATATTGCAAATACCATTAAGTTCTGTGAGGCGCACAGTAGCAATACAAATGAATTAACAACCGGTGTCTAGCTTCCAAAAGATTCTGTAAAAAGATGTGTCTTTAAAGCACATCGAAACTATTGACACGAATTAGAAAATGTGAATATGTGAGTCAGATCCATGAAGCTGCCTGAAAGGACAATAGACGCTCATAAGGACATAAGAATTGCCACTGTTGGGTCAGACCTGGAAGGAAACGAGAATAATGAATGAGATGTCCTAGAACAGTGGTCTCCAACTCAAACCCTTTGCAGGGCCACATTTTGGATTTGTAGGTACTTGGAGGGCCTCAGAAAAAAATAGTTAATGTCTTATTAAAGAGTTTGGGACCACTGAGTTAAGGGGAACGGTTAATCTGCTGGCTGGGTTGGAGGGCAGAGGGGAGAACAGGACGATCAAGCCATTGTGACATCACTGATGAGGTTGGCTCTTATTGGTGGAATGAGGCATTATGACATCACAAGCTCAGCTCTGCTTCCCAAAGACAAACAGGATGTCATGGATACAGTTAAGCCAGTGGTCTCCAACTCCACCCCTTTGCAGGGCCACATTTTGGATTTGTAGGTACTTGGAGGGCCTCAGAAAAAAAGAGTTAATGTCTTATTAAAGAAATGACAATTTTGCATGACATAAAACTCTATAGTTTATAAATCTTTCCTTTTGGCTAAGTCTTAATAATAGTATTGTAATTTATAGCTTAAGAGATATATGATCAAGAACCTGCTTTATTTTACTTTTGTGATTATGATAAACATACCGAGGGCCTCAAAATAGGACCTGGCGGGCCACATGTGGCCCCCGGGCCGCGTGTTTGAGACCACTGTCCTAGAATGTTTGGAGTTTGTAATAATGAAAGATTCTATAAGATACTCTGGGATTAAACCTGTTAGTGCCTTATAGCAAATACAGCCAAACTTAAATTTAATCTGTGCTTCAATCGGAAGTCAAAGCAGTTGACAATAGAAATAGGTGACATGATCACACGTGTTCAAATCAAAAATGAATCTAACTGCTGCATTCTGTATTATGCGTAATCTTTGGAGATTTTTTTTTGCGCTCCAGCAAGATGAGCAAAGTTACAATAATCAAGCTAAGGACCAGTGATTGAACTAGTAATCGAAAGGAGTTAATATTGAAACATGCTCTAATTACTGCATAGAATAAATATTAATTTTTCCCTTTTGTTCACACACGTCCAGGGTGGGGGGGGGGATGGGAATATTTTATGATTTCTTTTGCTTAGGAATAATTGTTGGGTATAAGGGAGGGGGGATATTTGATGCGAGTTAGAATTTGATGATATATTAAGTGATGTTAAGGTATGAAATGATTGTATTTTATGTTACACTTATTGTGAGTTTTAAAAATGAATAAAGATTAATAATAATAAAAAAAAAAAAGAAAAATGCTCTAATAGTTCTTAGTTTCCATAATGTATAAAAGCCCTTTCGAACCAATGAATCAACCTGATTTCTCATGATAAGAGTTCAATCTAAAATTACACCAAGTATCTTTATGGTTGGTTGGATACTGTACATTTTAGCATTTAAAGTAGAGAATGACACGGTGACAAAATTCATCACCGTTCCCGTCCCCGCAGATAACCACGGGAAATAATCCCATGTCATTTTCTAGTGTCTATTTCAACCTCGGTCCTTCTACACCAGCATTCTTCAAAGCAAAGCTTGCGGGTCAGTGGTTGTGGCCATTCAAACTCTGATTCTTATGTGAGCCAAGGATAATGAAGCCATTGTGACATCACTGATGTGATTGGCTCTTAGGCACTGATGGAATGAGGCATTATGACATCACAATATCTGCTCTGGATACCAGAGACTGTCATTCTGTAGTGTCTATTTCAACCTCGGTCCTTCTACACCAGCATTCTTCAAAGCAAAGCTTGCGGGTCAGTGGTTGTGGCCATTCAAACTCTGATTCTTATGTGAGCCAAGGATAATGAAGCCATTGTGACATCACTGATGTGATTGGCTCTTAGGCACTGATGGAATGAGGCATTATGACATCACAATATCTGCTCTGGATACCAGAGACTCATTCTATAGTGTCTGTTTCAGCCTCAGTCCTTCTACACCGGCATTCTTCAAAGCAAAGCTTGCGGGTCAGTGGTTGTGGCCATTCATACTCTGATTCTTCCCTCTCTCCTTAAAGAATGACATGAAGATGGTTTACCGCGGTTATCTGCGGGGACGGGAACGGTGATGAATTTTGTCACCGTGTCATTCCCTAATTTAAAGCGATAGATGTAACATCTTCATTTAGATTCGAAGATGTGAAAAAATTTTGTTTTTTTTTTCTGTATTAATTTTCAACTTGAATTTTACGATTCAGTTGCCTGCAGAATCCAGTCCAGGCTCTGCAAGACCACTTGACCAATCCATAAGTGCTTGTACCATAAATAAAATAAACAAAAAATATTTTTTCCCATTGTAATTTGGGAAGTTATTTTTTCATAGTGAAGTGGAGTAGTCGGTCAACAGTTCAACTGTTGCCAGAACCAATCACTGTAAAACATCCATTTCAGTTTTAATGCACCATTTCCTGAAGAATGCTTTTAACCCTTACAAACTATCATAAATCCCGATGTTGTAAAAGACAAGTATTTTGCCCTTCTTGTTTGTGCTGCTTCTTGAAGTTTGCTAGATGGAAGCCTGAAGCTAATTTTGAACTTTGCCTCAGCCTAGAGACCCTTTTACTGTTGCTGTCCATTCTGTAAATGCTCATTTGTCCCAATTACGGAGGGGTGGGGGGTGGGGGGTTTATTTTTGAAGACTTGTTTTCCACAATTTCTTTTATCTGCCACCCTTTCCGCAAAGGAATGTCATTACCTAAGAAGAAAGATTGGGACAAAAGTTTCAAGTTTATCTGAAATAGTTGATTTGATCGCAAAATCCAAATCCAAAGCGATTTACATTTAGTTAAAAATTAGGTTAAAATAAAAAATAAAAAACAAGACAATTAGTACTATTTTAATAAAATAATACGTTTGAAAAAGGAAGGAGGAAAAAAAAGGATTAAATAGCATTCATAAACAAATAAAAAGGGTTAGGTAATGAAAGAAGAGGTTGGGGAAGGTTACCCACTTAATTTTCACTTAGCAGTAACATAGTAACATAGTAGATGACGGCAGATAAAGACCCGAATGGTCCATCCAGTCCACTCCTAGTCCACTGTAAAATAATAAAACTTAAATGAAAAGCGTCCTTAAAAGGCCAACTTTTTAGGAGACTTTTAAACTTACTAAGTAATTTTTCTTCTCGGGAGCGAATTCCAAATTTGAGGGGCTGTAACAGAAAAAAATCACATCCCTCCTTGAATTACTGAATTTTAGCAAGGGGACTACTAGTGCTGTTGGACAGAGTTTAAATGATGAGTTTGAAAAGTGAGATTCTCGGTAATACTTGATATATCAACTTCTCTAGATTCTACTGTATACAGGAAGTGCCACATGCTGGTTTCTCCAATTTGTTACATTTTGTTTCTAGGTTAGCACATCCTCATGTTATAAAACTCCAGCTGAGCACGGAGACTAGAGATACAAAAGCTCCAGCCGGGAAGAGGCTTTAATTCTATAAACATTGAAACGTAAGTTATGGTCTTCTTTTGCATTATTACTGCTCCTTGTTCCTCTCTCTGCTTCTCCTGGGTACTCCATTAACAGTTCATCTCTTCCCACTCCTCCCTGATGGGAGGCAAAACAAATGCTTTAGGAAAATCTAACTGCTACTAGGTGCGTAATCAAAGTTTGTTATAAAGAAAAGCCACTGTAATTAGCATTTCTGTACCCACTGTGGAAAGCACATATTACTTTGGTCTCAAAGTATTCTAAATAAGTAGATAAATATTTTTTCTAAAAAGGTATTCATGAGAGAAAAAAAAAACTCTAAATGAAGAACCTTTTTAATGTAAAATTCTTGGGCTTTGTTTTAGACAATACTCAGATCTAGACTTTTTAAAACCCTGTTAAGCTAAATGCTTTTACCACATTTTTCACTCTGTCCCAGTATTGCAATTATGTTCTTAAGTACATTTCTGCATATTGATTTTTATGATACGTAAAATGTATTTTGTGTGGAAGTTTTTTTTGTTTTTTTTTTAGAGACCAGTGACTGTGCTTAGCCCTGCTGCAGGCCACTTGTGCTGAATTTAACAGGTTTATTTAGTACTAGTTCTTTTTTGAATGGTTAATTGTTACCTGGTTATCTGGTTAACGGTCTGAATGTCCATTATCCGAATGGTGCTGAAGCGGCTTTAATGTATTATTGAAATAGTGCTACTAATATCAGCTGATAGGTCTGATCCCCCTTTTATCCCAATAGCGACAGCTATTTTCCAAGTAAATGACTTGGATTATGAAGCCTATCATTTCACGCTTTTGTAGTTTGTGTCATAGATTGGTAATATTGTAGAGTATAGCGACTGTGTCTTCTTTATCATAATAACATAGAGCTTATGCTTTTGGGCATTGTGAGGAAAATCTACTCAGTACTGGTCAAATGGCTTGTTACTTGTAAATGGAACATATATTGAAATATTAATTTAAAAACCCCCAATAAAAGTAATATCAATTTTGTCTTTATGTCCTACAATAAACATCATTCACGTTAATGCCAGTTTGTTTGTATTTAATTTGCGGACGAGGCAATATTTAATAGCACACTTTGAGCAAAATAACATGCCTGGCTTGATCTTAAAAACCTTGGATGTGTGAGGGCCGGCTTTTCACGGCTCTGTTTGTAGCGGGTGGGCTGCTCTTGATTCACTACAGCTGGGAGTATTTCAGGGGGAGGGGGCTACAAAATAGGTGGGGGGGGTAGTTTTTTTTCTAGACTCAGTACGGAGTTAGTAAGAGTGGTTAGCCTCCTGTAGGGATAAGTTCGTGTACATATCTTGGTACTGAGGTGTATGTAGATGGTGGATGAGTATTTGGTCGGTGGGTACCATCTCCCCACTTCATCTTCTTCCTCTGCCCTCTCTGAACTGATGGACTTTATAGGTTTCAGCCGTTGACAGTTTCTTGGGGGGGTTGGTATTGCTAGGGGGGGGATCCTTTTTTTGGGGGGAGGGGGTGAAAGGGGTGGTGGTTTTGCATTCTTGTGTTATTTAACTGTATTTGATGACATTGGTTTTTGAACTGTGGGTCCTTTGCACGCGTTGGGGCTGTAGCTCTGTATCCTGTTTGTACCTATTGATGGTCATCAATAAAATTGTTTAAACATAAAGAACATACCTGTTTGGCTAGAAATCATTAAGTAATCCTAAGAGACTAAGCAGTGGCGTAGTGAGGGTGAGTGGCACCCCTTCCTCACCCTCTTCTCCGTTCCTTCACAACCCCCACTGCCGCACGCGTGCCCCCTTCCACAATACCTCATTAATTTTCCAGGCGTGAGCAGCATCACAAACTTGCTGCCCACATCGTGTCGGCTCTCCTTCCGATGTCGCTTTCTAGGCGCGGGACCCAGAAGTGGCGTCAGAGAGAGCCGACACCGACACGGGCAGCAACTTCGTGATACTGCTCGCGCTGGGAAAATTAAAGAGGTATGAGGCCACATACCCAAAAAGATGTGCTGAGAGTTGAGTCGGTTCAAAGAATGGCCACCAGGATGGTCTCGGGGCTTAGGGATCTCCCGTATGAGGAAAGGCTGAATACATTGCAGTTGTACTCACTCGAGGAACGTAGAGAGAGAGGAGACATGATTGAGACGTTTAAATATATCACAGGCCGTATCGAGGTGGAAGATGATATCTTCTTTCTTAAAGGACCATCGGCCACAAGAGGGCATCCGCTAAAAATCAGAGGAGGGAAATTTCATGGCGACACCGAAAGGGTGGTTGATCATTGGAACGAACTTCCACTGCAGGTGATTCAGGCAACCAGCGTGCCAGATTTTAAAAGTAAATGGGATACACATGTGGGATCTCTAGAGGGGTAAAGTCGAGGGGGTGGGTCATTAGAGTGGGCAGACTTGATGGGCTATGGCCCTTTTCTGCCGTCATTTTTCAATGTTTCTATGAGGGAAGGGAAGGGGCGGAGAGCAGGACGGGTGCCGGCGCCCGGGGCAGATGGCTTCCCCCCACCCCCCTTACTATGCAGTTGAGACTAAGAAAGAGGGCAGTAAATGCAAGACGGCAGCATGACACATGTTTAATATATCCACAACACAGATCAGATAGAGCAGAGAGAGGAACTGACACGTATTGACGGCTAGATGCTTTTGGTATCCCACAGGTCGTTTTGAATCCTTTGATGTTCCTCAGTTCCTTGGTAATTTGTGAAAGAAAGAAAAGTGTAAACTAGAGAACAGCTTTCGACTTCTGTTGGAACGTGAGTTGTGGCCTATCAATAGAATGTTTGCTTTCAGCTCTGAGGCCCAGCGCTCTGCAAACTCCGACCTATCCATTGTAATCCTGTCATTCCACATCATTCTCAAGCAGAACAAGCACATCTTTGCTTTTAAGGCTTCAGATTTTTTTTTTTTCTTGGACACTGTGCTTGTCGTTAATCAAAAATTAATTTCCCCAAGTATTGATATATTGATAAGAAGTTTTTAGTGCTGTAATTTAATATTACTAATAGAAAATCAGCTTGAACAGGAAAATGAGGATAGCAGTGGCCTAGTGGTCAGAGATGCTGACTCAGCACCCTCAGGTTGTGAGTTTGATCCCAAGTCACTTAACCCTCCATTAGCCCAGGGAGATATAGGGAAAATACTTAAGAGCTTCTGATTACTATTCATTGGAAACCACTTTGGGTGATTCTCTTATACTAGGTTACCCATGCTTTGTAAAACTACCGTATTTTCACGTAGATAACGCGCACCCGTGTAAAACGCGCACACGGGTATAGCGCGCGGAAAACACAAAATTATGTACAGAAATTTTTGTATACCGCGCACACCCATATACCGCGCATGCTGCCCGACTCTCCAGTCACCCGCCCCGACTCTCCTCTCCCCCTTGAAATCCTGTCCCCACCCTGAAAGCCTGATGCCCCCCCGACGTCCGATTCATCCCCCCCCCACAGGACCGCTCGCACCCCCACCCTGAAGGACTGCTCGCACCCCCACAGCCTCCCGACCCCCCCCCATCATGTAGAAGCTCCTACCGGTGTCCTGCTGCTTCCCCTCTTGCCCCGCCGACTCCCCGACACGATCGGGGCAAGAGGGAGCTCAAGCCCTCTTGCCCCAGCCAACCGCGGCACCCCCGACACGATCGGGGCAAGAGGGAGCTCAAGCCCTCTTGCCCCAGCCAACCGCGGCACCCCCGACACGATCGGGGCAAAAGGGAGCCCAAGCCCTCTTGCCCCGCCGACTCCCAGACAATATCGGGCCAGGAGGGAGCCCAAGTCCTCCTGGCCCTGGCGACCCCCCTCCCTAGTTGTTTGGGCCAGGAGGGAGCCCAAACCCTCCTGGCCACGGCGACCCCCTAACCCCACCCCGCACTACATTACGGGCAGGAGGGATCCCAGGCCCTCCTGCCCTCGACGCAAACCCCCCTCCCCCCAACGACCGCCCCCCAAGAACCTCCGACCGCCCCCCCAGCCGACCCGCGACCCCCCTGGCCGACCCCCACGACACCCCCACCCCCCTTCCCCGTACCTTTCTGTAGTTGGCCGGACAGACGGGAGCCAAACCCGCCTGTCCGGCAGGCAGCCAACGACGGAATGAGGCTGGATTGGCCCATCCGTCCCAAAGCTCCGCCTACTGGTGGGGCCTAAGGCGCCTGGGCCAATCAGAATAGGCCCGGGAGCCTTAGGTCCCTCCTGGGGGCGGGGCCTGAGGCACATGGTCGGGCCTACATTTGCAGATTCAGAGATCTATGGATTTTTTTTGTTGTTGTTCAGGCATCATATGTCATGGTTTCATGTGGTATTAAACTTCTCTGACAGAAAAGTGAAAGCTGAGTTAGATAAACTGCATTCTGTGTGCAATAACTAATATATCGGGAATTAGCAAGTACTTTTATATTTGTTTTTGTGATCAACCAAGAGACACAGAGGGATATTTTTGATAGGATATCTAAGTCTAATTTGGATGTTTTGGAAAAAATGTCCAGAAATCCATTAGAGAATATGTCCATTTTCAAAATAGACAGATGTCTATCTTTTATTTTTGAAAATGAGCTATGTAGACATTTTGGTCCTTAGTACATCTATCTTTTTTTAGCCATTTTCAAAAATAAAAACATCCACATGAAAAATATACAATTTGTTTTGCAGACGTACCCGACTACCTTGTCTGATCGCGTTGAGCTGGTTTCGGGGATTCCTTCTGGCTTAGCTGATGGGAATTCCCCATGCCAGGATCAGTTGACCTCACATGGAGATTCCTCTCTCCCTTCCTTCCTCCCTCCTTCCCAGGCACCGATCCCCTCCAGTACACCTCCAAACTAACCAAATTAAAAAAAAGCTTCTGAGCCCTAAACCTCTCCCCCCCAACATCTCCACCACATCCCCCAACATTCCTGGCCCCACCCCGACATCCCCTGACACCCCCATACCTTCGGATGACAAATCGGCAGGAGGGAAGCCCACTTCCTTTCTATAGAGCCGCGTGCTCAGAATGATGGGCCTTCCTCCTTCCAATGCATCTTGGAATGCAGTGGGAGGGGGCTAATGCCCTGATTGGCTCAAAATTGTGATTTTGACAGAAAAGAGGGGGTTAGTAAGTAAATTGTATCATTATGTGTCATGGGGGGGATTTTAAAACTATTCTCCAAATGTTGGGTGCTTCCGGTTCTTAATTACTGTAACATGGTACTGTTAGGTGTTCCAATGGTGGTGTTAAAATCTCTACAGGTAGCACAAAACTCCATTTTGCAGGTGTTGTTCTGGCTTCAAAAAGAAATGAACATGTAACAGATTATTGCTGTAAGCTTTATTGGCTGAAAATTGAGTTTAAAATCAAGTATAAGTTATTGCTGCTGGTTTGTTCAAGTATGTAAGGGTGTGCCCCACAATATTTGAAGGACTGCATATCACCTTATGTTGGGATGCTAAAGCTTCGCTCGACAACACAGCAAAACTTGACTATACCATCTAGAAAGGAGCTAAGTCTGCAGACGGTGAGAGAAATGGTTTTTTTTTTTCATGTAGTTGTCCAGAAGAGTGGAATAAGCTTCCATCTTTCATTAAGCAGCAAACGAGTTTGTAGGCCTTTAAGAAATTGTTACCACATCATCTGTTCTGTTGTATGACATATACAGTATGACTTTATTGGCGCTGCTATGACTATGTTCATTGAGCTGATCCTTTTGGGCTAGGAGGGTTGTCTGGTGATGTTAATGTTGTTATGTCAGTTTGTTATGTAATCTGGTGCTGTCAATTTTAATTTTTGTAAAATGATTGAAATGTGAATGTGTTGATGTACTTCACCTTGTAAAAGGCGGATTATAAATCAATCAATCCAATCCTCCTATCCAAATATGTCCTACTCGCTAGGTTCATAGAAACATAGAAAGTGACGGCAGATAAGGGCCACGGCCCATCTAGTCTGCCCACACCAATGACCCTCCCTTACCTTTCTCTGTGAAGAGATCCCATGTGTCGATCCCATTTAGTCTTAAAATCAGGCACGCTGCTGGCTTCAGTTATCTGTAGACTATTCCATCGATCCACCACCCTCTCGGTGAAGATGTATTTCCTGGTGTCGCTGTGCAATTTCCCGCCCCTGATTTTCCGCGGATGCCCTCTTGTTGCCGTGGGATCTTTGAAAAAGAAGATATCCTCCTCCACCTCGATACGGCCCGTGAGGTATTTGAACGTCTCGACCATGTTCATAACCTGATTTTCAGTAGTAGTATTCAGATAAAGGCACTGAAAATCTGGACAGATTGCTTGTGTTGCCTTTATATAAAACAAATCTTTTTGACATTTTATATTTTGCTATAAAATCAGGTTCTCGGTGTCAAAATGCCTGAGTATTACAAAATGATCAGGGAACACACTGATCCTTGAAGCCCACTACAATGAATCTCCCTTGGTCAGCAATTTAATTCACACAGGTATTTCATTTTTGAATTCAAGGTGTTTTACAAAGATGGAAACGTTGTTAATCGTTATGGCCCCAATTCTATATATGTCGCCTAAAACATCGGTGCCAACTAGTGTACCGCTAAATGTAATTCTATACTCATAAAAATTAGGTGCACTGTATAGAATTGTGCTTAGCACTGCCTAAGTGACCTTAGGCATTCTAAAGCAGTGTTCTTCAACCTTTTTACACCTATGGACCGGCGGAAATAAAATAATTATTTCATGACTCGGTCCTGCAAACCATCTGATCCCATCTGCACAAGCCTCAAATAGTTATGATTTTATATTGAACGTATTTTATTACAGTATAAAAAGAAACAATATTCTGTACAATTGTCATTTTATAAATACAAATAATACACAGCAAGGATCAACAAACCCCCTGCCTCCCCTCCCCATCACATATATCCCCTCTACTATCAAGAGAACTGAATGTTACACAGAAATATCATGCTAACAGAACACCGCAGTCACACATGACTGGAATAGTGTTAGGAGAGTGCAACTAGGGCAACTGCCCCCTGGTCAGAGAGAGCCCTAAGTCAGCTGGAAACTAAAGAAGCGCTTTGCAGTCCACAGTTATGTCAAACACCAGCTCTAGCAGGATACATAGTTCAAATCTGATATATTTTAATCACAAGGTAGAAATAAAATTATTTTTTTCTACCTTTTGTCATCTCTGGTTTCTGCTTTCATCGTCTTTTCACTCTCTTCTATCCAGCGTCTGCCCTCTCTCTCTTCAATCCAGCATCTGCCCCTTCCATCCACTGTCTGCTGTCTCCCCCTTCCATATGGTATCTGCCTTCTTTCTATGCCCCTCTCCCCTTTCCATCCAGCCTGTGCCTCCTCTCTCCTTTTTACATGATTCATTCTGCTCTCATTTTTCTCTCTCCTACACCAGATCTAGCATCTTTGTCCCTCTCTCCTTATTTCTCAGCAGATCCCATTCCAAACATCAATCTCTCTCTACTTTCTTATTCCTCTGTCTCTCCCCTTTCTCTCATCTGATCTCTCCATTCCATCCTAATGCCTTCTCCTCCTCTAATCTCCCCACCAACTGTTTCCTTCCTATTTTCTTTCATTCCCTGTCCAGCAGTACCCCTTCTCCCTTTCCTCTTCCCCTTATCCAACAGTAACTATCTTTCCTTCTCTTTCTCTCCTCGCGTGTCCAGGAGTACCCCTTCTCCCTTCCCTCTCCAGCAAATGTTTCCTCTCTTTAGCCTAGCGGCAGCTCTGTGTGCTTTTAACTTCGGCACACAGCTGCCCCTAAGCAGTAGTTTAGCTGCAGTTTCATGAGGCAGCTTCAGGGCCTTTGCTAAGCCGGCCCGCATCGCATCATCGAAGGGGGCTGGCCTAGCAAAGGCCCTGAGGCTGCCTCATGAAACCGCGGCTAAACTACTGCTTAGGGGCAGCTGTGTGCCGAAGTTAAAAGTACACAGAGCTGCCGCTGTTGGTCTGGGGGTGCAGCGACAAGATAAAGGAAGGAGGCATATACGGCAGGAGGCAGGAGTCCCGGCATATGCGACAGCAACAGGAAGTTGCAAGTCAGCTGACGCCAGCACCGCAGCCTCTCTTCCTGCCTAATGTGCAGTTTGTGGAGAAGACTCGAATCCTTCATGGACCGGCAAGAAATTTTTGCAGACTGACACTGGTCCGCGGACCGGCGGTTGAAGAACACTGTTCTAAAGCATCGTAACCTTTAGGCAACCATTGATGAACTTTATAGAATTTGGGGGTATGTGCATTTCTTTTTATGGTACACAAGCAAAAATTTTCAAACTAAGTAACAAGATTGATCCATCCTGCTGAACTCCAAAAAAAAATCTTCTAAAACTGTACATAATTTTTGCTTATTTGCCTATTATGGCATAGCAAGTGTCTAAAAGTGCTTTTACAAAGCTGCATTAAGCACTAATGCATGCTTACCACAGCATTAAATGGTGGTCCATGAGTGTGCTAAGGCATCCGGCAGTAATTTTGTCATGTGTGCACACTATCCATGCACTAAAAATATTTTTTTATTTTTTTGGTATGGGGGCATTTCTGGGGCAGACAGTAGGCATGTTCTGCACCAGTCAGCACAGCTACATGTTCTTATAGGTTTCTTTAGGCTTGTATCTGCTGGTTACCCCATGCCCCTTTATGGGTTGTATCTGCCATTTTATGAAGGTTACCCCCACCAAAGGTTTGTTTAGTATTGTATGTGGAACTCAATGCAGGTTACACTCCTCTAGGCCTTTGTTTAATAAGGTTCAGTTACCTCTTCTATGCCTTTCCTGGAGGAAATATCCACAGTCTGTTATTGAAACAGACATGGGGGAAACCACTGCTTGCCCTGGATCGATATCATGGAATGTTGCTAAACTTTGAGGATTCCGCATGGAATGTTGCAACTTTTTGTGTTCCGGAATCTTACTACTCTGAGATTCTGGAATGTGACTACTGTTTGGGTTTTTGCCAGGTACTAGTGACTTGGATTGGCCACTTGTGAGGCGGGCTACTGGGGTTGGTAGCATGGAATGTTGCTACTTTTGGGGGGGGTTTTCCCGGTACTTGTGATCTGAATTGACCACCATGAGGATGAGCTACTGGGCTAGATCGACCATTGGTCTGATCCAGTAAGGCTGTTCTTATGTTAGTAAGGCTATTCTTATGTGTGATTCTGCATAGTAGATGGAGGTAGGAGCTCATGACCTAATGGCTACATACAATCGTGGACATTAGCACGTGGCCATTATTGAGACATTCAGAACATTGGTCACTTTACCCCAGTGGTAAAAATGGCCTTAGCGTTTGGATCTACATAAGGGAGCGCTAAGGCCACTTTTTATTGCTGTTTGCTAAAAGGTCCCCTAAAAAATAGCACCCAGGAAAAACATAATTAAAGACATCAGGAAAATGACAAAAAATAACACCCATATTTTAAAACCATATTTTCTATTATATCAACCTTTTAACTCTAGGGACTAGTTGAATGCTTTTCAGTGCAATGAATTATAATTTCTAACAATGAAATATACTGCACTTCAACAGTACAAATTATTTTTTATAGTTGTATATTGACATTCATTTATTTAATACATTTTTATTTACCTCTATACTGATCAAATTGTTCAAAGAGGTTTATACGTACATGATTCAGTAATATAAAAATAACAATTCAGTCAGGACTGTATTATTTTGTTTGACCGTTTCATGCCATGAATACTAACTCCCTTATTTAATAAGCTGTATAAATACTTTAATGTACTGTTAAGTGCAAGGATTTTTTGCATGTAAAAAAGGCTTTTATAAAGTTACCCCAAGGGTTACACATGTAAAAGGTACATACTTTGATGTGAAAGGGTTTACGTGTTATATACAGGTATTTATTTTGTACCTGGGGCAGAGCCACAAGGGGTTACAGTGGGATTCAAACCCAGTTCCCCGGGTTCTCAGGCCACTACACTCACCGCTGGGCTATTCCTCGACTCCATTTTGCATTTCATTAACTGCCAGGAAATGCCATGGCCATTCTGTAAATGATTCAGACAGCTTTAAAATACAGGGATCATTTTACTAAGGCGTGGTAGCCGTTTTAGCGTGCCTTAGTAAACGGACCCTACAGTGAGGTAATCCAAATTAAGCAACTGAATTCTTAAAAGGTTATATTCTGGAACTATAGTTAAATTGTAGAAAATTTAAAACTCTAAACACAGGATATTTACAAAATCATTGATTCACATATTTGCATAGTCTTTAAATAATACAAAGACGAAGAAGCAGGGAGAGTTCAGAGAGACAAGATAAGTGGTGGTGAAAATTGACCCAAGAATGGCTAAAATATGTAAAAAAATAAAAATAAAAAGTACTACTATTCCATATATTATGCACTAGCTATGCCAGCTCATAGTACTTTCCAGTTTCAGGGTCAAAATAGCAATTTAGACAGGGATCATACAACAGGGTCAAGATTTCCTCTTCATCTTCTCTAGAGATATTTTCATCTGTGGGAAACATATTAAAATAGAAGATAGTATTGACATTCTACTATAATCTTCATTTAATCATCTACTATTTTTTAATAATTACAATCATATGTAATTTGTTGACATGTTAGTCCAATTAGATACACAGAAATAACGTTCAAACAATCGGACGTTGGGGGAGCTCACAGGAAGCAAGGAAGCACAGCCTAAGAAAACTGCAGGCAATAGGGTAGCCAGCTTAGTACTGTAACTCCCTAGAAATCAACTGGGTAAGTGCTGATAGGTTGATAATGGTCAGGTGCTGTCCAGAAAGGTCAAAGAGACCTAGAAGACAGATATTTGGATGACAGCCTCATTTATTTTAGTGGCGATTGAGATTATTGTTTTAAATACAGAAATGTTTAATAGGTCAATAGTATGTCTGAGTATACAATGCCAGACATTTAAAAACATTTCAGTTTGGTTTGTTGGTCTCTGATCAACAGGGTAAGATTTGTTTGATATTCAGGAGGCTCTTCAGGCAGTTCCAATGAATCACACATTTTCTCTTGTCACATAGTCTGAAGTTCCTTAGTTTATAAACAGATTTAGTAAGGGGTACTGTCACTTTGACCCCTGTCCTGCTTCTTAGTTTAACAGCTGTCTAGCCTCACTTTGGAATTTGGCTGTGGTATCCAGCAGTCTTGGGCCTCTAACATCTTCAAAGCTTCAAGGACTAAAGGGATGGCATGTTCTAATTATTATCTGGCAAAACTAATGGAAACAGTGGTGGCAATGTAACTAAATGACTAGTAATTTGACATTTTGGACCCAATATAGTTTGGTTTTTAGACGTTACTACAGTATATTGATGAGTGGTGTGACGCCTTGCTAACAGAGTTAGATCTATCAGCGGTCTTCAATGTTATGAAGCATGATTTGGTGTCAGAGACTTTTATAGAATTGGATTTTTTGAGCTAGGTGCCTAACTTTCAATTAAGTCCAGTTAAAGCTGGTGGTGAGGTATTGAGTGCCAACATAGGCACTGATTAATTTTCCCAGTCTTGGCATCCTGGTTGTGGAATGTTCGGTCCAATTTTTTCAATGCTATTTTAAGTTCTGTTGGGGAGGCAGTTAAAGATTTAGGTATATCTTGCTTATATATGCTAATGACGACCAGATTGTCATTCCCTACAAGCTTTCCTTGACAAGGACTTATGTGTTCAGCGATGATTGCTATTATGTGGTGAAAATCTAGATACAGTCACATTATTTTAAACTTACTCTGGATTACTACTGTTAGGATGGCCAAACATGGTAGACCTTTAGTAGGCCTGAATTTGGTGCAAGGATGGGGTTGTATTACTATTAAGGTCTTTTATCCAAAGTCTGGATGTCATGATTGATTTCCATCTGAAGATGAATCTCCAGGTAGCGAAAAGTATTCTGTACAATCCTTCCTATCTGTGTCCTTACACTGGCTGGCTTTTAATAGCTAGGGTTGGATTTAAATAGCTTTGTTTAGTATTTATTTTTTGGGTTTTAGCTACCTTTATTATGTAATTCACACAAGGTGGAGTTTAGCAGGAACAGTTTGACATAAAACTTGTGATTTTGTTAACAGCATCACAATTGTAAAATGACCAAATTATAAGCATATATGTAAACAATCAATGATGTAAATTTGGAGATGACAAATCAAATCCTGGTAACAGAACTAACAATAACAGCATTGTAAAACAATCATATAGCAGAAGTATGATAAATGCCAGCAAAATACAAATGATACAAAACAGGACAGGGAAAATGAATGAACATAAGAACTCCTTGGACATAAGAACATAAGAATTTCCGCTGCTGGGTCAGACCAGTGGTCCATCCTGCCCAGCAGTCCGCTCACGTGGCGGCCCCCAGGTCAAAGACCAGTGCTCTAAATGAGTCCAGCCTCACCTGCGTACGTCCCAGTTTAACAGGAACTTATCCAGCTTAGTCTTGAAACCCTGGAGGGTGTTTTCTCCTATAACAGACTCCAGAAGAGCATTCCAGATTTCTACCACTCTCTGGGTGAAGAAGAACTTCCTTACGTTTGTACCGAATCTAACCCCTTTTAACTTTAGAGAGTGCCCTCTCGTTCTCTCTACATTGGAGAAGATGAACAACCTGTCTTTATCTATTAAGTCTATCCCCTTCAGTACCTTGAATGTTTCAATCATGTCCCTTCTCAATCTCCTCTGTTCGAGGGAGAAGAGGCCCAGTTTTTCTAATCTGTTGCTGCATGGCAACTCCTCCAGCCCCTTAACCATCTTAGTCACTCTTCTCTGGACCCTTTCGAGTAGTACCGTGTCCTTCTTCATGTACGGCGACCAGTGCTGTACGCGGTATTCCAGGTGAGGGAGCACCATGGCCCGGTACAGCGGCATGATAACCTTCTCCGATCTGTTCATGATCCTCTTCTTTATCATTCCTAGCATTCTGTTCGCCCTTTTCGACGACGACGCACATTGTGCGGACGGCTTCATCGATTTGTCGATCAGAGCTCCTAAGTCCTTTTCCTGGGAGGTCTCTCCAAGTAACGCCCCGGACATCCTGTATTCGTGCTCATAAATTTGTCTCCTTCCTAGGTTTCCAGGGTTTTATTGCCAAAATCAATTTTTAGTGTGTTGGGTCCCATGCTTTGGAACCAGTGGCTTGTCTTTTTACCGCAAGAAACGTCTTTATTGTCTTTTAAGGATCTACTGAAGACACATCTGTTTTGAGAAGCTTTTCACACAGATTTTGAACCTGGTTCCACTTTGAATTAATGCAGCTGTAGGCAGTACAGATGGGGGCTGTGCTCTGGGGCCTAGAAATGTGGTAGTTCAACACCACTTTTACTTTCCTTTGTGTTGTTGGAGAGAGATTTATATATCAAGTGCATGCAAATCACTCTCATGCATATTCATTGTAGATATCCTGAAAATCTGACCTGCCTGTGGGCCTCAAGATCTGCTTTAAGATCTGTAGAATTTTCTTCATATGAATGGATTATTCTTCAAAATAATGTGGTTGGGGCTTATGTGAATTTATTTGGAAATTAATGAAAATGCTACACTGATGGCATGATATCACTATACTCTGAGTTAGTAGTGCTTCACTTCTTTTCTATAATATGGTCAATTGTAGCGAAGAATGAGAACATCGTGAGAGGGAAAAGCCAGAAGACAACAAAAAGCCCTGTCACTGAGGAGAAGCCCAGGAATAATATCACTCAGCTTAAGCAAAAGTATTCCTGTCCTAAAAGCTTATTTGCCCTTGTTTGAGAAACCTGTAAATCAGAATCCATTCCCATGTACCGCACCTCCTGGTCCAGGCAGGGACAAGAGAGAGGGTGGGGGGGGGGGGTCGAGAAAACTTCACTAGAAAACACAACGGGAAAAGCTTTCATGAAGACAGACAGGCAGGCAGCCTAAGGAACAGCCAATGAGAGCCTCAGCTGCCCCTGTAGGTGCAGGTGAGGAGTTGGAGATCAGGCAGAGAGAGAAAGCTTCACTCCGATGCAGAGCTTCATTCCCAGCAGAGAAAAGAAGCAGCAGGGCATCGAATGAAGATCTCTTTCCCGTCCTATCGTACGCTCCTTTTTCTGTATATTTTTTCCTATTATTGTATTTCTCCCCAGCCTGACCCGGTCTGTCAATTAGTCTGTAACTCCCCTCCCCCCTGAATTTTAGACTTTTATATTTTTATATACACCGCTTAGACATTAAAGGCTCCTTTTCCTAAGCTGCAATAGTGGTTTTGGCGCACACTAGACGCTAACGCCAGCATTAAGATGGCATTAGTTCTAGCCACGTAGCATGGATTTAGTGCGTGGTAAAAATGCTATCGCAGCTTAGTAAAAGGAGCCCTAAGTAAGTGGGATATCACATTTTTCATAAACTTGAAAGACTAAAGAGGTCAGGGCTCTTCAGCTTGGAAAAGAGACGGCTGAGGGGAGATAGGATTGAAGTCTACAAAATCCTAAGTGGAGTAGAACAAGTGGATCGATTTTTTTTTCACGCTGTCAAAAATTACAAAGACTAGGGGGCACTCAATAAAGTTTTTAAAACCAATAGGAGGAAATATTTTTTTTTACTCAGAGAATAGTTAAGCTCTGGAATGCGTTGGCAGAGGATGTGGTTAGAACAGTTAATGTAGCTAGTTTAAAAAAAGATTGGGATAAGTTCCTAGAGGTAAAGTCCATAGTCTGCTCTTGAGACAGACTATGGACTTAGCCACTGTTTGCCCTGGATCGGTAGCATGGAATGCTGCTACTAATTAGATTTTTGCCAGATACTTGTTACTTGGATTGGCCTCCGTGAAGACGGAATAGACCCAGTAAGGTTATTCTTACGTTCTTGTTTGCCTGCTATATATAATCCTTTTTATTGGGTAGGAGGATGGTTTTATCCTATTTTGGAAATCCAAATAGGAATAACTCAAAATAACTTGTGAAAACTTTCAATAATCCTAAAGGAAAATCTATAATGGAAATAATACTGTCTGTTCTAAATGTGCTCCTGATATTTATTCTATATCACAGCCCAACCGGGAAAAGACCTCAAACGCTCAAGTGCTTGAATTGCTCAATGAACATCATCACTGGTCCAAAAAAACTGGTAATTATTTTTCTTTTTTATGCATATTATTTAACAATTCATGTGCATGAGCAAACCATTAACTAATAATAATAATAACAGTTTATATAACGCAGGACCGTAAAGTTCTATGCGGTTTACAATGATTAGAAAGATGCTACCTAGTTGGAGATTAGTGGCTAACAGTTTGAGATCAGTTGTTATGGGAGAGATTGTGCAGATCAGCTACCTAGATACTTCAAGAATAGGTATGTTTTTAGGTGTTTCCTAAATTCACCATAGTTGTTTGTATGCCTAAGTAGTTTTTCCAGATCTTTGCCCCATAATGCTGCTTGATAAGAGAGAAGATGTTGATGGTGTCTTTTAAATTTACATCCTCTAACCCAGGGGTAGGAAACTCCGGTCCTCGAGAGCCGTATTCCAGTCGGGTTTTCAGGATTTCCCCAATGAATATGCATTGAAAGCAGTGCATGCAAATAGATCTCATGCATATTCATTGGGGAAATCCTGAAAACCCGAGTGGAATATGGCTCTCGAGGACCGGAGTTCCATACCTCTGCTCTAACCGGTGGGGAGACGAACTGCGGGTCAGTATATCTAGTAGCATATAAATATTTTTTAGAATTGAAGAGCGGTAGAGCAGTGATTTTAAGCAGTCAGACTAAGGCAGTGATAGCAGTTTTCATGTTTTTTACATTGGATAAGCACTTTCCCTGAAGAAGCCATCCAGGAGTGAAACGGACTGGCTTGAGTTCGTTGGGAGCAACCTAAGTGCTTTATTTTGTTTAGAGGATTTGAATGATTGAAATTGAATACAGAAACAACATAAGTACCCTCAAAACAATTCTAAAAAAACATTTTTATAATGATGATGTTCAAGCCCTTTTAAAGTGTTTTCTATATTGAGCAATTGAAACACTTGGGCGTTTAAGGTCTTTTCCCGGTTGGGCTGTGATATAGAATAAATATCAGGAGATCCAAATAAGAAATATCATACAACAGTGACAAGAATTGCTGTCTAAATGTAAATATTGCAATTTTGATTTGGTTTATTTTATATACTACTTCACTCATAACCACTCAGTTACTATTTTACTAGGATACATTTTTCTACTTATGGATTACGTATATAAAAAATGCTACCCGAGATAAACATTCCTTACCTTGTGTGCAGGTATTTTGATTGGTACTTTGTTTCTGGTTTTCAGAGATGTTCACCTGCACTGCTAGCTGTTGACTTGGAGGAATAATGGGAGGGCTAAATATATTTAACCAGTCTCTGAAAATCATGAGAAAAAAGTTGTAAAAAAAAAAAAAAGTGAGATTAACTGATCATGAACAAAGTTATGCTGCTATATTAAGTCTCAATAAGGGCATAAGAAATCATGGTCACTTAGAAATACACATCAGATTGGCAAAAGCAAGGATTAAATTCTTACCTCAATAATCCTCTTTCCTTTAGAACAACATACAATTCCTCACGAGTTGCTTGCAGAAGACATGAATAATTTCTTCTCTCCACCCTCTTGTCTCTCTGGGCAGTGCCCCCTCTTCTCAGTTTGTATCAAAGCAAGTGATGACCCCTAGGACTGGAAATGAAACAAGGGGGAGGGGGCGTTTAGGAAACTCCCTGATCCAAATAAGTTTGATCTGCTCTGCAGTAGTGACTGAGTTAATAAACAACCACCCACCAGGGCACCAATAAATGGTGGTGAAACAAAAAATACACCTACTTGTGTGCAACCAGCACTAACACTTGTAAAGCTCTTAGCAAATCAAAATGTGCTATTGATTTTGATATTAATATGCCGCCTCTGCTTCTCTTCCTTGGCTGCCACAGGCCAAACCACTAGATACACTTCCAAGACTACAAGCCTCCGCAGGCATAACAGAAATCTGACAGAGCGGAGCATAAGGCATCGTTTGCTGTTCTACAGGAAAACGGATTATTGAGGTAAGAACCTAATCCTTCATTCCTGTACAAACAGCATTTGATTCCTTATGGATGGGACGCACCAGAGCAGTCTCTTGAGTCTAGGGCAGGACAGATGAGCCTTCAATCAGCACAGAGGACCCGAAGGCCCTGTACATTTGTACCACCACATCTACTCTGTGGGTAGACCATATGACTGCCCTACAAATTTTGTCGGGTGGCACTGCCCTGGACTCAGGAAAATGTCACACTTCTGGTACAGTGAGCTTTTATAGCAAATAGCAGCTGCTTTCCACAGCCAATGTATGCCAAGGAAATATCCAAGCAGATCCATGAGGAAATAGAAGCTTTAGAGGCTGGTCCATCTGGACAGCACTGGCGAAGACAAGTTAAATCTGTCAGCTTAATTTGCCTGTGCAGCTTTGGATCCTCTCCCTGAAGTAGGGCTGTCACCAACCCCTGGTCGTCTGCCCCGAACTGAGAACTAGAATCCTCCAAAGACACATAGTGGGAGAGCAGCAGAATTGCATCTGATTCCAGCTCATCCTGATCCTTTTCTGACTGAGCCTCTGGTTCCTGCAGCTTTACCAGTTGAAGCGAGACCTTGTTTTGTGGAGGAAAACTCCTCTGAGAGCTAACCAGCTGACACACAGACAACCCTTTAAGTTTCTGGTAAGCTGCATACATCAAAGTCACAAAATCAGAGTCAAAGACCAGACGGGACCTCCAAGGACCTTTGCCAGTCTACCACATGTCTCCTTTCAAGGGTGTCTGTGCAAAAGCCCGTTGATGAGGAAATGAGCATTGGTGAAGCTGGATAATCATCACTCATTTCCCTGATGAAGCTTTGGCGAAACAGGGGCCCTGTTGGAAATCGGTGTGAAGAGGGCAAAGTGGCGGTCATTGTGTAACCACTCAGCATTAAGTATATGCTCTACTTTGCGGGTTTTTTCTGCTTCAACAGCCCAAAACTAGGAAGACAACTTTTTTCAGATAAGTTTGACATCATTTTTGTATTGATGTTTATGCAACAGTTATTTAAATGTACTGAGAACTGCACTTTGAATGTTTTGATAGTTGCATTCATTAATGGAGTTTTTCTGACCGAGGATGTGTCTCCCTGCTTAAAAAAAATGTACATTGAAGTAGGTTTGTCTTTGTGGGTGTAGAACCTTTATCGTACCCCTATTCGACACTGAGGTCTTTTCTCCATTTTTTTTTTTTGGAATAGATTGGATGTCACTGTGATGCAGGGAAATAATACTGGATGTTTTTCTACTAAGAGTGTGCATTAGGGCATCCTTACTTGTGTTTTTTTTTTGTTTTTTTACAGTTAGAAACAGCATATGTATTCAAAACCAGGAGGAAAACAGTTTTGACCGAGTTAAAATGTTAGAAAACAATAGGTTTGTGTTTGCCTAAAGCACAAAATCAGAAAAGAGAACTGATTAGTTTAAAGAAAGCTGGACAATGTTTGCATTGTCCCCTTAAGGAAGCCATTAAACAAATATATAATTGACCTAGTTTTCACTTTTTGAAAACCTTGTTTTTACCCAGAGAAGCAATATATTTCTTCTACGTGTACCTTATAATAAAATAAATTGCATGTAAATGTTAACTGAAAAATCCATTTTAAATCTAAAAGTACAGGAAATTGAATGAACTATTTTAAATGGGCACAATTATAAAGAGATCTCATTGACATCAGGAGGTGCAATTCACAAAATGAAAGACTTCATAAAAATGCACAAAATTAAACTAAATGCAATTGATTTGAAAAGCAGTGTAGTAATTTGTCCTGTGCCACATACAGCAATATGGTTATATATTACTTGTGACAACTTTAAAGGGAATCAGTACCAACTGAAATTACATTAAAAAAGGTCTGATTATTGTCTCATCCCTCCTTGAAAATAAATAATTGCTTGAACCAATTAGAACAGAGATGAAGGTGCAATTACTTATTTGCAATTACACATTCTCTGATTACATTTTGAAACCATTGATCATCCGTAATTTCAAATAAATGGGTTCTAAGGATGGTCAGAGAATGATGCAGATTAAACTTTTGAAAATCCCTCTAAATTAGATATATCTTCCCTTTAATGCTTATGTAGTTGACTCTGTCTCATGCTAGAAAGGTGGAAGTTGCTTTACTTCACATTCTTTCTACACAAAAAAAAAACCCCCAAGAGGAGCAAAGGATGTTAAATTTGTACTCCACCTAGAATATTAGATAGTGCAGATAATAGATGATGGAAATAAAATAAATAAAGGGTTGACAGTGTGAGTAACTTTGAGATTGCTTATTATTGTTTATTGGAAGCTTGTATACCACTACTAATGGCTGGGGAGTCAATTCTGAGAAGTTTGCATGAGCTTCAGTAATAGTGTTACAATACATGAGCTTCAGTAAAGGTGTTACAATACAATTATCAGAGAAAGGGACAGAGTGTAGGTGGGGCACTCACTCACAAATTATAGAATATTATGATTTACATACACACTTCTCTAATCAAGTTACAATCATTTACACCAACTCTATGGCTAGCATAAGTGCTCATACATAAAAATGCATACATTCATTTAATATGTTATGTCCATATTCTATAAATGGTACTTTCAGTTAGGTGCCTAACTTACTTTGAAAATGCTGTTTATAAAAAGCATTTTAAAGTGAAAAATGTATGTGCCTAATGCTGGAAGTGGCATTATTTATTTATTTCGATTTTTATCCTGTCCTCCCAGTAGTTCAGAACGGCCTACAAGCAAACATTCTCAGTGGAGTATATTTGGACAGTACAAAAATTATACAGTAGTTTAAGTACAAGGATTATACAGTACTCCATACTGGACACAGTACTCCAGATGCAGGCGCACCATCCTGCCACTGTATCGAGCAATAGTGCGCCCGCATCTGGAGTACTGTGTCCAGTACTGGTCACCGTACCTCAAGAAGGACATGGCGGTACTTGAGGGAGTCCAGAGAAGAGCAACTAAGCTGATAAAGGGTATGGAAAACCTCTCATATACTGATAGACTGAAAAAACTGGGGCTGTTCTCCCTGGAGAAGTGGAAACTTAGAGGAGACATGAAAGAAACCTTCAAGATCCTGAAGGGCACAGAAAAAATAGACAGGGACAGATTTTTCAAATTATGGGGAACCACAAGTACAAGGGGGCACTCGGAGAAATTGAAAGGGGACAGGTTTAGAACAAACGCTAGGAAGTTCTTTTTCACCCAGAGGGTGGTGGATACATGGAACGCGCTCCCGGAGGCTGTGATAGGCAGGAGCACGTTACAGGGCTTCAAAGAAGGTTTGGATAGGTTCCTAGAGGACAAAGGGATTGAGGAGTACAGATAAAAGTAGACATGGGTTATAGGGATAGGAGTAGAGGTAGGTTATAGAAATAGTCAGGGACCACTGCTCAGGCAATGGGCCTGATGGGCCGTCGTGGGAGCGGACCGCTGGGTGAGATGGACCTCTGGTCTGCCTCAGCGGAGGAAACTTCTTATGTTCAATTTAAGTATAGGTTAAGAATGGACTATACAGTACTTTAAGTAGAGCTTCAGAATGAAGAAGGGAGGGTAGAAGGAAGGGGGAGTTTAAGGGTAGATTGCAACTGTAATTAGTTGAAGAGGAGGGTCTTTACCGCTTTCCGGAAGCTCATCAATGAGTTCTGTAATCTGATTGGGGGGGGGGAGTTGGTTCCAGAGTTGGGGGATGAAGTGGCTGTAGGAGCGTTTGCAGGCGGTTTCTGACAAGAGAGACCTTCCTGGGGGGATGCATAGGCGTTTCTCCATTTCCGAACGGAGGGAGCGGGTGGGAGTGTACAGGGTCAGCTTGGATTCAATGTAGGCTGGCGTGGTAGCGTAAATTCTTTTATGTGCTATTACCAGGGCCTTGAATTAAGCATCATAAAGCACCTCCATAGGCACCAGAAATATAGTCTTTGAAAACACTGGCCTACATTTCTGACGCCTCATATACTGAAGCTATGATTCTATAAACAGCACCATCGGGTGATTGACACACGATAGGCGGCCATTTTTAAGGTGGCCGCCGACAAAGGCGCCATTTATAGAATCCAGGCCGCTTATAGAATCCTGCCTAGCAGCACCTAGGTGTCTTTAGGCATCGCTTGGTGTCCTAGATGTAGGCACCGATAACATTAGACTAGGCTTTACTTGGTCTAATTTACCAGGGCCTAATTCTGACGCCTAGCAACGCCTAAGTCAACCTTGCCTATTCTTTGCTCCTAACCATGCCTACTTTTCAGGAAGACATTGTTAGAGATCAGAGGGCACCTCGACTTGGGCATTACTAGGCATCCTAAGAGTTCCACGCCAAACTCTTAATTGGTGATAAAAATTTTTTTTTTTGATTTGCTGAAAACTGACGCAGTCATTTACCACGCCAATTAAAAAAAAAATTTGTGCACGGATTCTATATAGAATCTGGCCCTAAATGGATGCATTCTTTGTATATAAAACTAGGTGCTCTTTTATAGAATTATCCTCCACATGTTAATGATTTGATAAATTTGATGTGCTGAGGAAATCATGTTGATGTTCTTGGTATAACAAGTTCTGAAATAAACATATGATTACCAAGTCTTTTTAATAGGCAGCCTGGATGTAGTTGTATTTTTTGAAGGGGGCACAGACAGTTATGTACAATATAAGTTAAAAAAAGGGAGATTTATTAGGGATTTTGATTTGCATTTAAATAATACAATAAAAAAACAATACACTTTGAACAGAAATTCAATAATACCATATATGAATATAATAATATATGAATTTGGGAGGGGGGTGGGGGTTAAATCTTCTTGGTGTATGATATTGAAGATTTTTCAAGTGATGTTGTATTATAATTGTTTGATATTTACTGTACACTTGATGTAAGTTTAAAAATGAATAAAGAAATTAAAAAAAAAATTCAATAATATCTCAACAAATATTCTACTATTATAATAAGGAAACATAATAAACCATCTACAGTCAACCAGTGGAGGGCAGAAGAAACAGAAAAAACCATGGGAAGTTAGAATCAGAAAAAAAACTCAAAAAGAAAATACAAGTAAATACCTACTGCTAATCCATCATAACAGGACCTAAATGTCTAGGAAGTATTGCAAATAAAAATATATATCTGTTATCTTGATAGGATAATAAAAGGGAAACACAGCTGAAATAAGACCCCTAAATCGATAACAGATGAATGAAATGACAAAAATTGATTATGTCTTTGTTGTGCCCAACGTGAGACATCTGGAAACACGTTTATTCTCTCACCCAAAAAACAGAAACATTTCTCAGCCTATAAGTGTCTCAGATTCTTAATTCTGAAGAAAAACCATAGAAATCCTGCAGGGTGGCTCCACTAGTTGACTCCACATCTGAGGTTTCCAAGAGCCCAGAAACATCTAGGATCTTCCCACCTTTTACTGTCTCTACAAGTTCTCTTTGTTAAATATTATTTAATATTTTTTTGAACAGATGGCATGTTGGTTTCTGTAAACTTCAAAGTTGACAAAATTAACATAAAAACATTCTTTAGGTCCAATAATATTTCACCACATTTTTTTTTGCTTATGCTCATGTTAGTGTCTTTAATAAGGGCTTCTGTATTATATTTGAATTTGGCTAATGACAGACTCTGGTCCATTTATATATGATCCTGTGGACGTCAATTGCTGTGTTGTACCCAAACAAAAACTGTGACCCCTGAAGCAGACCTTGTGCCAAAAACATGGATCATGGGATTCAATTTTTGCTACCCTCTGATGAACTCTTGTGGACCTCCCCATTTTTAACATTTTTGAATAAAGTCTTTTTATTAGAACATTAACCCCCTCTTCTATGAAACTGCGATAGAAGTTTTTAGCGCGGTGAGCTGCGCTGAGTGGCCCGCACTGCTCCCAATGCTCATAGAGTTTCTTTGAGTGTCAGGAGCAGCACGGGCCATTCAGCATGGCTCTCTGCGCTAGAAACTGCTATCGCAGTTTCATAAAAGAGGGAGTAAGTAACCTTTTCTAGTGACTTCTCTACTTGTGGAAAGTCCTTGCTTCATCCCTACTCTGAAGGATTTCTATTTCTCATTGTAGGATATTATGCTTCTGGTTTCAGAGCTGGATCAATAATATTTGAAACAGGAAAATTCAGGAGTCTAAGATTTAAATTCCTATTTTTATTTTTCTGCAACAATAATGCCTTAGCCGTCACCAGCTGGGTAACAGTATTTTTCAGGTTTTTAATTGATATTTCCATCATTTCAACCCTTTCACTTTGTTACTGAGATGAAGTCTCAATGCTAGACAAACTAGATGAAAAATTCAGAGAAATAGCAACCACATGAGCAAACCTGGTGTAGACCCTCCAAGGCAGTCCAAACAGCTTCCATGTCAATTTTAGCTGCTCTCACTAATTGCTTGAGGGGAGCCATAGTAAATCGGTTCTTCTCTGGCTGCTAATAAAATAGGCCAGACAGTTGAGAAACCTCCATTACTGGCAGAGTTTCTCCTTACATTGCTGCTGCAGCTAACACTTCCCGGATCAAACTGTTCCCTTGTACAGTAACCTGGATATACTTCTGGGTCCCTCCACTTTCTATAAACCAGATTTCCCATCAATCTCCTTGCACCAGACTTACCTCCAGCAGTGGTCAACCCAGGTCACAAGTACCCTGCAAGATCCCAGAGTAAAACAGATTTTATATTGCTTATCCTAGCAATAAACAGTGGAAATATTTTTTTTTACAGAAAGGTTGGAAGCTGTATAGAACCGTCTCCCAGTAGAAGAAATAAGAGAGAGGATATATCTGAATTTAAGAAAGCAAGGGCTATGTTTAGAGGATTTCTGAGAGAGAGAATGAGACTACTTTGCATCTGAGCGCAGCAGCAGATATAGATGGGCATAAGAACAAAAATACGACTAAAGGTCCATCAAGCCCAATAGCCTGTTCTCACAGGGCCAATCCAGGTCAATAGTACCTGGCCAAAACCTAAAGAGTAGCAACATTCCATGCTATCGATCCAGGGCAAGCAGTGGCTTGCTCATGTCTTTCTCAATAACAGACTATGGACTTTTCCTCCAGGAACTTGTCCAAACCTTTCTTAAAACCAGCTACGCTATCCGCTCTTACACATCCTCTGGCAATGCGTTCCAAAGCTTAACTATTCTTTGAGTGAAAAAAAAAATTCCTCCAATTGGTTTTAAAAATATTTCCCTGTAACTTCATTGAGTGTCCCCCTAGTCTTTGTAATTTTTGACGGAGTGAAAAATCGATCCACTTGTACCCGTTCTACTCTACTCAGGATTTTGTAGACTTCAATCATAGCTCCCCTCAGCCGTCTCTTTTCCAAGATGAAGAGCCCTAACCTTTTTAGTCTTTCCTCGTCTGAGAGGAGTTCCATCCCCTTTATCTCCTCAATACAGAAAAGAACTAATCAGACATTTTCTGATTAATTGGAATTATTTTCTCTCTCTCTCTGCCATCAAGGCCTCCAGCTGGAATCAATATAATCAACAAGCAAGGACCTATCTAGAGCTTTCCAGATAAGGAATGCTATACAGAATTGTCTCTTGACATTGGCAATGTGATTAGTGAAAACTTTAGGTTTTTGATACATATTCATAAAAAGGTAATATGTATTATCTGCATTATATTCTTTATGATAAATTCTATAGGAATAACATTTTCTTATTTTTTATGTGTATTTTTCATACTTTGCATCTGAGTTGTCAAAATCAATGGTACATTCCCATTCAGTAATATCTGCATTAATCATGTTTTTTTCCAGACTCTGCAAAATATAAGATGTGGTGTGCAATAATACAAGCTATACGTTAGCAAAAATGAAATCTGGGAGCTACTTTTCATGTCATAATTCACACTGACTACAGTTAAATCAGAGAATATAAATGTCTAAATGGACATTTTAGGTTTCTCTCTATCCTTTAAATATTTTATGTTTTATGATTTATCCTCCATGCTTTATTTTTCGCAAACAATTACAATTTTGGGGATGTCCACATAAAAAACTCATTCTGTATTCAAGATATAAAATGGTATAATTATGAATTTGTTATGTGCTGATTATACCATTCTACCCTTGTTTAAATATATGCATTGTGACTGGATCATCACAAAACAGCCCTTCCTTTATTTTTATGTTCAAACGATTTTATTGTTAAAAACAGCAGAAACGGACAGATGATAGGAAAGTCAAGTAAGGAACATTGGAGCATCTTCCACAACAAAAGAACAGTCATCAACATTTTATAGGTACATAACGCGTAGTCACCTACCTAACTAATCCACTTAAAGACCTAGTTCCAGAGACACTAACAACACAAACCAGGGCCTTGGACTCTTATGAGCCCTGGAGCAGTCCATCCATCATCCCTCCCTCCACTCGAACCAAGAAACTATAATCAGAGTATAAACGTACAAAACCGTACACCCCCCTCCATCACCCAAAAGCACAGACCTAAAACCAACTGCCCATGGAACCCAACTCCCCCGGAACTAACCCTTCCCCAGGTACTCTCCACCTCTCCCCCATCAACTGCAAACTGCCCAGATTAAGACAACCATCTCAATATAGCACTAAGGCCGTTTGGGTGCAAGGACTGCAAATAGGGTTCACAGATGTTCAGGAACAAAAGCTTTCTCTTCCATGACCTCCCGGCATCCCTTGCCTCCCAGGTAGTCAACTGATGCAACTGGTTCCGCCAGTGCCAGAACGCCGGAGGGTTCTGGATCGTCCATTATTGAAGGATAAATTTATGAGCCAACAGGCTCATCTTCCTACATAGAGTCAGGTGGCCCTGGGGCAAATGGCCGTACTCCTCTGGCAAACCCAGAACCATCTGGGCTGGTGTACTCCTCAGTACTCATCCAATCAGGTTTTCAGGTGTTTGCGGAAAACTTGGAGAGAGCTCAAGTTCCGAAGAGGGGAGGTAAGGTTGTTCCAGAGCTCAGTGATTTTGAAGGGGAGGGAGGATCCTAGCCTTCCTGAACAGGAAATGCCTTTTAGCAAGGGGAAGGAAAGTTTCAGTTTGTGGAGGGGTCTGGTGGTATTAGGGATAGAAAAATTCCAAGTAAGAGGGATAAAGGGAGGGAGGATACTGTGCAGGAACTTGAAAGCTAGACAGGCACATTTAAAGAAGCTGATCAGGTTGGATTGGCAGGATCTCCCCTTGGTAAATCCATGTTGACGGGGATCCCGTAGATTCTCCTCGTTCAGGATCGTATCCAATTGACGTTTGATTAGAGTTTCCATTAGTTTGCTCACTATTGATGTGAGACTCACTGGTCTGTAGTTCGCTGCTTCCATCCTGAATCCTTTTTAGTGGAGTGGAATGACGTTAGCCGTCTTCCAGTCCAACGGGACTCTACCTGTACTAAGGGAGAGATTGAAGAGCATGGATAGCGGTTCCACCAAGATATCACTCAACTCCCTGAGCACCCTGGGGTGTAGGTTGTCAGGCCCCATTGCCTTGTTAACCTTGAGCTTAGACAGCTCACAGTAGACACTGCTGGGCGTAAACTTGAAATTACTAAACGGGTCTACTGAGCCATCCCTTGTCTGTAGCTGAAGGCCGAGTCCCGGCGCCTCGCGGGTGAAGACTAAGCAGAAGTATTCATTTAACAGTTTGGCTTTTTCCGAGTCTGTTTCTACATAGTTTCCGTCTGGTTTCCTAAGGCGTATTATCACGCCTGTGTTTCTATTTCTGTCACTGATATACCTGAAGAAGGATTTATCTCCCTTCTGGATGTTCTTCGCTAGAGACTCCTCCATGCGGAATTTGGCCTCCCTAACTGCTGTTTTGACGACTCTTGACTTGGCCAGATAGTCTTCTCTAGAGTCCTGCTTCCCTGATTGTTTGTAAGAAATGAATGCTTTTTTCTTCTCTTTGATGAGGTCCGAGATCTCCGCAGTGAACCACTGTGGCTTATTGTTCCTTCGCCGTTTACTTATTGATTTTACATAGCGGTTGGTTGCCTCCTGTATGGTGGCTTTCAGAGTCGACCACATTTCTTCCACGTTATCGGTTTCTGCTTGGTTTTGCAGCGCCTGATGAAGGAAATCTCCCATGTCTTCGAAGTTTGTGTCCTTGAATTGAGTTTGAGGACCTTGGTCAGTGTGGTAGATTTAGTGAAACCTTTCCTGAGATTGAACCATACCATGTTGTGGTCACTGGAGGCCAACGTGTCGCCCATCGAGACCTCTGTGACACTTTCTCCATTGGTAAGTATCAGGTCCAGTATTGCCTGATCCCTTGTTGACGCCAATACCAGTTGCCTAAATCTTGCTCCCTTCATAGAGTTTAATAGCCTCCTGCTGCTGCTGGAAGCAGAGGAAAGTGTGTCCCAATCCACATCAGGCATGTTGATTGATAGTCTGATCATCCTGGGTGATCTAAACCTGTACTTGGAAATGCACGAGGACTCCAAAATCCATTTCTTTAAAAGTCTACTAGAACAATATCACTACTCTCATATAAATTAACAATATCTTATGGTTCTGTGATTTTAAGTTATATATATTCTTGTTTTTGCCATTTGACCACAATATATAAATTTTCCTTTTTAGTTATTTTGTCCCCTGAAGAAGGCAGTTTTTCTGCCAAAACTAGGATCCTTGTTTGGACTATGTTTATATAAATAGATTTTGTTTTGGTTGTGTAAAACATCAGCCTTGCACTTTTTTCTTTGTGCTGTCTGCTATATTGAGCAAAGTCAGTCTCCCTTTCTTTTGTGTTTGGCTTTGTAACTTCTATCTCCAGATCATTTATAAATACGTTAAATAGCACAGATCCTAAAACAAACCCTTAGGGCATTCCTCTAGTGGCCCTTTCTCATGTGGATAATAGAATTTTCAGTCCTTCTATTTGTTTCCGGTCTTTTAACCAGTTTAATTTCTACAAAGGTGCATTGCTTCCTATCCATGACTCTTCAATTCCTAAGAAGCCTTTTATTAGGGACTTTGTCAAACATGTTTTGAAAATCTAAAAATACTATTGGCCTAACCCTAAATATCAGGGGTAGGGAATTCCGGTCCTCGAAAGCCGTATTCCAGTCGGGTTTTCAGGATTTCCCCAATGAATATGCATTGAAAGCAGTGCATGCAAATAGATCTCATAAACATTCATTGGGGAAATCCTGAAAAACGACTGGACTACGGCTCTCGAGGACCCGGAGTTCCCTACCCCTGCTATATATGGTCAATTAGCACTAATAATTGGATGGCAATAATTATGTTAATTGTCATTAAATAAAATTTACGTGCCCGTTTTTAGTGCCAGGATCCGCACATAAATTTGACATGCAAATCCCATGAGAGGGGCATGGGTGGATCAGGGGCTTACTTAGAATTAATGTACATTTTGATAGTATAAAGGAGATCTGCACAGAATTTAGGCATGAGAATTTGCACCAGGTTATACTGAGCGTATATCCTCGCGCCTAAAAGTTGGCATGGATCCCAGCACTAAATACCATTTTAGAAAAGGTGCCTGACTCTGAACGCCATTTGTAGAATAGAGATTTGTGCAAAATTTTATCGATGCTGATTTTTTTTTTGGCACCATTTATAGAACTGAATCCTATGTCAACTAGCTCATCATTATTTATGACATTCTTGTTGCTTGTGAGTAACAATAAAAAAGGATAGTTAAAGGATGAGTGCAAATTCCAAATTACGGTTAAGTGGAGTGGGGGATGGGGGATGTGACAGTATCTTCAGCAGTCATCAAAGCATGAGCCAAGTGAACTATATATAGGACAGCATAAGAAGTGCTGAAGCCCCTCTTATCAACATGATAATAAGAACAATATTATATTATATTGCACTCTAAGACTACTTTAAAAATACCATTAAATCAGCACAAACCAGAACTTATTTCCTGTGCATTTTTCAAAGTGAGCCACATTGACTATGAGTAATCTGTTAATCTGTTCTTTGCCTAGCAATTCATCAAAGTGACAGGTTCATTCCATCCCTAATACATAATATCTTCATTTACTGTATGTTTTATTGGAACTTTCTTTTTTTTTTGCTTGCACTGAGATTTAGAAAAGCAGAAGCAAATTTATAAAATATCATGTTTATTTGTACTTGTTTCCATGATCCAGAATACCACAGCCAAGTCAAAGCAATCCATCAGTGCAGGATTACTAATGCAAATGAAAAGACTTTCCTCAGCATAAACAATTTCAATCTTTAGGAGGCAATTTTCAAAACAATAAAGGCAAGTGCAATGCCCATAGATACTTCCCTCTTTGAATGGAAGATTAAGTTCTTACTTTGCTAATCTTTCTGTTATGACAAAGGATTCTGTACCATAGCTGTTGCTCCCCATTAGTCGCAAACCTGCACAAGGATGTCACTCAGAAACTCTGAACTCTTCTCCTTCTGCAGTGGACAACAGCTCCCTCTTCAGTCAGTACCAAAGCACTTGAACTCCACTGAAACAGAAGAAAAGAGAAGGAGGGTCAAGGTGAATGTCCCTGGTGATGAATCATATTCTGCTCTGTAACTTATGAGAAAGGAACAATGATTAGCAACAATTAACAATCAACATTGAACAATGAATTAAGCACATGAGTAGCTAGGAGCCAACCTGGTAAGTGCAACTAATAGGAGCCATAAAACTCCCAAAGGAGAAAGGGAAATGGTGCCTTCATATTTCTGTAGTTTTATCTCTGCTAAATTTTAGAAACAGAAGAAGAGGTCCCAACACAGACCCCGGCAATGTCCGAGGCAGAAATTAGGTGAATCAAAGGTCCGTACAGGGTGTGCTGTGATGTGCTGTGCAGAATCCTATGTCTTACAACAGAAAGAAGATTAGCAAGGTTAGAACCTAATTTTCCGTTTTGTAGCAAAGACATAGGATTCTGTACAATAGCTGACATACCAAAGCAGTGCCAGATGTCTAGGGAGGGACAGATTAACCTGCCTGTAGTACCAAGGACCCAAAAGTGGCATCTTTTGAAGCCACTACATCCACTCTGTAGAACCTTGTAAAGGTGTGAAAAGTAGACCAAATAGCTGCTTTACAATTTTAATCAGACAAAATAGCCTGGTACTCTGCCCAGGAAGCAGCCACACCTCTAGTCAAATGTACTGTGATTGAGATAGGGGCTGTTTACTGCAGGCAAAGTAGGAAGATGAAATTGGCATGCAAATCTATCTAGCAATCAAAGCCTTGAAAGCTGGCTTGCCTCGTCTTGACTGGCTGGTCAGCACAAAATGGTGGTCGGATAGCTGGGAATCATTTGTCCTCTCTAGGTAGTGAAGTAGGACTCTACGCACATCTAACCTCTGCAAAATTCAGTCCTGTTTTTGCCAGATCCTTAGGGTGAAAGGAAGGTAAACAAATATCCTAATTGACATGGAAGGCAAAAACCACCTTCAGTAGAAAGGAAGGCACCATCTGCACAGAAACACCAGACTCCATAAACCTGAGGAAAGGTTCTCTACAGGAAAGGGCCTATATCGCTGAGATCCGCCTTGCCGAGACTATGGCAGCTAAAAACACAGTCTTAATCATAAGGTAGGGGCTGATACAGAGCCCTAGATAGACCCTTCAGAACAATATTAAGGTCCCAAGACAGGAACAGCCTACGCAGTGGGGAATTCAATCATGAGTGCCCCCTCAAAAACCGAGTGACGAATAGGTGAGATGCCAGCGACTGCACACCTTTTCAAGCCCAAAAGCATGAGAGGCCAGCTACTTGTATCTTGAGAGATGAAACCATTAGGCCCTTTGCAGTAATGCTAGAATCACCAGGATGGGAGCCTTCTCAGACTCCACCTGTCCTTGACGTACCATAACTGGAAAGTCTTCCAGGTCTTTACATAAGCCACAAATGTCATAGGCTTATTTGGTCTTATGTCATGGCACTTGAGTGCATGGCCCTAACTCAGAAGGGTTACTTTGAGGTTGGTGTTATAATTCTTCTTAGAGCAAAGTGCTCTGGATTCTCCATAGCAACTGGACTCGTGCTCTTCAACATATTCATAAACGATCTGGAAATGGGTACGACGAGTGAGGTGATTAAATTTGCAAATGATACGAAGTTATTCAGAGTTGTGAAGACACAGGGGAAATTGTGAAGACCTGCAACAGGACATAAACACACTCAAGAAATGGGCAGCGACATAGCAAATGAGGTTCAACGTGGATAAGTATAAGGTAATGCATGTCGGTATCAGAAATCCCATACACGAATACACGATGTCCGGGGCGGTACTTGGCGAGACCACCCAGGAAAGAGACTTGGGAGTACTGGTCGACAAGACGATGAAGCCGTCTATGCAATGTGCTGCAGCAGCGAAAAAGGCGAACAGAATGCTAGGAATGATTAAAAAGGGGATCACAAACAGATCAGAGAAAGTTATTATGCCACTGTACCAGGCCATGGTGTGCCCTCACCTGGAATACTGCGTCCAGCACTGGTCGCTGTACATGAAGAAGGACACGGTACTACTCAAAATGGTCCGGAGAAGAGCAACTAAAATGGTTAAGGGGTTGGAGGAGTTGCTGTACAGTGAGAGCTTGAAGCTCCCGCCCCTTTCTCCCATCCATTGTGGCATGTGGAACACAGCCTCTCCTCAGCCGTTAAATCTGCACAAAAAATGCAGGAATGAGGGCTAGATTGGCTTGGGGCATCCATTGCAGATGATCCCTAGGCAAAATGAGGGATATTGAAGCAGAAAGAAGCACTTTGAAAAAAAAAATTGCTAAAAATCCAAGATGGCCATTGCCAGAAAATTTGCACCAAAAATGGCTCATGGGAGCTTAACTGAAAAATAAAAAAATGTTGAAAAAGGGATTTTAGAGGTGGGGGAACCTGACTCTAACCCCAGAAACCCTCAAATCTGCCTTTTTAAGCCCCCCCCCCTCTGATTTTCCCCTTTAGGAATAATGGGAGTACTCACTGTGACTTCTGGTGCCTGTCAACTTGCAAAAGCCTGCCTGCAGGGAAAGGATTTCTGCCTTAGAACATAACAGGAACAAGGCCACCATTGGAGATCTTCAGGCTGCTGGTCGGGCGGCCCTGACCAAGGACTCCCACTCCCGACAATCCACATGAGATGTTAGGGGGAAAAACTTTGCAGCCGGCTCCATGATACTCAGAAGGTTGTTACACAGGGGCCTCACAGCCTGCGCTCAAGCCTCTGATAAATTAGCAGGTGAGCAAGCTTCTGGGGGAATGGACCCCCCCAAGCTCCTGAAGGAACATAAAGCAGGCTGGCCTTAAATGTACTCCAGGAGATTAGCCAGGGAGCAGCAATCTGTCTACATGGGACTATGTCCTTTTCCCAGAATAAGCCCGAGAAGGAGATCTCCGAGCACCGAAGGTATGCAGGAAAATGAGACGAGACGGCAAAAATACTCAAAAATAAAGCAGATCAGATCAGAACACACCTGCTTTCGCTAGCAAAAGGAAAAACTGAAGAGGGGGCTGTTCTCCACTGCAAAAGGGGAGGAGTTTAGAGTTTTTAAGTGATACCCTTCTGCGGATTTGTGACTAATGGGATGCAACAGCTATAGTACAGAATCCTAGTCTTTGCCACAGAAAAACAGTTTAGGGGAAAAGTACCTAGAAAGTTGTGCACCTACGTTTTCTGAGAATATATTTTTGCTGAAAACCAATAGGCACAGTTTTGAAAATGCCATACTAAGCACGCTTTGCCTCACCTGAGCTAATTAAACTTCACCCCACATTATTGATGCTGTGATTGCTGTGTGTACTTTTACCCAGAAAAGAGGAAGCAGTTTTCAGGTAGCCTGTTAAATCCTTTAATGCATGAACAGGTTAAAAAAATGTAGAACATGCTATGCACAGTGAAAATACATTACTCATTAATTTCATTTAGTGTTTATGTAATGGAGCTTAATTACTAATTTACAGTAAGGGTTTGCAGTTACCAAGCAGTAATTACTAAAATGAATGCACAGTAATGCAAAACCATTACATTAACTATTAAGAGCATTCCCAGTGGTTTCCCACTCAGTTAATTCAGAGAAATATTTTATATACATTAACCCCTGGATTCTATAAAGGTCACCCAAATTTGAACACTCAAAATAATTAGTTAATAGGCTCCAATGATATGGTACTAATTATTATTTGGGTGCCGATCTAGCTATGTACTATTCAGTAATAATGGGTGTGTGGCAATGTGAATTGCCTCAGGAGAAGCCATGTCAAGTTGCTGAAGGATTTAATGTTGGAAAATGTAGGATTTGAAGCTGATAAACCATAATCCTAGATGAAAGCATAGAGCCCTGATATACTTTGTGGCCAGTGGAATCCAGGAGACGACAATCTTTTCCTGGGGGAGCATTAGCAGGAAATTTTGATGCTTTTGATTTCTTAATAGCTGACTCTGAGAACATGGAACGGTGGGGGAGTTGAAGCAGGTCACGACCAGGTGCCTCTTTCTCCTGGTATTTTAATTCAAGTCTCTTAGAAACTGTGGAGACTGATAGGAGTTTTACCAGTTAGCCAGTTGTAGGCCTTGTAATATCTGATGTACTGGCAGTGAAATAATTTCCTTTCATGGAGTTTTACAGGACTGAAGGCTAGTTTGAAAATCCTTACTGCCTGTGCGCATGGCAGCCTAATGAAGATTCAGAGTAGAAACCTTTTATAAGAACTTAGGATAAGAAAACTCCTCTGTTGGGACTGGCTGCAAAAGAGGTAAAGAAGGCTGGTCAAGGTTTAATATAAGGACATCATCATGACCTGACCAATCTTTAGGAGAATCTGACTGCACTGGGGATGGACAAATGGGGATGCAGGGACTCCAATTCATTCTCTGAAGAATACCAAAGAGGTGAAGGAAGCCATAAAAGAAAAGAAGGACTCCTTTAAAACATGGAAACGCACAAAAACAACCGAAGCTTGATCAGAAGAAATGTCACAAGGCGGTGAGGGATGCCAAAAAGGACTATGAGGAGAAAATAGTGCAAGAGGCCAAAAATTTAAAGCCCTTCTTTAGATACATAAAAGTAAAAAACCTGCAAAAGAGGCGGTGGAACCGCTGGATGACCAGGGAAGAAAAGGGTACATCAAGGAAGACAAACAAATTGCAGATAGACTAAATTCCTTCTTTGCGTCTGTCTTTACGAAGGAGGACACTGCAACAATTCCAGAAGCAGTGAAAGTGTTCAAAGGAGTAACAGAGGACAGTCTCACCACAGTAGAAGTGGACTTGGACCAGATTTACCGCCAGATCGACAAACTCAAAAGTGACAAATCTCCTGGACCAGACGGAATTCATCCGAGAGTCTTGAAAGAGCCAAAAGTAGAAATTGGAGAACTATTGCAAAAACTTGCCAACCTGTCAATCAAAACAGGACAGATACCGGCCGACTGGAAGATAGTGAACATCACGCCGATATTTCAAAAAGGATCGAGAGGACTGCCAGGCAACTATAGACCCGTGAGTCTCACGTCAGTTCCTGGGAAGATGGTTGAGGCACTGATTAAGGATAGCCTAATCCGCACATGACTTGATGAGAGCCAGCCAACATGGATTCAGGAAAGGGAAGTCATGTTTGACGAACCTACTTCAATTTTTTGAGACAGTAAACAGACATGATATGATCGAGACCTTCAAAATACTGAAAGGAATCGACAAAATAGAGCAGAAAAAATTATTTACATTGTCCAATTTGACACGGACTAGAGGACACAGAATGAAGCTAAGGGGGGACAAGTTCAGGACTAATATCAGGAAGTTCTGCTTCACTCAGAGAGTGGTTGACACCTGGAATGCTCTCCCAGAGGAGGTTATTGCGGAATTGACCATCCTAGGATTCAAAAGCAAACTAGATGCACATCTCCTTACGAGAGGCATAGAAGGATATGGATGAGTGAAAATTACGCCAGGTGTACACCTGGCAGGGCCTCCGCGTGTGTGTATCGCCGGACTAGATGGACCAAAGGTCTGATCCGGAAATGGCGCTTCTTATGTTCTTACAAATAGATAATGGAGAACCGGTGGGTATTATATACTTGGATTTCCAGAAAACGTTCGACAAGGTTCCACATGTAAGACTTCTCAGGAAACTGCAAGGCGTTTATAAAATTATCATATAACCAGATAGTGAGGAAAACCAAAAAGAGCCAAAGAAGACAAACTGCCACAAGTACATTAAAATAAAAACATACATTTTGAAGAATCAACACGTATTGTCGACTATTTTAATTGATCAATAGGCTTAATCAGTGCAGATATTGGCATTCAACAGCTCAAAATTGTCTTTAACTGGGCTTAATTGAAAGTAAGGCGCATAACTCAATAAACTCGATTCTATAAAAAGCAGGTACCCAGCCCAAAGTGTCTACACTAAAAGTGGGTGTGGTTAGGGGCACTCTTCCTCCTTTCATTCCTCTATCCTGGAACTCTGCGAGACCTGATATTACCAGATCTATCCAAAAGTTTAAATAATCTTTCCCCTCGTTAAAAGGCATTATCTATATTGGAAAATTAGGGAAATCTCTTTACTTTAAAATTACTGAGCTCTGGAATAACTTTCCTGTCTAGCTGCATAACTTGGGCTCTTTCCAATTACAGTGGTACCTTGGATTATGAGCATAATCCGTTCCAGCAGCATGCTCGTAATCCAAATGCTTGTATATCAAAGCAAGTTTCCCCATAGGAAGTAAGAGAAACTTGCTTTGATATGTTCCCACCCCAAACCTTCCCTCCCCCCCTGAGAACCGGCATTGCTCCCCCCGAAGGCCCTCCCCCCCACGATCCGGCATCCCCCCGCCGCTACCTGAGATCCCCCAACCCACCCGAACCCTTTTCTTACTTCTCTCCGCATCGGCATCGCCGGCATCAGCATGTCCTGTGCCCAAAAATCTTCTTCCTGTGCCGGGCCTTGAGCATGTGCGCATGCTGAAGGCCTGAGAGTTCACGTTCAACGTGCACAGGACATGCTGATGCCGATGCGGAGGGAAGTAAGAAGAGGGTTCGGGTGGGTTGGAGGATCTCAGGTGGCGGCGGGGAGTGCCCGATGGTGGCGGGGGGGGGGGGGTGCATGATGTAGGCGGAGGGGTGCCGGGTCACGGGGGGGAGGGTGCTGGTTCTCGGGGGGGGGGGGGGGGGCGCTCGTAGAGCGAGGCAAGCTCGGTATACGAGGCACCAAATTTGCAAATGTTTTGCTCGTCTTGCAAAACACTCGCAAACCGGTGCACTCGTAAACCAAGGTACCACTGTAGTTCGAAAACGTGGCTATTTTCAAAAATGTAAATTCCGCTGCTCTCTATATAATCACTCATTCTTATTATATTTTCCTTTCTTCATAACTCTTTTAAGCCGTGCCGAGCTCTATCCTTATAGAGAAGATGCAGTATATAAACTTAAGGTTTAGTTTAGTTTGGCGGATCACAGGTGTGTTTTTGAGTTAGGCCTCTTTTTGTGAATTAGGTGCCATTAGGCTCTGATATCTGCACCTAACTTTAGGTGAAGAAAACTCTGGATAAATATGGTGCGCCTAAATGTTAGGATGCTGAGCGCCACATAAGCACACTTAGGCAGTGCTAAGCGGGATTCTATTAAGGGCGCCTACGTTTTATAGCATTAGTGCCAATATTAGCGCCTAACTTTAGGCGGACTTTATAGAACCAGGGTCAAAATGTCCAATGAACATGCATAAGAACATAAGCAATGCCTCCGCTGGGTCAGACCCGAGGTCCATCGCGCCCAGCAGTCCGCTCACGCGGCGGCCCAACAGGTCCAGGACCTGTGCAGTAAATTTCTATCTATACCCCTCTATCCCCTTTTCCAGCAGGAAGTTGTCCAATCCTTTCTTGAACCCCAGTACCGTACTCTGCCCTATTATGCTCTCTGGAAGCACATTGGCTAAGGCTCTTAACATTTGCATCTCCTCTTCCTATAGGCTAAGGCTCTTTGCACCTGCATTGTGATGTCATAGAGCTTTATGGTTATAGAAACCTAGAAACATGATGGCAGATAAAGGCCAAATGGTCCATCCGCAGCATCCACTATCTCCTCCTCTCCCATAAGAACATAAGCAATGCCTCCGCTGGGTCAGACCTGAGGTCCATCGTGCCCAACAGGTCCAGGACCTGTGCAGTAAATTTCTATCTATACCCCTCTATCCCCTTTTCCAGCAGGAAATTGTCCAATCCTTTCTTGAAACCCAGTACCGTACTCTGCCCTATAACGTCCTCTGGAAGCGCATTCCAGGTGTCCACCACACGTTGGGTAAAAAAGAACTTCCTAGTATTTGTTTTGAATCTGTCTCCTATCAACTTTTCCGAATGCCCTCTTGTTTTTTTTATGTTCTGAAAGTTTGAAGAATCTGTCCCTCTCTACTCTCTCTATGCCCTTCATGATCTTGTAAGTCTCTATCATATCCCCTCTTAATCTTCTCTTTTCCAGGGAAAAGAGTCCCAGTTTTTCCAATCTCTCAGCGTATGAAAGGCTTTCCATCCCCTTAATCAGTCGTGTCGCTCTCCTCTGAACTCTCTCGAGTATCGCCATATCCTTCTTAAGGTACGGTGACCAATACTGGACGCAGTACTCAAGATGTGGATGCGCCATTGCCCGGTACAGCGGCAGGATAACTTCTTTCGTTCTGGTTGTAATGCCCTTCTTGATTATACCTAGCATTCTATTCGCTCTCTTAGCGGCCGCTGCGCACTGTGCCGTCGGCTTCATTGTCATGTCCACCATCACCCCCAAGTCGAATCCCACAAAATAGGAAAGGCAATAGTGGAGCAAAGACTCGGCTGTATTTCAGCGAGAGGGCCTGCGTCAGACATTTCAGTTGCCAATATCCGTATCATGGAGTGTCTATCTCTACACTGAAGAGTAGAAATGTAGCTGCAATGAACACAGATTTATTTAATGCACTTGTTTTATAACATTTACCCCCATAATGGATAAATTTTAAAAATTTGAAAATGAGCACTGTTTGCTCAAACTTTATTCTACTATATCTATATTAAAACTTAAGGGCCTCTTCTATCAAGCAGTTTTTAGCGCAGAGAGCCGCGCCGAATGGCCCACGCTGGCCATAGGAGCTCTGTGAGCATCGGGAGTTGCACGGCTCGCCGCGCTACAAACTGCTAGCGCAGTTTGATAGAAGAGGCCCTAAGAAGGTTGCACAAAGCATAGTCCATATGGTTCATAGACAACCCCGCGAAAGACAAAGGCGCGCGCCGACAACTGGAGCGCAAGACGGAGGCGCGCGCCAAAGAAAATTACAGTTTTTAGGGGATCCGACGGGGGGTTTTGTTGGGGAGCCCCCCCCCAGTTTACTTAATAGAGATCACGCCGGCGTTATGGGGGGCTTGGGGGGTTGTAACCGTCCACATTTTACTGTAAACTTAACTTTTTCCCTAAAAACAGGGAAAAAGTGAAGTTTTCAGTAAAATGTGGGGGGTTACAACCCCCCAAACGCCCCACAACGCCCCCACAACACGGCGCAATCTCTATTAAGTAAAGTGGGGGGGTTCCCCCCCACGCCCCCCGTCGGAGCCCTAAAAACAGTAATTTTCTGCGGCGCGCGCCCCCACACTGCGCTCAATTGTCTGGGCGCGCCTTTGTCCCGGCGCGCTTTTGACCTGACACCGTCCATATAGCCATAAAAAGGCAAAACATTCTTAAAATTCTATGAGTTAAAATGAAGAGTTCAGATTAAATATGGTTTTCATTTAATATTTTCAAGCATTTGAACAGATTTATTGTCTTAACCATAAGCCACATCTTACCGTGGGTTGGAGCGAGAAAGTGGGTGCATCTCATTCTGATAGTGATGTCCCTGACTGACAGGCTGTGAAAATCAGAAGAAACAGCAGTGAGAAAATGACTTTGCATGGCTTCTTTAACACGCTAAAATGAATCTTTCTGAGGCAAATCATTCTGGACATCAGAGTTATTTTTTTACTACTCAATATATATATTAGATTTCCAAGCAACTTGCCATTGAAGCAAGATTAAAAAATGTATTCAACTTCTAATTAAATAAATTTTCAGCAACAAGCATGCAATATTTCTTTAGGCCATACATATAAAATCTAAAGAATTCCATTCTAAATATTAACAGAAGAGCTCCTTTCAGCTAAAGCCACACTCTTAACTGGACAATACCGCTGAATATTACCGTACTCTGATCAGCCATTTTTTAAATGAGCTGGAGAGAGGAGTTGCAAGGGTGAGTTGGGGGAGGAGCTGGCAATTAAGGGGTGCTAGCAACATTCGTTGCCAGTGCCTACGTAGCTAAGCGACCATATATGATGTCATAAATAGCAGTCCTAACTTTAATCATTTAGCTGTGTGGGTGCCAGCAATATTAGCTCCCCCCCCCAATCTGTTTAGCTTCCAACTCCAGGTGTAGGGGCTGGAAGAGGATAGGACTATGGGAGGGTATCACTGTTGTGCCTTGGGCTGGAATTGATGTGTGGAGGATTGCCAGTGAATGGGAGGACTTAGATGGGGATTGATCCCAACAAGGGTGGGGTGAGGTGGGGATTTGAGAGCAGAGTTGATCAGATGTTATTGGAGGTGTTAGGAGGGGGATAAAGAGATTATGTAGTGAGCCTGGTAAGCTCTTTTCCAGTAAATAGGTGAGACATTCTAGACCAGGGGTGTCCAACCTTTTGGCTTCCCTAGGCCGCATTGGCCGAGAAAAATGTTTCTAGGGCCTCACAAACGCTGCAGCAAGACAGAGGAAGGAGCCGGCAAGACGGTAAACACCCGGGGGCAGCAGAAGAAAACACTGGATCGCCTTCGACCAGGGCCGCACAAAATACTTCATGGGGCCACATGTGGCCAGAGGGCCACAGGTTGGACATCTCTGTTCTAGACAGATGGGTAGTGTCCCCATGGCCGCGTGCCATCTGCAGAAGGAATCTACTCTGGATTTTTATCTGCGACTCTGCTCTACTTCACTGGACTCCTGAGCCACTAAATAAATGTGAAACCACTAAATAAATGTGAAGTAGAGGCACCTATGGCAATCAAGTTCAGCAGCAATCTATTGTGGCCACCATGGACCCCAGGAATTGAAGATAGTCCCATGCCGAAGGAGCCAGCAGCTCCAGAGGGGAAGAAATCTGGGCACACAGTTTCAGTTGGCGCACTTCTGGTAGATGCAGCCCGCAGCCATGTTGAAGAGAACTCCTAGATATTCCAGTGACTGCGTGGCACTGCCAGCACCACCCACATCACCCGACACTCCAGACAGCACTGGCAACAAACCCCCCCCACACACATCACCCAACACTCCGGATAACACTGGCAACACCCCCCACATCACTCTCTCCTGCCTATAGGGCCACACTCTGTGAATGATGGGCCTTCTCCTTCCCATTGCATGTTGGAATGCAGTGGGAGGGGCCTAGGACCTGATTTGCTCAGCATCGCAATGTCACAATGTCGTGGGATGTTGGGGGGGAGGAGTGTAGTGCTGGGGCTCTCTGTGGAGGGGGCTGGGGGATCGGTGTCTGGGAGGGAGATAGGAATCTCCCTGCAAGTTCAGCTGATCCTAGCAGGAATCCCTGAAATTAGCTCAGCTGATGGGGATTCCTCTGCCCCGATCAGCTGATGGAAAGCCCTCAATATGTTGTTTTTTTCCCCCCATCTCTTGATGGTGGGAGGAGGTCGGTGACCACTGGGGGAGTAAGGGGGGATCATGCCTTAATCTCTCCAATGGTCATCTAGTCAGTTTGGGCAGCTTTGAGGCACTTAGATGCAACTAAAACAGGTCTAACTGCTGTCGACTAAGTTCCCTCTCGGAAAGCTTTGATTATCGCAGTATGGCAGTACTTCCAGCTTTAGGCCTGCCTGATTTGCACCCATAACACTCCTCCCAACATGCCTCTTTGAGGTTTGGATGCACAGCAGCTTAGAAATGCTGCTGCACGTCCAGAAAGTTGGTTTTGATTATCGGCACTTGGGAAGTCCCTGCTATTAGGATGTCGAAGTGCCGACTTAGGCAGGTTTTTGGACGTTTTAAAGTTTTGATTATGTCCCCCGTAGTCAATTCCCCACCATAACCACTTCAGTGTCCTGAGCATCCTTCAGTACAACCCCTCCCCCCCTCACTAGGGAGGGAAGTACTCTTGCTAACTTGAACTACCAGTGAGTCCACCTGGATGAATAATTACTGAAACTCTGGAGTCATGGGATAAAGATATGTCATTGTCTTGGCTCCTTTTAAGGAGCCCTTTTGGGCCTCCCAATGCTCTGTTAAAGAAATAAGGTCTGGATACGATGGAAAATATGAAATTTGCTTTTGTGAAGCACTCATAATTGAGCAATGTGCTGCCACTGCCTAATGCGGTTCCAGATTCAGTTCCCTCAATGCCTCTGGAATAAGCTTTAATAACACTGATGCTTTGAAGAGGCAGTTCACTTTTGGATCTTCCCTTTGCTCAAGGGTAACTACCAGCTCCTGGGATCTAGCGTTTGCCTGGGACTCAGAATGCCCTAGGAGGGAAGTTCACTGTGAGACAGTAATGGTATGGAATCTGACTTCCAGTCTCCCTAGACTGGCTCTTGTCCAACCACTTCTGCTGTCAAAAGCAGACTGGGAGAGACCACGTCCTCTCAGCCAAGGAAGGAGAAACCTGACAGTTTCAATAGGCTTTCCATTTCAAACTTACAAACTCTGGGATAAATTCCTGACTAGAGACCCCCCTGAGGTACCCATCCGGTTCTCACTCTGTCTTTGTCTGGGCTCTGCAGTGTTCACATACCTGCGCTGTGCCCTCGCTCCTTCCCAAGACTCCAGGGGGCTTTTTTTTCCCATAGAAGGGGCCTTTTGTGATCTCCCAGCCTTACTGGTACTGGATGGGGCTAAGCCCAAAGCTCCCACCCCTCCCTCACGTGTCCCTTGGCACGTGGCGCATGGCTGCTGTTCAGTTGGCCATACATCACAAATCTGGCATAATTCAGGGGTATCTCCACTAGAGGACATCTCTAATGTTTTCCTGTCAAATTGAGGGTTTTTGAGGCAGATGGAGGCTTTTTATTCAAATCAGGAAAATCCAAGATGGCCACTACTAAAACGTAGTTGTGGCAAAAATGACCCTAAGAAACCCCACCCACGGGTCAAATAATACTGGGAGGAGGAAGTTTGAGATAGGTGACCCTAAATACAGCCCCAGAAAACCTTAAAACTGACCCCCACCAGATTTTCCCATAGGCTTATATAGGGAATTCTTGACACAAAAGCTGGGAGAGGACACTGCCTTACTTTAGCCATCCAGGTCCACATGATGAAATATTTGGGCTGCCAGTTAAATCCAAAATCTGACCGAGATGTCAACTTCCATGGATCCACACACAAGTGGGGGGAGGGACTTATGCAGCTGGCACTCGTTAAGCCCTGCTGGACCAAAAACCAAGGACCAGTCTGAGCTCAAGCACCTGATGAATCGGGATGTGAGCTAGCTTCAAGGGGAACATACCCCAAGTTCAAAAGGTTCAAGCTTGCGGAGTAGATACGAACCCGAAGGTTACCATGCCAGCAGCAGACTTCTGATATAGAGTCTGTGTCCTCTCCCAGGCAGAACAGCCCCTAGGGTCACCAGTGGTCCTCTCCAGCATCAAAAACCTCGGACTCAGAGAAACAAAAAACACAAAAAATAATAAATGATCAGAGAAGATCAGAAACACCTTTCTCAACTCACTGGTAGAAGGAAAAACTGAAGGAGCTCCACAGCAGTGGAGAAGGAGGCGGAGCTGAAGAATATAAATTTCATTCTCCTATAACCAACTCATGAGTATGGGATATTCACCTATTGTCAGGGCTCGTATACTCTGTGCAACAGAAATTACATTCAAGAAATGCATGGCATGCTAAAGGTAAAGATATCCTATACAGCCATATGGTGGTGCCATTGCTGCATTTTATGCTTAAGGTTGCAAACACTTTAAAGTAAATAAACAGTTTTAAAAAATACCTAGATTTTTCTTTGTCTGGTAATTATCATTGTTTTAAGAAAAATAAGTAAAAATGAAGATTTGATAATAGTATTGTGATAATACTAATAGTTTAATGGCCAATAAACATACTATTGTTTTAAATATTTTTAACAAAGAATGTAAAATTGCCTGCTTTCAAGGCTGGTAACAGCCAGGATGCATTTCGTATAAAACACTTGAGCATCCATCCCATGGTGGTTATTTTAGAAGGCCTATTTGTGATTTACAGTATATGAGGACTGTTGAAAAAGTATCAGACCTTAATTTTTCCTGCGTAAACAAATAAAGCTAGGGAAGCGTGGTTTGGTGCACGTATGTAGGCGACCCTAATGCACATGCTTGAATTTTTTCCCACACACAGAAGCTGTCATTCACTGGCAGACCGCCGATGAGTGAGGAAGTGTAAGTGGCAAAATGACAGAAAAAGTTGAACAACGCTACTGCATTAAATTTGGTGTAAAGAACATAAGAACATAAGAAGTTGCCTCCACTGGGTCAGACCAGAGGTCCATCTCGCCCAGCGGTCCGCACCCGCGGCGGCCCATCAGGTCCACGACCTGTGAAGTGGTTTCTGAACACCTCTACAACCTACCTCAAGTTCTATCTGTACCCCTCTATCCCCTTGTCCTCCAGGAACCTATCCAAACCTTTCTTGAACCCCTGTACAGAGTTCTGGCTTATCACCTCCTCCGGAAGCCTGTTCCATGTGTCCACCACCCTCTGGGTAAAAAAGAACTTCCTAGCATTTGTTCTAAACCTGTCCCCTTTCAATTTCTTCGAGTGACCCCTAGTGTTTGTGGCCCCCCACAGTTTGAAGAATCTGTCCTTATTTACTCTCTCTATGCCCTTAAGGATTTTGAAGGTTTCTATCATGTCCCCTCTAAGTCTCCTCTTCTCCAGGGAGAACAGACCCAGCATTTTTAACCTGTCAGCGTATGAAAAATTTTCCATACCTTTTATCAGTTTAGTCGCCCTCCTCTGCACTCCCTCGAGTACTGCCATGTCCTTCTTGTGGTACGGCGCCCAGTACTGCACACAGTACTCCAGGTGCGGGCGCACCATTGCGCGATATAGCGGCATGATGACTTCTTTCGTCCTGGTTGTGATACCCTTTTTGATGATGCCCAGCATTCTGTTTGCTTTCTTTGAGGCTGTCGCACACTGCGCCGATGGTTTCAGTGATGTGTCTACCATCACCCCCAGGTCCCTTTCAAGGTTACTCACCCCTAGTAGTGTTCCCCCCATTTTGTAGCTGAACATCGGGTTCTTTTTCCCTACATGCATGACCTTGCATTTCTGTACGTTAAAACTCATTTGCCACTTATTTGCCCAGTCTTCCAGTCTCGTTAGGTCCCTTTGCAGGTCTTCACAGTCTTCCGTGTTTCTAACCCTGCTGCAGAGTTTGGTGTCATCAGCAAATTTTATAACCTCACATTTTGTTCCCGTCTCCAGATCGTTTATAAATATATTGAACAGTAGAGGTCCCAGCACCGACCCCTGCGGAACTCCGCTCGTGACCCATTGCCAGTCTGAGTATTGGCCTTTTATTCCAACCCTCTGTTTCCTGCCTGCCAACCAGTGTTTGATCCATCGGTAGATATCCCCTTGCACCCCGTGATTCCACAGCTTTTTATGTAGCCGTTCGTGAGGTACCTTGTCGAAGGCTTTTTGGAAGTCAAGGTAAATGATGTCTATGGATTCCCCCTTATCCATCTGGCTGTTTATTCCCTCAAAGAAGTGCAGCAAGTTCGTGAGGCACGACCTTCCCTTGCTGAAGCCATGCTGGCTCGCCCTCAGTTGTCCATTGTTTTCTATGTGTTCACAGATTGCATCCTTTACCATTGCTTCCATCATCTTTCCCGGAACCGAGGTCAAGCTCACAGGCCTGTAGTTTCCCGGGTCACCCCTTGATCCCTTCTTGAAGATGGGCGTGACATTTGCTATTTTCCAGTCTTCTGGGATCTCCCCAGTTTTTAGGGAGAGGTTACATATTTGTTGAAGTGTCTCTGCTATTTCGTTTCTCAGTTCTTTTAGTACCCTTGGGTGGATGCCGTCCGGGCCTGGTGATTTGTCGCTCTTTAGTCTGTCTATCTGTCTGAGGACATCCTCTTTACTTACCTCTAGTTGAATCAGTCTTTCGTCGTGTTCTCCGTTTATAAACACCTCGGGTTCTGGGATATTGGATGTGTCCTCTCTGGTGAAGACTGACGAGAAGAAATTGTTTAACCTGTCAGCTATCTCTTTTTCTTCCTTTATCGCTCCTTTCCTGTCTCCATCATCCAGTGGTCCCACTTCCTCTCTGGCTGATTGTTTCCCTTTCACATACCTGAAGAAGGGTTTGAAGTTTCTTGCTTCTCCTGCCAGTCTTTCCTCATATTCTCTCTTTGCTTTCTTGACCTCTTGATGGCATTTTTTCTGGTGTCTTTTGTGTTCTTCCTGGTTTTCCTTTGTTGGTTCCTTTTTCCATTTCTTGAAGGATGCTTTCTTGTCGCTTATCGCCTTTTTAGCTGCAGTTGTTATCCATGCTGGGTTTCTAGTTCGATTTTTTTTGCACCCTTTCCTAAACCTTGGGACGTACAGGTCTTGTGCCTCGAGCACTGTGTCTTTAAGCAGTGTCCAGGCTTCCTTTACGGTCTTCACCTTCCCTGAGCTGTTTCTGAGCTTTTTCCCTACCATTTTCCTCATGTCCTTGTAGTTTCCTTTTCTGAAGTTAAGTGCTGTCGTTGTGGTTCTTTTCACCTTTGGTGTTCCCATGTTTAATTTGTACTGGATCATGTTGTGATCGCTGTTCCCTAATGGTGCTAGTACCACCACTTCCTTTGCGGGTCCCTCTAGCCCGTTGAGGATTAGGTCTAGAGTGGCCTCCCCTCGCGTTGGTTCCGTGACTAGCTGCTCCATGAAACAGTCCCTTATCACCTCTAGGAATTTAGTTTCTCTCGTGCAATTTGAGTGTCCAATGTCCCAGTCTATTCCCGGATAGTTGAAGTCTCCCATAACCACCACCCTTCCACTTTTGCACTCCTGCCTCAGTTCGGCCTCCAGGTCCAGGTCGTTAGCTTCTGGTTGTCCTGGTGGGCGATAGTACAGTCCCAATTTGATGTCAGCTCCTTCCCCTCCTGTCAGTTTAACCCATAGTGACTCCAAACTGTCTGCCCTTGTTGTTTCTGTTCTGGATGAAGGAATGGAGTCCTTTATATACAGGGCTACTCCTCCCCCCTTCTTGTGTGCCCTGTCCCTCCTGTAGAGTTTGTACCCTTGCAGGGCCACGTCCCATTTGTTGTCCTCTGACCACCATGTCTCTGTGATTCCTATTATGTCTAGGTCCTTGTTTCTGGCTATAACTTCTAGCTCCCCCATTTTAGTCCTTAGGCTCCTAGCATTTGTGTATAGGCAATTTAAGTCCCAGTTAGTTACCTTTTCTTTAGGATCTACTCTTGATTTGTTGTTCCTGCTGGTCTCCTCACGGGCTGCCTGTGGTGTGTCTAACCCGTCCTCTGCCCGTTTCTTAGTTCTTTGATAGCCCTCTGGTTTCGTCTGTTTCCTCCTTGTCGTGCTTATTTGCTCTAATTTCCTCTCAGGTCCCTGTACTGCATCTTTGGGTTTATGTCCAAAAAGTGTCCATTTTATCTCTGGTCCGCAAACGCCATTTCCTGTTTCAGTATCCTTGCTTGATACTGTGGCCCGGTGTGTCGAGGTCAGATCGACTATCGGCTTTCCCCTCGTTGTCAGTTTAAAGTCATGTCTATGCAGGTCTGGATGTTACGTGCCAGCATCCTCGTCCCAGCCGTGCTCAAATGCAGTCCGTCTCTCCTGTAGAGCTTGTTTTTCCCCATGAAGGTTGACCAGTTTCGTACAAAGAGGAAACCCTCCTCCTCACACCATCGTCTCAGCCATCCATTTGTTGCTTGCAGCTCGGTCTGCCTCCTCGCATCTGCCCTTGGTACTGGCGATTCCCAAGTAGAAATGATCTGCAAGATTCAACAGGCCTTTGGGCCAAAGCAATGGGCACCACACAGATAAAGAAGTGATACAACTGCTTCAGAGATGACCGCACATCAGTGGAGAGTGAAGCACATTCTGGTAGGCCCTCAACATCCAGAAATGAGATCATCATTGACCAAGTGAGAACGCTGGTGATGCAAGATCATCAAATCACCAAAGGGTACTACCAAGAGATCCTGCGTCGCCTTCGTAATGCCGTGAGATGCAAATGGCCAAATCTGTGGGCAGCGGGCAATTGGCAGCTCCATCACGATAAAGCATCTGCCCATTCTTCACATTTGATATGGAGTTTCCTGGCCAAACACAATACACCTGTGATTCCTCAGGCCTCCTACTCTCCCGACAAGGCTCCGTGTGACTTCTGGCTTTTCCCCAAGCTGAAAATGCCCCTGAAAGGGACCAGATTTCAGTCAAGAGAAGACATCATGCAGAATATGATGGACCAGTTGTGAGCAATCTCAAAAGAGATGTTCCATCGCTGCTTCCGATAGTGTCAGAACCGTTGGAAGGCGTGTGTGGCAGCCCTAGAGGACTACTTTGAAGGAGATTAGTATAAGATTGTTGTATATGAATACGAGTATTTTTTATGAATAAAAATCCCCATTCACAGTGGCACCCATAAACCATAAGTAAGGAGACAGATTTCCCACCCTTAGAAAAGCTGATTCCCAAATCCGCCTTCCCTAAGTCCAGGCGTTAAAGATAATTGAGCACAAGGCTACGACCTCAATGTGGTAAAGAGTGTAAATCAGCTTCCCAGATGTAAAGACATTTTTTTTCTGTTTAAAGGAGATACACATCTGTTCTCTTTCCAGCAACATGAGAGCATGAAGGTGATTCTGCCATGTCCAAAATGAAGGAGAGTCTGCAGTGGTCCAAACCTTTAAGATTGCTTTTTTAGCCAGCATCCCAGCCTTTCTGACAAAAAGTCGGTGGGAATGATTATGTAATCGGAAAACCTCATAACTGTCCAAGAGAAAACCTACTGGAGAAAATACGACCAGGGATTGAGCATTTTTCTGGAAATTCTCTCCCTTCCTATACCAAGATTCTGGGTTTCAGGAGTACAGTGGTACCTTGGTTTACGAGCATAATTCATTCTAGAAGCATACTCGTAAACCAAAATACTTGTATATCAAAGCGAGTTTCCCCATAGGAACTAAGGGAAACTCGCTTGATACGTTCCCCCCCCCCCCCCCCCCCGAGGACAGCGGCGCTGCTCTACCCCCCCCCCCAGAACCGGCATTGCTCCCCTCGAAGGCCCCCTCACGTGATCCGCCACCCCCCCGATCCGGCACTCTCCCCCCCATGATCTGGCATCCCCCCACTCGCATCGCACACACACACCCCTGTCGCAATCTGAAATCCCCCAGCACCCACCTGAACACGCTGCTTACCCCCATCTGGCCACCGGCACCAACGCACAGGACATGCCGGTGCCTGAAGATCTGCGTCTTTTTCTTTGCTGGGCCTTCAGCATCTGCGCATGCTCAAGGCCTTCGAGTTCACGCTCTCTCCGAGATTCTCTGAGATCTCGGAGAGAGTGTGAACTCGAAGGCCTTGAGCATGCGCAGATGCTCAAGGCCCAGCAAAGAAAAAGACTCAGATCTTCAGGCACCGGCACCAGCATCTGCATGTCCTGTGCGTTGGTGCCGGTGCTGGTGGCCAGATGGGGGTAAGCAGCGTGTTTGTGTGGGTGCTGGGGGATTTCAGATCGCAGCGGGGGGGTGCGAGGCGAGTGGGGGGATGCCAGATCGCAGGGGGCAGTGCTCGCAAATTGAGGCAAGCTTGGTTTCCGAGGCGCCGATTTTGCAAATGTTTTGCTCGTCTTGCAAAACACTCGCAAACCGAGATACCACTGTACTTGTTATGCAAATGGAAGTAGTATAAAACAAATAATGTCCACGCAGCTGATCCTGTGTTTTACTGGGAAGCAGCCAAGGTCGTGCTGCGGGGGGAGATTATCGTCTATGTAAGTTTCTGAAAAAAGGCCCAGGATGGAGAGATCTTACATCTGCAAAAGCAAGTGAAAGCAGATCGGATGTGGTTTGCGTGCCATCTATCTGTACAGAGAAGGGAGGCTCTTTTAGCATCACAGATGGCCTTAAATGAACTGATTCATACCAGAACCCTGAGATCACTTCACTATTTTAAACATCACTTTCACTTCTATGGTAAATTTTCCCTGAAAATTCTTCCGGCAAAGATTCCAATCTCCCATCTATGACATCCAATTTGTCTGTAATGGTCTGCAGGCGCTTCCAAGGACTACAGCAAGGGCTCCTTTCACTTCGATAACGATTTCAGTTACCCAAGCAGAGCTCACCGAAGATCCATCGGGGCCTTCCCTTTTGGCCACTTTGTCCTTCTCTTTACGCAGCGTTTTCACAGCCATGGTAAGTAAATGGTTGCCTCTGTAAAAACAGGAGCTCCAGTGGTCTCGATAGTGAAAGATAGCTGAATGGGAGGTAAGTTGTTGCCTTGATATTACAGATTTAGAGAGAGGGGCCCGGGAGCTCGAAGCAAAAATGGCTGCACCTCAGCATGTGACCCCCCCCAACCCCCCACGCCTACGTGCATTTAAATAATGAACAGCGAGAAATGATTTCAAATTACCACTATCTTTTGCTGTGCAGGTTTTGAATGCAAACAAAAACATATTTTATAAATTGCCTATATGTAAATGCCATAAGACTCGAACATAGGACAGGAGAGTTGGAATGTATGGCAATAAATGAAGATTCAGACATAACAGGCATCTGGGACAGGTGTTGCAAGATAGGACAGTGGTCTTGAATAAATTTATTGCCACCAAGGTAAGTCATCTGCTAACTTGCAGCGGTCAGACTAATTTTCGGACTAAAGAAATTTGATCACGTGACACTTTACTGCCAGCAGTTGCACTGGCTACCGATGGAAGCACGCGTAAAGTTTAAGTTCGCTGGCCTCTGCTTTAAAGTACTATACGGACTAGCCCCTAAATACATAACTCACCTTTTCTCCTTCTCAGCCAACAGACACAAGAGAAGCTCACACTCGAACTTCGTTTCCCCCCCCCCCCAATTAGAGGATGCAAACTGAAAAAAACACCATGAACACCTTCTCTCTCACCAGGCAGAATTATGGGGTAAAGATCTAGAACAATTGCTTACGCCCACTACTTATGAGGAATTCAGGAAGCGCCTAAAAACACATCTGTCGCTGAAATATCTAGACAGCTGACCCGTACATCTCTTTCTCCTCAATACGGTTCTCTCGCCCTATTAACCACTTTCTTTCACCTCTTAAGTTCAATCAATTTGTAACATCTTTTAATCTTTTGTAAACCGCATAGAACTTCACGGTACTGCGGTATATAAACTGTTGTCATTATTACTAACTTCCTACACAGCCACACAAGCCACGTGGCAACATTTAGAGTAACTGAGATTTTGGAAGATACATCACATGTCATACTCTGAGCATAAAACATGGGTTCCTACTTATTTAGCTCACTAAGGGGCCTTTTACTAAACCACAGTAAGTGCTAATATGTGCTTACCATACATTAAAAAAGGCTTACTGCAGGAAGTTGCCTTTGTACACACTAAAAAATATTTCCTATTTTTCTTGAAGGGGGCATGTTTGGGGGTGGAAAGTGGGAGTGACAGCATGAGGCATTGCTGCATTCTAATTGATTAGCATGAGGTTAGTGCATGGGCCCTTCCCACCTACAAAATAGCTGTTGGTAGGGGCTCACGCGATAGCTTTTTTTAATGGCTGTGCACCAATGGCCCTTAATTCAAAAAATAGGAAATGTGCCATTTTCCAGGCATGGCACGAGTGGCCTTCGTGCGTGGGAAAGACATGTGTAAGCGGCACGCTAAGGCCACTTTTGCCATGGCTTTAGTAGAAGGACTTCTAAGATGGCTGCTAATTTGGACTGCAACAGGGGAGACAGGCTAGATCAGTGTGTTTCAACCTTTTTACACCTGTGGACCGGCAGAAATAAAAAAATTATTCTGTGGACCAGCGGTTGAAGAACACTGGGCTAAGTCGTAGGCCAGACCCCACCCCTCTCTACCCAATGTCCACCCCAGGCCCTGCCCCCATAATAGTACTAATTGCACCTTGCACGTCCCTTGCCTCATCTGGAAGCCTTCCCTCTGACGTTGCAACGTCAGAGAGAAGGCTTCCGATTCAGGCGTAGGATGCCCGTAGGGGCCACTGTGGCCGTAGTGGCTTTGTGCACTGAATCAGTTAGGAAGAGAGAGCTGGCTCGAAGATAACGCTGCATCGATCGCACCATGGACCAGCGGTTGAAGAACACTGTTTTGGGCCTGATGCACATGTTGGCCCTGTGGACCGGCAGGAAATTTCTGTGGACTGGCACTGGTCCGTGGACCGGTGGTTGAAGAACACTGGGCTAGATAATGCCAGTGATCACAGGCGAGCTCCAATTTTCCCTTCATGTCTTCACAATTAGTAATCATCTTTGCTTATTCTAAGCTTTCTTGAAATTTTGTTTCTCCTAACATCGCCATACCAATGCGACAGTTGCCTTGGTCAATCAATTCTGACACATAAGTTTGGACTCACTAATGGCAGGCAGGAGTTCCAAGTGGTTGTGTCATCACTGCTTGTACTTATGTTGACATTACAATTATCAATCTGAGACGCACTTAGGCAGTGCGATGTCCCATCATCCTCTAGTTCTTCACATTGTTGTCTCCTCATGCTAGCCAACATCTGAAGTTCTGATGCACTCATTTTGTTGCACTGATAATTTCTCCAGTTGTATCCCTAACAAAAACCAAAGTAAATTTTAGTTTAATTAATATTATGATTACGGGTTACAGAAAATTTAAGTGGCTTACAATATTTAAAACAAATATTTACTCAGAGAAAAATAACTCCATAATTTAGATAGATAAAAGCCCATCCCATAAACCACCCCAAAGAATACACCTATAGAACCATATCTCAATCAAATATAATTCAATCCATCCAGTATAAACATGTACAGTTCACCTATCAATACAGTCCAATAAATCTAGTCTGATTAGTACAATGCTCTTTGCAAATTAGAATTCCCTAAGAATTCTTTTCCATTCTCAACTAGCTCAATTCCATAAGCCTGCTGAAACAAACAAGCTTTTAAACCTTTTTAAAGTCGCGGTAAGGATAATTCTTCCTTCAAAGCTTGTGGGAAGGAATTCTACATTATTGGTGTTGAAAAGAAACACGCACTTTTCCGAGTACATTCCAATTTTGCCTCTTTTACTTCAGGAACTTTGCGAAGATGAGGCTGAATCAAATAATTCACGTGACAGCTTATATGGTTTTATTATTTTAGACAGAGTGACTGGTACTCCCAAGTGCAAGACTTTGAATACAATTAACATTAATTTAAATCTAATTCAATAGTACACTGGCAACCGGTGACTATGCATCGACAATGGGGGTTACATGGTCACGTCTACCACAGCCAGTAATCAACCCGTTTTAGCCACATTCTGAAGTGTTTGCAATTTACTCAGATTTCTTCTTCTAATATCAGTCAATAATGAATTTGAATAATCTATTTTTGACATGAACAGTGACTGATCCTATTCACTGATCCTTTGATAGCATGCAACATCCACAATATTGCAAAATCTTGCTTAACATTATTATCTACATTTATTTACTCATTCATTCAATTTTCTATACTGTTCTCCCAGGGGAAGCTCAAAATGGTTTACATTAATTTATTCAGGCACTCAAGCATTTTTCTCTTTCTGTCCCATTGGGCTCACAGTCTGTCTAATGTACCTGGGGCAATGGGGGGGGGGATTAGGGACAAGGAGAAGTGTGGGTTTGAATTCAGAACCTCAGGGTGCTTATAAATCACTGTTCCCTCTAAGCTGAGCAGGAGTCCTCCACCCACAGTCTCACCAATAGAGGGTGCTGTTTCACTGTCACATTTTTCAATTGTGAGGGACAGGCAAGTTCTGCAGGACTCCAGGGAACATACCTGTCCTTAGCGACTGAAAATATTCCACCCCCTAGTGGTAGCAATGCAGTTGGAGGACACCTGCTCAGCTTAGAGGGAACACTCACTCTCCCCGATTATCAGAAAGTTAAACCATTAACATGCTAACATAAATGCAGGATGCATGTGTTACACTCTTAGATGCATGTGACTTGGGATGTCTGAGGTTCCAGGGTGCTCTGTCCTATAACCTACCTCAATTTTCACATGAATAGCTAAGGTTTATGTTAGTTCTTCAGCAAGCCATTTTTCTTGGTATTATCTGTCACCTTGCTTGAAACTGAGCCTAAGAGGATGGATTTTGACAGACCTTTATTAGTCTGCAGTGTGACTGATCGTATTACAGATGACCAAGCCTTTCTAAGACAAATGTTCTTCATCTCAGTGTTTTTCTAGATTTTGAAAACTTGTCAGATTGGGATATTTTCAGCTCTTTAAAGATGCATGGAGTGATCTTTGCATTCCGGTAGTTTTAAATGATTTATTCAGAATTGTTTGACTGTAGCTACATTTACTTGTGGAAAAATTTAATTACTAGCTATCTACATGCTTGCAATATTACCCAAAGGGCTCCACTTTTTTCTTAATTAAAAAGTATTTGAACTTAATAATAAAGAACTCTATTAATCCATGAATAAAACATTGTAAGCAAGCAAGCAAGCTTTTGAAGTTTACTAAGGAGCTGGAAATCAGAAAATCAACTTTATTATGAGTTTCTTTAGGATCATAAAGTAAAAATGTACAAATCTAGTACATGCATATGCTACACAGTGCATACTTTACAAGTGGGTGTACACATGGGCAGTATTCACACTAATGCATGTAACTCATAGAATACTAAAACTTATTTATGTACTCCCAGCATTTAGGCATGGTCATATTAGAGAATGACACGGTGACAAAATTCATCACCGTTCCCGTCCCCGCGGATAATAATCCCATGTCATTTTCTAGTGTCTATTTCAATCTCAATCCTTCTACACCAGCATTCTTCAAAGCAAAGTTTGCGGGTCAGTGATTGTGGCCATTCATACTCTGATTCTTCCCTCTCTCCTTAAAGAATGACATGAAGATGGTTTCCTGCGGTTATCCGCGGGGACGGGAACGGTGATGAATTTTGTCACCATGTCATTCTCTAGTCATATACACCAATTACTCACACCTAACTGCTTATGCACATATATATCTAGTTATTTTATAAAGGGAAGTAGGCATCTCTCCTTAATAGGTGCCCTCTAGGTGCTAATTTATTGAATTGACTTCCATGTGTCTATAGGAATAATGCTTATCTATTTGACTATAAACTGCAAGCTCTTTGTATTCCGGGAGAGCCACTATACTCATGTTACCCCTCTCTTAAAGTCACATCATTGGCTTCCCATCCATTTCTGGATACAATTCAAACTCCATTTGTTGACCTACAAATGCACTCGCTCAGCTGCCCCTCACTATCTCTCTTCACTTATCTCCCCCCCTCCCCGGTGGGCTCCGCTCAGCTGGTAAGTCCCTCCTATCTGCGCCCTTCTCTTCAACTGCCAACTTCAGACTCCCTTCCTTCTGCCTTGCTGCGTCTTATGCTTAGAACAAGCTGCCCGAATCCCTACGGCGGGCTCCGTCTCTGGCAGCGTTCAAGGTCCAGTTAAAAGCCCACCTCTTTGAGAGTGCTTTCGACTCCTAACTCTCTCACCTTGGGTTCTGTATCCCCAACCCTATATATTATGTCTGTGTGTCCAAATTAGATTGTAAGCTCTTCTGAGAAGGGACCGTCTATAAATGTCAAAATGTGCAGCGCTGCATACACCTTTCAGCGCTATATAAGGTAGTAGGAGTAGCAAGGACTCATTATACTCATATTTGTATATAAATATATAATTTACTGCATAATGTTATAAGGGAATTATATAAATGCCAATAAATCAATCAGTTAAACAAGCCCAAGCCCAAAGCTGCAATCACTTACAGATGGATCAGCTGTTAGTCTTGAATCTTCTTTTGGTATTTCCTTCACAGACTTTTTATTCATTGATGTTCTTATTTGGCTGACAGGTATAACTTTCAGTGTTTTAGAGGTGTTTGCAACCTCTTTGGAAAATTCAGGCCAGCTTCCAGTAGGAGACAGACTAGGAGTAGGCATAATTTTTTTCTGAATGTTGTCTGTTTCTACTTTTTTCATATGTGAAGTCTGAGATTTTAATGGCATGACTTCTTTTTGACTGTCTTTATCAGATCCTCCAGAAGACTTACATTCATAACTCACTGGGGTCCTTTCTACCAATTCCTCAGTCACGATTGTTGGAGGGGATGATTCCAATATGCTGTATGCAGTTTGGGGGCTGGGGGTACATCTGATGAAGACACTGGGACTATCCTAAATTTGAAAAGCAAAAAAGAAAAAAGATTTTGATTAATAATTGATGCTACTAAACTGAATAATTTTATAATGGTAATTTTAATTGAATTAATTTATTGTGTACTGCACATACAAAGGGCAATTTTAAAAGCCATTTCTGCAGGAACAACAGAGGCAGGTAGATGCATAGTTTCAAACACAGCCTAACCTTGCCCCAAGAATGCCTTTTACTGCAGATAAAACTATACACATACTGGAACTATGGCCTGGATTTTATAACCGTCACCCAAGTCGGTGGCTGCCTTAAAAGTGGCCGCCAATCCATGTCTATCAGACCAGTGAGCTGGTTACAGAATTGCTCTAAGATATGCGGCTGAAATGTAGGCCAGGGCTACATTTCAGCCACTTTTCTTTGCTGCTAGACCGCAGCAGCCGATCGCAGCAGGGGGATTTCCCCCCCCCCCTCCCTCATCAGCTGAGCTGCAAGAATTCCCCAAAGCTGCGATTCTGTAACTGTCACCCAAGTTCTGGGTGCCGGTTACAGATTCACGGCTTTAGAAAGTCCCTGCTGCTCAGCTGATATTAGAGGGGAAATTCCCCCGCTGTAATCGGCCACAGCAAGGAACCCCCATACCCGACCTCAAATCAGCCAGCAGGAAAGATGCCCACTCCCTCCTGCCAGTGCCCTCATCTTCCGCTAACATCCCTGGCAGTATTAACGCCCAATTCCTCCTGCTGGCAGCCCATCTGAACATCCGCAGCAGAAGAGATGCCCAATCCTTCCTGCCAGCAGCCCCCTCCCCCCCCGATCATCCTCGGCAGGAGGGATGCCCAATCCCTCCTGCCAGCAGCTCCCGAACATCCCCGGCAGGAGAGATGCTCAATCCCTCCTGCCGGCACTACAATAGCTGTCCTAACCCTTCCCTCCTGGGCAGAAGCCCCTGGAGAGATAAATCCTTGGTACGAGAGAATATTACATCCCCTGGTGGGCAGGTCCTAGCTACAGGACTATTTCCTACTTCACCAGGGTGATGCTCTCCTTCTAGGTCACCTCTCTCTTCCAAGGCAGCACAGGGGCTACCAGACTGGAGGTGGGATTTCTCTACAATATCCCTGTAGGTCTCTTCTATGTACTGCTCTGTCTCAGCTTCTCCAAGTCTGATACTCTAGCCTCAAGGGAACATACTCATTCTCTGAGAGCTAGGAGCTCTTTCCAATGAGCACACACATAACTTCTCACCAACTGGAAGGAAATAATACATGTGACCAGTGCTCCCTCTAAGCGGGCGGGTGGTGTGAGCAAAATTTTTTCCCCGGGCGCTAAAAATATCAGGCGCCAGCGCCAACTCGCCCGATTCTCCTCTCGCCGCGGCCTGCCATCTCCGTACGCCGTGCGCTGTGACGTGACATTGTGCGCTGCGAGGCAATATTTTGTGCGCCAGCGCACGCCAGCGCAGCTTAGAGGGAACACTGCATGTGACACTCAGTGCAAAAAAAGGGATAACAACCCTCTTGCTTCTGGACTACTGTCTGCATCTTGTTATTGCACTGATTAATTAATTAACCTTATTAAGCTACTAGGAATATATAAGAACATAAGAAGTTGCCTCCGCTGGGCCAGACCAGGGGTCCATCGCGCCACAGCAGTCTGCTCCCGCGGCGGTCCATCAGGTCCATGACCTGTAAGTGATCCTTTGTCTAAAACCTTTCAATCCCCATTATTCTTCTATCTATATCCTTTCATAATCCTATCTCTACCTCTATCTATATCTAGTGGTCCTGAACGCTAGGGATGTGCCAAAGCACTCTCCAGAATCTAGGGTGGGCCCGCAGAGCTTACCTTCAAAACGGAGGACCCGAAAGCGTTATTGTTCCTGGCTGCTACGTCCACCCTAGAGAACCTCATAAAGGTTATGAAGGGTAGACCATGTAGCCGCTCCACAAATTTCCTCAAGTGAAACAACACTAGTCTCCGCCCAAGATGCAGCAACCACTCTAGCAGAGTGCGCTTCAAAGCGATTGGGGGCTGTTTACCATAGCCCACATACACAGAGGAAATGGCCATTTTAATCCATCTGGAAATCAAGGCATTAGACGCTGGCCTCCCTTTCTTGGCAGGACTGGTCAGAACAAAAAGGGGATCGAAAAGGCGAAATTCATTGGTAACTTTGAGGTATTGAAGAAGCCCTCACTTGGCATCCAGCAAATGCAACACTTTATCCCTTTTCTTAGGTCCCATAGGGTGAAAAGTGGGCAAACAGACTTCCAGAATGACATGGCCGAGACTATTTGGGTACCCTGAATTCCTCCCAGATCTACCTCTCTACACCAGATATCGCTACAGGAGTTCAGGCCTGCCTTATAAACATTGCCGCTTGGATATCTCACCGCCATCTAAAACTGAATATGGCTAAAACCAAACTCCTTATCTATTAGACTAGTACAGAGAGCCTTAAGATTTTATTATATGCTTTATTTAGTGTTTCTTTCTGAGATAGTCTTAGGGTTATATTGTATGCATATTTAGTGTTTGATTCTTTACAGGTAATGAAATATAAAGAGTTCTCCCGTTGTCCTAATTAGAATAATTGATAATAAATTAAGACTATAAATAAAGAAATGAGCTAGGGGTGAGCGGGAGAGGGGAGGGTGGGAAGGAGGGAATGGAGACTAAGTCAGACCCTGTTCTGCCTGCCAGAAACTATCTCTAGCAGAAGGTTCAAGATTACAAAACTGTAGAACTATAAAAGGCTATTATTCTATGGAGACTAGCTGAGTAAAGTTTGCTCTTTTAAGATTTAAACTGTCTATAGATAGGGGGGGGTAAGTTCAAGTTGTTCGGGCGGGGGGGTGCTGGTTCGAGCAGGGGGGCCTTTGCGAGTGGGGGGGGAGCGATGCCGGTTATCGGGGGGTGCTTGCAAATCGAGTCAACACTCGGTTTGCGAGACAAGTTTTGCGAGAATGTCTTGCTTGTCTTGCAAAACACTCGCAAACCGGGTTAATCGCCAAACCGAGGTTTGACTGTATTCTAAAATAGCATCTGTGGAGATAGCAGTATTTTTTCTAGCAGATCTTCTATTAATAGCATTATACTGTTTAAATTCTCTCTTACAATATCCAGTTGGCTCTCTCTGCAGCTCTACCAAAAATTGAGGATCTCTTCTCTTGCTAAACCTTTTACAGCCACCTGTTTCATATCTACCCTATCCCCATACGCGTGATTTCATCTTGTCCTCCTGAGAGTTTACTGTATTCTCTCCCACCCACCCCCACCAATATTCTTTCTGGTTATTGTCTTTTATGTAGCAATAAAAACAGAGAACTAGTAAAAGATACTCAGTAACAACCCTGTAAGGTCTGTGTAGTAGCTATTGACATAAAATGGTGTTTTATTTTGCTATTTTGTGGCCTTATAGGATCTTAATGACTTCAAATTGGTTTAGATAAGGGGTGTCAAACTCAATCAAATAAGGGGCCGAAATCTAAAACATAGGCTAAGTCGCAGGCCAAATTTTTTATTAAGATACTTAGGGGTCTTTATTAAAGTACGCTAACTGATTTAGCGTGCGCTAAATGTGCTCCTTAATAAAAGGAGCCCTTCGTCTTAGTAGAAGTATAGGGTTACAACCTCTACAACCTAGTGGGCTCACAATCTTTTCTTTTTTTAATGTACTTGGGGCAATAGAGGTTAAGTGACTTGCCCGGGCTCACAAGGAATGCAGTGGGAATTAAACTCAGTTCCATAACCACTAGACTACTCTTCCCATACAGGAGGAACTGCAGCAGATAACAAATATTGGGCAGCACAACTCACTTGGTCCAAGGTTCCCCACGAACCACTCCTTATTAGCCAGTATTTCAGGATATCGATTTCAGTCAATGTTGGGAGTCTATGCAACTCTTTCTTTGCTTTTTTTTTTTTTAAATAAGAATTTATTTTTTATCAAACGATAACACAAAGAAAAGGCATTACAATGTATGAAGAACAAATAAAGAGCAATTAAATATACTCCATTATAATACCACTAACCCTTGTAAATGAAGGTGAGCAAATGAATCAGAAGCAGTAGAAAGCTGTAGGCATGCCAACCGTGGCGGGAGCACAGTCGCTGCCCCAGCACTTGGAGCAAAGCGTGGCGCAACGCATCTTATGTGAACCTACAGCTGATGCAGTGCTTGTGCCCAATTGGGTAAAAAAAATGTCTGCCAACTTAAGGCCAACTTAAGTGCAAATTTGTAATTGTCTGGCAGGCCAATTTTATTACACTGTGGGCCAGAGTTTGACACCCCTGGTTTAGATAATCAGATAAATTATTAAAACAACCTCACACTCTTTTTTGTAAAATGGAAATTCAAAAGCATCAATTTTCCATAGTTAAAGTATGGATCTTTTATTTCTGTAGGTACCCATCCACTGCTTTCAGGAGTTAATACTTATTTTTTTTAAATTTAAAGATTTTGAATATCCCTGGGGCTTAGAAACATTTGTTTGCTAAATATTCAGCCATGAAATGATGCCAAGAACATCAATAAAGACTGGCTGATTAACTGTAGCATAGCATATGTATACTGGAGATGAGTGAAATTTCCCTGAAGACTCACACTTTTACTTCGTATTATATTTCTTAAGAGGATATGCAGATGAGCATTTGGACAATAATTTCTCGGTACATAAAACTAATTATTCTTGCTGGGCTGCAGTTTTAAAAAGATCATTCTAATGACTCTTGAGGGCCACCCACTTGAAGCAAACAGGACCAAGTTTCTTTGTATACTTTGCATAATCTTAAGTATGTTAGTCAGAAGTAAACTGCCTTTTAAATCAGGGGCAGAAATTACACCTCTGCAATGTGGTTGGGTAGCAGGGAGGCCATGACAGACATACAGAGATGTAGGGTCACTGACAATCTCTTTCACTCTTTCCATCTATGCCTCCCCTCCACATAGTGATTTAAAACAAACTGGAGAAAATATTTCTAAACACAATGTGTAATTAAACTCTAGAATTCATTGCCGGAGAATGTGGTGAATCAGTTAGCTTAGCGGGCTTTAAAAAAAGGTTTGGATAATTTCCTAAAAGAGAAGTCCATAGGCCATTATTGAGATGGCTTGGAGAAATCTACTGCTTATTTCTAGGACAAGCAGCATAAAATGTGTTTTAGTACTTGGGATCTAGCTAGGTACGTGGGACCCGAGTTGACCATTGTTGGAAACAGGATACTGGACTTGATGGACTTTCAGTCTGCCCCAGTATGGCAGTTCTTATGTTCTTAAGACAAGGATCATGTGCTTTGAATGGGCATAAAATTGAACCATGCCCTTTCATCTATTCATGTCTGAAAAAAAGAAGCAGAAGGGTGAAGCTGAGCAGTCATAGAAACTGAAATATATTCTATGCTGCTTTGGACAACTTTATAAAATGGGAAAGTTGGATGTAAGGGTTTCAAATAAAAAAAAATAACGGCTGGTTATATGATCCATGATTGGGCTGCCATTGGGTGGTTGGACCCAGACGACTGCTCAGACTGCTAAAGTTCACCATACCGTCTGAGATGTAGCTAACTTTGCAGCATTAACTGGAACGTGTCAGACCTAATAGATATTAAGACTAATGAGTCCATTTGCATTTTTAGGCCATTTGCATGCATTGTTAGTATTATCACAGAAAACCTGGTAAGCATGCAAATAGAGTATATGGGCACGTGGTCTTAATTCAGTCAGCAGTATAATTTATAGTCAAGAACTTAATGGTTTGAGAATACTTACATTTCCCTGAAAAAAGACACTAGGAAGCTGAAACTATCAGTTCTAGTCTTTCTTTGGTACTGCATTAAACAGTGATTTGATACTTAAATTACATGAATTGTACATAAGTGTATATCAGAGTATTCACTGGGGACACTAAGACTGAACTAAGACAATAGCGTTGCACTTTATCTGAGCTTTATTTTAAATCTTGTAGTTCTTCCCTTTTCCCTATTTGTGTGGAGTTTACTTTTCGGTCTTCAGTGGTTTTTCGGTTGTGTAACTTTTAATGATTCCCCCTTTTTATTATTGCTGTATACCGCCTAGAAATTTGTATAAGCGGTATAACCAACGTTTTAATAAACTTGAAACGTGATCTTAGTTTAACTCTGAAATTTAGGGCTCCTTTTACAAAGGTGTGCTAGCGTGTTTAATGCATGCGCCGGATTAGCGCGCGCTAGCCAAAAATCTACCGCCTGCTCAAAAGGAGGCGGTAGCGGCTAGCGCGCGGTGCAATTTAGCACGTTAAGGCCCTTTGTCAAAGGAGCCCTTAGAGGTGGCTGTTAATGAGAACAGAAGACAAAAGACACAAACGAGCCAGATTTCGATTTCATGCATCTCTAGGATCTTCAGCTAGAAGGAAGCATTGCACCCAAAAGCTCCCTGGGTGGTTCTTAATGGGAAACCTCGCTCTGGACACAGATGATTCTTTTTAATTAGATAGGCCGAGCCGCAGTGTACATATTGCTCAAAGGACTGGCTGTCATAACAATTTGCATATTTTTACTTGCTTTAGGGATATGAATTTCAAACAAATTCAATAGATAAAAATGAAAGATGTTGTGACATTAGGAGGTCAGAAGCACTGGTGACTGAATTTTTTTTAAATATTAAAGTTGGATTTTATATTAGTATATTTTCCTAATAAATGCTATTGTTCACAAATGTACTAGTGCAGGGGTAGGGAACTCCGGTCCTCGAGAGCCGTATTCCAGTCGGGTTTTCAGGATTTCCCCAATGAATATGCATGAGATCTATCTGCATGCACTGCTTTCAATGCATATTCATTGGGGAAATCCTGAAAACCCGACTGGAATACGGCTCTCGAGGACCGGAGTGTCCTACCCCTGTACTAGTGTATAGCAATGCATATAATATTACTCTGCCATACGAATGGAAGCATTATCAAATGGGCAATTTATAGCATGACTCACGTCGTCACTGCTGTCACTGCCATAAAAGTCATCCTCCATTCGAGCGCCTCTTCTTTCTGCCTTGCTGTCCTCTTTAAATTCCAGTGGATATGTATACTCATCTAATGATGAGTTCTGGGACTTCCACTGAGGTATTGATCGTGGTCTTGAGGAGTAAATAAAAACATCTTCATGTGTTTCCTGGACTTTACTTGTTTCTTTGCATCTTTCATTAGTGTTATCAGCTCTTCCATAAGGTACAGAATTAATGCATGGCAGATCCTGGCTACTTACGGACTGTTTGCTAGACTCCTTTTGAAAACTGTTAGGAAATATCCATTCATCTGAAATATGAAAAGATTTAATGCTATGAAAATTATTGCATGAAAACTCCTATGATAAACATAAAATTTGAACTGAGTTAATAAGTGCGAAAAACTAAACGTTTACCCCCAGATTCTATAAATAGTGCAACTGGGTGCATAGTTATTGAATAGGGCCAGTTATGTGCATGACATAATTAATTAATTGGCATTGAAGTGGCAAATAATCGAGGATAAATACCAATAATTGGTGGTGAAAAACACTAAACGGTGCTAATTTGCAGTTTCATATTTAAGAGACTTGTGTCCCTATAAACAAGTGTGGCTAACTTTTCTCGCGTTCAAATGCAAAGCGGGCATTAACATTGGAGGAGCATGGGCATGTCAGAGGCATTCTAACTATTCTTGTATGCATTTTATAGAACAGTTGTGCTTACATGCCCAATTGCAGAATTTGGGCACCACCATTTTTAAGCCAGTCATAGACGTAGCTTAAGTGGTAACGCCTAAAGTTTGATGTATATCTACAACTCTGCTATTATGGAATACTAGTCCAGGTTTTGACATCTTTTAGCCATCTATATAGAATTTACCCCTCAAAGACTTAGAACCTAGTTTTGGGTTCTAAGAATGTGTAAAGTACCTCCTTGTGGGGTACTTTGCTAATTATATGTTGCCAGTCCCTTGTAAGGTATTTTGGGGGAGAAATATTAAGTTTTTGACGAATATTTCATGTGAAACTGTATGTGTGTAACGTCATTGAAATTATGGATGTTCTATTGTAAATTGCTTTGAATTGGCTATTTAGTCACTATAAGCGATCTAGAAATTTTAATAAAGATAAAAGTTTAGCTACTTATGCACATAAATGACCTCTTACGAGATACTACCTCGCATAAAGGTACACATGGAAATTTGCATGGCAAAAACTTTCATTGTGTCCATGCACAGGGGTAGAGCATGCATAGTTTCAGTCTTAGAGCAGCTGCAAGGCATAGTGAGTACTGGCTGTAATAGCCTATGAGAGAAATGGGGGGGGGGGGGGAGGAGTTCTTTAAAAGTAGTTTTTGGAGGTTTCTGGGGCTAGGGACAGGGTCTCCCACCTCTAAAATGCTATTCCTCAAATTTTTTGACCCCCTTATTTAACTCCCATGGGCCGTTTTTGCCACTAAAATCACTGCCATGATGGGTGTCTTAGATTTCCTGGTTTTAGAATAAAAAGCCTCTTATCTGCCTCAAAACACCTTGATTTGTCTCAAAATTGGTCTAGATCAGTGGTTCCCAAACCTGTCCTGAAGGACCCCCAGGCCAGTTGGGTTTTCAAGATAGCCCTAATGAATATGCATGGAGCAGATCTGCATTCCTGGCAACTCCATTATATGCAAATCTCTTTCATGCATATTCATTAGGGCTATCTTGAAAACCAGACTGGCCTGGGGGGGTCCTTCAGGACAGGTTTAAACTTATGCATGCAGATTACAAAAATCTTTAATCTATGTAAGTATGTGTATAAAGTATGTGCTCACATTTACACCAGCAATAAAGCTGGTATAAGTGTTAGAGCCTCCATATAGCATGCATTCGTTCACACCTGTGCTATTATTTTATAGAGTCAAAAAGAAGCAGCACAATCGGCCTTTTTGACTTGCTATTTGTTTGCGCTTTTTGAATCCTTCTCTGTTGACATTCTAGTATTTTATAAAGGCGAGTAGCATGGGCGTTGGAACAGGGATGGCCACAGGTGCTATGCCCCCCCCCCAAATTGACAGTCAGAGGTCAGAATAGTTATGGCTCTCCTGTTGGAATGTTTTTCTTCAGGAGGAGGTATTTGCGGGCAGGAAGGAGTGGGCATTTTTTTTTTTTTTTAATTGGCATTTTCCTCTTTTAAGAAAGTAAAAAGTCTAGAGGTCATACCATGAAATTAAAAGCAGGATGTTTACAACAAATTTGGCAGGGGCTAAAATGACAGCTAAGGGGTTGCATGGTGGTTATTCATTACTACTATTACTTATTCTATAGCATTAACCGATATACCGGGCACTTATAGACAAAAACCGATATAATCCCTGCTCAAGAGAGCTTACAGTCTATTCAACAAAGACAAACAGAGCAAGTTAGGGATTAGGGAGTTCCCTTTTATGGGAATGATTAAAATATGGGTATTGAACAGTTGACTATGGGGTCAAAGAGTCAAAAGATGGTCTCACTGAATTCTTGCTGCATACTAGGCATAAGGGGGTGATGAGAGTTGGTTCCCTGCCACCTCAAACCTCTTCAACTCAATATAGCACTGAACATTAAGCTACGGGGAATTCTCAGGACATCAGAGTATGGAATTCACTTGAAGTTGTGGCTGAAGGAGCAGCCACAGCCTTGGCAGCAGAGACATCTTTATCTCCTCTGGAGCCTGTGGCACCACCATGTCCAGAAGAGTCTTCAACAAGAGAGCATGTTTCTCCTGCTTTTGAAGTGGTTACAGGAAGTGTGCTTTGCAAGGGGCCCTTGCCTGAGATGACAATTGCTGTGGGAGAGAGCAATTTGGGAGCTGGAAGGGCTCCTATGGCAGTAACTCTTGATGAGATCTGGAAAGTGCTTCCTAAACTGGAAGGTAGTGTTTCTAAATTAACCTTGGAGGTTTCGCCACTTGTAACATACTTCTAAGTCCGGTTTGGACGTATGGCGCTAGACATCCAAAGTCGACAGTAAGACAATGCCTATTTTCGAAAGGCAAATCACCATATGTCTAGAAATATATATATATTTAAAAATCCTCTATCTGGATGTCTAGGCCATTGGGAAGCCCAGACCGCCAGTACCACATTTTCAACCAAAATTTTGTCGAAGTCCCAAACACCCAGAATAAGACCATTTGGACATGGGAAAGGCCAGTCCTATAATAGATTGGCCACATAGACATTCCAAAAGAACAGTGGGACACCTTAGAGGGTGCCAGATAAACATCTTTCCAGAACTCATTTACAGGTTATGGTGAGCCCCCCAAAACCCACTATACCCACCTTTTCTATAGCCCCAATAGCCCTTATGCCGACATGTTCACAATACTTCGGTGGTCAGATAATGCGGCAAGAGCTAAATAAGGGATATTAGCCTTGAAAAATCCCTCTGGGTGAAACACGTCGGCACGAGTGTCCCTGCAAGTTAGACCACTAAACTAACAAAAGCTAAGTAGTATTAATAATTTTCACGATAAAGTTTGAGAGTTAAGAAATGCTAATTCATCATGACCCAGTGAGGATTTGGTACGTGAAGCCAGATAAAGTGAAAACATTTTGAGTATCATGGTGGTACCTCTGAGGGTCTGTTAGCATTGAAAATACTTATTACCTTATGATAAGTGTGAGAATAAGGGAGATGGTTTAAAGCAGGGGTGTCCAACCTTCTGGCTTCCCTGGGCCGCATTGGCCAAAAAAAAATGTTTCTGGGGCCGCACAAACGCTGCAGCGAGACAGAGGAGGGAGCCGGCAAGACGGTAAACACCCAGGGGCAGCAGAGGAAAACACTGCATCGCCCTTGACCGGGGCCGCACAAAATACCTCATGGGGTCGCATGCGGCCCTCGGGCCGCAGGTTGGCCACCCCTGGTTTAAAGGATATCATCTCTTTTCCGTATATGTTGAACTCTTCTCTCACAAAAGTTTCCATTGTAAATTGATGGTGCAGTTTACTAATTGCTACTATGTTTTGGATTTGCCACTGTGAAGATGGGATACTCGGCTAGATGGACCTTTGGTCTGAATTAGGCTGTTCTTATGTTTTGCTTCATGGTGAATTTAATCCTCAGGCTCAACTAACACTAGATTCTCAAAACCTTCTTCCATTATAAAGTTAGGCAGACAACAGTAGGCCAACTAAAGTTAAATATTGAGTGCTGACCAGCCAAAGTGAAAATGTACTGGCTCTTTTGGTCTGGATAAATGTTGTCTATCGGGGCAGCAATTTACCCAAAGCCTAGCTCATGAGTAGGGGAAAATTTTTACCTTGAACTGGATGGCTACATTTCCATATTGATCGCACGGTTTATTTGCCCCCCACCTCCGCCCACCCGAGGACTCTATCCTGAATAGAGTTATTCCTGCTTAAAGAAGGAAACGTTTGAACAGTCTTCCTTTTGACAACAAAGCTCCCATGCTTTTCAGGTTTAAGCTTTTTTTTTCCATTTCTTCTCTCATGGGAAAGGGAATCATGAAAACCAGCCCATGCCATCTTTTTCTCCTTTTACTTTCTCTAATTCCGCTGGCTTGAAAAATGGTCCTAATCAGGACAGCACATCCTGGCACTTATCTTTTGAAAAGCAGCTTTGACAGTGTCTACTTAACTGGCAAGGATCCCAACACCATCACCAACCAAGCATGACCTCTTTAGCTATTTATAATTCTAGTCACCTTCGCTGTCATATGACTACACTACTGGGACTTACACTGCACAAATACATTCACGCTTCAGCACCAAAATTCATCACTGACACACACACATCACTAAACCTAGTCATTAGCATATCCATGTTACAAAAATTCTACAAAATATAAACGATTTATTTTTAAAAAATCATAAAGTAGGCTGACCAAGTTCTGTGGGGATTTGGTTAGTATGTTTCCCGATGTCTCAAGAGCTACTCAGTTTAGAAGAAAATAATTTCTGAAATTGAGAACTTGAAGTTTCCTTGTAAATGTTTGGTTAAGATACAAGATACTGAGTTTGTCTTTTGGGATCCCATTCAATTGCAACAATTTCTGGTAGCTCGTGAACAGAAGTGAGTTTCTCTTTTCCTTTTTCTTTTATTAATGAGAAATTAGGGTAGTAATGTTCAATGTCCTAATTTAGTTGGGAATGATTTGGGTTCATTGGAACTCAACCCACTTCCTTGTTTTTCCTTAAAACTTAGTTGATATAAGCAATATGTTTCCCCTTTTAGTGGGCTTGTAAAGGATTGTTTTTTTGTATTATTTGTTGTATGGAAAACTTGTATGGAAACCTTTTTTTCCCTTGATATCTTTATGATATTGTAAATGTAATAAATCCAAATTTAAAAAAAAAAAATCATAAAGTGTTAACTTCTCCTCCTCTTGTCAGGAAGGGGGTGGAGGTTGACAGTGCGTAAGTACCAATTCGGGGAGGTGAATGTGTTGGACAGAATTCAGGGCAGCAGCTTCTTCTTCCTCCCAGAAGCACAGCAGTAGTGAGTCAGGCATAAGTTGAAAAAGATCAAAAGAGTACAATCAGGATACTCCACAGAGAAACATAAAGCTGCAAATGAAAAGTCGAAAAGGAGCAGCACATAACAAACTACACCTCCTTAAGAGGACATCTCAAGTGCATATCGGAGAATACATACATGCAGCCAGTTGTGGCATGCCTAGGCTGCAGGACTCTTGGAATGGCTCCTGAATTCTCTGGGTAGTTTGCAGAAAGAACAGGAGGGGGGAATTTATTATAAAAATCTCAAATGCAAGAGCATAACAGTTATACATATGAGCATGGTCAGACAATAGCATGTCATGATACATAGGTGCAAAGTATATGAGGTAAATATATTAGGCTGGTACTGCCAGCATATTTTACAGGGAAGCTTCATGGGGAATTTCCTTTTAAAACTCAATTAGCAGACTTATGGGAAACAGTATTACTCTCACAATATAACTAAGACTAAAGAAAAACATAATGACAGACACTCCTCAGTTTACAAATAAAAAATCACATAGTTTTCCACTGAATGTAAAAGGATCACATTTAAAGTACACAGAAGAAACAGTGCTATAAAGTGCGCACACAAGGAGAGAGGAAAGGACAGAAAGAGGAAGCGTGCACTCTGGAAAAGTTGGAATAAACAACATATGCAAGCAAGGAGGAGCCTAGGAGGGAATCTTGGAAGAGCTCCCTACCATGAGCGTTGGAATGGGGGAGGCCACAGTCTCCCCCCAAATTGGCGGTTATGGCTCTACTCCCCCACCCATCTCTTCCCAGCGCTGTACTTTTAAAATCTGCTCATTGATGCTGCGTGGCGGTTGATTTAAAAGTACAGCGCCGGAAGGAGGTGGGTGGGAGAATCAGGAGCTGGTGAGAGGTCATGCTGCAAGAATCCTCTAGGGCCAAGGTCAGAGCCCCTGGGTCCTCCAAATAAAACAATGCACTGCCTATGGCTCCCACAACTGGGGTGGTGATACAGAGAATGGCACAAAAAAAGGAAGGAGAAACTCTGAGGCAGGAGAGGAGGGGCTGAGATCAGGAACAGGAGGGACTTGGGAGGCAGGCCAGTGAAAGGGTGTCTTATCAGAAGGAAGGAGACACAGAGGCACAAATTTCAAAACAGGAGTAAGAGACACCAAACCATAACTTTGCTGGCAAAGGTGACTGCCTCTAACCATCTTGCCCGTTGTAACCGGTCACTTGGGAAGATATCACACCTGTCATGGTACAGCGACTGAAGAAGTAGCCATGGAGGGAAAGGGAGTCATTAATGCGATCAGTACGGGCACATTCCATAAAAACAACAAAAGGGGGTGGCCACCTGTCTTATATGAATGGGAGGGACTGACTGTGTAGTGATAACTGGAGTGATCTGCGACAGCCGTGAAGACCCCCATCCTGACTTGAATGATCAGGGGTTGACGTGTGGCAAGCAGTGAAGGGACTGGGCGAGCAAAGAGATGCTCTGTAGAAGGTAACCTGTTTGGACAGTGGTACCTGAATGAAGCATTTGCATAGCTATTGCAAGAGTTAGTTATGATCACAAAATGTTACAAATTACTAGAAGGGACATTTCATAGGGGCTACCTCTTGTTGCCAATCAATACCAGTTGTTAGACCAGATGTGTCTGTTGATATCGTTAAATTGACCAGATGTGTTTGTTGATGTCTAGATAAGTTGATGTTAGAACGTTGCATTGTAACTATGCTTGGCCATGTAAATAAATTCCACCTTTTGGAAGAATGGCCTGCAGATATCTCTTCCTTAGGGAAAGGGAAAGGTGGGAGAGGGTGGGTGGGGCAAGCTTGGCATACAATGATGGACACCATAAGACCAGATACTTTCAGGTACAGAGATAATGTGCCATGCTGGACAACGACAAAATGAATAGAGAAATATTCACATGGTGGATCTCTTCAACAAGTCACAACTGGTCATACATTATGTCTCCTTCACTTCTGCCTTCTAGTATCCCTGCTCCAATGCCTGAACTAATAGCAGCCTTGTAGTATTTGGGTTGATCTGAAAAACATTAAAAAAAAAATACAATCATATATGGATTGAGTCCAAAACGTGAAAAATAATAGTCTAGTGAAAAGGTTTACTGTCACTCTGCCAACCTAAACAGGGTTCATTAATAGTGTTTACCCTACTTTATTCACACAGAAGAAAGGAGAAAAGAAACGCCAGACTTACCAGAGTTTGCAGATGGATCAACCAAGAATGGAATTCTTCACTCCAGTATCATGCCTGGACGACAAGTTGGAGGAAGGCAGGTAGGTGACTGAGGTTTATTGTGGTCATTCTCATTTCACAGTCAAATGAGCACTAAAATGTGATTTCTGTATGTTTATACTGTTCTCGGAACCATCATTGAGATTGCGCTTTGCAGGTATATCAAGGGTACAATCCATAAATTATTTTATAATTGCCATAAAAATACCTTTCTATAATGAAAACATACTCTCGGAGGGCAAAATGAATTCCATAATTAGCCTTTTGTATTTTTTAAATACTCCATTCACAATGGGAATCAAAAAACTCCTCTCTTTATTATATCACATAAATGCTAAACCTTTTCTATAGCTCAGTTTCCACAATACTCTTTGTTTATACCAGAGCTTAGAGCAACATTTAAAAAGAAGAAAAAGTTGAGCTCAGGAATAAGAATTAATTACCTTAGAAAGACACTGCTATTTATCCTTCAACAAGTTACTACTGCTCAAGGTCCCACAATGGCAACTGCAGAAGCAGTTTAATATAGCAGAGGTCCCTCATGAATCAGGAAACATGGGGTGCATAGCAAACAAATTTTATTCTACAGGAATATGGTAGGATCCCGAAATGTAAGAGGTAGGAGACAAATTTTTCCCCGTCCCCGCAGGAATTCAATTTCCCCTTCCCCATGAGTTTTGTCGCTGTCCCTGCCCGATTCCTGTAAGCTCTGCCTTAACTGAACAAGCCTCGAACACTGTTAGGATGACTGTTGGAAGAATTACTAGTGGCAAGGTAATCTTCTATAGTGGGACTGCCCTGGTCTCTTCTATTGATGGAACCGGTCAGATAGCTGTGATTGCTGGGCCAGGCAATGTGGTCATGCAAATCTTCACAGAGACCAGAGGTCTTGAGTCGAGTGAGATAATGGGTACTTATGCCACTGCAGCAGTCTATGAAGTTGCATAATAGGCAACATAAGTAGACATAATGAGATAGTAGGTGGACTTGAAGTTGACATAAAGCTGGAAGGACTTATCATTGTGTCTCCGATGAGAGCAAAGCTTTCTCTAGTTGCTAGACAAGAGAGTGATGATAATGGAGTATTTATAACTGATGTGCTATTATCTTCAGAATGAACCTGGCAGCTTGGCAGACCTTCCTATTTATGGAATTTAGGGTTCAATGATTTTTCCTAAGGGGCACTAGAGCATGAGTTTTGGAGGTTTTGCATTTTTAAATTGACACATATGAAACAATGGAGTGGTTGGGCAGTAGTGTTTGGTCATTACCTGGGGCTTTGCAGACTTTATATTTGACTAGGATGTTTGATTTGAAAGCAAGTCGTGCCAAATGCTAAGTTGGAGATCTTGTAAGATTTGATGAACTGGTAGTACAGTGATGTATTTGGGAGTACCACAAGACTTCAAAAGAGCCAGAGAATCATATTTGCTGCCATGTGTTTGTGCTAATCCTAGTTCTAAAGATTGCACAGATTTACTGGAGGAATTGCCGCTCTTCCTGAGTAGTTGTGGTTGGAGCAATGCAACTGGAGAAAGGGTAACACTGTTGTCCTTCAGCTCACCCCCAATTTGAGGCTATACAATCTCTCTGCATTGAGGATACATGGTAGTGTATAATTCTCAAGGTGAGGGGGGCAGGGGGGAGACAGAACACTTGATATGCCTAGGAACTTTTGGATGGCACACAAAAATGCAGTGTACAGTAGAGGGTCAGAACCTGATAATTGGGGTGGAGCAGGATGCTGGTCATATTTTCAACAATCTCCAAGCAGGTGTAAGAGAGCACACTGGGTGTCTGTGGAGGAGATGCCACTGGCTCAGGATAGAGAAGAGGCATTATTTTTGATGATTTGGGAGGTGGTCCCAACACTACCTGAAAGCTTTGGACAGGAAAGCCATTTGATCTATCTTTGGGCATTAGAATTAGATTTACTATGTTTTGATTCTTTTGCTTTGTATGCTCCTTTTGTGCAGTGGTTTATTTCCCTGATTTGATTCAGTGTGGTTGGTCTTGAGACACTATAGCAGACTTTTTGCTTTGCTCCTGCAGTCCTATCTGTGTGAGAGTACAGGATATGCAGCTGAAACATGACTCTTTTACAAGAATGTCTGAGGGGTCACCAGGTGTCTGGGCTGTCCGAGAGCTGCAGACCATGTGCTTTGTTTGGACAGATTGAAGGGCTTTTTGCAACCCCTTTCGGCATCTCCCCTGTGAGGCCAAATCTAAGCTCATAAGAAGAGTAGGTGCTTTGGCCATGAAGATGTTTTCCTCTGTTGATGTCCTTTTCCAGTGCCCTCTTATTTTAGTTCTTTTGTTTCTGATGAGAAATCTCTGCTATCTAACTTTGGGCAAAATGTGTTGGGTTTTTAAAAAAAATTTTCAGCTTGTTTCTAAATGTTGGGATTTTTTTAAAGGAAGACAGCTGTTATCAGAAAGGCATGTGGAGAAGTCGGCATACTTCACTTGAGTTGGAGAGCACCTCCATGCAGGCTCCATTGGATGACACCACCATCTAGCTTGCCTATATATTTTTTCTTATCTCCACAGAATACTTTCTGTAATAGTCACAATATATCATTTTTATTGTGTTATGAGTACCAAGAGATAACAGGAGGGTAAAGAAAATTATACTGCTGTCCAGGAATCTTGAAACGTGTTGAAGATTTGATAAAAAAATAGTCTACTGGCCATAGCTAGAAGCAATTAATTTGCAGTTCATATTCTTGCAATTCTAATAATGTGGAAGAAATTTGCAAGTTTAAGTTCATAATTAACACCTGTCTTAGAGTTAAGTCCTTAATGTTTTGTAATTATAAGATGAAATTCTAGTTGAACGTGCTCTTTTTGTTAGAATTATTTACCAATCATTTTCTTGGATGGTACATTAGCTATCTGTAGATAAGCATACCCGATTTTTGAGTCATATGTATTATATTAGTAAGATTTAGAAATGAACTAAGATATTTTAAATCTTCACTAGAAGAGATCTTATTGCTATTATTTTGAAATTCTTTTTAATTTGGTGTTTGTTTTTGACTTTTCAATTTCAGGCATTTGAAGCTAAGCATTTGAAAATATTAAACTGGTCATAAGTTCATAGAAAGTGCTCATTTTATATATTTTTATTTAATTTTATCTAAAAAAAGAAGATAGGTGACCCTTTCTGGTCATGTTTTCTCAGAGACAGTCACATATTGCTAGACATTATAGGGCGTAATTTTATAACTGGGCACCTCCATTTAGGCACCCCAATGCCATCTGATGAAAGTCTATTGTATAACAACATCTGGGCACACAGATTCCATTATACACTTCCCCTTCTGTATTCGCAAATTTCGTATCTACGGATTCAGTTATTCAAAGATTTTTGACCAGAAATTTTTTTTTATTTTTTGGGCTGTTTTTAGCCCTGTAAGCCCCCCCCCCCCCTTAAGCCTTACCTGGTGGTCTAGCGGGTTTTCAGGCAGGAACGATCTTGCCACGCTCCTGCCCCTTGCAGATCGCTCACAGGAAATGGCTTGAGAGACTACAGGAGCTCAAGGCAGCCATTTCCTGTGAGCGATCTGCATGGGGCAGGAGCATGGGAAGATCGCTCCTGCCTGAAAACCCGCTAGACCACCAGGTAAGGCTTAAGGGGGGGGCTTACAGGACTAAAAATAGTCGGGGAAACGGGGGATAAGGGCAGAACCGGCCTGAATATTATTCGCGGTTTTTCCATATTCGCAGTTTTTCCATATTCATGGGCTAACTCTGCCCCTAACCCCCGCGAATACGGAGGGGGAAGTGTAGAATGCTAGAACAGCCATGTTTTCAGCATTTTACAGAAGGTCATACCATTTTCTTGTTGCCTCACATCTAAGAGCAATCTATTCCAAAGTTCAGGCTCTCGCATAGAAAGGTTCCAGCTTAGTAGCGCCCATTATTGTGATACCTAATTAAAGAATACAAATAAGCTCTTAGCTCATCTGCATCTATAGCTATATTACACAAGAATATTTTTTGTTGATTGCCGTGGGTGAAACTTCACATATTTCTGGCCAGAGCAACAAGCCAAAAAAAAAAAATTGTTTTTAATTTAACTCCGTCATGTGGTTGTGGCAAAACCTAAAGGGCCCATATGGCTTTAATCAAAGCCTTTGATTCCTAATGGGCTTGTGACTGTTCTAACACTTTTCCCTATCCCCCCCCCCCCCACACACACACACCTCAGGCCATAAATATTAAGAGTACACCAAAGCTTGCCTCTTTGGGTAAACATGCATCTCAATCACCTAGTAGTCTATTGATCCCTATTATCATGCTATATCCATTCCACCATCTTCCTAAGCTCTTCCCCGTTTTACTGCCTCCTCAATCAGGAACACATAATTCTCCCCTCCCCCAACTCCTAAGCAGGAAGAAATACTCACTTACTCTTGTCCCATTGTAGCCATTTTGTTGTATAAGGTATACTGAAATCTAGCAGTCCCATCTCTGTCTATGATGAACTTTGTTCAAAACAATATAGGCTCAGTCCATTGATTTTATATACAGTGGATTCAGGTTAAATGGGATGTTTCAGGCCTAGAATTCAAATTTGTGACCAATGGATTTTCTCACCAAAATTCAAATTGATGATCAACGGACTTTCCTGCCTCATTCACCACAAACCACAGATGGAATTTAATGTGAAATGCAAAGTGATAAACATAGGAAAAAATAATCTCAACTACAGATATAAAATGCTACATTCTTGAGTTGAGAATCGCCACCCATGAAAAAGATCTTGAGTCACTGTGGACAATTTGGTGAAAATTTCACCCCCAGCATGCCATAACTGCTAATGGCTGCTAAAAATAAAAAAGTTGATAGAATGGTAAGGATTATTTGAAAAAGGATGAAGGAAAACTCTGAGGCTATCATTATATCTCTGTAAAGGTCTCTGATGCAACCACACCTTATACATAGTAACATAGTAGATGACGGCAGATAAAGAACCGAATGATCCATCTAGTCTGCCCAACCTGATTCAATCTAAAAATTTGTTGGGTTTTTTTCTTTTCTTAGCTATTTCTGGGCAAGAATCCAAAGCTATGCCCAGTACTGTGCTTAGGTTCCAACTACTGAAGTCTCCATCAAAGCTCACTCCAGTCCATCTACACCCTTCCAGCCATTGAAGCCCTCCCCAGCCCATCCTATACCAAACGGCCATATACAGACACAGACCGTGCAAGTCTGCCCAATACTGGCCTTAGTTCAATATTTACTATTATTTTCTGATTCTAGATCCTCTGTGTTTATCCCACGCATTTTTTAACTCTGTCACCGTTTTCATCTCCACCACCTCTCTCGGGAGCGCATTCCAGGCATCCACCACCCTCTCCGTAAAGAAGAATTTCCTTACATTGCTCTTGAGTCAAATTATGTCCTCTAGTTTTACCATTTTCCTTTCTCTGGAAAAGATTATGTTCTACGTTAATATCTTTCAAGTATTTGAACGTCTGAATCATATTTCCCCCTGTCCCTCCTTTCCTCTAAGGTATACATATTCAGGGCTTCCAGTCTCTCCTTGTACGTCTTTTGTCGCAAACCTCCTATCATTTTTGTCGCCCTCCTCTGGACCGCTTCAAGCCTTTTTGTGTCCTTCGTCAGATACAGTCTCCAAAACTGCACACAATATTCCAAGTGGGGCCTCACCAACGACCTGTACAGGGGCATCAACACCTTCTCCCTTCTACTGGCTACGCTTCTCTTTATACAGCCCAGCATCCTTCTGGGAGCAGCAGCCACCGCCTTGGAACAATGTTTTTGAGTATTATGCACAGTTCTGGTTGCCCTATTTCACAGATGATGTAACAGAACTAGAAACAGAGAAGGGTAACAAAAATGATAAGTTTGAGTCTAATATGAAGCCCAATGGTTGGATGCTTCCAGAAAGGGAAGAGGCAGTTTTTTTGATAATGAGCAGTATTGTTACGCTTAAAATTAAAAATATATATATATTGATTCAGAAAACATGGGCAATAGATCCAACACTAGTTTTATAGTTCTGTAACTTGTGTGGTGGTTTGTTTGCTCAATGTCTAGAAATAACCAATCTATAGTGTTCAAGATATTTTCTTTTCTGACAACCAAATTATACTAGGAAATATCTATTTTCCTTCAAATGTTACCCATACCATTTCTGATAAATAATTTCATACATTTTAATATGAAGAAATGCAAATTGCTGTATAACCACAATTTTCCAGCAAACAAGGTAAATGCAAGAATGATCACCTAAACAGCTAATTAGTTTTTCTACACAGTCAGATTTATGCTGGAGCTTCTAATTATAGCTCAACATTTTAATGAAGGTTTCAATACCGCATAAATAAAACTGATGAACTAGAAATAATATTCATCCATTTGCTTTTGGCCCTTACTGAAAAACAATTGGCTTTAAGTATAGCATATTTACTAGAGATGAGATGGTGATTCATCAACAGAAACATGGGGTAATATACATGCACTGTTAATATCTTTCATGGGGGGGAAGGAGGTGGGGGGAAACCATAGACATTGCAAAAGATTTTTGGCTGAATTCAGTTCTGTAAGGTAATATGCAGTCAAATTTAGTTAGGATGTTTTACATTTCAGCTGTTTTCAACCATGGAAATTCAATTATTGAGATTCCAGGGAAAGATAAACTGCTGCCCTGTGGCTGCACAGTCTTTCCATCTTCCCAGAATGGGAGTATGGCAGGGAAGAGGGAGAAGGGGCCGACTGTTTTCAACCAAGGGAATTCAATTTAACACTGTACTCATGTTGAAATATAAGGCTATAAGGTTCACTGCTCAGTAATTAACAGGAAAAGGTGTTTTTAAATAGAACAGTCACACAAAAGAATAAATACGAAGGCTCTATTTTATCTCCTTTATTATTTAATATCTATTTGGCCCCGCTTTTGACCCTCTGTCAATCAATAGGATTTACGGTTTACGCTTATGCAGACGATCTACAATTACTGCACCCCCTTGACCCGAATATCCAAACCGAGATTCAGGCAATTAACCATAAATTAAGTAAAGTCCACGACTGGTTAAACATAAACAAGCTTTCTTTAAATATCTTAAAAACAAATACTCTTCTCTTTTCCGGAAAAGAGGGAGCACAATTAATATCTCCAGTCATTATCGAAAACATTCCACTTCCATTAATTACAACTACAAAAATTTTAGGTGTTTTAATTGACAATAAGCTAACATGTCGTCCTCAAATAAGTGCAATAGTAAAAAGTTGTTATTATAAATTAAGAATGATTAGATCATTGGCCCCTCTTCTAGATATTAGTTCCCTTAACATTCTGATTCATTCCCTAGTAATTTCCAAAATGGATTACTGTAACTCTTTACTAAATGGTATCTATCACAAAGACTTAAAACGCTTGCAGCTTATTCAAAATACGGCCATTAAAATAATCTCGGGCGCAAAAAAATATGATCATGTTACCCCTTTGCTTCAAAACGCCCACTGGTTGCCAGTTTCACACAGGGTAACTTATAAAATCGCCCTTCTGACATTTAAAACAATGCAGACCAACACACCAGCATTCATAGATAGACTTCTGATTCCATACGACCCCCCCCAAGATCTTCAGGGGACAGATTCTTCAGGCTGAAGGGGTCAACAGGCACGAGGGGGAATTCGGAGAAACTGAAGGGAGATAGGTTCAGAACAAATGCAAGGAAGTTTTTTTTCACCCAAAGGGTCGTGGACACTTGGAATGCGCTACCGGAGGAAGTGATCAGGCAGAGTACGGTACAAGGATTCAAACAGGGATTGGACGGATTCCTGAGGGATAGGGGGATCGTGGGATACTGAGAGAGGTGCTGAGATGTAACACAGGTATAGAAAGCTAACCAGGGGTCGCGGCCTGCTCTGGTCGTGCATGTGCAAGACCGGAGGGTTAGGACTTCGATGGGAAGATAGAACTCAATGGGAAACCAAGGTGGCAAGGGGGCCCCTTCTGGTGACTCAGACAGGCCGTGACCTGTTCGGGCCGCCGCGGGAGCGGACTGCCGGGCAGGATGGACCTATGGTCTGACCCGGCGGAGGCACTGCTTATGTTCTTATGTTCTTAAGATCTATCTCTCAATATAACCTTAATATTCCCTCTTTAAAAATCATTGGCACGCGTCGCACCTCCACGTTTTCTGTAACAGCCCCTACAATCTGGAATGCTCTCCCTTTATATCTAAAAATGGAAAAAAACCTAAAAAATTTTAAAAGCAATTTAAAGTGCTTTCTTTTTAAAGATGCTTTTAACTGAACTACTGTCTTTTAACTATTAATTTTATACTGTTCCCCAGTTCCTAAGTGTTTTTCCCTTATACGTTCCTCACTTTTCTATTACAATTGTATTTCTCCCCCCTTCCCACATGTATCTATGACCTACGGGTCAATATCTACCCAGTTTGTACGGTTTGTAGCCTTGTAGTTTTTATAGGAAAGTATGTTTAATTGTTATTTTTGTTTAAATGTTAATGTTTTTACTTTGTACAACGCTTTGTAGAATCGAAAAAGCGTTTAATCAAAAACTGAATAAACTATAAAGTCAAAGAAGCATAAGGAGATTTTTTAAAATCGCTTCTGAGTCTCTGTTAATCTTTACATGAATGCTACTATCCTTTCTATATTTTTAAGTAATGGCCAGAATGCCTTCATTTTACATTGTCTGAACAAATGAGCTTTGCATTGTAATGAAAATATACCAATACAGTATGCACACGAGGCTCAGATGAGCTACAAAGCATTCCACAACAACACCTGGTCAGACTGAAAATCTGGCATGGGGACAGAGCACATGGGATCAAGCGTACTGTATGTTAATGTAATTAAACTCAAGAGATTTCTGTAAAATCGGAAGGCTTCCCAACCCTGAAAAGTTGGGAAATATAAATCCAACACAGCAGGGATTTTATTTTAACTTTTAGGAACCAGAAGAAAAAATAGCAATTGAAGCAGATGGATGCTTTTCAGATGCTTACAAACATTCCCCCTGATACGGAAACGCTGCAGTCAGCCGTGGATTTAAATGCTGGCTACACAGTTTAAATTTATACCCAAATGCTGATCCCCGGGTATAGACTCCCACAATTGGACATTATCCAGATTCTTGGCTCTGCTCCACCTGGATACCGCCGGGTGGTCGGTGAAATGTTTCAGTAGCATGATCCAGATAACGCTACTGAAAATTTGTGTATGGCTCTGGTAGAAGCAGCTCCTAGCCGGATAAGAGCTGCTGAATTTAGGCCCATTATATTCTGGAAACTCTAACCTGTTTGGTGAGATGACAGCTGTTGCAAGCAAGAGCTATTTGATAATTCTAAATTGTTCAGTTTTTCACACGAAGGTGTTCTGAGCTTAACTGAGGGCTTATCTTCATTTTTGCAGCGTCCTGAAGAACTGTCTAGAAAAGAAATACATTATTTATTTACATATTTAAACTGCAAGACCTAAAATGTAATAATTTCACAGAGATCTTTCCACCTTCAGACCGCCAGGATGCAAAACCCATACTGCTCAGTTAAGTAAAATTGTCCATACGCTTTCTTCTTGCTGCCTTGGAACTTCTATTACAGCCAAAATGGACCCCTAGTGCATCTGCGCTGCCTCATGTGCCATTTGTAACTATTCAGAGTGGTGACGGGACAAAGGCGCGTGGACAACTGAACGCAGGGCTTAATCGCGCTGACGAAAACCCGTATTTTAAAGGGATCTGACAGGGGGTGTGTGGGGGGGGGGGAACCCCCCCCACTCTACTTAATAGGGATTGCGCTTCCTCACGCTGCCAAGTTAGGGGGGTGTGGGGGGTGTAAACCTCCACATTATACTGAGAACTTAACTTTTTCCCTAAAAACAGGGAAAAAGTTAAGTTTCCAGTATAATGAGGGGGGTTACAAACCCCCCCCAACGCCAGCGCAATCTCTATTAAGTAAAGTGGGGGGGGGGGGGTTCCCCACCAACACCCCCCGTCGGAGCCCTTTAAAATACGGTTTTTCTTCGTCGCGATGAAGTCCGCGCGCCTTTGTCCTCACGTGCTTTAGACTATGAACCACTCACCTCCCCTCCACTTCCCTTTTTAAGCATTTCCCACCTCTAGAACAGCTCTGGCTTGCTTCTAAGCTTCCATAGCATACGCAATTTTAACTATAGTAAAAGTGCAATCTTGTCAGCTTGTTTGGGTCAAGGGAGCAAAACCGCATGCACATATTTGATTTTGTACATGTGCAAATTTTAGCCATTTCAGCTCCTGCTGCCTAAGCTTGATCTAATCTAGTGGAGAAAATGCATTTGCCCCCCCCCTCCTCCTCCTCTATAGCTGGCACCAGGAGATGCATTTAATTGCATGTCATTCCCTGCTGCTGTGGAGCAGTCTCTTAATGATCCATGAGATTTTGTGGCTCACCCTGTGAGTTTGGACCCACAGCAGCAGCAGATGACATATAATTAAGCAAATTTCCTGCTGTCTTGAGAGACAGAGAGAGAGAGCAACTTTAGGGAGAGAAAAAACTTAGTCATGAAGAGATTCAAAGAAAAGGGAAAACTACTACGGGTTAATCTGAAGGGAAGGAAGAAACTTGGGGTTAATTTGTCAAGAGGGGAGAACAAATGAGGGGAGAGACACATAAAGAACTGGGACCCACATTCAGGAAGAAACATAGCACTGAGATGGTGGTCACAGCACTAGTAGCACGGCAAAGAACTTCTAAGCAAGGGTCACAGCGCAGTCATAATCCAATCTGACCTATCAGCGCATTTGACCTGGTAGACATAAGAACATAAGAAATGCCTCCGCTGGGTCAGACCTGAGGTCCATCGTGCCCAGCAGTCCGCTCACGCGGCGGCCCAACAGTTCCAGGACCTGTGCAGTAATCCTCTATCTATACCCCTCTATCCCCTTTTCCAGCAGGAATTTGTCTAATCCTTTCTTGAACCCCAGTACCGTACTCTGCCCTATAACATCCTCTGGAATTGCATTCCAGGTGTCCACCACACGTTGGGTAAAGAAGAACTTCCTAGCATTTGTTTTGAATCTGTCCCCTTTCAACTTTTCCAAATGCCCTCTTGTTTTTTTATGTTCTGAAAGTTTGAAGAATCTGTCCCTCTCTACTCTCTCTATGCCCTTCATGATCTTGTAAGTCTCTATCATATCCCCTCAGTGATTTTGGGTTTAGGGGCCCAGTCCTTTCCTGGTGCCATTGTTTGTGAGTAATGTCCACTCTCGAATTTATTTTAAATGTGCCTGCTTAACATTTAAGATCTTGCATGGCATCTTTCCTTCTTTAATTCCCCTGTCTTGGAATTCTGTAAGATCTGACATTACCAGATCTACTCAAAAATTTAAATTGTCCTTTTCCTACGTCGAAAGGCGTTACCTACATTGGCAAAGTAGGGAAGACTCTACTTTTCATAATTATTGAGCTGTGGAATAATTTTCCTGTTCAACTGCGCGATCTGGGCTCTTTCCAACCATTTTGAAAACATCGGAAAACTTGGCTATTTTCAAAGTTATAAATTCCGCTCCTCTCCATACTATTCCAAATCCATATTGTACCTGTTTCCTTTCTAATTTCTTGTAAAAAACCTTGCCGAGCTCTGTTGTTATAGAGAAGATGCGGTATATAAGCCTAAGCTTTAGTTTAGTTTAGTTTCTACTGGTCTCCACAAACACAGGGCAGCAATTCAGAGCCAGTTGATATTTATTGAAAGTTCTTTGACAAGCACACCTCTACCCTGAGTACAAAACACTTGTATACTAATTCATCAGCCCAACATGTTTCAGCACATACCCCCAAGTTCTATAAAGCGCACCTAAAGTTAGGCACCAACATTGGCCCACCTAGCATGCTTAGACAGCCCTAAGCATGATTCTATAATGGATGACTAACTTTTAGAGAATCGCACTTAGCACTGCACTAGTCAGTTCCAATTTTTTAGGTGACATATACTGGGCCCATAATGCCTGCTTCACGGGCAGTATTTAAAAGTATCAATTGGACAAATAATCCACTTTAAAATGAAATGATAGATAAATAGGGGAATAAGAATCAGCCTACAAAGCAATTTTTGTCAAAAAAAATTATCTTGAGATCATATACACTACCTGCAGTCTGCTCTATAACTTTTCCTTTAACCATTCCATCTATATGAAAATAAGAAACAACGTCAAGAGAGGGAGGGATGGGTCAGACTGACAGGGTCGATGGTCAGTTTAGAAGAGGTATGCAGGCAGATTGATAGGCTTAAAAATGATAAATCACCGGGACTGGATGGCCTCCATCTGAGGGTAATCAAGGAACTGAAAGGGGCTATAGCTGAACTGCTTCAACTAATAGCCAATCTGTCGATCAAATCGGGAAGGATTCCAGAAGACTGGAAAGTGGCGAATGTTATACCGATCTTCAAGAAAGATTCGAGGGGAGATCCTGGAAACTACAGAATGGTGAGTAAGATGGTAGAGACGCTGATAAAGGACCGCATCATTGATCACCTTGAGGGACACAATCTGATTAGGACCAGCCAGCTTCAGCAAAGGAAGATCTTGCTTGACGAACTTGCTGCACTTCTTCGAGGGAGTTAACAGGCAGATAGACAAGGGTGACCCAGTCGACATCATATATCTAGATTTTCAGAACGCGTTCGACAAGGTCTCACATTATTTGAACCTCTACTTCGAAAAATTGCAAGCCATGGAATCGAGGGTGATATACTCACGTGGATTAAAAACTGGTTGGCGGATAGGAAACAGAGAGTGGGGGTAAATGGACAATACTTGGACTGGAAAAGCGTTACGAGTGGAGTGCCGCAGGGTTCGGTGCTCGGACCCGTGCTCTTCAACATATTTATAAACGACCTAGAAATTGGCACGATGAGTGAGGTGATCAAATTTGCGGACGATACAAAGTTATTCAGAGTAGTGAGGACCTACAATGAGACATAAACATACTCGAGGAATGGGCCGCAAAATGGCAAATGAAGTTCAACGTGGATAAGTGCAAGGTGATGCATTTCTGTAACAAAAATATACACAAATACAGGATGTCCGGTGCTATACTCGGAGACAAGTCAATGAAACTGTCCGCACAAGTGGCGAAAATGGCAAACAGAATGCTAGGAATGATTAAGAAGGGGATCACAATCAGATCTGAGAAGGTTATCATGCCGCTGTACCGGGACATGGTACACCCCCCACCTGGAATACTGCGTCCAACACTAGTCACCGTACATGAAAAAGGACATAGTACTACTCAAAAGGGTCCAGAGAAGAGCAACTAAAATGGTTCAGGGACTGGAGGGGTTGCTGTACAATGAGAGGCTAGAGAAACTGGGCCTTGAAAAGAGGAGACTGAGAGAGGGGACATGATCGAAACATTCAAGATATTGAAGAGAATTGACTTAGTAAAGAAAGAGAGATTGTTCACCCTCTCCAAGGTGGAGAGGGCACTTGCTAAAGTTAAAAGGGGATAGATTCCATACAAACATAAGGAAGTTCTTCTTCACCCAGAGATAGGTAGAAATCTAGAACGCTCTTCCAGAGGCTGTTATAGGTGAAAACACCCTTCAGGGATTCAAGAAAAGGTTAGATATGTTCCTGCTGGACCAGAATATACGCAGGTAAGGCTAGACTCAAATAGGGCACTGGTCTTTGACCTAAGGGCCGTCGTGTGAGCGGACTGCTGGGCACGATGGACAACTGGTCTGACCTAGCAGCGGCAAATCTTATGTTCTTTAGATCTGGCTGCAAGTATCGCTGTCACTGCTATAGACCAGTAGAAAATCAGCTTTAAAGGTATGAGAGGGCGAGGGGAGGATGTCGATTCCTAGGTATGGGCGAAGGATAAGGGAAGAGAAGGAGAGATGCTAGACCAGTAGACTAGAGAGGTACTGGGGACCAGTTTTAAGGTAGACTGCAGGGGGTGGGGGGGATTGAGAGAGGAGGAAATGTTGAATCATAGGTGGGGTGCAGGGGAGATGCTGGATTGTGCGGAGGATAGGGGTTGAGATTGAAAGAGAGAGGGAGAGATGCTTGGAGGAAATAGACAGGAAACTGCAATTCAGTTAAATGTATTAATTTTAAAATTGTTATTAATAAATGTGTTAATCACAGCATTAATCGCGATTAATGTGCAGCCCTAAAATGTATATAAAATTAACAGATAATGATCGAGTTATTTTCATACTACCAATTATCTCTGTCATATCTTTGTCAGTACTTCTCATATGCAGTCTTCTCCTGTTGTTATTCTTATCTGCTGATGTTTCTCGAGATGGAAGTGGATATGGTTGAATGATCTGCTGATCTACTATAGAAGAAGGACCACATCGATGAATGGAAAACAAGTATATAAACAGTTACAGACACCATCCAAATTTTAACTGTCATAAATAGTAAAATCAAATAGTCTTTAATAAAGCTAAACTCTGATATAAACAGAAACACTCATATATCAAAACAAATTTCCCCCCCAAAAATAATGGAAACGCCACAACCGAAAAACTTAAATACAAAATATTGTATGTACTCGTATTTCAAGAACTTGCTTGTTTAGAACAGTCGCTACACTTCTGCAGTGTCACACAGAGAGAGAGAGAGATAGAAGAACAACCACTGGCTCAGTTGTGATGATGTGATGTGTGGATATCAGTGGTCTCAAACTCCAACCCTTTGCAGGGCTACATTTTGGATTTGTAGATACTTGGAGGGCCTCAGAAAAAATAGTTAATGTCTTATTAAAGAAATGACAATTTTGCATGAGGTGAAACTCTTTATGGTTTATAAATCTTTCCTTTTGGCTGATTCTTAATAATATTGTAACTTATAGCTAAAGAGTCATATGATCAAGAAACTGTTTTATTTTACTTCTGTGATTATGATACACATACCGAGGACCTCAAAATCGTACCTGGCGGGTCGCATGTGGCCCCTGGGCCGCGAGTTTGAGACCACTGGTGTATACTGTATGTACTTGTATTGCAAGATCTTGCTTATATATCAAGTTAACATTTAATAAATATTTTGCTTGTCTTGTAAAACACTTGCAAACCAAGTTACCTGAAATCCAAGGTTTTACTGTATATTGGTATGAACACGGATTAGAAGACTTGTGCAGTGGTCTCTATCTATTTTGTGGAGATTGCATTTTTTTATGCCAAATCTTTTTCTATTAGAACTCAATAACTGATCGATACACAGGCATTACAAAATCACTTTGTGCAAAACAACACAAAGCAATCAAAGCCATCAATATTGTTTTGTCGATGATTGTATGAAAATTTTTATGAATGTCCTTGATATTGGAAACCCCCTAGATTCTAGGCAATATATAAATGTATTAAATGAATAAAAGCTCTCTTATCCAATCCAAAGCTACCTCCCCTACTTGTGCAGTATTGTATATGTGATACACAAAATAAATCTTAGAATTAATATCTAATGAATAATTTAGGACCAAACTTCCCCCATACCCAGACCTCCCTCCATAACCCTTTCCACCTCTATAGCTGTTAAAAATGCAATACAGTATAATCTTGTTATAACGGACTTCAAGGGACCTGGAAAAACGGGCCATTATATCCAGAGTCCGTTATATCCAAAGTTGCATTTTTTAAAAAACTTTATTTAGGGCAACTTGAAACAACGTACAATCAATGAACAACCATCTCTGCACAAGCATATCAGCAACATCAAGAACAAAACTCAGCAAAACATTGGTATGGCACAAAATGATTGCAAAACCAGAACCCTAAAAGATGTTCTAAAGCATTATGTCGTACTGTACTGGAAAGAAAAATACTCTGTCATTCTTTTCTGGGCTGCATTTTGATGCTTTATCACCGGCATGCCACGTGCCTTGTAGGCGGAGCCTGCATGTCTGTTATAGCCGAATGAAAGTGGCTCTGGAGACCAAATTGTTTGTCCGTTATATCCAAAAGTCCGTTATATGCGAGACCGCTATATCTAATGATTTTCTGTATGCTTATAATGGCGCTCGGCCGGGACCAGTAGACCTTGTCCGCTATAAGCAAGGTTCCATTATAAGCGAGTCCGTTATAACGAGATTATACTGTAATATAAAGTATCCAGGCAGTTATATATTTTTGAATATGCAGGGCTACCCAAACTTGTTCTGAGGACCCCATAGGGAGATTGGTCTCATGCAAATTCATTGTGGGTATCCTGACAATCTAATTGGCTATAAGGGCCGAGGACATATTTTATTGAACTGTTTGATACAACCTCCTCATGTCATGGCTAATATTTGATTTCTTACCAGAAGCAGGTAATTCTTTTTGCCTTATTTGGTGAATATTTTCTTTGTTTCGTTGGTCTGAAGCATCATGAAATTGTGATGAAAGAAGATAAAATCTGTCAGAAGGTTGTTCCGACTCCTCTGTTATGCAAAGATTAGGTTGGCGTGCTGATTTATCATTTCTGTCACTCATCAACTTTACTGCCTTAGCAAGGGAAGAAATAGAATTTGTAAACAAAAATCTAACATTTAAATTAATCCAAACAAATGTTAGCTAAGCTATTTCAAACACATATGAAGATCAACCAAAGAAGTAAAACACCAAACTAACCTAGAAAGAAATATGATGTTATATATTATTTTAAATGAATAAAATCCTCTAAAATCCTCTGTATCTACACTCAGTCCAGATTTTACGCATCATGTTTTAGACCACTGTTCTTCAACCGCCGGTCCATAGGAAATTTCTGCCGGTCTGCGCAGGGCCGGCAAGATCGAGATATTTTCAGCTGGGCCGGAGAGATCATGGGGAGCCTCCGACAGTGGCTTTCTCCCCTCTCTACAGCTCTCCTTACTTACCAGAGCAGCGATTCACGAAGGCAGCCTTGGGGCTTTTGCTGAGTCATAGCCGTCTCTGATGATGCAACTTCCTCTTTCCTCAGAGGCGGCGTGGCCCAACAAAGGACCCGAGGCTGCCTTCCTGAATCACTGCACTGGCAAGTAAGGAGAGCTGCTGGGAGGAGAGAAAACCACTGTTGGAGGCTTGGAAGCTGCTGGGCAAGGGAAAATAAAGGGACAGCTGCTACTGGACATGGAGAAGGAGAATTGATGCTGAGAGGGGAGTAGGGAAAGGAGTCTGGGAAGCTTCTGGACAAGGGAAAAAAAGGGACAGCTGCTACTGGACCTGGAGGGAAGGAGAAGGAGAGATGCTGCTGGGAGGGGAGGAAGGGAAGAGAGTTACTGCTGGACAGGAGGAGGAGGGAAGGGAGAAGGAAAACAGGAAGGAAACAGTTGGCAGGAAGATTAGAGGAGGGGAAGGGGAGAGAGAAGCATGAGAAAGTAGAGAGATTGATGATGGGAAGGGGTCAGCAGAGAAATAAGCAGAGAGGGACAACGATGCTAGATCTGGTGTAGGAGAGAGAAAAATGAAGAGAGCAGTGAAGCTGGAATGAATCTTGTAAAAAGGAGAGAAGGGGCACAGGCTGGATGGAAAGGGGAGAGGGGCATAGAAAGAAGACAGATACCATATGGAAAGGGGAGAGGGCAGACAGTGGATGGAAGGGGCAGATGCTGGATTGAAGAGACAGAGAGGGCAGACGCTGGAAGGAAGAGAATGAAAAGAAGATGAAAGTAGAAACCAGAGACGACAAAAGGTAGAAAAAAAATAATTTTATTTCTATTTTGTGATTAGAATATATCAGATTTGAAATATATATCCTGCTAGAGCTGGTGTTAGACATAACTTGGGACTGCAAAGCCCAGGCAGTGCTTTTTTAGCTTCCAGTTGGCTTAGGGCGCTCTCTGACCAGGGGATAGTTGCCCTAGTTGCACTCTCCTAACACTATTCCTGTCATGTGTGACTGCAGTATTCTGTTAGCATGATATTTCTGTGTTGCATGGCTTATTCAGTTTTCTTGATAGTAGATATGTGAAGGGGAGGGGAGACAGGGGTTTTGTTGATCCTTGCTCTGTATTATTTGTATTTATAAAATGACAATTGTACAGAATATTGTTTCTTTTCATACTTTAATAAAATGCATTCAATATAAAATCATAACTGAGGCTTGTGCGCATGGGATCAGATGATTTGGGGGACCGAGCTTGCGGAGATGGGGCGGAAATGGGGCTTTTAAATTTTAGTCCTAGAAGTTTGCCGGTCCACAAAATAATTCTTTTATTTCTGCCGGTCCACGGGTGTAAAAAGGTTGAAAAACACTGTTTTATACTTTTCAAAAAGCATTTTAATGCAGATCATGTGCTAATGCAGCCATTAGTGTGCATGCTATTAAAGCAGGAAGCGCTTGGATGCACAACAGGGAAATTACCGCAAAACAATTTGATGCCTGCATTAGGGCTTAACTCCCTTTAGTAAAAGGGTCCCTGAATTAATTAATGTACCAAACTTGGATTTCAACATCATATCGAAAATGCCCCTTTGTATGTACTTGCCATTTCACCGTTGTTTTAGTGTTTAATTGCCATTGTAGTAAGGAAGATACACACCAAAATTGGCACACTATAGGGAATAAGGGGCTAGATGTGTATATATCAATGTATAATTTAGAAAAGCCCTTTCCCAGATGTAAAACATGCTTTAAATGGGAAAAATGACTTTTAAAAGTACTCCCATAATATACATACATCTGCTGATATCCTCAAGCTAAGCTTTCTCCCAGTAGATGGAGGTGGCCCAAGTACTTTGGATCCAAAAGCAATATGTGAAACATCTTGATTTTTATTGCTTCGAATATTTCCTGATGCTCGGGTAGCTAATTGATCTGTTGAAAGATAAATATTCATGAACCATGATTCACAAGAAATACGGACAAAGTGTATTATAAGGCATTAGGAATAATAAAGCAAATGATGAATTTTATAGAATGCTAGCACTTATGTATGCTAAGGAAAGATTTGGTATCTATCTCGTTAATCTTCTTTCTAGTAGACAGGCACATCATTCTTGAACCTTCGGGTAGTCAATCTATTCCCATGAGAATCAGTGTAGAGAGCCTCATTAGAATTTTTTGCTCTGCCTCCCATCTCTCTGATTCCTGTGTTCATATCAAAGCAGATGGTCAGCCCTAGAGAGAAAGCATAAAACAGAGGGGTACAGGGATACCCTCTTGCTGATTGACATAGGCCATTACCATTGTTTTATCTGAGAAAACTCGCACCCAGGACCTGTAGTGCACTTCTGAACATCTGCAGTGCCAAGCAGGTGGCTCTCAGCAACAACCAGTTGATTGACCACTTCCTCTGGGAGGGGGCCCAGTATCCCTAAACTGGATGTCCCTTGCAGTGTGATACCTATGTATAAAGGGTGGCATCCATGGTCAAATTCATCCATTTGGAGATGCAGCATGGGACTCCTGTGGCTAGGGACTGCAGCTGCAGCCACGGGTCAGACTATGATGTGCCCCCACTGTCCAAGGCAGTAGCATCTGCAATGCATCCCATTGCAAGCACCATCAAGATAAAAGACCCAGGAAATTACATCTATAGACGCTACCATTGACCCCCAACACCTGCAAATAATGACAAGCTGTGGGAGTGGGACTGTCCTGAAATTCCCTGATCTGACGTGTGAGTTTTGCCCTGCAGGCCTCTGGCAGATAGACCATGCTCTCCTTTGTGTTGGACAAAATGCTGAGGTACTCCAGGTTCTGCAGGAGCTGAATTATCCTTTCCACTATTGTCCTGCTCCTCGGACTCAGATGGGGCTTTTAGCAGCCAATCAACCTGATCCCCACCTTGCAGAAGTGCACTGATATTACCATCATTACTTTGGTGAAGGTGCGAGGCACTGTGGCCAGCCCAAACGGCAAGGCTACAAACTGGAAATGCTGCTCTAGAACATGGAGATACAAGAATTTTTGGTGTTCCTGAAATACAAGAATGTGTAGATAAGCCTCCATTAAGTTCAACAAGGTAAGAAATTCCCCTGGCGCCATGGAAACAATGACTAACTGCACCATTTTCATGCAGAAATGGGGTGTCTTGAGGGCCGCATTGACAGCCTTGAGATCCAGAATTGGTATCCAGTCCTGAGCTTCTTTTGGACACTATGAAGTATATGGAGTATCTACCTAAGCCTGATTCTTCATCCGGTACAGCTTCTATGGTCACTAAATCTAGTAGCCTCTGCACGGTTGCTCTGACTGCTTTAATCTTCCTGCTGGAGAAATCTCCAAAAAGAGATTATGTACTTATCCTGGTAAACTCTTTTCCAGTAGATAGGTGAGACATTCTAGAAAGCAGGGTTATTCCTCCATACTCGCATGGGCTGCAGAAGGAATCCACTCTAGATTTTTCACTCTGCCTCCAGTATACATCACAGATCAGCTTAGCGCCCTCTAGCAATCAGTACCCAAGCATAGAAAGGCACCCATACATGTGAAGTAGAGGCACCAGTAAATACAAGCTAAACTATTGTTCTCATAAACAACTAAACAGTACCGTTAACTGCCAACACAGGCATCAAAGGAGCTCAGAAACTATTCCCTAACAAGTTGAACATATGTACAGATTCTTCACAACCCCGAATGGCTGGCCAAGAATCAGCTTGGAGAAGCATAAGTAGACTGAAAACTGAAAGCAGGCGCAGGAAGGTCAGGGCGGGCAGTCTAGAATGTCTCACCTATCTACTGGAAAAGAGCTTACCAGGGTAAGAGCATAATCTCTTTTTCCAGTGCAATAGTTGAGACATTCTAGATAACAGGGACGTACAAAAGCAGTCCCCCTAAAAATAGCTAGGGTGGGCTTGATGCGCCGGCCCATTAAGACTGAGGACCTGAAGGCTGAGTCCTGCCTTGCAGCAACATCCACTCTGTAGAACTTGGCAAACGTGTGAAGCGAAGATCACGTGGCCGCCCTGCAAATCTCTTCAGGAGGAACAGCTCAAGCTTTGGTCCACGATGAAGCCACACTCCTGGAAGAATGTGTCCTGCCAGAATATAAGCTGACAAAATGGCCTTACGAATCCATCTGGATATCAAAAGCGGGAGCACCCCGCTTAACCAAATGAGTCAGCACAAACAGATGGTCAGAGATCTGAAATTCATTAGTGACCTCCAAATAATGTAGGTGCACCCTGCGCAAGTCAAATTTCTTTAGCAGGCAATCCTGAATTCTGGAACCTGTCAGCTGAAAAGCAGGCAAATACACTTCCTGATTGACATGGAAAGCCAAAACAATCTTCGGCAAAAAGGAAGGAACTTTCAAGTTTATTAAAAATCTTGACTGAATCGCAATTTCAAGAAACAAACCACCGCTTCTGAAATATGGAGAAAAGGATCTCTACAAGACAACGCCTGCAGTTCGGAAGCTCTACGGGCAGAGGTGATTGCAACAAGAAAAATAGTCTTGAGAGTTAAATCCAAGAGAGAGGCATCTCAAAAAAAACTCAAAGGGAGCTCTAGCAAGGCCCGACTGCAGCAAATTAAGGTCCCAAGCCAGGAAAGGATTCTTAACAGGCAGCCAGACCCAAAGAACCCGCTTCAAGAATCGAGCAACAGCCGGATGCAACGCCAAAAAGAACCGACTGTCCCAGGATCTAAAACAGGACAGTCCGATCACCTGCACCCACAGAGATGCCACAGTGAGGCATTTATCCAAACCAGCCTGAAGAAAAGCGAGAATCTGCGCGACTGGAACCGAACAACGATGCACCTGGTCTTGGGCACACCAATGCTGGAAGGTCTTCCACGTCTTAGCATAGGCCAATACCATGGATGACTTAGTTTGGAGAAGCGTATGTAAATTACAGTATTCTCTAAGTATATTCAAGTGTATGTATGCTCTACCCAGGCACATAAGAACATAACAATTGCCGCTGCTGGGTCAGACCAGTGGTCCATCATGCCCAGCAGTCCGCTCGCTCAGCTGCCCCCAGGTCAAAGACCAGTGCTCTAAATGAGTCCAGCCTCACCTGCGTACGTTCCAGTTTAGCAGGAACTTGTCGAATATTGTCTTGAATCCCTGGAAGGTGTTTTCCCCTATAACAGACTCCGGAAGGGCGTTCCAGTTTTCTACCACTTTCTGGGTGAAGAAGAACCTCCCTACATTTGTACGGAATCTATCCCCTCTCAACTTTAGAGAGTGCCCTCTTGTTCTCCCTACCTTGGAGAGGGTGAACAACTTGTCTTTATCTACTAAGTCTATCTCCTTCAGTACCTTGAATGTTTCAATCGTGTCCCCTCTCAATCTCATCTTTTGCTGCCTAAAACTAGGCAGTCCCTTACAGAATAACCCCTATTTGTATAAGGTACCCCAGCAGATAAGAATCATAATGTTATCATGGTACATCAGGTGGGGCCTCAGAGGTGTTTCAAGTTCCAGTAATTTGCAGAGTCAGAGAAAGAAGTTTAGTAGAAATTTGACAGCAGAGATATGTTTAATGCAAATACCAAACTATTTAAATGGTGTAATTGATAACTCGTATTACACAAAACTTCACCCCATTAATTGAAAATTTGCTAAGCACCTCTGAACTACTTAAAAGTGAAAGAAAAAGCCTCAAAATGCTTGAGAGGTTAAAATAATGCTCTACCAATCTAACATCACATGCATAAAAAACCTTTCACAAAAAAAAATATATAAATGTATATATAGCGAGGATGTAACAATTTACTGTTGAGTATACTAGTCCATCTCACTAAGGAGTCCTTTTACTAAGGCGCGCTAGCCGATTTAGCACATGCTAAACGCTAACACGTCCATTATATTCTGTGGATGCGTTAGCATTTAGAGTGCAGCAAATCGGCTAGTGCACCTTAGTAAAAGAGGGGGTCAATATGCTATGTGCTATGTGTATTTGAGGATAGAAACATAAGAGTATGACGGCAGAAAAGGGCCGTCGGCACAACAAGTCTGCCCACTCGAAAACCCTCCCTCAACAAGAACCCTCCCTCTAAGAATTTCCCTGAGCGAACCCACTCCAAGAACCCTTCCTCAAAGAGAATCCTCTTTTTTAAGCATTTCCCCGGAGTGAACCTACATGTTTATCCCATCGTCCCTTGAAGTCGAGTGCGTTAACTGGCCTCAACTACCTGACGTGGAAGACCATTCCATTGATCAACCACTCTTTCGGTGAAGAAGTATTTCCTGATGTCACCATGAAATCTCCCACCCTTGAGTTTTGAGCGGATGCCCTCTGGTTGCCGTGGGCCCCGTAAGGAAGAAGATGTCTTCCTCCACCTCAATACGGCCCGTAAGATATTTGAATGTCTCTATCATGTCACCCCTTTCTCTGCGTTCTTCCAGAGAATATAACTGCAGCCTGCTTAGACGTTCTTCATATGGGAGATCCTTAAGTCCTGAGACCATCTTAGTGGCTATACGCTGAATCGACTCCATTCTCTTCACATCCTTTTGATAATGTGGCCTCCAAAACTGAACACAGTACTCCAGATGAGGTCTCACCATCGACCTGTACAACGGCATTATGACTTCAGGCTTACGGCTGATAAAACTTCTCCGGATACAACCTAGCATTTGTCTAGCCTTGGCTGAAGCTTTCTCCACCTGATTGGCAGTTTTCATATCTTCACTAATGATTACACCCAGGTCTCGTTCTGCGATGGTTCTTGTCAAGCTTTCACCATTCAGGGTGTATGTTGTGCAGGATGTCCCTGTGATGTTGGATTGGTAGAGCATTATTTTAACCTCACAAGTATTCTGAGGCTTTTTTTTTCACTTTTAAGTAGTACAGAGGTGCTTAGCAAATTTTCAATTAATGGGGCGTTCTCTTTGTTTTGTTGTGTCATTGATAACTCTACAGTTACCTAGCATTCAGTTGAAATCAATATTATTTTTAAGCTTGCAAGTTCAGCGTTTTTAATATTAGGTTTAATGCACTTGTTTTTTGCAGAATGGACTCAAATCTTCAAAGGGTTAAACAAGAACTGGTCATTTTCAATGCAGCTTTTGTTTCTAATTATTGCATTCTTTCAACAAATCAAAAGTTATAGTTTTTAAATGAATGTCATTATGTTTATTGTTTTACCACGTTTATTTTTTTTTTGTGTTTGGTCGTTTACCTGATATCGTAGAAGTTGAAGGTCGCACTCCCAATCGTATTTCTGCTGGGTACAAGTTGGTCATATTGAATAACTGTGTGACCTGTGGCACATCTGTAGTAAACTGGCAGCTTCTAGGAATTACATCTGTGGGTTCATGAGTTGCAAGATGCGTACCATATATATCTGGAATCAAAGAAAAAAATATCTAATAATATTTTAAGTCTGATGTAGGCTTTCAAAGCTTTTATGAGTTACTCTTGCTAAAATTTATATTTCTTAATATGTGTGAAGTCTCATTTTGCAGAGGGGCTCTACATTACAAATAGGATATTCAGTCCAGGATGTTCACATTTCGCCAATATTTTACAAAAGACTCTGCTGAATGCAGAGGGGGAATGTGCTGGTACATTCAACGGAGGCAGCAAATTTTACAAAGCTACATATAGGAAAACCGTGCATCATCTGGCAGCTCCACATATAGACGCTGACATTATACAAGTGAGCGGCAATTTCACAACTTTCACCTATAACTGCCAATATTATATACATTATGAGGGCAGTTCTTCATCTGGGCACTTCTGTTTTGGCACCCAGATATTACTATAGAATACTAGCATAACCTAATATTGGCATATCTAAAATTAAGGCACCTGTAGTTACAACCATCCACCTATTTTTTTTTCAAAGTCTTTATTCATTTTTCATCTTACATCAAGTACACAATATTACATCATTTGAACTTATACATATCACTTGAAATTCTTTCAATTATTATCTTAAATATATGTAATTTATTCCCTCCCCACCCACCCTTCCCACAAACTTAATCATAAATTTTGTATAAATTATCTAATGATTAAACCTTAAATAGAACTTTATACCACCCCCCTTCCCCATATTATAAATGTACTTTCAGTGGAAAATGGCGTCTAATCATTGCAATAAGTTGTCAATGGCTCCCATATCTTTTAAAAATTATTATAATTTCCTTTTTGTATGGCAATTGTTCTTTCCATTTTGTAAATATGGCACAACAAATTCCACCAAAAAGTATAGTTAAGTCTACTATAATTTTTCCAGTTTTTGGTGATATGTTGTATGGCGACTCCTGTCATAATTAATAAAAGTTTATTATTGCTTGATGAAATTTGACTTTTTATTCTCATTGACGTCCCGAATAGAATTGTATCATATGATAGAGCTACATGATTCTCTAAAAAACAATTAATTTGAGACCAAATTGATTTCCAAAAGGCCATGATACAGGGGCAATAGAATATTTAATGATCCAAAGTCCCTGCTTCCAGATTACAATGCCAGCATCTATTAGACTTAGAGCTATCCAACTTTTGTAATCTAACCGGGGTCCAAAATGCTCTATGCAACAAAAAGAACCAAGTTTGTCTCATAGATGCAGACACTGTACATCTCGTTCTCCAAGACCAAATTCGTGGCCATTGAGATGCAGAAATTTGATGCTTAATCTCAGTGCTCAAAATGTCTCTAAAACCCGTCTTTGTTTTTTTATTCATATATCCAGATATCAATTTATACCACTGTGCGGCCTGGTGTCCCAAGAAATCCGCCTGAAAGCATAAGAACTCCAGACTATACTGATTATTAAGATTTTTCCATTCAGGGAACCCCTCCTAAATAGCCTGCTTCAGCTGCAACCATTTAAAACTTTGTGATTTGTTAAGACCATATTTATGTTGCAACTGTGAAAAATCAAGCAGTTTACCATTTAAAATAACATCATCTAAAATCCAATGCTTCCATACAATTTTAAATCCGCCAATTTGAATCTTGGCCACCTATACACATAAACAGCCTTGAATAGAATAATGACTAGTGGAAAAGTATGCACCAGGATGTGATGGCTCATGCTTTGCCAGTGGATGTGTGTATGGAATGCACAGGCATGCATCTAAATTATGGAATTCTATCATTCATGCATGTATATGCCAACATCTAGGCATGATTATTTATACCAACTATAGAGCTGGTGTAAGTGATTGTGACTTAATGTGCTAGTATTCTATAAAGAAAAGTGGGTGCCTACCTTTCTTTACAGAATAGACTTAAAATATGCACCATAAAGCACACTTGCTTACAGTAACAGGTGTTATCCAGGGACAGCAGGCATGTGGGACATTTTCACATCCAGGGACATTCTCACATGTGGGTTACATCATCCATGGAGTCCCGGTATGGACAGCTTTAAGAATGTATCGCCACTTTAACTTTTCTAGAAAGTTCGCAATTGCCCACACCGCACATGCGTGAATGTCTTCCCGCCCGATGTAGGCTTGCGGTACCTCAGTTCTGTAAGCAAGCTAAGAAGCCAACCGGGGAGGTGGGTGGGTTGTGAGAATATCTGCCTGCTGTCTATAACACTTGTTATGGTAAGTAACTGTGCTTTATCCCAGGACAAGCAGGCAGCATATTCTCACTTGTGGGACTCCCTAGCTTACTAGAATGGGATGGAGGGAGCGTTTTTCAATACTGCTTGGCTGACATGACCATCCCATCTGGAAATAGATTCCAGACAGTAGTGAGATGTGAATGTATGAACTGAGAACCAAGTAGCAGCTTTATAGATCTTATCAATAGGAGTGGAACTTAAGAAAGCTACTGAAGTTGCCATAGTTTGGACTTTGTGTGCTGTAACACGACCCCCAAGTTGCAGCCCAGCCTGAGCATAACAGAAGGTAATACAGGCTGCCAAGCATGTAGAAATAGTTTTCTTGGATGCAGGTTGTCCCAACATGTTATGATCAGATGAGATGAAAAGTTGAGGAGATGTCCTATGTGGCTGTGTTCGCTGTAAGTAATAAGCCAAGGCTCTTTTGTAGTCCAAAGTATGAAGAGCTGATTCTCCAGGATGAGAATGAGGTTTGGGAAAGAACACTGGAAGCACAATCGATTGAATGAAATGAAATTCGGTGACTACTTTTAGAAGAAATTTTGGATGTGTATGAAATATAATTTGTGATAGTGGAACACTGGGAAAGGTGGATCCGCCACCAACGCTTGAAGTTCACTCACTCGACAAGCAGATTTAAGGGAGATGAGGAAAACCACTTTCCAAGTAAGATATTTAAGATGAGCCGAAGACATTGGTTTAAGGAGACTTCATGAGTTTAGCAAGAACTGCATTAAGATCCCAAACCACTGGAAGTGGTTTGAAAGGTAGTTTGACATTGAAAAGTCCTTTCATAAATCTACCTACGAGAGGATGAGCAGTGAGAAGTTTACTCTCAACTGGTCTGTGAAAAGCATTGATAGCACTGAGATGAACTCTAATACAAGTGGTCTTAAGGCCCGTGTTGGATAAATGTAGAAGGTAATCCAATACTAAAAATATAGAGGTGGAAGCAGCGTCATAATGATGAAGAGTACATCACATGGAAAACCATGTCCACTTCTGTTGGTAGCATTGTTGTGTAGATGGTTTTCTTGACGCTTCCAGGATAAGTTGGACAGGATCATAAAGATGACTGTTAGATGATGTCATCCTGAGAGATACCAAACTATCAGGTGAAATGACTGAAGATTGGGATGCAGAAGAGACCCCTGACTCTGTGTGAGAAGAGAAGGAAATATTTGCAGGGGTACTGGATCCTTGACAGTGAGCTGAAGTAGGAGGGAGAACCAGGGTTGTCTGGGCCATCGAGAGCTTGACTAGTGTCTTGAGGATGAGAGGAATTGGTGGAAATGCATATAGGAACTTGTGCGTCCAATCCAGGAGGAAAGCATCTGCTTCCATATGCCGGGGGGAGTACTATCTGGAGCAAAATTGAGGCAGTTTGTGATTGAGAGGAGACGCAAACAGGTCTATCTGAGTCATCAGCCAGAGAGAGAGAATATCTGATGCAAGATGGTTGAGTTTAGTGTCCATTCGTGCGGTTGGAGAAACCTGCTGAACTTGTGTCTGCGAGATAATTCTTTTCTCCTTGAATGTAAATCACTTTGAGAAATACATTGCAAGGGATCGCGCAGTTCTAAATCCATTGAACTTCTTGGCAAAGAAGGAGGGAACATCCAGTCCACACTATTGTCTTCCCGGTCAGCCTATCAAACGCCTATAACAGCAGCTAGTCAGTTAGATAATAGTGTGGATTGGATGTTCCTGGGGGCGTGGGTGTGCATGCTGTCACAGGCATTTGATAGGTTGACAAGCAGCAGCATGGATTGGTCAGTTCGTGCAGCTGGAAAAGGTGTGTTATTAGTTAATGATTTTATGAGAGAATGAGGTGAGTGTTTGAATGTGATAGGTTGAGAGATGATTGAAGGGTTTGTGTCACGTCCGTTTGAATGAGAGGATATATTGGTTGTGATGGCAGTGTTGAGGTTGATGCCAGTATTGGTTCCCGCTCTAAGAATTTTTAAATTCTTCTGTTTTATATTTTGTATGTAATGCTGTTTTGTTTTTAGTGTATTATGTATGCTACTCTGTTCCTCGCCTAGATTTATGGACAGGTGGGTTATAAATAATTTTAAATAAAATATTTGGGGGAAGTGGTAGACTAATGATTGACAGAATATCCCATTGAATTGATTAGCGTAAGCTGCGAAAATGAGTCTGAGGTCTTCCACCTTTCCAACATTATTCCAACACTATTTTTCAGCCAGCGCTTTGGATGTTTATGCAGCCATTTTTTAATGTCTTGGGAGAGTGTTTTGAGAAGTTAGTTGAAGAACCTTTTTTTGAATATTATGTGACTTTATATGCCCACTCCACTATTTTGAGGTTTGTCTTTTGATGAAAATTAAGTGGAGTAGTTTGCCTTCTTTTTTCTCTATATGTTATGATGGAGCCAGTCAAAAACCTAACCCAGGGACTGGGGCTTCATCAAAGATTTGAGTCTGGTGGGCGGAATGGATTGGGTGAGTTAGACTAGGGAAAATGGGGGTCTTCAGGGGAGGAATAGTTGCTGCAGTGGCCACATGATGTGCAGGAAGCTTGGGGCAGCTGCACTTCTGAATTGCTGGTAGTATGGCAGCACTTATAGACCACTCCTCTACTATGACCCTGTCATGCCCACATTGCTCCTACTCATGTTAAACAGCTAGCATGCATTGTTTTACCTTGCCTGCTGATTTTAATGCACAGTAGCTGTTAGTGTGAGTGTATATTAATATCTACGTCATGGTAAAACCTATGCTAGATGCTGAATGCAGCTTAGTAAAATGGCCTTTAAAGCAAACTCAATGAATCTAGATGATACAAATTACATTAAAATGGTATTGTGATTAAATCTGCAAGTGACAGCAATACTATGGTAATTTAAGCAGCCACGGCATGTTTTTTCAACAATTAGCCAGACTTTTAGATGTCTTTGAGTGACATACAATAGAGAAAAAAAGAATCTATTAAATCTTACATCAAACGGTTGAAATTGGTTTAGGTTTACACCATTTTCAGTGTCTTGCAATCGTTGTCACAAAAATAGATTTACACTATGACATTTTCTGTACAGTCTGTCAAAATTATAAGAGTAAAATCTGAATATCCTATATAGCAGGGGTGCCCAATAGGTAGATCGCCAAGGCAAAGTGAGTCGATCGCGGAGCCCATCCCGGGCTCTGTGATAGACTCACTTTGCCTTGGCGATCTACGGGGTCGATCAGCCTTCCTCTCCCTGACGTCAATTCTGCGGTCGGAAAGGAAGTTCTGTGCCAGCCAATCGCTGCCTGGCTGGGCTGGAACTTCCTCTCTGACAGCAAAATTGACATCAGGGAGAGGAATGCTGGTTGGCCCAATACAGGGAAGCAGGGAGAGCTTGGGACGGAGGTGGTTTTGGGGCCTGTTACCAGATGGCTGCGGCGGCTTGGGGGCCTGTTCCCCGATGGCGGTGGCAGTGGCCTGGGGGAGGGCAGGGAGAAAGAAAGGGGGCAAGCAGGGAAACAGAAGGAAAGAAGGGAAACAGAAAGAAAGAAAGAGGGCATGAAGAGAGAAAAAAAAGAAAGGGAGGCAGGGAGAAAGAAAGGGCAGGGAGAGAGGAAGAAAAAGTTGGGGGAGGGAATGAGGTCTGGAGGAGAGGAAGCATACAGGCTGAAAGAAGGGAAGAAAGATTGGATGCACAGTCAGAAGAAGAAAGTGCAACCAGACTCATGAAATCACCAGACTACAAAGGTAGGAAAAATGATTTTATTTTCAATTTAGTGATCAAAATGTTTCCATTTTGAAATTTATATCTGCTGTCTATATTTTGCACTATGGCCCCCTTTTACTAAACCGCAATAGCGGTTTTTAGCGCAGGGAGCCTATGAGCGTCGAGAGCAGCACTGGGCATTCAGTGCAGCTCCCTGCGCTAAAAACCGCTATTGCAGTTTAGTAAAAAGGGAGGGGGTATATTTGTCTATTTTTGTATGGTTGTTACTGAGGTGACAGTGCATAAAGTCATCTGCCTTGATAATTAACATTTTCTCTGCGTACAGTGTGCTTTGTGTTTTTTAAAAAATTTTATTGTTGGTAGATCATTTTGTCTTGGTCATTTTAAAAGTAGCTCGCAAGCCAAAAAAGTGTGGGCACCCCTGCTATATAGTCTTTGACAGGGTAGAAAGGGAAGGAATTTGGGATTTAGCTCAAGTCTTTTTTCAGCTGTAGGTCAAGGTAAGCTATATTAAGGTACACTAGGGGCTAGATTCACAAAACAAACCGATTGTGTACCAATCGGTTTGCTAGCCCTTTGCGACCCGATTTCCCTCCAACCCAATTCACTAACGCCTGTAGTGATCTGATCCCTATCCTTCCATGCAAATTAGTAAAACTTCAAGCAAAATAGCCAAGCGACTGATTAACTAACAATTGCTTGGCTATTTTGAATCGGATTTTACTATTGCCAAATCTGACGGCTACAGATCTTTCCGGTCTGTAGATTTTCTGAAAGGCCTGCCTGTCTTATTTATTCCTTTTTTTCCCATGGCACAGATATTTTGCATGTGTTATACATGCAAAATATCTGCCCCATAAAAAAAAAAAATGAAAAGACAGGCAGACCTGTGAAAAAAACGACGAGGGCCCCCTCCCCCAACAAACGCAATCCCCCCCAATGACCCACAAATAGCAGGAGGGATGCCCACTTCCTCCTGCCACCACCCGACGCTGCCCTCCACGCCCTTGCGAATATGGCAGGAGGGATTCCAACTCCCTCCTGCCACCCTCCGACCGGCAGGACCCACCCCCGGCATGGCACAGCCCACCCCCGGCACAGCCCGAAAACCGCTCATATCTAAAAGTTGGGAGCAGGAGGGGTAATTAGTCCCTCCTGCTCTGTAGGCCTCCCAACCCAACTGGACCGGTCCGACTGGCCGGCCCACCCCCCAGCCCGGCACCCCCTACCTCCAAGTTGGAAACAGGAGGGGTGCTCAGTCCTTCCTGCTCCTCCGGATTCCAGCGACACGTCTGCCTGGGCCTTAGGCCCTGTCCCTGTGCATCATGTGATTGGCTCAGGTGCCTTGGGCTCCTCTCCCCTTTGGAGGGTCCTGAGCCAATCAGGACTTCCCTAATTGGCTCAGGCACCTCATGTCCCTCCCTAGGGGGGAGGAGCCTGACACACACACACTATGCCGGTTCGGGGAGGGTGCCGGGCCGGTCGGGAGGCTTTGTTTACTTTTAGGCCTGACATTTTGCGGCCTATTAAAAAAAAGAAAAAAAAAAAGCCGGGAGAAGTCCTCGTCGGCCTGCATACAATCAGGAATGGATCGGTGACAGACTTTAGGGATAGTGAATCTAGCTCTAGGTACTTTCCTGTGCTTGGAAGGCACCACCATATTTGTTGCATTTATTTTTCAAAATGATTCTGGTCAATCTAAAGCTCTGCTTTTCTTAAATAGCTATTTTTTTTTAGCATCTTAACATTCATAAAGTATGTTGTTATTTTTTAGATTTTAATTGTTGTTGTTTAATTATTCTTATCTATGTATTTTATATACTGCTTTATGGATTTTTTTGGTTTATGCATTTTAGGCCTCCTGAGACAGGCTCTTTAGCTGAAACACAGCTCGTGTTGAGTCATTTGAGTGTTTTATGAGTTTCGTGTATCTTTGATATATTTGGTTGCTATTAAAGTGAGTTTGGTTTGAAGACCTGGTCTTCTCTGCTCCTCAACTGTCTGGTTTTTGTGCAGAGATTGACACTTTCCTCCGCTTTTGGTACAATGAAAAGCTGGCATCATTTTGTTGTATTACTGAAATTCAAAAATGGTCGACAGACGATGTTTGAAGAACTGCACTGATTAGGCAGGCACAACTGGGGGAATCATTCCTATGCTAGGAAGATTTGCAGCCGTGGATGGGGTCAGAGGTGGGGGAGGAGAGCCCAAGCCAAAAGGGGGCTTTTTTTTGTTTTGGTGGCACCTTCAAATGTAGATTAAGCAAATAAGGCATATAATTTTCAGAGGCATACTAAAAATGCACCTCACTGGACATTCTGTTTGAAAATGCTCTGCCCATGTTCTGCCCATGTACACCCGCTGGTAAAGCACATGCCTTCACTTTAATATGTATACCTTTCTGCATGTTCACATTTTATTATTTAAGATAATTTATGCATGTGTGAGGCCGCACCGACGTGTAAATTAAGCAAAATACACCATGCCGTCTTGCATTGCCTTCTTATAAAATTTCCTGTCATGTGCTCATAGAACTAAGGGCTCCTTTTACGAAGCTATGTTAGCGGTTTAACGCGGATAATAGCATGTGCTAAACCGCCGGCCGTGCTAGCTGCTGCCGCCTCCTCTTGAGCAGGCGGCAGTTTTTCGGCTAGCGCGGGGGTTAGCGCGTGATAAAAAAAAGTCGCGTGCGCTGAAGCCGTTAATGCGGCTTCGTAAAAGGAACCCGAAATGAAATGCTGCATAAGTAAAAAAAGTATTTAGCATATGGAAAAGAGTGCATCTTTTTTTCAGGCAAAAACCAACAACTTCTATTCAGCTAAAATGCTTACTCTGCAGATCTGTTTAGATCGGTGCCATCTCCACAAGCTTACAGTAATGAGTTGCTATGTAAAGCAGGGGGTAGGGAACTCCGGTCCTCGAGAGCCGTATTCCAGTGGGGCTTTCAGGATTTCCCCAATGAATATGCCTGAGATCTATTTGCATGCACTGCTTTCAGTGCATATTCGTTGGGGAAATCCTGAAACCCCGACTGGAATACGGCTCTCGAGGACCGGAGTTCCCTACTCCTGATGTAAGGAGTCAATTTCTTCCTTTCTCTCAACCTTTTCTCTTTAAAGTTTTGGAATATGTGTCCATTAGTCTGTATGATTTTATTTTTAACAATGTATTAAATTTTAACTAACCTGTTATTTGCATTATTATTTGTAAATCGCTTAGTAAATTAAATAAGCGATCCAACAAATCAAAAATAAACTTGAAACTTGAATATGCTACCAAGACTACTGACTTTTCTTCACATCCAGGGACACACTGTACATCCTTATCAATCTGACCTTACACTTATCTAATCCATTTGTTTTTCTTTTTTAAACAATTTGTAACCTCCTGCTCACCTTCCACTCTTGGGTTTTGGTTTGTTTTTTAGCATTCTTCTAGACAAGCTCTTATTTTCTTTCTCTGGCATTCCTTGATATTCTTATCAATTTTCCAATCAGTTCCTTAGCCCAAGCACTTGCTACTGCAGGATGCAATATTTATCTGTGCAGATGATATTACTGTTCTGCCATCAGTTCCACAATCTGATGTTGAAACATCAACAAAAATTGCCAATTCTATCAATTTATTAGATTGTTGGATTAGGGGCCATTTATCAAAGCTAAATGAAGATAAAATTACATTTCTTTCATTAGGTCAGCCAGATGATATTTGAAATAACATACTGGGGTACATTCTATAGCTATAGCGCCTAAAAAATTGGTACTGAAAAAAACCCCACTGATTCAGTGTTAGTCAATAAATGGCATTTAAAGTTAGACATGATTTATAGAATAGTGCATACGCTTGGCATTCTTGCACCAATTGAAATGTGGTGCAAATCCTCATGCTTAAATTAGGCATGGATCCCATTTAGTCTATAATTACACGAGTAAATCCAAGGAACACTCCTAATCTAGTCATAACCCTCCCGTTTCCACGCCCCCTTTTTTGACTCGTATGTAAAATTTAGGCGCAGATCTCATGCCTATATTTATTTACCTGGTAAATTTTAAATAAAAACTAAGTAGCACCCATAATTGCTCTCTAAAATTCTAATTATTGGTGCTAATTTGCTCCTTATTCAGTGACGACTGAGTGATGGAGCAGCTTAGGAGTTCTCAATGCGTGTGTCAGTGACAAGACAGCTGTGGAGCTGAGAGAGCCCTCAGTGCGTGTGTGCAGGATAAGATAACCGCGTGACGGAGAAGCTGGAAGAGTCCAAGGACCCTGGCAGCATTGGCCAATGGACTAAGGGGTCTGGCAGAGGGACCGGCTGGGACGGGGCAACCGGTGGAGTGACTGGTAAATAATAATAATAATAACTTTATTTTTCTATACCGCCATAATCTTGCGACTTCTAGGCTGGCATCTTAAGCTGCCGAAGACCTGGAGGGCCAATGCAAGGTTGGAGGAAGGACTCTTGAGAAGACCTAGAGGAGACAGAGTCCAGGGGGAACCCGGAGAATGACCAGGAGGGGTGGGAAGGCCCCTGGTCATGGATTTTAAGGGAATAAATGAATGTTGTGTATTTAACCCTGTCGTGTGTTGTTTTTACAGAGAACTATGGTGCCTGGGGGCGTGGATATGTGACAGATAATACCACTCGACTCAGTCACATGATCACACCGCTCTTAAAAGGGCATGCAAATTCTCAGTCCCCAATTTCACTCAAAATCTATTTAAAGCTTCGTGAAAAAATCCCATCTTGTGGAATAAACATCTGCCTCACATCCAAAAGGCCTCTAATTCTGGCAATCTTCGAAAAAAAAAAAAATAAAAAAAGCCCCAAACCCACCTTTTCAAACTAGCTTACCTTTATGTCTAATTTCTTCAATTTGTTGTGTTATTGTCCGTTTTATAATTTATTTGGTACCAATATTTGCTCATTGTTCTTAACTGATGTAGGGCAGCATATAAAAACTACAAACAAATAAAATATAAAAAGCATTAATAACACATTTTTCTCATAAGTCGATTTACAAAAATATTTCCTACGTTTTTTATTTACGGAGTAGTTTTTAAATTTTGTACGGGATCTGCAAACACATTTTAAAAAGGGAAACGAGCAGCAGAGTTTACCTTTGAAAATGCAAGGCTCGGTGGCTTCAAGGACAAGGAATGTAATAAGGATTTGGGCCTGTCGCAAAGCAGATGCAAAGTCGGCATCTTAAACCATGAATAAAGATTAAAGCCACACAAACTGCTAGCCAACGGTTCATAGACAACGGCGCGAAAGACAAAAGCGCGTGCCGACAATTGAGCGCAGCGCGCGCCACCGCGCCACTCTAAATTACAGTTTTTAGGGGCTCCGACGGGGGGTTTTGTTGGGGAACCCCCCCAGTTTACTTAATAGACATCGCGCCGGCGTTATGGGGGGTTTGGGGGGTTGTAACCCTCCACATTTTACTGTAAACTTAACTTTTTCCCTAAAAACAGGGAAAAAGTGAAGTTTTCAGTAAAATGTGGGGGGTTACAACCCCCCAAACCCCCATAACGCCGGCGCGATGTCTATTTTACTGTAAACTTACAGTAAAATACACATTTTACTGTAAACTTTACTGTACACATTTTACTGTAAACTTTACTGTACACATTTTACTGTAAACTTAACTTTTTCCCTAAAAACAGGGAAAAAGTGAAGTTTTCAGTAAAATGTGGGGGGTTACAACCTCCCACACCCCCCACAACGCGGCACGATGTCTATTTTACTGTAAACTTTACTGTACACATTTTACTGTAAACTTTACTGTACACATTTTACTGTAAACTTTACTGTACACATTTTACTGTAAACTTAACTTTTTCCCTAAAAACAGGGAAAAAGTGAAGTTTTCAGTAAAATGTGGGGGGTTACAACCTCCCACACCCCCCACAACGCGGCACGATGTCTATTTTACTGTAAACTTACAGTAAAATACACATTTTACTGTAAACTTTACTGTACACATTTTACTGTAAACTTTACTGTACACATTTTACTGTAAACTTAACTTTTTCCCTAAAAACAGGGAAAAAGTGAAGTTTTCAGTAAAATGTGGGGGGTTACAACCCCCACACCCCCCACAACGCGGCGCGATGTCTATTAAGTAAAGTGGGGGGGTTCCCCCCCCCCCCGCCCCCCCCGTCGGAGCCCTAAAAACAGTAATTTAGAGTGGCACGGCGGCGCACGCTGCGCTCAATAGTCTGGTTGCGCTTTTGTCCCGGCGCGCTTTTGACCTGACACCTAGCCAACTTTGCCTTCCCTTTACCACTGGCCACGTCTCTTTTGTTTTAGTGTGGGAGATAAAGCACAGGTGCTTTTTCTCACAAAGGGAAAGAGGAATTTTCATCTCATTTTACCCAGACTACTTCATAGCTACTGGATACAATTGCTTGAAAAGTGTCATTTCTAAGCAGAAATATTTTATTAAAGTACTGAATACAAGTCTGCAAGGAAGCCAAAGATTTTCTGTGGAAGATGCAATTGTATTCCTTTAGAACAGGGCTGCCCAAGTCCGGTCCTCGAGATCGACTGGCAGGCCAGGTTTTCAGGATATCCACAATGAACATGCATGAGAGAGATTTGCATACCAAGAAGGCAGTGCGGGCAAATCTCTCTCATGCATATTCATTGTGGATATCCTGAAAACCTGGCCTGCCAATAGATCTCGAGGACCGGACTTGGGCAGCCCTGCTTTACAAGATACAATGGTAACCCTAACAGATTCAGTGACTATTTCCAAAGAGAAGAAACTGTAAATAATACCTTATTGCAAATTACAGAACAGATACTGCTTTATCTTGCCTAAAAAAAACCCCACAGGCAACTTAACTTCTATGTAAAGCTATAGTCATTTAATCTTTAACATGTAGCAGATGAAATAGTTATTTATTTAAAGCTTTTATATGATGCCCCACTCAGGCTGCCTTACAAGTAAAGCAAAGTCGCTTACCCGTTAACAGGTATTTTTCCCCCGAGGACAGTAAGATAGCAATTCTCACAGCTGAATGATGTCATCTGACAGAGCCCAGGCCAGAGAAGTTAAATTACTAGAGCTTTCAAAACAACTCGGCTAACACCGCTGAGTGCTTTTTCTCTTGCAGGTCTGCAACTTTGGCACAGTCTGCTTCAGTCCTTCCTTACGGTGATTGAAAACGGTGTCGAAGCCTTGTCGTTTTACGAATGCTCTTCCGTGCTCGCTACGTTTGAATTTCACTGTATTTTGGACTGGGCTGAGTATTGTGAGATGAAATAGAATTGGTGTAAGGTTCTAGTGTTTGTTTTATGATTATGCTCATATGTTTTATTGTGAGCCGCTTTGGTTTAAATTGTAAATCAATAAAATATGTAAACATGCACTAGACTTCCCACTCAGGACTTATATTCTACTGCTCCTTGGGGGAAAACTGCTAGAGATAAGCAACCTTTTTTCCTCTGAAGACAAACAGAATAGAAGTCCTCACTGATAGAAATTCATAGTTACAGGTGCCTTTTACTAAAAAGAGAATCATCCTCCCATATAACAATAACAATAGGCAAAAGCGTGTTTTAACAATTTTCTTTCTTCTAAAGCAGCCCAGGAATAATAAAAATGGACACTGTGAGTTATGGGTCCTTTTTACTAAGCTTCAGCAAAAATGACCTAAGCGTGCCCTTCTGCAGGTTTTTCTTGCACGCTAAGGCCATTATTACCACAGATGAAAAATGCCTGATTTCTGAATTAAGAACATAAGACTTGCCCTACTGGGAAAGACTGAAGGTCCATCAAGCCCAGTATCTTGTTTTCAACAGTGGCCAATCCTGGTCACAGCTACCTGGCAAGATCCCAAGGAGAAAATTAGATTTTTTGCTGCTTAGCCTAGTAATAAGCGGTGGATTTCTCCACGCTATCTTAATAATGGCTTATGTACTTCTCTTTAGGAAATTATCCAAACCTTTCTAAAACTCTGTTAAGCTTGCCACTTTCCAAAGCAAAAAAACAAGGAAAGATAACCAGTGAAGAACTTGCAGATAAAGAAGTGGGGATGGAACTGTACACATAACCAGGGATACACAAGTACATGAATATTAATTAAAAATCAATGAAACAACCCCTGGTGGTCCAGCGGTGAACTGGAGCAGGAGCGGCCTTCCTGCGCTCCTGCCCCATGGAGAGCCGCTAGTGATTGGCTGCCGTGAGTTCTCGTAATGCCTGCGAGAACTCGTGGCAGCCAATCACTAGTAGCTCTTCACAGGGCAGGAGCGTGGGCAGGCTGGTCCTGCACCGGGTCACCGCTGGACCACCAGGAACTGTAAATGGTACGCGGAGGAGGCAGAAGGGAGGTAAAGGAAGGCACAGTCGGCCAGGACAGGAGGCGAGAGGGATCCCTCCTGCCCTGGCCTACTGTTGGACCACTGGGGATTTTAAAGGTACGTGGGGGAGGGAGGGGGGCTGGGTGCAGAGCTGGGCAGGGTATTTATTACCTCGGTTTATATTCAGGTCGGCTTATATTTGAGTATATACGGTATATGCACAGCAGCAAAATGAGGTTAATTTATGAATGCCTGCCAAGACTGAGAGAGTAAAAAGGCCATTATTTGCAGCATAAATGCCTAAAAATGTTTTAAAAAGACACATAAATGCCTAAAAATGTTTATAAAATACTAGCATAAATCCTGCAGAAATGACAATATAATATTCATGCCTTCAGTCTACAATATGCAGGATGTCTTTGTACACTACTCAGATAGTGCCAGGGAATTTAGAGGCATGTTTTTTGTGAGTACTCTCCATAAACAGCCTAATTCAATATATGGCACTCACAGTTGTATGAGGAAATTCAGGTATGTACCCAATTTCTGTGCGCAATCTAATGGGTACTAATAACCAATTATCAGTGCTAATTGGCTTAAATTAAACTATGCTTGCACGCTTTTAGGTGTAAATTTTACATGTGGATCCAAAAAGGGGGTGCAGTCATGGGAGGGACATGAGTGGATTGGGGGTATTCCTGGGATTTACGCACAGTTTTATAGAATAAGAAAGGTCTGCATGTAATTTAGGTGTGAGAATTTGCACCAAGTTTTCCAGGTTTCCACAAGCAATTTTGAGCACCATATATAGCAGGGGTAGGGAACTCCGGTCCTCGAGAGCCGTATTCCAGTCGGGTTTTCAGGATTTCCCCAATGAATGTGCATGAGATCTATTTGCATGCACTGCTTTCAATGCATATTCATTGGGGAAATCCTGAAAACCCGACTGGAATATGGCTCTCGAGGACCGGAGTTCCCTATCCCTGATATATAGAATTAGGCTGAATGTGGATAAAATTAGCTAAATATTGACCCATTTGCATTTGTTATAGGTGCATTTTAAATTGTAACATACCATCATCTTCCTCTGGCGTACCCTTGGGCTTCAATTTCATGGTGAAAATCTTTCGCAGTTTACAGTTAGCTGAAACAATGATTCCATCCAAAGACTGGAAAACAGCTCCTTTAAATATTCCACTGGTAAATGCCACCAAGTCAATACACAAATTGCACCACTTAAAGGAAAAAAAGAATTAGGTGTAAGGGACACATACACTAGACAGACAATATCGTAACATTAAAATTGCATTACCAGATGATAGTTTGTTCCCCTTGAAAACCCTGGCATACTTTTGTGGTGCCTACCTTTTCCGGAGGCGTGATTCTCTGAATAGCGCTGTTGCGTGATTGACATGCGATTGGCGGATGTTTTTAAGGTGCCCTTTTAGAGAGTCCAGGCCTATGTGTGTATTTAGTAAGTTAATATTAGTGATTATGTTATAGCAATAGATTTATCCCCTACACGGGGCTACTTAAAGCCTCAATTATCCATAGTCTTCCTCATAAGCGTGGAACAAGAGAAGGATCTTGACAAATTGGGGTCTTTGAGTTTAAGAAATATGTTAACACACAGTTAAAATTTCCAGCAACATTTTAGCCTTTTGCATTCAACAGACACTCACAATTTTGCGTCTAATGATAAAGAGAGGAATTTTTGCATGAAGAGGGGTTGAAGATAACTCTTTGTGGACTGTTGATAAATATAATCTTCTTTTGATGTTTCCTAAATCAGCTATCCTGTAAAAAAAAAAAAAAAAAGAGAAAATATGGATCATTGTCAATGTAGTCACCGCTACCTTTATAAAAGCATGGGAATCTGTCTTGGATCATTAAGGTCTGAGGGAATGATGCGTTTGTGAATGGATGGGTTTCTACACATGCATTATGAAAATACAAGAGCCTCCATAATTTCAGTAGCAGGGGTATTACTATGGAATAATCCGACAGGACCATTAAGATTACTTTCTGATATTCTGAAATTTAAAAAGGTACTGAAAACTACTCTGTTTATAGAGGCTTTTAATTGAATAGGAAGTGATAATTATTATGCATTCTTAGAATGCTCTTTTATCATTTGTATGTTATTTGATTTTTATGTATTTTTTTTATTTTTGTAAACTGCTTAGGTTTAAGTGGGTTAGAAATTTTATAAATACACACACACATACATATATATACATACACACACACACACTATAGGTGCTTTCAAATGATAATTTTAATAATCCCACTACATCTTATGATAAATGAGATTTCTTTCCAAGATTCAAACTCAGCGATTATAAGCCTGCCTATATAGAATCACTTTACATGCTAATTTTTTTCAGCACCTTGCATTGGATTTCAAAAGCCCCTCAGCCTTTGAAAGAATTCAATTTGTAAGAACTGCGAAACCACTAGCCTTTAATAATCATGCCTTTTTCAGACATTTAAGTGTGTGTTATCTTGGATCACACTATCGCCTACTAAACAGAGAAACAGTACGAGCTTTCATTGTCCAAAAAGATGTGCCTGTCATTTTGTATAAGCTCTTTCTCTCTAAAAGACAGACACAAAACATTATACGTCACTTTCACTTCCTGAGTGTATATCTCTAAAGCTAAATTATAATACATATTTTTTTCTCACTATTCAGGTCATTCTCAATTGTAAATTTGTCTTTAACAAATGCAGACCACAGCCAAAGATAAGGCGTATTTAAAGCAGTTACTTACCTGGTCTCCAAAAACAGTAAGAGAGTAATCCTTACATATGGCGATGTCATCTAATAAAGCTCGCATAGGAAAACTTCCTCAACATTTTCCCAGTACTTTTGAGAAGTGCCTCGCCATGCATGCATGCCTATTCCCACCTGCTGCTTTAGCACAGGACCTCCTTCACTTCACTGCAAGCTTTGGGAAGGAGAGTGGTTTGTCAGGATTCCTCATCATTTGACCAGCTGATACTTGCTGGCTCTGCTGAATTTCTTCCACAGTCTTTGTTGTGGATGAAATGCAATTGCTTCAATCATGTCCAGGTTGCCATCAACAAAGACATCTCTAACTTAAATGGGATGTCCCGGGCCATCTCCCTCAAAAACTCAACAAACAAAAGTTCCACTGGTTGGGATTTATATCTTTCGTGAGGCGGAGAAGAATCTGATGAAGGACCCTGCTTCTATGAAGACCTCTGGCTCTTCTTCAGAGGCCCAAGAGCATTCTGAATGAGATTCATAAAAATACTCCAAGAGAGATGTTTGAGTCTCTGCCTGTCTCGACTAAAATGATTTACAATGTCCAATGTGACACGGACACGAGGACATGGACTGAAACTAAGGGGGGGACAAGTCCAGGACAAATATCAGGAAGTTCTGCTTCACGCAATGAGTGGTGGACACCTGGAATGCTCTCCCAGAGAAGGTTACAATGTCCAATGTGACACGGACAAGAGGACATGGACTGAAGCTAAGGGGGGACAAGTCCAGGACAAATATCAGGAAGTTCTGCTTCACGCAATGAGTGGTGGACACCTGGAATGCTCTCCCAGAAGAGGTTATTGCGGAATCCACCGTTCTAGGATTTAAAAGCAAACTAGATGCACATCTCCTTACGAGAGGCATAAAGGGATATGGGTGACTAAAATTACGCCAGGTGTACACCTGGCTGGGCCTCTGCGTGTGCAGATCGCCGGACTTGATGGACCGAAGGTCTGATCCGGAGATGTCAGTTCTTATGTTCCTAGGTTAAGCCAGCGGTATCGATATAGAAGATTTCCGATGTCTTCTGAAATTTCCTTCCTGATGCCCTGGAAATTGATGCCAATGTGGCCGACATGGACTCCAAACTCTGTCGAGGTCTCATTGCTGATAGTGTTTACTGTAGGTAGTGCATGGGACTTGAGGAGTGGCTGAACCACATCTTTTCTGATCACTGACAGTGTCACATTAAGCAATGAAGTGCTCCATTCTCTCCTTGAACTATCCTATCTCTGTCCTTTTTATGTTTACTAGTGTATGCTTTTATTTTACATTCAATTACTGCTTTTACTGCCTCATAACGTAGTAAGAGGTTCTTTTTATGTCTGTGATTCAATTTTTTGTTGTTTTAGTAAAAATTTATTGAAACCCCTATTGTTATATAATCATTGGGGGACAATCCAATATCACGACCCTCTAGCCATGTCCCACAACTCGTTACCTACCATATTATTATATGCCCACATCAAACCTTGTAAGGCACTATAGCCACCGTTACCACTCGTGATATCATGGCACTGGGGACTAGTATATAATCAATGAGAGACTGAACATAAGAATTGCTGCTGCTGGGTCAGACCAGTGGTCCATCGTGCCCAGCAGTCCGCTCATGCGGCGGCCCTTAGTTGAGTGTGTCCTTGATAGGTGTATGTGGAGGGGCATAATCGAAAGGAACGTCTAAGTCCGTTTTCATCCAAGTCGCAAGTTGTCCAAAATATAGCTTAGGATACGTCCAAATTTTTTCCCTTTCGAAAATCGTCTAACTATATGTTCTGCCGATCTGATCGTCCAAGCCACTAAATCGTCCATCTTTATACCACATTTTCATCCAGCTTTTCGTCCAAGTCAAAAACGCCTAGAACAAGCCCTGTTGGCAAAGTGATGGACTGAACACCTAGACATGGCACCTAAATAGCGGGGTACCTTACAGGGCACTGCTGTGAACTTCACAAAAAGGATGCCATGACATCATCTCACTACAGCTCCCATATAGGTCACGGTGAGCCCCCAAACCACCTCCAGAATCCCCTGGACCCACTTATCTACCACCCTAATAGCCCTTATGGGTGCAGGAGCCATTTATATGCTAGTACAAAAGGGTTTTGGAGGTGTATAGGGGAGTGCACATGTTGCAGTATCAAAGCAGTGATTACAAGGGGCTTATGGGCATGGGGCCTTCTCTCTATGGGTCCCTAACCCACCCCCAAGATGACTTAAGCTGCCTCTGTGCAGGATGACTAGGCTTTCCTATGCCAGGCTGCCAGGTGATTTTGGTCTGGAGGCTGAATTTTAAAGGTGTGATTAATATTTTTATGGGATTGGGGAGGGGTCGGTGATCACTGGGGTAGTGTGTGTGGGTCTGTAGTTTGTATCTGCAGTGCTTATCTGGTGACTTTAGGTGGGTTTTTGTGACTTAGACCATGTTTTAAATGGTCTAAGTCACAACGTCCAAGTTCCGTCTATGCTGTGCTGTATAACTTTCGGTTATGCATGCAGTAGGACTAAGTCTAAGCCGGCCCACGTCCCGCCCAACTCATGCCGTCGACACTCCTCCTGAAACACCCCATTTAGCTTTGGTCGTTCAGCGGCACTATGAAGGCCTAGGTCGTTTAGAAATACGTCCAAAACCCGGTTTGATTATCGGCACTTGGACGTCTTTCGCTTATGATCGTCCAAGTGCCAACTTAGGCCGGTTTTTGGACATTTTTCTCTTTCGATTATGAGCCCCATAGTCTATTGTTAAAATGCAACGCCTTCCAAATATCTACCATGTCCGAAAGCTCACACATTAGGGGTACCCCCCCTATATATATTTATCCTCTCTTTATTTGAGATATGTTGTTTATCTAAATTTAGATCATATAACATATTAAAATCTTCCCCGATTATATTAATAAACCATGGTTCATAGTTATTCGGAGCATATAAATTGCAAACACCAGTTATAGTACACAAAGCCATCAAAACTCCATCTTGTGTATTATGTGCTTTTCCTCTAGAGATTGCTTTATGTATTTGAGGAAAATGGGATAGAAAATGAATGAAATAAATATATTGCTATTTGCAATCCCTTACAGAATAAAAATAGCCACTGCTGCCTTTTTTTGCCTGAGGTAGTCCTTATTATTATTTATTGGACTTACTATACTGCCTGTACCACCAAAGGATCTATGCAGTTCACAAGAATTAAAACAAAATTTACAATGGGAAAAGAATGGCAGCAATTGACAGGAAAGATATCATTCACAACAAAGCATGCACACAAGGACAGACAGTGAGCACATGCATTACTTGACTGCCAATTCACCAATAAGTGGAAGCTTAACTGCTTGAAAAGCCAAGGAGAAAAAAAAAAGTGTTTTCAGAAGTGTTTCAAAATGCAAAAGATGGCTTCGAGCGGATGTGACCTGGAAGAGAATTCCAAACAGAAGGGGTCAAGAAGTAAAAGGCCTGTCTGTGACCTGGTACTACTACTACTACAGGTCCTACTATTTATCACTTATATAGCACTGAAAAGTGTACACAGCACTGTACATTTTGACATTTAAAAGACAGTCCCTGCTCAGAAAAGCTTATAATCTAACTTGGACAGACAGACATGACATATGGGGCTAAGGATGCAGAACCCAAGGTGAGAGGAGTTAGGAGTTGAAAGTAGTCTCGAAGAGGGGGGCTATTAACTTGGATTTGAACACTGCCAGAGATGGTGCCGGTGTAGAGATATGGGCAGTTTGTTCCAGGCATATGGCGAAGCGAGACAGAAGGGATGGAGTCTGGAGTAGAGAGTTGCACGGGGACAGAAATCCCACCCATTCCCGCCCGTCCCCGTCAGGATCCTCTCCGTCCCCACCCATCCCCGCAAGGAATTACCTCCATCCCCGCCCGTCCCCATAAAAAGCAGCAATTACTTCCGACAGGATCATCAATTCCACAGTTTCTTTTGTGTTTGCGCTGCTGTTTTCCTTGTGGAATCTCTTTGGTGGAACCCTTTTTTTGTTTTCTGTTCAGGTAATTAACTTATAAACCCCCTCTTTTACTAAGGCTGACGTGTCCATTATATTATATGGACGAACCCTGCTTCCAAAGCCTTCCATCCCCGTGGGAGTCCCGTTGGCTAGACGGGGGTCCCTGTGGGAGTCCCGTGGGCCACAGGGGGATCCCCGTGGGAGTCCCGTGGGTTAGGGGGGGATTCCCGCGATCCCCGTTTCCGTGCAGACCTCTAGTCTGGAGTTGGCAGAGGACGAGAAGGGCACAGATAGGAGGGACTTACCATCCTATTTGAATCAAGGGAAAATAGAGATCAGGTCGAAGTATCGGGTACTGTGGCTGAGGAGAGTTTAGAAGGGGTGCCTAGGTGGAAAGCCTGAGAAGCCAAAAGCAGGATCTTAAACTTTACCCTAAATGAAACATGTAGCCAACGAGATGACAAAGAAGGGGAGAAACATGGTCATATCTAGTTTTGTACAATCTGGAGGAATTTGATTTGGGTACTGGAAGGCCTGCATAAATATTATTACAATAGTGGAATTTCGAGATCAGAAAGGCATGGATAGCTGTATGGGTAAAGGTAAAATCTAAGAAACTCCTTAATGTGCATAATGAGTGCAAGACCAGAAAACCTGATTTGACAGAGTTGGAGATTTGTTGAGAAAACGCTAATTACTTTCCCTACCCACACCCTCTCTAGTTTGGCATGTTCTGTGGTACTTAAATAGTAACATAGTAAATGATGGCAGACAAAGACCTGAATGGTCCATCCAGTCTGCCACACATGTTCCATAAATTAATTTAATTTCAATGGTCCTCTTTCTTAGATATTTCTGGGCCAGAAACCCAGAGCCCTGCCCGGTAGTGTGCTTAGGTTCTATCTACTGGAGTCTTCATCAAAGCTCACTCCAGCCCATCTTAACCATCCCAGCTTTTGAAGCCCTCCCCAGCCTGTCCTCAACTGAATGTCCATATATGGAACACAGACCATTCAAGATTGCCCAGTACTGGCCTTAGTTCCTTCAATGTGAAGAGCCAGATGTATACCCATTATTTTCTGATTAGAGATCCTCTGTGTTCATCCCACCCTTGTTTGAACTCTGTTACCGTTTTCTTCTCCACCACCTCCCTCAGGAGCGCATTCCATGCATCAACCACCCTCTCCGTAAAGAAGAATTTCCTAACATTACTCTTGAGTCTACCACCCCTCAACCTCAAATTATGCCCTCTGGTTTTACCATTTTCCTTTCTCTGGAATAGATTTTGTTCTATGTTAATATCTTTCAAATATTTGAATGTCTGAATCATATCTTCCCTGTCCCTCCTTTCCACAAGGGCAGGGCTGGCCAAGTCCGGTCCTCGAGATCTACTGGCAGACCAGATTTTCAGGATATCCACAATGAAAATGCATGAGAGAGATTTGCATACCAAAGAAGGCAGTGCAGGCAAATCTCTCTCATGCATATTCATTGTGGATATCCTGAAAACCTGGCCTGCCAGTAGATCTTGAAGACCAGCGTTTCAGTTTTCTACCATTCTGGGTGCAGAAGAACTTCCTTACGTTTGTACAGAATCTATCCCCTTTTAACTTTAGAGAGTGCCCTCTCGTTCTCTCTACCTTAGAGAGGGTGAACAACCTGTCTTTATCTACTAAGTCTATTCCCCTCATTATCTTGAATGTTTCGATCATGTCCCCTCTCAGTCTTCTCTTTTCAAGGGAGAAGAGGCCCAGTTTCTCTAATCTCTCACTGTTCGGCAACTCCTCCAGCCCTTTAACCATTTTAGTCGCTCTTCTCTGGACCCTTTCAAGTAGTACTATGTCTTTTTCATGTATGTCGACTAGTGTTAGATGCAGTATTCCAGGTGGGGACATACCATGGCCCGGTACAGCGGCATGATAACCTTCTCCGATCTGTTTGTGATCCCCTTCTTATTCATTCCTAGCATTCTGTTCGCCCTTTTCGCCGCCGCTGCGCATTGCGCGGACGGCTTCATTGACTTGTCAACCTGTGAAGACAGGATGCTGTGCTAGATGGAGCCTTATTGGTCTGACCCAATAAGGCTATTCTTATGTTCTTATGCCAGCAGGGCTCATGGCAAAATCTACTTGCCTATTATTCTTTTGTATAGCAGTGGCTCAAGTGTGAGGTGTCCAAAGTCTGAAAGTTGTCTGCAGCTCCAGATCTTCTAGATTTTCATAAGGCTCTGGATTTAATATATCTATCTTTATTTTTTCCTCAGGAAACTAATTGCAATCCATTGAGGTGGGTTGGGCAAGTTTGAGAAATATTGGGCCCCATTTCTAAAAAATAAAAATATCCAAAAGAAGCACAGACCTTGTATAATTTGATCAGTAACTCAGCCAGTGTTTGCTGGTTTACAGCTTCTAGGCAGTTCTCTGATAAAATGTCAATGTCTTGGTATCTATTATTACTCATTTTCTGTGGGAAAGGGGGTAGGGGAGTAGGGATTATTTCCATATCTGTTTCAAGTATTCAAAGCCTTGCCTATGCTGGTTCTATTATTGCTTATCTTTAAAATTAAGAAAGAATAAAGTTTGAAAAATAAAATCTCAGTTTATATTAGTTAGTGACAGCAGTGACACAACAAAGATGGAGTAAATGGGATAGGAGTTAAAAAAATGAAGGGATCGATGCATGGTCTTCCAAAAAAAAGGGTCAGAAAAGGTTCAAAGTCCAACTTTATTAAATAGCCAATATAAAATGCTCTCAGTGTTCACCATATAGAGATATGACCCAACACAGGGCCAAGTTTCCTGCATTAGGAGTCATAATCTTGTGATTAATGTGAAACTGTTTGGCATAAATTGAGAGTATACGATCTAATAAATAGAAACAAGAACATACCTTTATGCTTGCAGTATCAGGAGCTACTTTAGTCTGACGGCATTCTACACGGGAAAAAGGCTATTCAATAAAGTTGGCCGTTTTATGGAAAACCATTCATCTATCCCTACTTTTTTGGACTGCTTTACTCTCGTAGGGTTTGGTTGCTTTTCTTTGTTGGTGTAAATGGGACAGGTGCACAGTTCCTATTCCTTTCTTGTGTAATGCCTCCCTGTGAGTTATTATCCTATAGAGAAGCACAGCTACCTTGTCCTTCATGCAGTCTCAGAGTGTCATTGGCTACTGGAGCTTGGCTTGGTAAGGATCAAAGACAGAAGACTGGAGGCAGGAAGAGGAGAAGCAAGTCCAAGGCAACAGCAGGCAATGAGGAAAAATGTAACTCAAGCCCTAAGCACAAGCAGGCAGTGAAGTAAGAAACAAAGCAGGATCAAGAACAACTTGGGGTCGAGAATATCATTGCTGAACATAAGAGAGACCGGGATTAGGAGCTGAACTCCATGGCTTAGCTGACACTGCCTCAAGGGAACTGAGAAAGAAAGCAGGGAAGTGTGAACACTTGTTTTGGGGTGATGAGGAGAAATCATAGACCCCCTGGTGCAAAAATATCTTTCCACCCGTGGAAAATTGATTACCTTATCTCAGACCTAGCAGAGCCACCGATGTCTACTTTCGTTTCGTTTCTCAGAAACATAGAAGTAGTTATAGAAGAGTTAATATATTTTTATTAAGCCTACACATGAGCATTCATATCTACGGGTCAGACACATGATTGAAAAGTAATGAGAGCATGTTGAGAAAAAATGAGGTAGTCAAAGAGAAAATCAACCTCATTTATAATAATTTTTCAGTAATCAGCAGGTGCATAACTCTCTCAGCTATGGCCATTAACTGCATTCATTTCACACTTAACATCTACATTTGAAAATGATTTAAAAGCAAAATTGCTTTTCAGTTCAATTTTAAATTCTATTTTATAACTTCATCTTCCATTGACTATTTTTGCAGAATGTCAGTAAATGATAGTAGCAACTCCAGAGCCGAGAGTCATTTGCTCAGAATAGATTTGCCTTTTTTTCCCCAAATAATATAAACTCATCTGTTAATGTGTATTTCAAGTTCTAAAGTGAACCTGTAATATTTGATTTTGTTAACTGGAGGTTCTCCTCATTGATATTACTCGCACATTTCTTAAGACAAAAATTAATCTTTTACTTCTCTTTAGATGATTTCATATACTAAATCTGAATGCTGACCTTTATGTATTGGTGAAAATGGGCTCTGTTTTGTTACAAATAATATAATTATTGTTGATTCAAAGGGGCTCATTTTCAAAAAAGATAGATGTCCAAAAGACAGCACAAACCAGCATTTGGATGTCTTCCTAGTCAAAACGTCTAAGTGAGAGGGCACTCTCTAAAGTTGAAAGGGGATAGATTCAGAATAGGCCCGGGAGTCTTAGGTCCCTCCTGGGGGCGGGGCCTGAGGCACATGGGCCCAACCCGACCATGTGCCCAAGGCCCCGCCCCCAGGAGGGACCTAAGGCTCCCGGGCCTATTCTGATTGGCCCAGGCGCCTTAGGCCCCACCAGTAGGCGGAGCTTTGGGACGGATGGGCCAATCCGGCCTCATTCCGTCGTTGGCTGCCTGCCGGACAGGCGGGTTTGGCTCCCGTCTGTCCGGCCAACTACACAAAGGTACAGGGAAGGGGGGTGGGGGTGTCGTGAGGGTCGGCCAGGGGGGTCGTGGGTCGGCTGGGGGGGCGGTCGGAGGTTCTTGGGGGGGGGCGGTTGTTGGGGGGAGGGGGGTTTGCGTTGAGGGCAGGAGGGCCTGGGATCCCTCCTGCCCGTAATGTAGTGCGGGGTGGGGGTAGTGGGTCGCCGTGGCCAGGAGGGTTTGGGCTCCTTCCTGGCCCAAACAACTAGCGGGGGGGGGGGGTCGCCAAGGCCAGGAGGATTTGGGCTCTCTCCTGGCCTGAACAACTAGCGGGGGGGGGGGGTCGCCAGAGCCAGGAGGGCTTGGGCTCCCTCCTGGCCCGATATTGTCAGGGAGTTGGGGAGTCGGCGGGGCAAGAGGGCTTGGGCTCCCTCTTGCCCCGATTGTGTCGGGGGTGCCGCGGTTGGCTGGGGCAAGAGGGCTTGAGCTCCCTCTTGCCCCGATCGTGTCGGGGAGTCGGCGGTGCAAGAGGGCTTGACGTCAGAGAAAGGGCGGGACCGCAGGAAGAGGAAGCAGCGCAGGCGCAGGGCTCACAGAAGGGCCGGGATCGCCAAGAGGAAGCAGCAGGACACCGGTAGGAGCTTCTACATGATGGAGGGGGGGTCGGGAGGCTGTGGGGGTGCGAGCGGTCCTTCAGGGTGGGGGTGCGGGTGGGAGTGCGTGCGAGCGGTCCTTCGAGGTGGGGGTGCGGGTGCGTGCGAGCGGTCCTGCGGGGGGGGGGGGGGTGAATCGGACTTCGGGTGGGCATCAGGCTTTCAGGGTGGGGACAGGACTTCAAGGGGGAGAGGAGAGTCGGGGACTCCAGAGGAGAGTCAGGGCGGGCGAAAGGAGAGTCAGGCAGCATGCGCGGTATACGGGTGTGCGTGGTATACAAAATTTTTTTTACATATATTTCGGTTTCCCGCACGCTATACCCGTGTGCACGTTTTACACGGGTGCGCGTTATCTACGTGAAAATACGGTAATCCTAATCTTCCATTCTGTTACGTGCCTTCTAGATTCCATATGCTAGGTGATGTACCAAAGCAACCGTAACTAGGGAGGACAGAAAAGTCTGCCCTCAAAACTGTGGTCCCGAGCATGGCATCATAACATGGTTGCCACATCCACTCGGTATAACCGAGTAAAAGTATGAAGAGAGGACCAAGTAGCTAGAGATTAAGAATTTTTTAGAGTATATCATTCAAAGATTCAAAGAGAACTCATTAATAATTATCAGGTTTTAAAGATTGGAAATGTTTTTCAGTTTAAGAGTTCCTCTGATCTAGACATCGCAAATTTCTGAGAGTCATTTCACTTTTGGTATTGATTTTCTTGTACACTTGCCTGTATATGTGTTTTTGATTCACTGAGTATTTGTCCCATACTTTCTTGAATTCATCTCTACCACCTCCGTTCTACAATTCACCCATCATTTACATAAAAAATATTTCCTTTGATTATTCCTCAGTCTATCCTCTTTCAACCTCATCTTATGATCCCTCATTCCAAAACTTCCTTTTAATTGATAGATATTTATGCCTTTCAGGAATTGAATTTTTTTATGCTGTCTCCCCTATCCTGCCATTATACTAAAGGATACATATTTAGATCTTTAAGTTTGTCCCCATATGCTTTTAACAAAGATAACCGACCACTGTAGTTTCTGTCCTCTAGGCCATTTCACATCTTTTTGAAGGTATGGTCTCCAGAACTGCAGACAGTATACCAAACAAGGTTTCACCAGAAAGACTTACATAGAATTATTTCACAATTTTTTTGTTATAGTTTATTGCTCACTGATCCAGAGAGCATATCCTTCTCAAGGTATATAACAATAATAAATATATACAATCCACTTAAATACAACAGTATTCAAAACAAATATCATATACATCCATTACTACATAGGTAAACCTCACCCACCACCCTCCTCAATCTCATATGCCTTTGCTTCTCACTCATTAGTCTTACATCATTTTACTCATTCAAACATGTGTCCTCTCACCTCTCATTCTCCCTGGCCTTATGTGCCCTTACCTCTCACTAGAGCCCAACCAAAACCAGGATCTTTCATTTCTACCGAAACCAAATCTGCAACTGAAACTGACTACTTGGTTTTGGCAGAAACCTAAGATGAGAATGAAATTGGCCTCCACTCCCTTTCCCCCACCTGACAGCAAAGAACCCCCTTCTCAGACTCATCCACCATTGGCAGCCCTCTCCTGAACCCACCCCCTAGTGGCAGCCCCCTCTTGGGTCATGTTGTTGTTGGCTAGTGGATGCAGGGGGAATCCCCTCTTGCTGCTGCCCATGCCTGCTCCAATGTCAAAATAACTACCAGGACTTCCAGCGGTAGTATGATGGGACTGCCAGTGGAGATTATGGCAACCATATTGAGATTAGAATCGGCATGCGAAGTAGCAATCTTCAGTCACTCCTGCTCATGCCAGTTCCAATTTTAAAATGGCAGCTGCAACATCAAGCAATAACAACATGGTAGGCTGCCACTGGGGGAGTGGGTTCAGGAGATGGGATGCAGCCGGTTTGTGGTTCTGGGATAGGAGTTGTATTTGTTTGGGGAGGAGAAGGAAGGGAATGCTACTGGCTATGGCATAGTTTTGGTTCAAGCTGAAAAAGCTTAGGTAGTTTTGATGGAAACAAGTCTAAACATATATTTCGGGTCAGTTTCAGTGCCATAGCTGAATTACGCAGAAATTCATTTGGCCTATAGCTCTCCCCTCCCTTTTCCTCCTTCCTGTTGCTGATCCCTCTCTCTCTCACACACAAACATATGCATAAAACCCTAACTAACTAGGCTGATTCACTCATACATCTTTCTCACCCCCTCAACTCCCAAGTAATCTCCTTTCTTGCTCTTTTCCAGTTGATCCCTTCTCAAACCATTCTTTTACCAGTTGAGCAACTTTTCACAAACCTTTCCCCACCAATCCCCTTTCATACTCCCTTGAGAAATTTCTACTCTCATCCAACCTTCCTCCATCTCTCATCCCTCATCTGCTTGCTGTCAGAGTCAATAATTAGAGAAGGAGACCGACTGGTGGCTCTTCTGGCTGTTTCTTTCTCCTCTGCCACTAAGAGCTAGAGTCTAGCACCTTGAATTGTGTAGTGATACAGTTCCTTCAAGTATTTGGACTTGAGGCTTTGTTACTCTTTAATTGCATTGTCTTTTATTATCAGTGATGGATAGGAGAAAATTGAAGACTGGTTGGGGAGAGGATGGAATTCATGATTTGTGGTAATACTGGGATGGGAAGGAAAAAGGCTTCTGATAATCATAGTTGTGTTGGACCCTTTCATTTCATGATAAAAGTACAAACTTCAAGGACTACAAATTTATACTCTTATCATGAATGGCCTCAGAGTCATGGAAGACCAAAGACTTTAATTAGAATTCCCTCTGTATTAAAGATTTTCTTCTATTTGTGTCTATGGGGAAAAATGACTAGTAAAGAGGGCCCTAAATATATTTAGAATTTTATTATATCAATAAACTTCTACGCCATACTGGCTCTGTGTAAGTCTGAGCTGCAGGGTGCAGGAACCCTTGCAATAGTTTAAAGTTTCAGGAGACCAGTGTGAGAGTTCCTACAACAAATGGTTCAGTCCCAGAGCTGCATGATACACAGAACAGGAATTTCTTACAGCTGGTAGAAACTATGGACGGCAGAGTAGGTTTTGACAGAGATTTTGGCAGTTGTAACCCAAGCACAGTACCGGGTAGAGCTTTGGATTCTTGCCAGGAAATAGCTAAGAAGAAAAAAATTAAAATAATTTAAATTGAATCAGGTTGGGCCGACTGGACGGACCATTCGGGTCTTTATCTGCCGTCATCTACTATGTTACTATGTAGGTAGTAGATCTGAGGACTGGTGACAGGGGCTGACTGTCTTCTTGGGATGTAGTTAGGGGTGGCAGCTAACTGACTTGCTGGGATAAAGGCTGGGGAGAGCAGGGATCTCAAAGTCCCTCCTTGAGGGCCGCAATCCAGTCGGGTTTTCAGGATTTCCCCAATGAATATGCATTGAAAGCAGTGCATGAACATAGATCTCATGCATATTCATTGGGGAAATCCTGAAAACCCAACTGGATTGGGGCCCTCAAGGAGAGACCTTGAGACACCTGATTAAGAGTTTATTTAGTACGTTTTCTTTTTTCTTCGACAAGGACTAATAATAATAATAACTTTATTTTTCTATATCGCCTTAATCTTGCGACTTCTAGGCGGTTCACAGAGAAGAATAGCTGTACAGTCAGCGAATTAAAACATACAGATAGAGAAGATGTCACAGAGCGATCAGAGATTACAATGGTGCATATTGGCAAGAAGAATGATATATATAGATTACAATATAATTTTAACATATTACATTGAAATGGTTGGAAAGCCAGCGAATAACAGAATACAAATGGTGAAGAAGACATTGAAGAGTCAGAGAATACGGAATACAAAATACCGTTAACGGGGAAAAAGTGGATTCAGTATGGTGAGCGGTAGCTTTGAGAGGGGGGGGAGGAAGTCTAGCTATGAAATAAATTTTTTTGAACAGAGTGGTCTTTAATTCTAGGTAAACAGCCTTAGTAAATGAGGGTGACGGGACTAAATCGCGCGAGACAACGGCGCGCAGACAACTGAGCGCAAGGTTGACGGCGCGCCGAAGAAAAGCACTCTTTTAAAGGGCTCTGACGGGGGGGGTGGGGGGGAACCCCCCACTTTACTTAACAGACATTGCGCTGCCATTGTGGGGGGTTGTAACCCCCCACATTATACTTAAAACTGAACTTTTTCCCTAAAAAACAGGCAAAAAGTTTGGTTTCAAGTATAATGAGGGGGGTTACAATCCCCCAAACCCCCCCCCGCCACCGCGATGTCTGTTAAGTAAAATAGGGGGGTTCCCCACCAACACCCCCCGTCAGAACCCTTTAAAATAGTGCTTTTCTTCGGCGCGCCGTCAACCTTGCGCTCAGTTGTCTGCACGCCGTTGTCTCGCGCGATTTTGTCTATGAACCGTAAATGAGACCCTGAAAAGGCTGGTATAGACCTTAGAAGAGATTACCACACGTCGGTCCCCAAAGCTCCTCACTTCAGTGGCGAAAATGGCAATGGGACGAGGTGCGGTTGAGAAAGGTTTCAACTGCTGGCTCCTAATCCCAACAAAATCTGTCAAGCCCTGGATAACTGCATATTTGTTTTCAGACAAGAAAACTAAGAAATCATTCTGTTTTGGGCTTGAGGCAGAAGATTACAACTCAGTGAATCGGTGAAGTTCATCGTCTGTTTCTGCGAGCTATAAACAAACAGTGCTAGGAGGCTGGCGCCTTCGACTCAAAAAGGTCACGGCATGGGGCATGCTGAGCACACCTGATGAGTAACAGAACAAAAATCAATGGCTTTTACCTTTATTCCTTCAGTAGAAAAGCAAGGACATCACAATGGGTCTAAAATACTTTAACCCAGTGGTCTCAAACTCAAAGCCTTTGCAGGGCCACATTTTGGATTTGTAGGTACTTGGAGGCCCTCAGAAAAAAATAGTTAATGTCTTATTAAAGAGTTTGAGACCACTGAGTTAAGGGGAACGGTTAATCTGCTGGCTGGGTTGGAGGGCAGAGGGGAGAACAGGACAATCAAGCCATTGTGACATCACTGATGAGGCTGGCTCTTATTGGTGGAATGAGGCATTATGACATCACAATCTCAGCTCTGCTTCCCAAAGACAAACAGGATGTCATGGTTACAGTTAAGCCAGTGGTCTCAAACTCCACCCCTTTGCAGGGCCACATTTTGGATTTGTAGGTACTTGGAGGGCCTCAGAAAAAAATAGTTAATGTCTTATTAAAGAAATGACAATTTTGCATGAGGTAAAACTCTTTATAGTTTATAAATCTTTCCTTTTGGCTAAGTCTTAATAATAATATTGTAGTTTATAGCTAAAGAGGCATATGATCAAGAAACGGTTTTATTTTTCTTTTGTGATTATGATAAACATACTGAGGGCCTCAAAATAGTACCTGGCGGGCCGCATGTGGCCCCCGGGCCGCATGTTTGAGACCACTGCTTTAACCAAACAGATAGTTCGATGTTATATAAACACAAAGGTCATTTTTACGTCTTTTAGAAAGTGGAACAGAAACTTCAAATGTACTGTACTACAATATCTTCCATCTAATGTAAAGAATTATCCTGCCACAAACAGAGTTTTTTTCCTGTTTTGTTCAGCAGATGGAATTTGTTTTTTATCCCCAGGGAAATACTAGAATATACTAGCCTTTCAGAAATAACAATTAAATTAGCTTAATTACTTCATGTTGACTTGACAAGTCATTGCATTTTAATGTAAAATCTGCCAGTTGCAATTAATGGTTGTTGGTATTAGTTTAATTGATTTACCGTCTACTTACTTAATACAGCATGCAAGAAAGTTCAGTGTAACTTACAGCAATTCAATGGAGAAATCTTTTCCCAAGGGTACATTAACCTGAAGTATAAGAAACTGCTGGATCAGTCCAACTGGAATTAAAAGAAAATTTGTACATGTTGTAAAGTCTTTACAGCTAAGATTTTAGCAATGTCTACCTAAATATTTCCTAATTATTCAAACAAGCATATAATGGAAGAAAACCCCTAGTACATAGGCCCTGAATTTTAGTTTCAGTTATGGCTCAGAAGTCAGCCTAAAAACTCCTTTTGGTGCCTGGTTTTGGTTTTAGCCAAAAGGTTATTTTAATTTCCAGCCATGTTTTTGATTTTGGCTGAAAATGACTATGTGTTTTTGGTGGAAGCTGAAAATTTGTGCTTTGCCCCGTTTGTTTCCCTCTCTCCCCCGCTGGATCCCCCTAAGTGCCTTTCCTCTTCCATTCATAATTCCCCTGGCCTATTTTACAATCCCTGGTGTAGTTGGGGAAGGAGCTCTCTAAAGTTACTCATGCCTATTCTGGCTCTGCTCTCAAAATGGCTGCCACGACCAGGACATCATTTCTGCCCCGACTACACTACTAGATCACCAGAAGTTGTAAAGATGGAGATGGGAGGATAGAGTAAGGGTAAAGAGAGAGAGAGAGAGGCGATGAGATGAGGTTGTAGGGAAGAAATGAGAGATGGGGATAAAAACCCTTAAGGGTTGAGTGAGATGAGTCTCAGAAAGTGGGTTGTGAGAGAGGGGTGGGAAGGAATTGAACTGGTAGCTGATAAAATGAGATAAGCCTGGACATACTGACAGAGGGAAGGCCATAAGCCAGGGGAGGATTGAGATACGGGAGAATGTATAATATTATCCAAGATCTATCCATTTTAGTCTTGTGAAAATCTAGTTAGCCAACAGTTTAATATATTGTGCCACTCAGTCCCCTCATTTAATGGCCTTCTGTCCTATGTTTTGTTTGAATTAAACATTTTTTTTAAATTATATACCACCATGCTGTTATAGTAGCATTCCACACATCAAATATTGGATAAATCAATCAATCTCTACTTAGGGTTATTTTTCTGCTGGTTATGCCTGGGGCTAGTTTTATATATTTAGTGTTACCTTTGGCTGCATGAGAATTTGGTATTGATTCTGAGTTTGCTGTTTCAGACGATAATTTTATAACGTTTCCTAATTTGTGCAGCAAGAACGTACATATGTTACATCAACGGTCAAAGAAAAATATATTTTTCTGTTTACTTTGAAATTCGCCCCATTAAAACCACACGTATATTTATTTATGCCTGCTATTTCATAGACACTTTTTTTTTTTTTAGATTTTATAAGTTATGTATACAGGATATTAACATATGACAGAGAAAATGAAACAATCTTCCAACACAATTCTTCAAGGGGAAAGGGGATGGAACTTGACATACTGTCTTTCTATGGTTACAATCAAAGCAGTTTACATATTATATGCAGGACTTATTTTGTACCTGGGCTAATGGAGGGTTAAATTACTTGCCCAGAGTCACAAAAAATTGCAGTGGGAATTGAGCCCAGTTCTCCAGGTTCTCAGGCTGCGGCACTAACTACTAGGCTATTCCTCCAAGAGTCTAGCAGACAGCTCGACCTTTTAAAACCAGAATAATTGAACATCGGTCTTGCCTTACATGCAACAAGATTGAAGCACCGATGGTGCGGCATTGCCTGGATTTGAACCATTCCTTCACGGAAATGCGTTGTTGGATTATAGAACATCTTTTTTCCATCAAGCAAAGGAGGGTATTTTAAAACGTTTTAAGGTAGCGCAAACAAAAATGGATTTTTAGATTGAACACTTGCACCCCTAGTGGCTTGAATGCCAGAGTTGAATGGCGCGCCTTTTTCTGAAATCCCTGTATGTATGAGAACAGTGGTTTGGGATTGGTCTGTTTTCCCTTACCATTATCTTATTGGTTGCCATTGACGCATCTCTTTTAAGCCTCACCAGACGCCGAGTCGCCATTTTCTTGAAGAGAATCTTTGAAGCGGTAGCTCTTTTTTTCACCGTAAGTGAAGTGCAATTGGTTTCTATGCTACAAGTTAGGCTTTAATTGCAAATGAATTGATTTTCTTTCTATGGTATTTTTGTCTCCCCGTTGACTTTGCAGGCTTTTGTATCTATAAGTCATTTTTTTTAAAGCGAAATAGCCTTATCAGGAATAATGGGAGATATGGTAAATAACAGATTAACATGTACTGTGGTTTAGTAAATAACCTTATTTACTACTAGTCTTTAAGCCCGTTACATTAACGGGTGCTAGAACATATGTGTGTGTGTCTGTCTTTATTTCTTTCTCTCTCTCCTTAGTCGCTTTTTTTCTTTCTGCCTATCTTTTTCCTTGGCTGTCCATCATCACCCCTTGCCTGCTCCCCCTGTCCATTTTCCCTTCCTTTTACCTCCCCTGTGTCCACCACCACCCCTTCACTGCTCTCCTTATGCAGCAGCAGCCCTTCTCCCTTTGTTTTACCTCCCCTCTGTCCAGCAGCACCTGTTTCCTTCTCCCCCTGTCCAACATTAGTCCTCCGTTCCTTTTTCTTCACCCCCCCTGTCCATCAGCATCTCTTTCGTTCTCCCCCTGTCCAACGGGTGTTAGAGTAGACTGTTTTTTTTTCCTTTCTCTCTCTGTGCTTGGATGCTGTCTGTCTGTCTGTCATTCTTTCTGTTTGTGTGTCTGCCTTGTGCCCTGCCTGCCTGTATTTCTCCATTGCGTCATGCCTGCCTATCTCTTGGTGTGTGCCCCCGGCACACCCTTCCCCCCAAAACAGCCCCGTTTTCCAATGCCCCTGCCCCCTTTTGTGCCATGCCTGCCTGCTCCGTGCCCCCCTTCTGTTTCCCCCCTATGATTGCTGCTGGCCCAGCAAACCCCTCACCTCAAAGCAGTCCCCTTTCCCTCTCCCCTTGTTGAGCCATGCCTGCCTGCTCTGTGATCCCCTGCCCATGATTGCTGTGTGCCCCCAGCACACCCCTACCCCCAAAGCAGCCCCTTTCCCTCTCCCCCTGTTTGCCTGCCATGCCTGCCTGCTCCCTGTGCATCAGCATTTCCCTCCCCTTCACCTGTTCCTTCGTAGCAGCATGCAGATAAAATGGCTCCCTTAGTTATTTGCTGGTTTTTTGTTTTTTTTTTAGTTTAAAGATGCCGACGCGGCTCCTCTCACGATCCCGCCTGCGTCGGAAGCCTTCTCTGACACAGGCCGGGATCGTGAGAGGAGCCATGGCGGCAGCGTTAAACTTTAAAAAAAAATCGAACAAAGAACTAAGGTAGCCGTTTTCAAAGCCGCCGCGGCGGCTTAAGGGACAGGATTGTACAGCTGGACTTGATCCTGGGCCCGCGTCTGCCCTCCTCCGACAGCCGGCTCCCTCGAAGCCCTCCTCCCCCCCCCTTTCCCTTCCCGCGGTAACTAAGGGAGCAGTTTTCAAAGCCGCCGCCGCGGCTTAAGGGACAGGATTGTACAGCTGGACTTGATCCTGGGCCCGCGTCTGCCCTCCTCCGACAGCTGGCTCCCTCGAAGCCCTCCTCCCCTCCCCCTTTCCCTTCCCGCGGTCCGTTTGGCTGCGGTCCGGCCTGTGGAGGCGATTGACTGGTGACGTACAACCCGCACATGCGCACTAAAAAAAACGGGACAGCTCAGGGAACACGATTTTTTTAGTGCGCATGCGCGTCTACCATTTTATTATATTAGATTAATATAATTTCAGGCATAAAAGGCCAAATTCAAATCATCAGTTCCAGAAATGTAATCAAGTTACATATGCATCTCGGGAAGTGTCTCAGGTTCTGATAAACATTTAACAGCCATTACATAGGATCAAAGACAAAATCACAGCCGACTTTCTCCCAAATTAAAAGATATCCAAGAGTGGTTGGAAGGATATTAAGATAAGGTTGAATGCAGTACAAATATCAATGATGCAATAAATGAGAAGTTTGCGGGCTTTGACTCAAGATTGCATTAGACTGAGGAAATAAAATGAAGACCTAGAGATTATGATTAATGAACATATGCTATGAGAATGCTTACAAGACTGTAAAGGACTATAAATCGAATTGATGACCTGATACACAAGTTTTGCTTAAAAAATCATATTGGCATTAGATCTGAAAAATGACAAGAAGGAGAAACTAACACATTTGTTTGCCATAGATTAAGAAGATGCTGAGGATAGCTGGTTTTTGAACTAATCTTACAAAGCACTGAGATATACCACATCCATCCAAAGATTGATCAGGCATTGCCTTATGCAATACTTATCTTATCTTATAATATAATAAAAGGCTACTCGCGCATGCGCACTCCCATCTGCGTGCGTCCTTTTTCCGTGAGATGTAGGGCATTGCAGGTAGGAGTGCGCATGCGCGCGAAGCTAGCTCTCTCTCTCTCTCCCTCCCCTCCCAGGCGGAGAAGGCTTCCGACGCAGGCAGCGATCTTGAGAGGAACCGCGGCGGAAACTTTAAACTTAAAAATAAACTTCTTCCGGTACTGCCGTTTTTCCTGCTGTGCCCTCTCGATCTCCTTAACCACAGTGAGTGCGATGGTAGGCCAGACCGTGGGAAGCAAAGGGGGGAGGGTTTGGGGGAAATGCTGCTGCACAGGGATCTGTAGGGGAAGGTAAATACCGCTGCTGCTGCTGCTGCTCAGAGAAGTGGATGGAGAGGGAAATGCTGTTGCTGCACAGGGAAGTGAGGTTGGGGGAGGGAAATGCTGCTGCACAGGGAAATGAAGGGGGAGGGAATGTTACATATGGAGTAGGGAGAGAGACAGATAGAAATAAAGACAGACAGACAGCGGGAGGGAGGGAGACAGAAAGAAAGAAAGGAAGAAAGACACAGGGGCAGGAAGAGGGACAGAAAGACAGACAGAGAAAGGGTGTCAGGGAGAGAGAAATACAGCAGGAGGTAGAGAGAGAGAGAAAGAAAGAAAGACAGACAGACATCTATTCTAGCACCCGTTAATGTTAACGGGCTTAAAGACTAGTATAATTTATAAATCTACAGATCAGCAGTACAAGGTAAAATAAATTAAGGATAGATAAGCTAGTTTAGATTTGATTTATAGAGTATGAAAGGCCTTGTTTCAAAAATTGGGCCTTTCACCTTCTGTAGTGCTAAACTTAAAATTGTAACAGCTAAGATTGTAAAGAAAGAAGACATGCTGTTAATTTATCCCCCTCCCTCCCCCTTTTACAAAACCATAGCGTGTTTTTTTAGCGCCGGCCACAGCGGTAACAGCTCATGAGCATTGGAGCTGTTACTGCTTCAGCCAACACTAAAATCCATCAACTCAGACAACAGAACTCATTATTAACATTCCGTAAAATGGTAAAGACCCTCCTCTTCAACTAAAGATCACCCTCAGTCTACTCCCCGCCTTAAGCCCCACTTCTCTCCTCTCTCCCCTGTCTTTCTTCTCCCTAAATTTCAGTATAGTCCTCTCTTAGTCTATACTCTGACAAATTGTATCTAAACTCAAATAACTTGTACTTAAACTAAACTACTTATACTTAAACTCTACTCTTAATTTGCTGTATACTCCCTGTATTTAAATTACTACACAGTCTTGTATGTCCAAACATTTAAACCTATTGTACTTCTTATATGTCTAATTACTCTCCATTGTGTATGTTCACTTGTAGACCGTTCTGAGCTACTGGGAGGACGGAATAAAAATCTAAATAAATAAATAAATAAAAGGAGGAGTTAATGAGTCAAACACATTCCAAAAGATCTCTGGATATTTTCAGAAACGCTTTTAGCTTTTTCAGTCTTACATTCAAATTTTTCTAACTCGCAGAACTCAACGACACCACATAAGACTTGGTAAAGCTCTCATGATCTTTCAGTTTTATGTGTCTGGTCATCATTGGTCTTTACTATAATGACTTTCAAATCAGCTTTCTTAAATATTCTTATAAATACTTTCACCATACAAATTATCTTCTTCATTTCATGAACCCTTGTATTCATCCTGATACAAAATATAATTATGCTGGATCAGCCACTCAGCCAGTTTCATTAGAAAAGCCTTTGAAATTCATTGTTGGTCCATCCTCTTGTCCGAAGTTTCTTAAATGATCTTTAAGACACCTGTCTGTGGTATTCGTGCATATCTTTCTTAAGAGATGTTTTATTTTCAGTCATAAGAATAGTATACATTCTTTTTATCATTCATTGTTTTTATCCCACATGGATTTTTATTTTAATGTTTCTTTGATATTAACATTTTTATATTTTCTATGCATGTATTGCTATTTTTTGTTATACTGTTTGGTATTTGGGGTTTTTTTTGGTGATCTAATACTGTTTGGTAGATACATGTTTTGAGACCTGTTATTTAGATTAATTTATCTACTCGCCTATTTATTATTTTTTTAAGCATTATGGTAATTGAATGATTCATTTAGGGCCCCTTTTACAAAGCCGTAGTAGCGATGCTGCTGCGTTTAATGCACCAAAGCTCATTCAATTCCTATGGGCTTCGGTGCATTTACCGCGGCAGTATCGCTATTGCAGCTTTGTGAAAGGGGCCCTTATTTTGTATAAGTATTCATTTATATATTTAGGTGTACTTTTATATTAGTCATGGTACACAGGTGGCCATTTATATGTATAGATGACTTCTTGAATACCAGATAGCATAAAAGTACATACCATGCTTTGATGACACATGCAAGTGGCAGAGAATGTGTATATATCTAGGCACAACTACTTTAACATCAACCCTATAGCTGGTGTAAATGCCTGCGCCTAGATGCATGAATGTATATAAAATGTAGGCCAGCAAAATGCTCTGATTGGCTCAGGCACCTAAGGCCCCTCCCATAGGAGGGGGGTTCGGTGGGTCATGGGTTCAGGGAGTGCCAGCAGGAAGGAGTGGTCATCCCTCCTGCCAGTTTTCCTTTTGTTCTTTGATTAGGGGCCATCCTCCCACAATGACTGCTATTATGGTCCCTCCCCGAAAAGGAGATGCCTAGGGCCACTTAAGCTTGCCACGTCCACGCCCAGCTATGGGTGACTTTAAGTGTCCCTAGACACTTCCATTCACCCGTGACAGACACCTACAATGTAGGCGGCCTGCCATGGATTGTTTTTTTTTAGAAAACATGTGTCCTGTTTGACAGCAGGTTAGACAGCAGTAGGATGGCTATCGCCGTCTACAATTGGGACGCTGTTTATGGAATTTGGCCCATACAGTATACTTTATTTGCACCAAGAGAAGCCATAGTAGATAATCAGCCCACCCAGTTGTCTTTCTTTCTGATTCTCTACCATTTGGGTAGGTAAGCATACAATTCTGTAATTAAACCAAGAGCAAATACTATCCCATGTCTTTTAGCCAACCTCTCAATCCTTGTCCCAAATATGTCCAAACTACACCACAGCACCAGCTTCAACCACTCATACCAGTAGGTCACCCCAAGCATTCAACATCTCCTTCACATTTCCTCTGAACCTAACATATAGCAAATGAAGATATTTACAACTTTAGTCATAGAGGAGGGAAGAAGGAAGACAACATATTTCCAGATAAATTGAGTATATATGCTCCAACATGTCTTTTGTTTTCATCTCAAATGCACTTGACCTAAATGCCATCATTGGATAAAGTGAGATTGACTGTAACTTGAAAAAGAGCATTTTGTTATGCGGGGTATAGCTTGTGGAATATGTTGCCAACTGAATTGCAATCTATGAAAAGTTATTTGGGCTTTTATAAGTTGTTGGAAACATGGCTTTTCAGTTCAATATTTTTATTAAGCTTTATGAAAAGATACAGTCCAAAAATGCATTCAGATACATGTACGACACCGGGATCTCGAAACTAATAACACTTAGTGTAACACAGCAGTAACTACAATCAATTGTAATTGGGTTTGAAACCTTCTAAGAGATCCAAAGTACTTGGACTGTTTATAAGAAAACAGAAAGAAAGAAAGAAGGAGAGAAAAGATAAAAGAAAGAGAAGGAGAGAAAGAGAAAGAGAGAAGGACAGGAGTCACTAGTCGATCCCTGGCGGTTATTTAATCCAAAGGGTAGGGAGTACTCTCACTTTTCACCACCACACAATACATACACCAGAATAGACTTCTTTCTTTTATCCTCTTCCCTAACTCATGACCTTACAAACACCATTATTCATCCGATCTCTCTTACGGATCATGCGGCTATTTCTCTGCATCTACTTCTCTCTGAGCCTCGTAAAGAATCTCCATCTTGGAGACTGAATAATACTTTACTCTTAGATACTGAAATAGCTGAAAAAATAAGATCCTTCACCACTGAATTCTTTGAATTTAATTCCAATGACCCTGCAGTTTGCCCTTCCATTGTTTGGGAGGCTTACAAAGCTACCATTAGAGGTGAATTAATTAAGCTCGCCTCCTGGAAAAATAAACAATCCATACAAAAAGAGAAAGAATTAGAATCTTCTATCAAAATGTTAGAATTACAACACATGTCTGCTCATTTGTATGACCCGTCCATACATCAACGTATACAAAATCTTAAATACGAATATAATACTTTGGTTTCGTGCACAGCCAGGAGGGATATTTTTATTTCATCCTCTGGTCACTACATGGGTGACAACCTCATGGGCCGTCCTTTGGCTAGATACCTTAAAACTAAATCTAAACGTTTGCACATCGCAGCTGTTCAAGACCCGTCAGGACAGATGGTTAAGACTAGGTCCCTGATTTCTTCTCAATTTGAACAATTCTATACCTCCTTATATAAATCCGAACACTCAGCCTCTGACTTTGAGATAGACTCTTTTCTTGCTCCCTTGATTCCCTCATCCTTATCAGATTCTGTAAAAATGGAACTTGATTCCCCTATCACTATATCTGAAATAGAAGCTGCAATTACTTCCCTGCCCAATAGTAAAGCACCGGGTCCAGATGGCTTCACTAATGAGTTTTTCAAACAATTTCGAACTCTTTTGGCCCCTCATCTTCATACTTATTATGAATTTCTACATTCTACTCCAGATAAACAATTTAATTTTACTGAGGCTACTATTGTAGTTATTCCTAAACCTGACAGAGATCCCACCTTGGTTAAAAATTTCCGCCCCATTTCTCTTCTTAATCTAGATTATAAAATTATGGCAAAACTTCTTTCTCTGAGACTCAATAGAGTGATCCCCTCTCTAATTCACAAAGATCAAGTAGGATTTATTAAACACAGATACATAGGTGATAACTTACGCCTCTTCCATCATGTTAATGCCCATGCTAAAACTCTTTCAGATCCTGTAATCGGCCTGGCTGTTGATGCTGAAAAGGCCTTCGATCGCGTCGAATGGCTCTTTCTTTTCCGAATCCTGAAATGGTATAATTTTGGTTCGTTCTTTATAAAATGGGTTGAAACCCTGTACAAACAACCCACAGCTCGAATCTTGATCAACAATTCCCTTTCCAACAAATTTTCACTTCACAGAGGCACTCGCCAAGGCTGTCCACTCTCCCCTTTATTATTCAACCTAGCTCTAGAACCTCTCCTTTCGGCCATTCGTCAATGTCCCTCAATTAAAGGCATTTCCACTTCCTCTCGACAGATTAAATTAGCGGCATATGCTGATGATGTTCTTCTCTTTATCCGAGATCCTACTAATTCCCTTCCAGCTCTCGTTAACATCGTCTCTCGATATTCCTTGCTCTCTGGATACTCAGTTAATTGGGAAAAATCGGAGATTTTCCCCCTTAATGATCATATTTCTCCCTCAGACCTCACTCAATTTTCTTTCCCATGGTCGCGTGGGGCTGTGAAATACCTAGGTGTCTTGATACATAAAGATCCAATTCACGCTCAAGATCTTAACCTGTCTAAAATCAAAAACGTAGTCCTGAACACTATATCTCGTTGGTCTCCACTATATTTATCTTGGTGGGGCAGGATTGCTTCCATCAAAATGACTCTTGCCCCCCAAATAAACTATATCCTCTCAATGCTCCCATCTTTATGTAAGAAAACATTTTTTCAGTGGCTGGATAAAAAAATTTCTGAATTTGTTTGGAATAAGAAAAAGCCTCGAATTGCTCTTACCAAATTGAAAGCCTCCAAAGTTCATGGCGGTTTAAATTTACCAGATTTCTACTTTTACTATATTGCATCATTGGCCAAATATGGAGCTTATTGGATCACGGACCCCTGTTCCCAGGACCCTCCAGCTTGGTTCGAGATGGAACGATTTATATGTACACCACTACATGTCTCTTGTATGGCAACAATTCCAATCCCTAGACATTTGAGAAGATACTCTCTGTTGAGTGCGACGCAGCATGCCCTTCATCTATTAGATGCGATAGCAGAAATTTCAATCAAAGATAGCCCATTTGTGTCTATTTGGAACAACCCCAAACTCCAACACAACGGAAAGTCACTTTCATGGAAAAGATGGCAGCAGGCTGGGCTATGGTTTCCTCATCAAATAACTACTCAGACCTCTATTGTGCCTTTCAACACACTCTGCTCTACATACTCATTACCTCCTTCCACATTTTCTCAATGGCTTTCCCTCACTGAAGCAATATCCTCTCAGTCCCTACGATTTGACTTTGAGTTATCCATTCACACTATACGCCATTGGTCTTTACTGGCTATATCGAAGGGCAAAGCAATCTCTTTATTTTACAGCATACTAAGGGACAACTCCTTTATCTTTTCTCCTCATTCCATGAACACTGGAATCAATGATCCATACTAACAACCCCTCTTACTGATGTTGACTGGGATCTTTTTTGGTCCTCGACAAATCGTCCTCTCTTATCTTCCAGAGTTTCACAGTCAATGTTCTTCGTCATGTGGAATGCGGTATGGACTCCTTTTCGGATGTGGAAAGCCAACCTTAAACAAAACTCTATATGCTGGAATTGTATGAAGGAGGCCGGAACCCTTGATCATATGCTCTTCCACTGCACTCCAGTTCGCTCCTTCTGGTCTCGCATTTGGGACACTATAAAGCATGTTACTAATTGTTCGGATGAACTTTCTTTGGATATTATAATTCTCAGATCTCAGCACCCCTGCTTTATTCTTTCGAATTGTCCTCCTAAACTTATTGACACTATGTTTGTGACTGCCCTTATGCATATATTGAAGAATTGGAAATCCTCTTCATCATTGGATTATACTTTTTGGTGGAAATCTTTGTGCATGTATCATAAATTTGAATCATATGCTTATGAGAAGAAAAATATTGCTCGACTATCCATGAACATGACACTATGCAACTCACCTTGGAAATTCTTAGACTCCTATGTTAGATCTGTTTCATGGAAACATGGCTTTTCAATGAGAATTTTTGTTCTGTGAAGTGAATCATATTCTTATGGAAAATCATGTGAGTTTAGAAGGTTATGGGAATATAGTTTTTGGAGATCTTTTATATGGTCAATGAGTAGATGTGTTAATAAGGGTTATAATTGAATGGCAACCATATTTGGGTAGTGGTAATCGTATTTTTGAGTGAGTTGTTGGGTGGGGGTTTACTTATTGTAATGGTAGTTATTGTATGATGAGATGTTTTTATAAAATGTTAGATAAGTGTTCTTCAACCACCAGTCCATAGACCAGTGCCGGTCCACAGAAATTTCCTGCCGGTCCACAGGGCCAGCACGTGCATCAGGCCCAAAACAGTGTTCTTCAACCGCCGGTCCACGGTGCGATCGATGCGGTGTTATCTTCGAGCCAGCTCCCTCTTCCTAACTGATTCAATGCACAAAGCCATGGGCAGTTCAAGTTTCAAGTTTTATTAATTCTTGATAAATCGCCTATTTAATTTCCTAAGCGATGTACAATACAAATTTAAAATATAACAAGTAATACAGTAATAATACCGGAAGCCTTCTCTCTGACGTTGCAACGTCAGATGAGGCAAGGGACGTGCAAGGTGCAATTAGTACTATTATGGGGGCGGGGTATGGGGTGGACATTGGGTAGAGATGGGCGGGGTCTGGCCCACAACTTAGCCCAGTGTTCTTCAACCGCTGGTCCATGGACCGATGCCGGTCCAAAGAATAATTTTTTTATTTCTGCCGGTCCATAGGTGTAAAAAGGTTGAAAAACACTGTGTTAGATCATTATATGATAAGATGATTTTTAGGATTGTAAACAGCTTTAATACTTTGGTTTGAGTGGTATATCAAGTATTAAAATCAAATCAAATTAAAATCAAATCAAGTCAGACCTGTACAGAACAAATGGGCAGATTAGGGGCTCCTTTTACAAAGATGTGCTAGCACAAAAATCTACCGCCCGCTCAAAAGGAGGCGGTAGTGGTAGCACGTGTGGCAATTTAGCGGTGCGCTATTCCGTGTGTTAAGGCTCTAGGTGGGAAATATAAAAATGCTATGGGTTTTAATAAAGAAAATCTAATTGTAATTAGCAAATGATATATCAGATTCATTCAATAGGAATGTCTTACCTCTGTTTCCATCAATTGACAATCACTCAGTGGAACATCCAAAATTATGGAAGGTGAAGGAGGATGATCATTTATAATTTAGGAAGCCGGTAAAAGTGTAACTATTGAATGGTACATTTGAAGAGATGTGATGGATTGAAAGCTGTTTTTTGTAGGTGAGAGTAAAGTAAGTTATGATTTTTTTTTGGGGGGGGGGAAGAAGTGAAGATTAGGGAGTGAACGTGTAAGAGTGAGTTTTACTCCAACGGATTCAGAATGCCGCGGCCAAGCTCATCTTCGCTAAAAGTAAATTTGACCATGTCTCCCCGCTCCTGGCCAAGCTCCACTGGCTTCCGATAATCGCCAGGGTCCACTATAAATACGCCTGTTTAACTTTCAAAATCCTATATGGTATCCTCCCTCCCTTTATCCCTCTTTCTTGGAATTCCTCAAACCCTAATACCACCAGATCCTCCCACAAATTAAAACCATCCTTCCCCTCGCTAAAAGGCATTTCCCACACAGGAAAGCTAGGGACCTCCCTCCACTTCAAAATCACTGAGCTCTGGAACAACCTTACCTCCCCTCTTCGGAACTTGAGCTCTCTCCAAGTTTTCCGCAAACATCTGAAAACCTGGCTTTTCTCAAAAAATGTAAGTCTCCCTCCAACTTAGGAATCAAGGAAACTCTTCTATCTTGGCATCCCAAGTCCTCTAAATTTTCTTCACACTTCTACCTCTAACCCTCTGTTGTAGTTCCTTCCTATTTCTCCTACTGTAAACCGCGTCGAGCTCTACGAACGTGGAGATGATGCGGTATACAAACCTAAGGATTAGATTAGATTCTATTTTTATAATGATTTGAATATTTTATGATATTTTATAATGTAAGCCGCTCGAGGACCTTGGTTGGCCATGAATAAAATGATTAATTATTATTCTGTTTTGTTTCGCTAATGTTAGGGATCAATTGCCATGTGCAAAAATACTGTCCACATATGTCCTCAAAAAGAGCAGGGTTGTCATATCCAGTCTTATATCTGAAAGAGCTAAAGTACCAATGTGTTGGGCTGCCTACCACCTTTCAGTTTAAGGTGTAGTTATATTCTATCCAAAATTCTAGCTAATCTTTCTCTCACAAGCCTATGAGCTCTTTCTCTCTCTCTCTGTCTCTAATCATGCACATATATTATATAATTATAAATTGTAATTGTGTGCTTCATTAACTGCATCCCTCATACGATTTAAGATCTTAGTAGTTCAGAATCTATATTTACCCCACTCTGATACAATTCTATAGTAAATAACAGCAGAAAGACCATCCAGCCCACACAATCCTGTTTAGCGTCCACACTGCTAAGGATTTAGTCCAGCTGTCAGCCACAAAGTGTAACCTCCTTCAAGACTTCCCCTTATCCTTTATTGTCGTCTTGCTTTGTGATTCACCATCTTGAAGACTTCTGTTTTGTTTCCTGAGCACTCATCTTTCTCATCCCTATCCATAAAACAAAGCACATTTCAAATTGATGAGATGACCAAGAGGGAAGAATTTGTAGCATAGGGGACGGCTGTGTCTGAATGTTTCTAACATCTGAAATACTAGAAAACAGGAGATACAGGGGATAGGTTTCCCAAGATTTGGCAGACAGACAAGTCAGTAGATTTACTGGCGGCTGGAACCCTCTTCCCTCCATTCATCCCTGAGGGAGTGAGAGGTAGAAGGAATGTAAGGATATGTATCTATATAGCGTATGTCGGTGGTCTCCAACCTTCTTCATGTAAAGGGCCACAGTGTGAATACGAGAAAGCTCTGAAGGTCACCAAAATGTTTCCAGGTTACACATACTACTAATTTTGTAGTATGCCTTGACCTGCTTGTTCAGACTGGGTATTAAACTTTACAAATTAATGCTAATATTGATTCTACAGCACTTCAAGGATATACAGTAAAACCTTGATTTGCTTGTAATCCAAAGCACTTGTATATCAAAGCAAATTTCCCCATAAGAAATAATGGAAACTCAGACGATTCGATCAACATCCCAAAAACTTTAATACAAAATACTATATGCTGTGAGCGCTTCAGCTATTGGTAAATTGGGCGTGACGCTTTTATTACGTTCAGCCACGCTCAGCATAAGATGTGCACACTTGAACTGTGACGCACATATATCTGCTCGTACTGCAAAACAATGCTCGTTTATCGAGTTAAAATTTAATAAAATGTTTTGCTCATCTTGCAAAACACTCACACACCAAGTTACTCGCTGTCCAAGGTTTGACTGTAGTTTAAAAACTTCCGCATTTATGGAATTTGTCAAAATTAAGTCATCTAAGTAAGACATGTGGAGGCGCATTTTTGAAAAAAAATGTCTTAAGTCCAACTTGGATGTTGCCAGCTGGACGTCCAAAGTTGGAGGAACAGAAATGGCCATTTTCAAATGGCAAACTGCTGGATGTCCAAATATAATTTTTTTTTTTTTAATTGTCTACTTAAGACATCTTGGCCACCGGGACATCTAACTTTATACCCCATTTTCAATCAGAAAACCATCCATGTTGAAAACATAGTAACATAGTAAACGATGGCAGATAAAGACCTAAACGGTCCATCCAGTCTGCCCATTAGTTATACCCATTAAAAATACATGATTAAATTAACTTGTCCATCTGGTACTGTCCTAGGTTCCAAATGCTGGAGTTGCTGTCTAAGCTCACTCCTTACAGGAGTCTATCATGAAGTCTATCATGAAGTCTGGCCAGTAACATCCTCATGTTCCAAGTTAGTGGAGTTCCCATTGATGCCCTCCTCAGCCCAATCCTGCACCAAATCATCACATATGCAGTAGTTATTCTAACTTGAGCAATAAAGCAATCAAGGCTTTGATACTGTTTGGGTCTTCTTATCTTTGCAAACTTGGATTTTCAGCTCTGACAGAAATTAAATAAAAAAGAAAAGAAAAGAATGACTACAGATGGCGGATGATGAAAATGCGTGTTTGCCTGTCAACTATTGAGCAGTGTTTTGAACTAACTTGCTCAAAAACAAGCACATCCATCACATTGATTAACAATTCTATCTACTTTAGTTTCACTGTTATTACAATTATTCATACATAGCTTAAATAATTTTAAATAAATCTCAAATTTAACTTTTTTTTTGTAATTTTATAATTTCAATCATAATGTGCCGTGAAAAACATTAGCTCCATTTAGTGTGCCGCAAAAAAAACACTTGCTCCATTTTGTGTGCTGGAGCTAAAAAATTTTGAGACACTGCCTTAGAGGGCACTGCTGTGAACTTCACCTTCAGGGTGCCAGTTGTATATTTCACCATATAATTTATGTTAAATCCCTCAAACCCCCTTCCCCCCCCCAAAAAAAAATCCCTATTATACCCATCTGTGTACCATCCCAGTAGCACTTTGGGCTACAGGTGGCACCTATATGGCAGTATAGTAGGGTTTGGGTTGGCTCACATTCTACCATAAAAATAGTGGTTAGAGTGGTTTATGGGCCTAGTTCTTCCTCCCTATGGTTCACTAGCCCACCCACCAGAGTACTTAAGACACCTGTGTACAGCTCTGCTAGGCTTCCCCATACCAGATGCTGCTGTTTTAGAGACAGGTATGTGCTTTTTTGTTTTCATTTTTGTGTGATGGAAGGGAGTCAGCACTGGGGGAGTGGGGGGGATCTTTCCTTGATGCATGTAGTGGTCTTCTTGTCAGTTTGGGCACCTTTGTGGCACTTAGATGCTTCTAAAACAGGTCTAGTTCCATCTAGGATGTCTTGCAAAACGTATGATTATTGCGACAAAACATCCAAGTCTATAACCTGCCCATAACACATCTCCATGATAAAAGGCATGGAAACCTTTCATATGCTGAAAGGCTAGAGAAGCTGGGGCTCTTTTCCCTGGAAAAGCGGAGACTTAGAGGGGACATGATAGAAACTTATAAGATCATGAAGGGTATGGAGAAGGTAGAGAGGGACAGATTCTTCAGACTAGCGGAGGCAGCAAAAATTGAAAGGAGACAGATTCAAAACAAATGCTAGGAAGTTCTTCTTCATTCAGAGGGTAGTGGACACCTGGAATGTGCTACCAGAGGAGGTGGTAGGGCACAGTACGATTTTGGGTTTCAAAATGGGATTAGATGATTTCCTGAAGGAAAAGGGATTGAAGGGTATAGATAGAGGGTTATCATACAGGATATTAAATGATTAAGGAATAGAATATTTTAGGTATAAGATCACATAGACCTGGGGAGGCCGCCGCGGGAGCGGACTGCTGGGCATGATGGACCCATAGTCTGACTCAGCAGAGGCCATGCTTATCTCCACCATGCCCATCTCATGCTCTGGACACACAGACGCTGGGACACATTGCTAGATGTTCTTTTTTTTTAAAATTTTTATTTATAAATTTTCCATTCTTACAATATTTGAGTCATACATAATATTATTAGTTATTACATATCCAAAATATTATCATTAGTAATTCATAGTATTTAAAATATAATATGGTAAAGATTATACAATATCATATAAAATATAAATCCCTCCCCCTTTTTATATAATATGTTTCCATTAATTAATCAAATCCCACCCCATTCATATATAATTTTTATCATTGTGCTAAGAAACTAATCATTAGAATAATTTGTCAATGGTTGCCAAATTTTCTTGAAATTAAGAAGACTTCCCTGTTGTAACGCTAATATTTTTTCCATTTTATAAATATGACAGACAGAATTCCACCAGAACGTATAATTTAATTTGGTATAATCTTTCCAATTTTGAGTAATTTGTTGCATGGCGACTCCTGTTAGTATTAGTAATAGCTTATTATTATTTGTTGAAATCGGACTCTTAGTTCTCATTGCAGTGCCAAATAATATGGTGTCATATGAGAGTCCTACATGATTTTCTAGTAACTTATTAATTTGGGGCCAAATTGAATTCCAAAATGCGTTTACACAGGGACAGAAAAAGATTAAATGATCTAACGTCCCTATTTCCAATTTACAATGCCAGCATCTATTAGATCTAGTACTATCTATTTTTTGCAGGCGCGTTGGGGTCCAGAACACTCTATGTAATAAAAACAACCATGTTTGATTCATAGATGCTGACCTTGTAGATCTTAATCTCCAGGACCAAAATCGTGGCCATTGAGATTCAGAAATTGTCTGACCAATCTCAATACTCCAAATATCCCTAAGACCTGTTTTCTTTTTTTTTATTTAAAAATCGTATATCAATTTGTACCATTTTGCGGCTTGGTGACCCAATAAATCCGTCTGGAAACATAGATCCTGTAGACTGTATTGATTATTTAGATTTTTCCATTCAGGGAACCCTACCTGAATGGCCTGCTTCAATTGCATCCATTTAAAATATTGTGTTTTATTTAATCCAAATTTAATTTGCAATTGTGAAAAACTAAGCAGTGATCCTTCTGATATGACATCATTCAATGTTCTTATTCCTGCATTTATCCATTGTTTCCAGACGATTTTAAATCCGCCAATTCTGATCCTGGAGTTTATCCATATTGATTGATTTAGAGATTTAGCAATAGGTTCTGGTGATAGATTACTGATATATCTCAATGTTTTCCAAGTGTCAAATAAAATTCTGTGGTCTTTGTATCTTTTAGGCATTGTTATAGTTATTAATTGTTCTGGATATAAAGGGAATAGGAGCCGCCATTCTAAATACAGCCAATCTGGTACATTTTCCAAAAGGTCTGGGAGGATCCAATACATACCCTGTCTTAAAATATAGGCTTGATGATACCTATAAAAATTTGGAAAATTTACCCCCCCTTCCATAATTGGTCTTTGTAATGATACTAAAGCGATTCTTGGTCTTTTCCCACACCAAACAAATTTTGTAAGAATATTATTAAGTTTTTTATAAAATGACCCCTGAAAAAATATTGGAATCATACTCATTTGGTAACAAACCACAGGCAATATCATCATTTTAATTGTTTGAATTCTTCCCCACCAAGAAAGATGTAATGGATTCCATTGCTCACACATTTCTGTTATTTTTTTTCAATAAAAGTTTTTCATTCTCTTTGACTGTGTCTTCAATTGTATTTTTGATCATAATTCCTAAGTATTTTATTCCATCCTCTTTCCAAATAAATGAATATGGATCAAATAATCCTTTGGTACAATGAACATTAATTGGGAGGATTTCAGATTTATTCCAATTAATTTTATATCCAGAAAATGTACCGTATTTTTCTATTAAATTAAGCATACATGGAATAGTAGTTTCCGGTTCTCTTAAATATAATAATATATCATCTGCATATGCAGATAATTTAAATTCAAAACTGGTAATGATATTCCCTTTATCTCCTTAGTTTTGTTTATTGCAATTAATAAAGGTTCTAGGACAATATCAAAAAGTAAAGGAGACAAAGGGCATCCTTGTCTAACTCCCCTATGCAAGTTAAATCTATTTGATAAATTATTGTTAATATATAATCTTGCTCCAGGAGAGCTATACAATGTCTGAATCATTTTAATAAAACCGGATCCTATACCAAACCATTGTAAAGCTTGGTATATAAAATTCCATTCCACTCTATCAAAGGCTTTTTTCTGCATCTAAAGATATTAAAAAAGCTGGATCATTTATATTTTTTGCTAAATTTAATGAGTGGAATGCTAATCTAGTATTATTTGAAGAATGTCTTTTAGCAATAAATCCTGTTTGATGTACATCAATAATGAAAGGAAGGGCTTTTGCCAATCTTAATGCTAATACTTTAGCCATTAATTTGTTATCCACATTCAATAATGAAATAGGCCTGTAATTTGATACAAGAGTAGGATCTTTGTTTGGTTTTGGTAAGACTATAATTATCGATTCTGCCATAGTACCAGAAATATTTTCATTCTTTATTTGATATTGATATAAATTTAACAGATGTGGTAATATAATATTTTGGAAAAATTTATAAAATTCAACAGTATACCCATCTCCACCTGGAGCGGATCCAACTCTAAGAGACTTCAATGCTGTTTCTAACTCTTTTAAAGATATAGGTTCTTCTAAACTTCCTTTTATATGATCTGGAATATTTGGTCCAATATATGAATTTAAAAAAGTTAATCCATCTTGTTCTTTATTTTTATAAGAATTGGAAGTATATAATTCTTTATAAAAATCAAGAAATTGTGTTATAATATCTTTTGTATTGGTATGTGTGTTACCTTGTGTATCTTTGATTGCAATAATCTTAGATTTTCTTTTCTTTACTTTAAGAAAATTTGCTAATAATTTCCCCGCTTTATTTGAATTTCCATAATATTGTACTTGTTTATTGAAAATGTCTTTTCTCACAATTTGAGAAGAAATCTCATTATATTTAACTTTTAATTTTAATATTTCTTGTAATGTTTTATTTTCCCATTTTTCAATTAATTTATTTTCTAATAATTTAATTTGTTTTCCTATTTCAAGAAATTGTTTTTTTTTTTTGTTTATTAATAAATGTTGAGTATGAGATAATATTTCCTCTCATAGTTGCTTTAAAAGCATCCCATAAGATCTCAGCATTAATAGTATCTGATTCATTAAATTGAAAGAATTCTTGCATTTTTATTTTAAAATCTTCAAGAAATTTTGAATCCGCTAGTAAATCATTATTAAATCTCCATATTGAATCAAAGTTTTCAATATCATAATTTTGAAGATTAATCCACACACCAGCATGATCTGAAATTATAATGGGATCAATTATTGCTTTTAGTACACGCTGCGCTATATTATTAGAAACAAATATATAATCAATTCGTGAAAAAGATTTATGGACCTGAGAACAAAAAGAAAATTCCTGTTCATTAAAATGAAGAATTCGCCATATATCTACTAAATCACAAGATAGTATCAAATTATCTAAGCCTAATGATTTCATGACTTTACTTGGTTTTTTATCCAATATCGGATCCATTACAGCATTGAAATCCCCTGCTACTATTAAATTAGATGTAGCCAGTGGTAAAAGTACTTGTTGAATTTGTTTAAAAAACTCCATTTGATTCGTATTAGGAGCATATAAATTGAATAAATTCAGGGTTGTATTTCCCAGAACCATTTCGATATGTACCCATCTTCCTAAGGGATCATAATTAATTAATTTAAAATCTGCATTACATTTTTTGTTTATTAGAACAGCCACTCCAGCTTTTTTCTTTAAAGCCGGTGCAAATAAACATTTAGAAATCCAACCTCCAGATAATTTTTTTTGATTCAATTTCTGAAAGATGGGTCTCTTGAATGAAGTAAATGTCCGCATTTTGATTTTTAAGGAACGATAATAATTTCTTCTTCTTAATAGGATGATTTAAACCATTGACATTCAGGGAATACATTTTTATATCCATCTAATTAATAATTATATTGTGACCAATATTCTATAATGATTTACAAGATTAGTTCCTAGCACATTCAGTAAAAATTTATCTCCTATCCCACCCAATATTTTCCCTCCCTCCCCACCCATTATCATATTCTGATTTGGAACACGCATTGGTCATGCAAAACCAAAATCTCCATCCCCAGGCAACTAATAATTCATTATATTATTTAAAAACATATTTCTAAATTCAATATATTCTTTATACTTCCACCCTTATATAATTGTATATTATGTCCATTTAATCTATAAAATTTTATAAATTTACTGAGAATTATATATATTTGATTCATTAAATTAAATTCAATATCATGCATACATGTAATATAATACTCTGAATAAATAAACATATTACAAATATAGCTCTTATTCTCTATATATCTGTTATTCATCATGTAAATTAAATATATCCATTTTTATATAAATATTAATATTAATAATAATGCATTTCAATCATTTTCTTAGATCATCTTCATAATAAATTAATTTGAATGAATAATTGAATAAATATACATTTTATATCAATAAATAAGTTGTATAATAAATTCATATTTTTTTTTTAATTATCTACCAATCAATTACTTAATTTCTTATTTTTCATAATAAGTTAATATGACTGAATAATTGAATTAAATAAAAATCTTATAGTAGACATCTATTTTATTAATTAATCCTGTCAATAATCAAATTATTTTCTTGTATATATTTCATAAAATTATAATTTTCTTACACAGAATTAAAATATTGTTTTTATAATAAATTAATATATTTCATTTTTATATCTTATTCTCAATATAGCAATAATAATTTTTCCTTTCAATATTTTTAATGATAATTTCTTTGTAAATCATTTCATTATTCATTAATTATAATAAGTTAATATGCTATATAATTGAATAAATTCTCTATTTTGATTAAAATATGTATTTTATATAAATTTTTAAATAAATAATTTATTTATTTATATTTTAATAATTAAAAAAATTATTTTTTTTTTTTTTTTTTTTATATTTTATTTTATTTTATTTATTTATTTATTTATTTTTTTTTATTAGTAATATTAATGATTGTGGATGCTAATATTTTATTAATAATTAATTTAATAAAATAATATTATATTATTGCATCCACTATATCAATAAATTATATTTCCAGTTAGTAACATTTCTTATGTCTTAATTTTTTTTTTTTTTTTAATAATCTTCTTTATTTTCCCTTTTTTCCATCTTCTTTCTTCTTTCTTCTTTCTTCTTTCTTCAGCTGAATTATTCTGTTTTTTATGTAAACATAGGTTCTTTTTGTGTCAAAAATTCTTTCAGTTTTGCAGGGTCTTGAAAATATATGGATTTATTTCCACTGGATACTCTCATAGTGGATGGATAATATATTCCATATATGTATCCTTTTTCTTTCAGCTGCTGTCTGTATGTGAGGAATTGTTTTCTTATGTTTGCTGTATATTTAGCAAAATCCGGTACTAAAATCAGTTTTGATCCTTTATAATTCAAGTTTTTATTTGCTTTTGCCATTTTTAATATTTCTTGAGCTTGTTGATACCTTAACACCTTGAATATCAAAGGTCTTGGAGCAGCCTGGTTTACTGGCTTTCTTGTGGGGATTCTGTGGGCTCTTTCAATTTCTAACGGCCATTTTGAATTGAGCTGAAGCAGTTTAGGTAAAAGATTTTCCAAGAATTGTACAGGATCTCCCCCCTTCAATATTTTCAGCCAGCCCCAGAATTCTGATGTTCTTTCTTTTTCCTCGGTTTTCCATGTCCACCAATTGATTTTTTAAAGCTGCTACTTCTTTTTTATCTTTGTCATATTCTTGTGTGAAGGATTCAAATTTCTCCATTTTTTCTTCCATCACTGTCATTCTCAGTCTTTCCGTTTGGATTCTTGTTTCATGTTAAGAAGTTCTTCTTTAACTTCAGATATTTTATTGGCATTTTCAGTCAGCATCAGTTTTATTTTGAACAGTTCAGTCATTATATCAGACTTTTCAGTGAGTTCTTCAGTCTCCATCGGGAACGGCACACTCGATGGTGACAGGGGAGTTACTTTTGTTCTTTTTGCTGATATACCCGATGTTGAAGGTTTTTCAGCTTTCCCCTGCTTCATACTTGCCATTTCCGACGTTGTTTTATGTATTTTTAATAGCGATTTGAGAAAGTAGAAGTTTTATTTTTATTCCGTTTGTTGCCTGGATACGGGAGCGCTGCGGTTAGGCTGCCATATCGTGCGCGCTCCAAGCCACGCCCTCACATTGCTAGATGTTCAGAAAGGCAGTTTTGATTATTTTCGCTTGGGCGTCCTGGCGATTAGGATGTCAAATGCCAATATAGGATGCTTTTTGTATGTCTTATGTTTTTTAAAATTATGATCCCATTAAGAACATAAGAATAACCATTCTAGATCAAAACAGTGGTCCATCTAGCCCAGTATCCTGTTTCCACAGTGGCCAATCCAGGTCCCAAGTCCCTGGCAGAAACTCAACTAGTAGCAACATTCCATGCTACCAATCATAGGGTAAACAGTGACTTCCCCCATGTCTGTCTCAATAGAAGACCATGGACTTTCCTCCGGGAACTTGTCCAAACCTTTTTAAACCCAACTGCATTAATGCTGTTTGTAGTTCCTATATCAAGTGGATACGATTAAAATTAATGCATTTTCAGTATTTGAAGAGCATTTCAGTCAATTGTTAGAAAGCTGCAATAGAGGACTTCGAGGGCCGCAAGTAGACCCTGGGGCCATGCATTGGAGACCACTGGTGTATGTGCTCCCTCCTTTTCTTGGTCACATAATATTCACACTCTCCTTCCTAATCCCCTTCATTTTCTTCACTCACCCACTTTCCTTTCTTTGCTACCCTCTCACACAACCCCCTCCCACCCGCTATTTTTTTCTTTCCTCTCAATCAACCCCCCCTTTCCCCTCCCCTCTCTCAAATATCACTTTCATCTCCATTTTCTCTCATTGATCAGGAAAACTCAACTAGCATTTTTGCCATCACTTCTTGCCTTAGTAAGGGCCTAGAAAACCCTACAAACTTTGTGCTGTTGTGTCCACCTCTTCTGACATGAATGACTGAGACTTCCCCGAATCCCCCCTCCCCCAATGATGCACATGGCCAAACATTCTCCTCTAGTGATGCTCAGGCCGCAACCACTTCATCCAAGAGTGAATGAAAATGAAAGAGCAAACTATAAATATGTACTTGCCTATGCCAAGTGGTGTAGTAAGGTGGGGGGTGGGGGGAGAGGCACTCCACCCTGGGCGCCATCTTGGAGGGGTTGCTGGCACCCCTTCTCCTCTCTGCCCCCTGTTCCTTCCCACTCCTCCCTGCACCGCACATGCGCTTTCACTTCCCCCAGTGTACCTCCAGCTCCACCAGAGCAAGCAGCAACTCCAACCTGCTCATACCAGCAAAGGCTCTCCCTCTGACATCACTTCCGGGTCTCACGCCTAGGAAGTGACATCAGAGGGGGAGCCAACGTGAGCAGCAAGTTGATGCTGCTCGCGCTGGGGACGTTAAAGAGGTACGGGGGAATGGAAGGAGGGCTTGCACAGCAGGGGGTAGGGGAGGGGCGCCACTGCCTATGCCCACCCCTAAAAAAAAAAAAGAGGAGGGGAAAAGGAATGGAAACAAATGTAAGCAAAATTCTTAATCTTTTACATTATAGACTATACAGCCCCTGTTCACTCTCTTTTGCAGTGGTTTTGTCTCTCACGTGAGCTATGATTGACAGATAGTTGGAAACTAGAAATTCGTCGTCGTCAGTTGCTTTGAGGCTTACTGGGAATGTCAAATCTATGTTTTCTGTGCCGGACCCGGCACTCTGGAATGCGTTACCATTGGCATTGCGCCAATCGAACATTCTTTTTGCAGTTCAGAAAGGGGGTGAAAACTGTGTTGTTTGAGTGCTTTTTAGGTGCTTACAATGTGACAGTATGAGTCCGATTGGTTTTTTTTTGCTGTTTTATCTTGTTTGTATTTGTTTATTCTGTACTTGTTTTTAATTTTTATGTGATTTTTGTTTCCCTCTTGGATTAGTGACTAGGCGGGTTATCAATAATTTCAAATAAATACATAAACACAAAACATCTTGGGCAGGATGTGTCAAATTCCAATAGCATTTTAGAAAAGGATCTGTGGACATAGAGCCTTTTGTAAAATACATGTAGGTATGCATGGGTATACATCGGAGCAACCACTTTATAACTGGTAATGTCCAAAACATTAACAAAGGCAATTAGACAACAGACACATGTCAATGCTGACACTTAGGGCTCCTTTTACAAAGGTGCCCTAGCGGTTTTAGCCTGCGGGCTAGCCGCTACCGCCTCCTTTTAAGCAGGCGGTAGTTTTTTTGGCTAGCGCGTGCTAAAATCGCTAGCGCACCTTGGTAAAAGGTATCTCAGAATCTAGATGTGTAAGTGGTAACACACAGATGTGTTTATGGATCACGTTGGTGACTATGTTGCCAGCTTTTGCAGGGCAGTGGCTGAGGTTTGCATACGATTGAGGGATGTCATACCCTCCCCCCATCTTCCCTCCCTCTTAAATTGTCTTTTTACCGATGTATTTATCAACTTTCCTTTTCCCCTTCATCCTCAAGTTCACGTTTGTACTTGTAATTTGTCCAATTAATGTTTACACTTCTCCCCCCCCCCTTTTTTTTTTTTTAATAATAATAATTTACTTTTAACCTTTCATTTTTAACATTGTAAAACGGCCAGAATATTTATATTTGTATATGTTTGATTGAATGCTAAAGGAAAGGGTGGGTGGGGAGGGAATAAATTTATTTATTTGATGTTATACTAGAAAGAAATTCAAGTGATAGATTTAATTTTAAATGTTTTATTATTTGTACACTTGTTGTAAGATTAAAAAATGAATAAAGAATTTTTTTAAAAAAAAATTTTACTTTTAACCTTTCATTTTTAACATTGTAAACCGGCCAGGTGTCCGTCAATGGTCGGTATATTAAAATGTAATAAACTTGAAACCTGATCAATCCGAAAGAGTTTTTGAGCCCTGTAGTATTATGAGATACGTATTCTACACAAAGCCAGACTGGATGTCATAAGCCTTGTGGGCATTGTAAAAACTGTGATATAAATGTTATCTTTGACTGAGTTGATTAATCTTTGCAATCAAAAGAGATATAATTTAAAATGTGATATCTGATGCGTATTGCATCATGTGTCCCTAATGAAAGCTGGACAGATTTCTAGGAAATTACGGTCTGAGATTAAATGAGCATCGCGGCGCTTTGCTTAAAAGCACCATTAGTGCAGAACCGCAACATGTGTTCACGTGATTTTTATCAACTCAAATGCTTTGTGATAGATCATATGCCATATGACATCTGTGGTGCAAATAGACGTTTACATCTACAGCAGAGAGACCAAACTTGAATTTATGAGTTGGGTATGATGTATTAAATTACGTGGCCCGTGCTCTGGTGGCCCCCGGCAGACCCAATGAAAAGTCCATCCCCACCTCAACGAACCCAAAAAAAAAAAAATTGAACTGCGGTGTCCGATCCCGGGAGAAAGTGCCAAGAACCTCATCACGGCTAAGTCAGAGGATTCAACAGAAGACTGCGCTTCTGTTTGCTTTTGGGGATGGGGGGTTTGTACGGGGGGAACGGGATGTTTGGGGGGGGGAGTTCAGGGCTGGGGGGATGTTTCTTCTGTTTTGCCTCTACAACGCACTGACTTGTGTATTCCTGGAAGTTTATTCATTGCCATTGTTGTATTTGTTGTTTGCTGTTTCCTATTCCTTCTAATAAAAAGATTTGAACGTAAATTACGTGGCATACATTTACCACTACTAAATGAACAAATTACTTTACATGGATAACTTATCGCTATAAAAGGTGAACCTATACCTGTTAAAATAAATTCTAATACAGAGTGAAGCAATTAAATATAATATTTTGCGTGCTACTTACGGGTTTGCTTGTTCTCCTTTGGCAGCTGCATCCTGTTCGTTTGACTGCTGCCCTCAAGGATGAACACAAAACTTTTAACTTCTTTATCAAAATCCTAAAACAGAGCCAGAAGTTTGTAGTAAATATGATATAAAAGTAATAAATATAAGAACATAAGAATAGCCTTACTGGGTCAAATCAGTGGTCCATCTAGCTCGGTACCCTGTCTTCATGGTGGCCAAGCCAAGCCATAAGTACCTGGCAAAAACCCAAATGGTAGCAACATTACATGCTACTGATCCAGGCTTACCGGTCTGTAATTTCCCAGATCTCCCCTGGAACCCTTTATTTAAAAAATCGACGTAACATTGTCCACTTTTCAATCTTCAGGTACTACAGAGGGTGTTAGCAACAGGTTACAGATCACTGACAGCAGATCAGCAATTTCATGTTTCAGCTCTTTCAGTACCATGGGATGTATACCATCTGGTCCTGGGATTTATCACTCTTTAACTTGTCAATTTGGCTTAGTACGTCTTCCAGGTTCACCAAGATTTCTTTCAGTTCTTCCGCATCATCACTCTTGAAAACCATTCCTGGTTCAAGTAGATCGCTTACATCTTCTTCCATAAAAACCAAAGCAAAGAATGAATTCAGTCTCTCTGCCATGGCCTTATCCTTCCTGAGCATCCCTTATGTTCCTTGATCATCCAATGGTCCCATGGATTCCTTCATGTGTTTTCTGCTTCTGATGTACTTAATAAAATTGTTACTATGAATTTTTGCCTCTTTAGCAAGTTTCTCTTCATATTCTTTTTTAGCTTTCTTTATCAATGCTTTGCATCTAACTTGCTAGTGCTTATGTCTCTTCTTATTTTCTTCATTTGGATCCTTTTTCCATTTTTTAAAGGATGTTTTTTTTTTCCTCTCTCTAATAGCCTCTTTCACTTAACATTTTAGCTATGCCAGCTCTTGTTTCCACCTTTGTTAATACAGTGCATGGAATACATCTGGTCTAGGCTTCCACGATGGTATTTTTAAATAACGTCCATGCCTGGTTTACACTCCTAACCTTTGCCACCGAATCTTTTAGCTTCTTTTTAACCAGTTCCTTCATTTTAGTCATCCTTTCAAAAAGTAAGTACCGCTACAGTAGATTTCTTTAGCAATGTCACTCCAGATATAAGCTCAAATTTGATCAAAGTATGATCACTTGTTTCCCAGCAAACCCAACATAGTTACTTCCCGTACTATGCCCTGAATTCCACTAAGGATCAAATTTAAAATAGCGCCCCCTCTTGTCGGTTCCTGGATCAGTTGTTCCATGAAGCAGTCATTTATGAAGTCTAGGAATTTTATCTTCTCAGCACTCCAGTCACTGTTGTGGCAATTGAAATCACCCATTATTATACTGTAGCCCAATTTACCAGCTTTCCTAATCTCTGAAAACATTTCTACATCTATCTTCTCATTCTGTCCTTGGGGATGGTAATATAACCCTATCTGTATATTCCTTCCCTTCACACATTGAATTTTTATCCATATGGATTCCACACTACTATGTCATGCAGAACATATAGCATAAACCCCCCTCCAATTTGATTTACTCTATCCCGGAAGAGGTGGTGGAGACAGAGACTGTGTCTGAATTCAAAAGGGCCTGGGATAGGCACGTGGGATCTCTCGGAGAGAGAAAGAGATCATGGTTACTGTGGATGGGCAGCTCCATGACCTCACAATGCAGGTGTAAAGAGCCTTAGCCTATAGGAAGAGGAGATGCAAATGTTAAAAGCCTTAGCCAATAGGGAGAGGAGGAGATAGTGGATGCAGATGGGAGACTAGATGGGCCATTTGGCCTTTATCTGCTGTCATGTTTCTATGTTTCTAGGTAACACAGTGTTCTATTGATTGTCCTCCTTCCAGGTCTCTGAGATGCCTATTATATCTATTATCATCATTCAGTGCTATATACTCTAACTCTCCTATTTTATTTTTTAGGCTTCTAGCATTTGTATATAGACACTTCAAATTGTGTTTTTTCCTTGTATCTACAGGCTGCTGAGAAGATGACAGGGATAATATGAGTCCTTTATGCTGCCTTTCTCTTAAGCACTCCTGGCTTTCTTTCACCATTATTGAATTAAGAACCAATTGGGACTCCCTAAATATCCTGTTTCAATAATATCCTTCAAGGATACTCCACACCTACCCATCTGCTCATAGGTGACTGTGAACTCTCCCCGCCCCTCCCCGCAATCGTAGTTTAAAAGCTGTTCTATCTCCTTTTAAAACATTAATGCTAGCAGCAGCCTGGTTCCATCCCGGTTAAGGTGGAGTCCATCCTTTTGGAATAGGCTCCCTCTCTCCCAGGTTGCCCAGTTCCTAACAAATCAAAATCCCTTGTCCCTGCACCATCGTCTAATCTAATCTATTTATTATATTGTGAGAATGCTTCTGAATATTGATGCTTTTAAAGTAATAATGCAAATATGTACATATTCCAGATGTCTGGCAGTTCAGGAGACTAAATTGCCTCCTGATAGATTTAGAAACACAGCCAGAAACCACCCCCCTCTCCCCCCTACAAAGGCTGGATTAATGAGGTCTTCTTTCAACAGTGGAGAATATCCCCACCCCATTGAATGGAGAGAACTCCCACCCATCATCTTTGTCTTATATCTAGAAAGGGTTTAGAAGGGAGCATAGGAGCATACAATGCCATTCTCTATAGCTCTGCTACTTCTGATTCATTTCCACAGCTCTTCAGAGGGTTTCATTGTTGGTGGCAGATTTCATTGGTGAACTGTCTATCTAATGTGTGTTAATGTATTTTGGATAGAGATGTATTATTGGTCAGGTTGCAGCAACAAGCAATCTCTGCTACAGACTTGTCAAGCATGTGCTGATAAAGCCAGAGTTCATGACACCAAAGCAGAACCAAAGCGCCAAAAAGACCACAGATACAGAGAGATATTAAAGCCAAACATCCCTTTTATATCAAGCGATTTGTTTCTATAATTCTCTTATATCCATTCATTAATCAAAACTAACATGGCCATGTTTCGGTAGAGTCTGCATTAAGGGCATTTGTAGGATATAAAACTGAAGATTGTATATCAAACTCAGCTGCTGTAATTCCAAAGTATAACAATATATCAAATGTGACATTATCACTTGATCTCACTAAATTATGATGCTACCCTATGGTGAAAAACTACATTTAAAAAAGGAATATTACAGATTTGTTGTTCTGTAGCAGAGAACAGTCCACTTTTCAGAATAAAGCTCACAAGTGAGAGAATTAACATATATCCCTGTGTGCTTTGCCAAAACAAGACCATGATGGGTTTTAATTAATTTATGAATAACCTATTTTTTTATATTAAATAAATCTGATGTTATGATTCATTTCTATTTGATCTTATTTATCTATTTAAGCAGGAAAGGAGAGAGTGTGGCGTAGTAGTTAAAGTGGTGTCAGGTCAAAAGCGCGCCGGGACAAAGGCGCGCGCAGACAATTGAGCGCAGCGCGGAGGCGCACGCCACAGAAAATTACTGTTTTTAGGGCTCCGACGGGGGGGGGGGCGTGGGGGGAATCCCCCCACTTTACTTAATAGAGATCGCGCCGTGTTGTGGGGGGTTTGGGGGTTGTAACCCCCCACATTTTACTGAAAACTTCACTTTTTCCCTGTTTTTAGGGAAAAAGTTAAGTTTACAGTAAAATGTGGAGGGTTACAACCCCCCAAATCCCCCACAACGCGGCGCGATCTCTATTAAGTAAACTGGGGGGGGGGGGGCTCCCCAACAAAACCCCACGTCGGAGCCCCTAAAAACTGTAATTTTCTTTGCGCGCGCCTCCGTCTTGCGCTCAGTTGTCGGCGTGCGCCTTTGTCTTTCGCGGGGTTGTCTATGAACCGTTAAAGTTATAGCCCCAGCACACTAAGGCTGTGAGTTCAAGGTCACACTGCTCCTTGTGACCCTGGGCATGACACCTAATCCCCCCATTGCCCCAGGTACTTTAGATCAGTAGTTCTCAACCCTGTCCTGGGGACCCCCCAGCCAGTCGCGGTTTTCAAGATATCCCTAATGAATATGCATATGAGAGATTTGCATTTTTATGGCTGCAGTAAAAAAATGGCCTTAGCACACAGGAAAGACCCATGAAAAGGTGCACTAAGGCCAATTTTTACTGCAGCTTAGTAAAAGGACTCAAAAGCTAGGTAAATCAAGCCCCTTAAAGTGCTAATTTTACTGTCTTTTTAATGGCAGGTTTTTCTTAGTTTGGTTAGGCGTCATTATTTTACAGTATAAATCTAAGCTTCGTGTCATTTTTCTTTACAGTGGTTAAACTGGTCATTATAAATCTTACTTTCCAAATTGCAGACGGACTGCCAAAAAACTTCCATTTTGCTGCAGGATCCTTGCCTTGAGCACTGAAGACTTCAACAAATGGCCCTCCCTAAAATACAAAAGACCATGTTGTAATTAGTACTTCTTGCAAATATAGGGTTACCAGACGTCTGGATTTCTCCGGACATGTCCTCCTTTTGAGCACATGTCCAGGGGTCTGGACGGCTTTTCAAAACCCGGCACTTTGTCCAGGTTTCGCGTTGGGCAGGAGGAGAGCAGGCAGCGGGGACCAGGTTTGGGGGAGGGACTGGGGCAGGGATGGGTAAAACTGGTCAGGCCTGGGGGCAGGTCTAGGGGTCCGGATTTTACTATAGTAAAATCTGGCAACACTGTGCAAATACCCATTCCTCCAGGTACATTAGAAAGAGTAAGAGTCCACCAGGACTGACAGGGAAAAATGCTTGAGTACCTGAATGTAAACTACTTGGAGGAACATTTTCGATAGGATCTCTAAGTCCGAGGTTGGACGTTTTGGGCAAGACACCCACAAACCCAGCAGAAAAAATGTTCATTTTCAAAACTGCCAAACGTCTATCTTTTATTTTTGAAAATGACTTATCTATAAGTTTTGGTCCTTAGGACATCTATCTTTTTTGGCTATTTTCAAAAATAAAAACATCCACATGGAAAACATACAAAAGCAAGTTTTGTAGACGTACCCAACTTCCTTGTCTGATCGTGGCAGAGGAATCCCCATCAGCTAAGCTGCTTTTGAGAAGTCTTACTGACTCAGCCAATGGGGAGCCCCCCTGCCAGGATCAGCTGAGCCGCGGAGTCCTACACCCATCCCTCCGACTTCCCCCTGACATGACCCCCTCCATCCCCCAACATTTCTGGAAACTCCCCCACATCCCTGGACCCCCTGTGCCTTCCAAAGACAAATCGGCAGGAAGGGAGCCCACTTGGGATCTTGGGATGCAGTGGGAGGGGCCCAAGGCCCTGATTGGCTCAAAATGGCTTGCTGCAAGTTCCTGTTGCAGTAAAGTGATCCCTGGATATATAGATATATAATATAGATAATACTCTCTTCACAATGTCTCAGGTTTAATATTATTTATGATAAAATTTAATCTACTGTTTGAACAGATAATACTGTATGTTTGTATGCATGTAGGTAAATTTTATTTTGAAAATGGCTCTAAGGATTTTCATGAAATGGGGTGAATCTAGGGTTTTTGGGTGTGAGAAAGAGATTTAACTAGGTCTGGAGTTCGGCAAAACTTATTGGGGGGGGGGGGGCATCCAGGGAATCTTTCTTGTGTACAGCTGCAGGGGAAAACAGGAAGAAAGGCAGTATCTTTGTAGCTACTACTCCCGCCTCCTTCTACAGCCCATTGGTCAGACATTTCTAAGGAAGCTTAGGCAGCCCATAGGCTGCAGGAAAAAGCAGGACTGAAGGTTGATGTCTCATAAGCTATTGGTCCTGTTTCTTCTGCAGCTTATTGGCTGGCTAAGGAACGGCTGAGGAATGGATTAACAGTCATAGTTGCCAGGTCTGTGGTTTTCTTGTCCAATTGGGCTGGTTTGAAATGTTGGTTGCGGGAAATTTTGAGTAGCTGTGAGTTGCTGATCTTTGGGCTGGTTTTCGATTTTTGTGTGGTAATTTGGGCCACATCATGGCACAAATTGTGTTGGACAGAAAGGAGAAGGAAAGCTGTGGACTTGGTGGGTGATCTCATGAGTTTGACAGTAGGATGGAGTGGTGATGGAAGAATTTGAGAGAGGTGCCGGTTCACATACAGGGAAGAGAGTGAAAGCAAGAAGGAGGGATGGGAAACCATGGGGATGGAACACTAGTCACCCCCACCCCCTGGTTCATAATTTGCTGCTCTTGTCAGCATCGGGTCTTCCTTTCTGTTGGGTCCCACCTACTTCCTTCTTCTGTGAAAGCAGGACCCAGCAGAGAGAAAGGCCCGACCCTAACCATAGAAGTGAATTGCAAACATTGCACTGCTAACTGCAGGGTGGTAAAGGAAGGGAAAGGGGAGGAGATGAAAAAGATGCCAAACCACAGGGACGGAAAGAAGGGAAGGAAGGAAAGAAAGGAGATGCCAGGTCATGGAAGGGGACGAAGAGATACCAGGGTATGGGAGGAGGGAAGGGTAGGTGACAGAGATGCCATCAGGGAGGGAGAGAAAGGAAAGAGGAGATACCAGAGCATTGAGGAGGAGGGGGAGGGAGAATGTGGGGGGCCACACGTAGGTCTCCTAAACCCCAACCAAAAAAGTATACTGTTTGCTAAGCTCCATGCACTTACAAAAGATGGAAGGGAAGGAGAAAGAGATGCCAGGGCATGGGTGAGAGAAGGGAAAGAGACTGTGATGCCAAATCTTCAAGAAGGAAGGAAAGGAAATGCCAGAGCATGGAGAGAGAGAGAGAGATGGAAGGAGAAGAGAGATCCTAGGGCAAGGGGGAAGGGAAGCAGATGCCAGACCATGTGGTGGGAAGGAGGAAAGGAAAGGAGATGGGAGAGGTCCCATAGCATTGGGGGAGGGAGTGGAGACAGAAAGAGAAAAATGAAAGGGACAGATAAAGAGGGTGGATACTGGATGGAATGCAGAGTGAAAAGAAGATGAGGAAAACAGAAACCAGAGACGATGAAAGATAAGAACAGATTTTTTTGTTGTTGCTTTAGAATAAAGTAGTATTGTAGCTGTATTGATAAACATTTATAAATAGAAAATGGAAATTAGGTAATCTTTTTATTGGACTAATTTTAATACATTTTTACTAACTTTTGGAGACCAAAATTCCCTTCCACAGGCAGTGGCGTACGAAAGGGGGGGGGGAGAGGCAAGGCAGGCAGTCCACCCCAGGTGCAGCTCCTAGGGGGGTGCTCCTCCAATCCCTTTTTATATGGGGAGGGGGTGTTAAAAATGATCAACCCTGGGGAACTTCCAGATCTGTGGAGCAATTTGAACTCGATTACAAAGGGTTGTTTTGTGTCTGTATGTTCAGACGCTACTGATGCCGCAGAGGGAAGGCCGCAGAGGGGAAGGCTGTGAAGCAGTCCGTTCAGAGTGCTGCCACTAGTTTTGAGGCTTTGGTGGTGTTCTGGTCCACAAAGGGATGGGAGGGAGGGATAGGTATTACACTGTGGGAAGGTTGGTGGGGTTCCAGTGCACAAAGGGATGGGAGGGAGAGATTTTAACTAGGGCTTATTTTTGGGGTAGGGCTTATATTAGGACCTACTCTGAAAATCATGTTAGGGCTTATTTTGGGGGTAGGTCTTATTTTCGGGGAAACACGGTATGGCAAAACTGCCAACAGTAGAGAACAAAGAACAGCTGCAGTGTAGGTAAGAGAGGCTTCCTGCTTTTGTCTACTTTAAAAAGGTAGACAAGTACTGATGGAGGCTCTGGGAAAGGAATGAGGAAGGAAAGCGTAGGCTTTCAGAGCAGGAAGACTTGGGTTGTGAGGGGAAGAGAGACTGAGGGAATAGACATGGACTATGAAAGGGAAAACAGAGTTGAAGTGAATGAAAGTGTGTGTGGGGGGGGGGGTTCATGGACATTGATACAAGAAGTGGGTGAGGAATGGACTGAAGAAAGAAACAGCTGAGGACAGGGAGAGGAAGTGTGTGGGATTCAAACAGCAGTAGGCTGATAGAGGAGATAGGCTGAGAAAAGTGTTAAGAAGAGAGAATCAGGTTGGAGGGAAGTGCTAAGGGGTGAGGAAAAGGAAGAAAGTAGCAGGAGGGATAAGGCTAGGAAGAACAAGCAAAGACAAGATAATTTTCAGATTAGGAGGGGGGGGCATGGTTCAAAAACAAACCAGTGCCAGTTATCCCAACAACATCAAAGACTTCAACACCACAGTCGAATACTACACAATAGAACCCGAACAACAACCCCATCATAATCACTCAGCCCACTTTCCCGAGCGAACCTCAGTTTTTCAGATACTGCAATCTTTATTATGTACACACAAAAGATTTTCTATTAATTAAAATACAAAGACTTAATAAATATATATATATATATATAAAAACAATCCTGGAGCTTTAGATAAAAGTTTGGCGTAAATGCACACATAAACAAACAACAAAAGTCCAACAGGACCAGAACAAACAGAGCGAAGTGGGATCGGACAATGAACACTCCAAGACAAAAATGTAAAAAACAATGGGCTAGATTCACCAAGCAAACCGATCGTGTACCGATCGGTTTGTGATCCCTTTGTGACCAGATTTCTCTCAGGCCCCATTCACTAACCTCTCCAGCGATCCGCTTCGAATCCATGCATGCAAATGAGGAGAAACGCATGCAAAGTAGGCAGGGACGCGATTCACAACACAAAATTCACGATCCGACTGGGCTGGTCGATCAACTCAAGAAGCGACTGCTGGGGACCAGTCGAAAACGTCTTTCTGACTCTCCTGCTCTATTGAAGCCCTGCTCTCTGCCCTGTCAGCCCCAATCTCCTGCAGCCCTGAATGCCTCCTGCAGCCCTGATCTGCCTGCCCCGATCTGCCTGCCGCTGCCCCAATCTGCCTGCTCCGATTTGCTTGCCGTTGCCCCGATTTGCTTGCCGCTACCCCGATCAGCTTGCCGCTGCCCCATCTGCCTGCCCTGAACGCTGGTTTTCTCCTGCCCTGCGAGCCAGTGGTTTTAACCCACAGGTTTAAAGTGGGTTAAAATCACAGGCTCACAGGGCTAAAAACAATGAAAAAAAAAAAAATGGTCGAGGCTCGGATGGGCATGCGGGGATCGCACAACAGCGATCTGTGCCAGCAGATGGAGGCATTCCTCCGATTGCCCCCCATCTACATATTTTAGTTTGAAGAAATCGTAGGACCTGCCCAATTTTTTTTTATTTCTAAAAAGGACGAACCTCTCAGTGACCCCTGATGCAGGCGACTTGCGTTGCCGAAACACAGTACTGGGTCGGGTCCACAGTTGACATTCGTCCTTTCTTGGAATAAACAAGATTGTTTTTACATGGTTTTTTTTTTTGTGTTTTTTTTTCTTGGAGTGCTCATTGTCCGATGCCACTTCGTTTTGTTTGTAAATGCACACATGCCATAATAAAAAGAATGCTGTTTCCCGAGGCCTTTGACTAATAAGCAAAACTGACAATAGGGGCACTGATATGACATCGAGCCAAGACTAAAGATCTACGTGCAACCTGACCTCCACCTATCCCTGCAACCGGAAACAGCAGCAGAACAACGACTTTTACCTGGTATTCGTTTTTGAACATGTCGGGAGACGTTCCACGCCTGGATCACACCTCCCAGGTGGGTTCCTTTTTGCGCCCTCTTTATCGGACGCCAGAGTTCCCAGCGCCCCCTGAGATTCTCCCCGCTCCGGTGCTTCCGGGCTGGACGCCGCTCTAGGTTGCTAGGCGCGAGCGTCTCTGCTTCCCTCGTTACCATGGGGAAGAGTGACGCCGAAGAAAAGGCGCGAGAGAGTTTAAAAAGGCACCCGCGGAGGGGGGCGCGTGCGGCAAACGGCAGGGAAGCGCCTTCGGGTGGACGCTTTGCGCGTTTCAAGGTGTCAGCGGCGCACCTGCGCGCTTCGGGGCGGGAAGAAGGTGGGCTGGAGGTGTTTGGAAGAAAATGTTGAGACACGCCAAACAAATTTAAAAAAAAAAAAAAACAACCATACGAGCCCTAATTGGCTTTGTAGGGCTGGAAGACTTTTGAAACTTTCAGTTACTGTAAGAAATGAGGCATAGTTTCAGTCAAGGCAAAGGAATATGTTCCATTGCAACGTTGTGACTAAATTGCTTCTAGGCTGACCAGTGTCTGCACAGCCAAACATCATGTGTAAGAGAGGTCAAATGTTCTGCTAAATGTGTAAGGATCCCAATAGTAGCTGAATTGGTGCTAGGGCCTGGCATAAGATTTATAGTCTTGTTTACATCCTAATGAAAGGAAAGTGATGGGTAAACTAAGTTAAAAGAACAAGAAGAATAGGAGAAATGTTTATCTCTAGTTCTTATCCATCCCTGCTGTTAGCAGTTAAGCTAATGTGGATTTAATCAAGGGAAATCTTGCCTCAACAATAGGTGTGTGGCAGCAGCTAAGAAAGCAAACAGAATGTTAGGAATTATCAGGAAAGCAAAGATGAAATTGATATAATGGCTTTGTATTGTTCTATAGGTGCGACTGTGTGCAATTCTGGTCGCCACATCTAAAAAAAAGATATAGCAGAAATAGAAAACGTGGGGTGACAAAAAGGAATAGGACAACTTCCCTATGAGGAAAAGCTAAACCAGCTGGAGCTCTTCAGTCTGGAAAAGAGACGACTCGGGGGAGATATGATAGAGCAGGGGGTGCCCAAAAGGTCGATCGCGAAGGCAATGCGAGTTGATCATGTTGCCTTCGCGTTCTACCTGCTTCCCGATGCAGAAGCACCAAGCCAACCAGCCTTCCCCACCCAATGTGGATCCAGAAACAAAGGGGGGGGGGGTGAAACAAAGAAAAAATGGGACACGGAGAGAGAGAAAGACAGACAGAGAGAAAGAAAGAAATGGGGCACGAAGAGAGAGAGAGAAACACAGACAGAAATAAAGGGAATGGGGAAGAGTGTGGGGAGAAGACGCTGATTTATAAATTGACAATTGTACAGAATATTGTTTCTTTTTATACTTTAATATAATAAGTTCAATATAAAACAATTCAAGGCTTGTGTGGATGGAATCAGTGGTTTGCGGGGATGGGGACCGAGCTTACGGGGATTAGTCCAACAAAATGGTATTTTTTTTATTTCTCATTATTTGTTTTATTTTTATTTGTTAATTTGTAAAGTGGTGATTAATATGTATCAGTTTTTTCAAATTTACATCTACTGTCTTTATATTTTGCACAGTATTAGAGGACATGTATTACTGTTTTTGTGGTGTTGTGGTGTTGCATTGTATGCAGAGTCTGGTTTCTTGGCGATTCAGTTTAACTTTTGTCTACATATTTCTATTTTTAGTTTGTAATTATTCCATATTGGGCGAGAGTGTATCTGTCTGTGTGTATGAAAGGGACAAGGCTTTCTGATAGCATCAACTGTACAGCATCTATTGACTGTTTAGGATCTGGCTTGTTTAGTTATACAATGTATGTGTTGGGGTTCTAGTGCTCACTGCGGTGTTTAAGATGCTGCCTTTTTGTAGGTACACTCTTGTTGTGCGATATGTAGATTGTTACTAAAAATCATATTTTTCATATAGATGGGGGGGGTGTCAAAAAATGACAGGCCCCGGGTGTCACATATGCTAGGTACACTGTATCTAAGCAAGGCTTAAAGAAACCTCAATGAATAAACATTCAAAACAATAGGACAGGTTTCTGAACCAACTTAAAAGTTGTTATGTAGTTGAGAGAAAGGGTCTCAGTAATCCTGCAACGTTCAATGGTTGAACGCCAAGGAGGTAATGCAGATAGGATTTTCTTTCATCGACCCTATACTCTCACTCATAATTTAAAGCATGTAAATTGAAATTTAAATCAACATTCAATTAATAGATAAATAAGTGAAGCACTTATCTTTAGCTCTATATAGAAAAGTGCCTCTGTGCGACTGATATTCAGAGCAATGTCATCAATCGCCCATGCGGTGATGACCCAACGGGGCCCGTTTCGCCACTCGTTGGCTTCCTCGGGGGGGGGAAGGGGGGTTAGGCAAACTGCAAAAGATGAATAAATTCAATGATCAACAAACAACTAAATTGTATGAATCATCAAATAATGTAGTACTTACTGTTATCAGTTAGAACAACAATTTGCTCAAAAATGGCGCTTGTGCAACGAAGACGCCAACGCATGCGTGTTAAATATGCTCAGCTGAGAAAGCTACTATCCCATTGGAGGAAAATGCAATCATGTGAAACCTAGCCCTCCCACACTGATGTCTTGAAAAATTGAAAGATTAAAGACGCCGATGCATGCATATTCCACATGCAGTCGGCTAAACCCTCCCACACTGAGCCACGCAGGAGAAATCCAACAGGGAGAGAGAAGGGAACCAGACCTTCTCTGCCAGAAAACAGAAATGCACCACAGCCTTATACTCCAGAGGGGCAGGTAGGACCTCAAGATTGGGAGGATTTTGTTGAGGACTCATTCATAAATGAAGATGATATAGAAATGAATGAAGCTTAGAGTATGGAAGAAATGAGTGAGGATTTTTCATACACTATTGACCCTGATTTAATGGAGTGGGGTTGAGGAACAGTAGAAAAGTTTGGAATTTTTCAAAGGGAAATTATTGGTGAAGATTCCAGACTATATTATTTAAAACCTCTGGCTGAAAGAGGTTTTTTTCCCCCCACTTGTATGGAACTTGCAGGCAAAACTGTACAGCCTAAATCCAAGCAGGACTGAGTTTTGTTTTTCTGTTAAGCTGTTTGAGGCAATGCATGAAAATTAGTTACTTAAAGCACTGCTGGCCACAGGACACTGGGGAACTCATTCAAAGATCTTGGTTGGGATTTTTGTACACCAAAATCTACAGGGCGGGTACAGATCCCAACTCCTCTGGGGGTATTTTAGCCAAGAAAACCCCAGGTGAACTTTTCCCCAGTGAAAAGACTTATAAGAAATCATAGCAGAAGCTGTTTGAACAAGCTAGGTGGCAAACAGTGGCTGGGCTGCCAGTGTGGCAGGTGTAGGCCTGAGAACCTCTGAGATCACATTTTCTCTCAGTGGGGGACTCCTCAGATAGACCTCGTCGCGTCTCCCCACAACAACAAATTGCCTCAGTTCTGCTCAAGGATATACTCTCCTCACCGACTAAAGGCAGACGCTTTTCTTCTGGAATGGACAGACAAGTTTCTGTATGCGTTCCCTCCTTTCCCTTTGATTCTCAAGACTCTTGTCAAAATCAAAACCGAACATGCCACCATGATTCTGATAGCTCCTCGGTGGCCCAGACAACCGTGATTTTCCCTTCTACTTCAACCAGCAGCAGGGAGCCATTCCTTCTCCTGCTCTTTCCCTCTCTGCTTACACAGAGTCAAGGGTCTCTACTTCATCCCAACCTGCAGTCTCTACACCTGACAGCTTGGTACCTCTCAACCTGAATGCTACTTTACAGTTTTCCAAGTCTGTTCAGGACATTTTAGAAGCTTCCAGGAAGCCTGCCACTAGACAATGCTACAACTAGAAATGGACTAGATTTTCTGCTTGGTGCACCATTCATCACAAGGAGCCTCAATCTTCCTCCTTGCATTCAGTTTTGTATTGCCTGTTCCACTTATCACAATCATGACTCAAATCCACATACATTCGAGTACATCTCAGTGCAATTGCTGCTTTTCATCAGCCTATTGAAGGGAAACCACTTCTCAAACCTCCTCCAGTGGTTTGGGATCTCAATATTGTTCTTGCTCAATTGATGAAGCCTCCTTTTGAACCAATGGATTCGGCTCATCTTAAATATCCCACTTGAAAAGTGATTTTTCTTGTCGCACTCACTTCTGCTACAAGCTTTAGTTGCTGATCTACCTTTCACAGTATTCCATCATGACAAGGTGGTCCTCTGTACTCATCCTAAATTCTTACCTAAAGTGGTTTCAGAATTTCATCTCAATCAATTGTACTGCCAGTGTTTTTTCCAAGGCCTCATTCTCATCCTGGAGAAACAGCTCTTCATACTGTGGACTGCAAGCATGCTTTGGCCTTCTACTTGGAATGCACCAAACCGCACAAATCTGCTCCTCAACTTTTCTTCTCCTTCGATCCAAACAAGTTGGGACATCCCATTTCTAAGCACACCCTATCTAACTGGATGGCTGCTTGCATCTCTTTCTGCTATTCCCAGGCTGGACTGCATCTACAGAGTCGAGTCATAGCCCACAAAGTCAGAGCCATGGCGGCATCTGTTGATTTTCTCAGATCTACTCCTATTGAGGAAATCTGCAAAGCTGCCACTTGGTCCTCGGTTCATACATTCACCTCTCATTATTGTCTGGATACTTTCTCCAGTCAGGATGGCCATTTTGGCCAGGCAGTTTTACAACATTTATTCTCCTAAATTGCCAACACTCCCACCGTCCCATTCTGGTTAGCTTGGAGGTCACCCACATGTTGAGAATATGCTGCCTGCTTGTCCTGGGATAAAGCACAGTTACCGTAACAGTTGTTATCCAGGGACAGCAGGCAGATATTCTCACAACCCACCCACCTCCCCTGATTGGCTTCTTAGCTAGTTATCTGAACTGAGGAGACACGAACCCTAACTTGGGCAGGAAGGCATGCGCGGTGCAGCACTCACAAACGTTGAAGATCTTCAAGCAAGTCTGCTTGCGAGGCTGTCCGTTACGGGGCTCCGTGGATGACATCACCCACATGTAGAGAATATGCTGCCTTACCGTAACAGTTGTTATCCAGGGACAGTAGGCAGATATTCTCACAACCCACCCACCTCCTCTGGTTGGCTTTTCTGCTAGCTATCTGAACTGAGGAGACGCGCCCTACTCTGGGCGGGAAGGCACCTGCGCATGCACGATGCAGCAGTTGCGAAACTTCTAAGGTTTCTACAAGTAAGTCTGCTTGCGAGGCTGTCCGCATCCGGGGCTCTGTGATGATGTCACCCACATGTGAGAATAGCTGCCTGCTGTCCCTGGATAACACCTGTTACGGTAAGTAACTCTGCTTTTGGGTTAAAATGACAAAACCTGTCACCTTAAATAAGATTTTCCTATATTTAGATGTTGAATGTTTTCAAAAACTGCATGAAACAACTGTGGAACAATAGGTAGGCCTGATGATGCAAAATGTCTTGAGACTATGCAAGACCCAGAAGGCACTGTAACAAGATCAGAGAAGGTCTTAGGTAGAGAGTGAAATAGCCTGGGGCTGAAAGCATAATACCGAGTACAAACAGAGAGGGAAAAATGAAGCAGGGAAAAGATCAATCTCCTCTGCTTTGATAACAGGAACATTTAATATATTTCTGTTTACTTCATAAGATGACATTTTTTATTTTAAGGAAGCAAAGAGGTGACGCTGCAGCCTAAATATATCAGGATCCATTGGAAACTGGTCTTAAGGAGTCCAACAGTAAATTCATTTGTAGGCTGGATTTTATTGATTTAGCGTGCTGTTCTATCGGCTTTAAAAAATAATAATTTTCTTAGTTCTTCCTTCCTTTTTTTCTGACTACCTGCTTCTGCATGCTGTTTCCTGTTGCTATGACCTATTTCACATTTCATGAATGACAGGCAGTGGGACTTTACAGGGTGAGGTTAGAATGCTGAAGTCTTTGGTTGTATTTTTGTTGAGTGACAGGTGAGCCAATGTGTGAAAATATAAGCAGCTGGCCATTTTCTTTGTTACATCTGGACTGGTTAATAGTCAAATATTTAACCTGGCAGAAAAGGCTGTTGTGGAAATACACTGGACTGCTCTTTTTGGCTCTTTTCTAAGGAACAAGAGTCTAACAGCAAGCGTGGCAAAAAAAAGAGTTTAAAGCTGTTAAAACATCAAAAGACTTGATACTGCCACGTTTCGGCTCCTACCTGCATCAGAGATATCTGTAAAAAAACAAAACAAAAAAACCCCCCGAAACAAACCAAAAAATACTTTGTGAATGTAAATGCACAGAATAACAGAACGCACATGTTATTCTATAAGGTAGCCTATCTCAAAGGTCAATGCAGCAGAGACAGTACCAAATGAAACAACATCTTTTTAAGATAAGTTCATAATACTAAGTTAAAGTTATTTATGAAAGCACTAAGCACTTTATAATACTTTACTAATAAGTAATAATATAAGGAAAAAAGAAGAAAAACGTTTAAAACATGTATAGAGGGGGCAAATGAAGAAGCCATAGCCATTAAGATATTTGTGTCACCGAACAAAACAGATGACCAAATGGCATGTCTGAAGCCCTGAAATATATATATATATATATAAAAGTTTGCTGTATTGACCTTTGAGACAGGGTATAGTAAGTATTGGTCAATGTTTTATGATTGACTGGGACATTTACTTATTCTATAAGGTAGTACATAAAATCAAAATATTGGCAGATTCCATGTGACCTGTCCCAGGACAAGCAGTCTTAAAAACAGACTATAGACTTTTACTACAGAAGCTTGTCCAAACCTTTTTTAATCCAGATACGCTAGCCGCTGTAATCACTTAACTATTCTCCCATTTGTTTTAAAAGTATCATCATGTAACTTCGAGTATTCTCTAGTCTTTGCACTTTTTGAAAGAGTGAAAAATTGGTTCACTTTTACCCATTCTACGGTATATCACTCGGGATTTTGTAGACCTCTGTCTTATCACCCTTCTCTTTTCCAGTCTGAAGGGCTCTAACTTCTTTAGCCTTTCCTTATATGAGAAGAGTTCCATCCCCTTTAACATTTTTGTTGCCTTTTCCGAACCTTTTCTAATTCCATTATATCATTTTTGAGATATGGTGTCCAGAATTACACACAGCTCAGCCTGTGGAGTTCAGTGTTTGATCACCCAGGGATGAATTTCTAGCCTGTCTGTTATACTATGGGGTAATTTTATAACTGCACAGATAAATAGTATGCAGATGCTTTTCTTTATGTGAATATTGATGAGTTTTCAAAATGAAATATGCCTGGGGGTGGATTTAAGGTGGCTAAAGGTATGATCTGTTGCATCATGCTGTCATTTGTAATACAATTTCTTGTTTTTCATTGGTTTTGTGATAATCAAAAGGACAAGTATACTGCATGATTTTGCTGCAGAACCCCTACTGTTGGTTTGCCAGAGACAAAAAGAACAAAGTGAAGGTCTGGCTTTGGGGGTCTGTCCTTGCTGGTGGCACAAAGAAGAGAGACTTGTCCTACTTTGAAGAAGAAGCATTACTTAGACCGGTCGCTTGTACATAGGGCAGGGCTTCCACTTTATGCACACAACTTCCAGCAGAATACTGTATGTCAGGGGTATCTACTTAGTCCGCAGGACAAACCCAGCCAGTCAGGTTTTCAGAATACCTACAGTGAATATGTATGAGATAAATGTGCGTGCACTACTTCTATTGTGTGCAAATCTTTCTCGTGCACATTCATTGTGGGTATCCTGCCAATCTTGGTGTGTTCCGAGGACTGGGCTGAGAACCTTTGCTATAAGCTATACACTATGTATGCAATGCTTAGGTGCACCTGTCAATGAGACGTCGATATGGCAGAAATGAGCACTCCTAAATCGTAAGCATGACAGTGCAGGTTTATGCTAGTATTCCAGTGTATCGCAAATTGTGTGCTGCGGCGAGATTCTGGGTGTATGCTGTGAGATGCCAGCTAGGAGGAGAGGCACTGGTGCCGGCTGACTGCCTACAGGACGTGCCTCTTGCTTTAAGAGGCATGTTCTGTAGGCAGTCGACCGGCACTTCTCCTCCTCTATTTGCCTCTCCTCTTGCAAACTCCCCCCCCCCCCCCCCCCCACCGGACCCATTGTCAACTCAGGGCCCTGTCTGGAGGGCCTTCGCGCATGCACAGATGTCAGCGAGATGATGTCACGCATGCACGTGACATCATTGCATCAACGTCCACACATTTCTACATAGGGTTTAGTGTGCGAGACACTGTCGTATTCTGTTCTAGAATATGGGTACCCAGATGTCATAAGTGCTTCCCATGCAGCATTGGAATGCCTAAAGAAGAGCACCCAGTTACAGAACTGCCACCAGAATGTGTTTCTGTGAGAAAAATGCTTCGTATGTGTGGCCTGGAATGCATATGTAACATGCATGATGATGGCAGATAAAGACCCGAATGGTCCATCTAGACTGCCCAACCTGATTCAATCTAAATATTTGTTGAGATTTTTTTTCTTCTTAGCTATTTCTGGGCAAGAATTCAAAGCTCTGCCCGATAAATGATAAAATGGAAACAAGTGTTCCTATGTATTCCATTGGAATGCCTAAAGAAGAGCACCCAGTTACAGAACTGCCACCAGAATGTGTTTCTGTGAGAAAAATGCTTCGTATGTGTGGCCTGGAATGCATATGTAACATGCATGATGATGGCAGATAAAGACCCGAATGGTCCATCTAGACTGCCCAACCTGATTCAATCTAAATATTTGTTGAGATTTTTTTTCTTCTTAGCTATTTCTGGGCAAGAATTCAAAGCTCTGCCCGATAAATGATAAAATGGAAACAAGTGTTCCTATGTAGCAGTATGCTAGAAAACTGACCAGGCTTCAGGCATAGGCATTCAAACTTCAAACTGTACAAATGGGTTTTATTACTAAAATAAATAATTATAGCTTTAAGCCTGACATCATTTTGCAATATTTAGAATACTCTGAAGTATTTTCATTTCTTTAGAAATTCACTACAGTAAGGAATCTTGCAGGGCTTTTATGATAAACTGAGCCGCAGGAACTTTTTGTAAAAATTGCACACCCTAGAAGAGTTGTGTAAGAGTCTAATAACACAAACTCAGCTGTGGATATTATACATGTGAAGGGGCATAATAAAAAAAAAAAAGGCCCTAAACGCTGAAAGTAGCAGTAGGGAAAATGTCCATTCTCAAAAAAAAGTCCAAAATGAGGGGTTTTTTTTTTAAGAATGGCCTACCTCTACGTTGCAGTTTAAATGTCCAGACCATTACTACGTCTAACCTTAGAATACATTATCGACCAAAAAATAGCCTAAGTCCCAAATAAGACCTTTAAGGCCAGTCCTTCACCTAAAAGGTGGATTCTGTAACCGGCGTCTATCAAAAACAACACCGGTTACAGAATCCACACCCCACTCCACAACGATCATGGCAGGAGAGATGCTTCATCTCCCCAGCTGCGATTGTGATACCATCCCCACCCCTGAACCAATACCAGCAGGAGAGAGCCAAACCCCTCCTGTCGAGGCACGAGCCCCGTGACCTCCCAATCCGACACGTCATAATGGGGTGCCACAGGGCTCGGTGCTTGGACCCGTGCTCTTCAACATATTCATAAACAATCTGGAAATGGGTAGGACGAGTGAGGTGGTTAAATTTGTAGACGATACAAAGTTATTCAGAGTAGTGAAAATGCAGGGGGATTGTGAAGATCTGCAACGCGACATAACCACGCTCAAGAAATGGGCAGCGACATGGCAAATGAGGTTCAACGTGGATAAGTGTAAGGTAATGCATGTCAGAATCAAAAATACCATACACGAATACAAGATGTCTAGGGCAGTACTTGTATAGACTCCCCAGGAAAGAGACCTGGGAGTACTGGTCGACAAGTCAATGAAGCCGTCTGCGCAATGCACGACAGAGGCAAAAAGGTCGAACAGAATGTTAGGAATGATTAAGAAGAGGATCATGAACAGATCAGAGAAGGTTATCATGCCGCTGTACCGGGCCATGGTACGCCCTCACCTGGAATAATGTGTCTAGCACTAGTCGCCGTACATGAAGAAGGACACAGTACTACTCGAAAGGGTCCAGAGAAGAGCGACTAAAATGGTTAAGGGGTTAGAGGAGTTGCCGTACAGTGAGAGATTAGGGAAGCTGGGCCTATTCCCCCTTGAAAAGGGGAGACTGAGAGGAGACATGATCGAAACATTCAAGATAATGAAGGGAATAGACTTAGTAGATAAAGACAGGTTGTTCACCCTCCAAGGTAGAGAGAACGAGAGGGCACTCTATGAAGTTAAAAGGGGATAGATTCCGTACGAACGTAAAGAAGTTCTTCACCCAGAGTGTGGTAGAGAACTGGAATGCTCTTCCGGAGTCTGTTATAAGGGAAAACATGCTCCAGGGATTCAAGACAAGGTTGGACAAGTTCCTGCTGAACCAGAACAAACGCAGGTACGGCTGGTCTCGGTTAGGGCACAGGTCTTTGACCTAAGGGCGCCACGTGAGCGGACTGCTGGGTACGATGGACCACTGGTCTGACCCAGCAGCAGCAATTCTTATGTTCTTATATCAAGATATCATCTAAACAAAGCATAAAAAAGACACATTGTGGTAAATTATTATAATGTAGAGAAAATCCAGAAAAGGAAAGAAAAGTCACAATCCTTCCTTAGGTCAAGGGTTGAAAGTAAATACAAGGAATTATTATAATAATATAAAAATTAAGGCCAAAAGAAATTGCAGTATAGAGGAAGACCATATGTTTACTCTGCTGGAATGAGAAAGTGGTACGGGAGGCTAGATAAGTACTTTTGATAAATAAATGCACAGAAGAAAAGATTTGTGAAAAATACTGTCCAGATTGATAATAAAGGGCCCTCTTTACAAAGCCACAGTAGCTAGTACTGGAGCGGCAATTGATGCAACCTATAGGAATTGCCATGTGGGAATTGCTACTGTAGCTTTGTATTCGTAAAAGGGGCCCAAAAAGCTGCAAATATAGCTCACTAATGTTGAAAATTCACCAAGCAGCATTATTGTATAGAGAAGACATAATAGCAGCACAAAAGCATGAGGCTATTTCCCTTGTCACCATGTGAAGATCCAAATATAATACAGATTACCAGATTGAAGCAATTGCATTATGACCCCCTGGGGCACCACCAATAAAGATTATTGAGGTTTTTCTTATAATTCTGTTAACTACAGAAATTCATTGGCAATTGCATGCAGAAATTAGCCTTTGAAAGAGGCAGTCTGTTGCAATGCATGATGGCTTCATTATACATGATTGAAATGTAATCAAAGTTTAATAAATGTAGGAATTTTCGACTCCTAATTTATGTATTTGTTTCCTTGAACTGTATGTTTCATGCCTTACAATTGTAGTTCAAATGTTTATTCACATGTAAGCATATATATTTCTCAACTTCAGAATACAGCATGCATCCACAGAGCAGGGCAAATGTTGAGGATTTTAGAGCTATCTGAAAATGCAAGATAGTATCAGGCAGCTCCCCTGGGAAAACAGTATAAAAAATTGAATAAATAAAAAAATACTGAAACCATGACATAGTTTTACTGCATACATTCATAAATTACATAAGATAATGTTTTTACCGCATATGAAACTCAACTCTTAGAATCCTTTGACTAAGGTGTGGTAAAAAGTGACCTTGGCCTGCTCTTATGTAGGTTTTTCTCATGCCTAAGGACCTTTTTACTATAGCTGTATAATGTTTGTTTTTTTATATTACTGGCATGTGCTAAAATTGCCATTAGTGTGTGGCCATTAAAAAAATTACCGCACAAGCTCTTACAACCTCCCATTTTGTAGACATTAAGGACTCATGTGGTATTCCTGTGGTAACCGGTTGGTGCATTCTGATGAGTGCAGGAACATCCACTCTCCTTCTCCTATCTTGCCCCCTCAAAAGAGATTTTAGCATATTGGCATATTTGACAGCTAAGGAAACAAAATCCCAAAGTAGGAGTATCCCCTTTGCCCTTATGGCTTGTTTTGTTGCCCTATGTTTGGCAGCTACTACAGGATGCCTGAGCGAATCTTGTGATGCTCCATTTTAAGCTGCTTTAGACATGTGTAAGTGCCTAGCGCAGCTTAGTAAAAGAGCCCCTTGGTTATATAATTAGTCTTTCATCCATACTTATGAGTCATGTAGCTCATACAAAAAATTGTGAACACATTTGGGCCCTATTTACTAAGCTGTTTTAGCAGTTAATGTGGCAAAGAATGTTAATTATTGGATGCCAAGCATAGTACAGCACTTAAGCAGTTCATGCACATTGACTAGGGCTGTCTTGCCTGAAGAGATTTGTAGAGCAGCTACATGGTCTTCCCTTCATATCTTTACCAGGTTCTATAGGGTGGATGTAGCAGCAAGAAAAGATGTCACTTTTGGTCCTCCATTTTGAAGGCAGACTCAGTGTGCCTGCCCTAGATTCTGGGAATTGCTTTGTTATAGCCCTAGCATTTAGGACCACTAGATACTTTGCACTCTTACCTCAGTAATGTTCGTTATTGTAGATGTGTCTAGTGGCCCTGAAGCCCTGCCCTGAGTATGAACTTTGTTTGCCTTCTGCCAGGATCAGTCTGGATTTGAATAATTTTCTGTCTCTCAGAGGAAATGAGAGGATAAAAAAAAGAAGAAAGATGATGTATAGATAAATCCTCATGACCATACAGTCTGGCTTAAGTCTCTGCTTGATAGCAGGTCATGCGAGTAGCTGTGAGCTCTATACATAATTAGTGCTGGTTGCACAAATTTGGATGTTATGTTATTTCCTGTGTTTGTTACAGAGCAGAACAAAATTATAGCGTCAGGGAATTTTCCTTATTTTCCTCCTTCCTCTTTTGTCTTTTATTACAGTGCTACTTAATTGCTTTTGTACAAACTGAGGGGGCAGGAGCAGCTCCCTGGGAAGGAGGTGGAGTTGAAAACATGATTGACAGTTTTCTGCAAGGAACTTGCTAGTTGAGATAAAAGACCCTAGCATTCAGGACCACTAGACACATCTACAAGATATGTTCTGGTTTTTAATCAGTTGTTTTTATATCATTGTATGCTGACTATGAATTTTATTGTACACTGCTTTGAATTTCAGATTAAGCGGTATAACAGATTTTTAAGAAACCTTGAAGGAAGAAGATTACCAAGGTAAGAACCTAATCTTTTTTACATACTCCCTCACACCATATCTATGTAGGATAACATTTCCAAAACCATGCCTCTGCATGTTTCCCCTACTTGTGGATAGGCTTTCTATGAAGGAAAGAGTCTAGACTCAGGAATAATCTATTGAAATACATCTTCATGAAAAGGGTGTTGACTAGATGGAATGGCCTCCTGGTAGATGTGGTAGAGACAAAGCCTGTATCTGAATTTAAGAAAGCATGAGACAAGCATGTGGAATATTTAAGGAGAAGTAGTGATGGGTGGACTGGATAGGCCATATGGACTTTATCTGCTGTATTGCTATAAACTGTACATGTGTAAGAGCCTGTTTCCTTCCCGGAGAATCATGTTATAGAGTTAAATGTCTCTTCTACTGCCAAAAATAAACAGAAACAGAATGCTAATTATCATGGTAATCAATTGAATGGTCCCTTGTTTATAGACTCATATAGTTCTGCTTCTAGAAATTGTCATTATCATGTTTTTTTTATATCATTGCATGAGTGATCCCACTAAACTTGACTACTGCTCTCTTGTATTGTTAAGCAGCTAATGGCCATAGTACACTCATTAATGTTTTGAACAGTTGGGGTAGTCACTAGCTACCTGCATAATGAAAAGGTCATCTAGAAACCTCATATAAGCAAACGTGTTGCTCTCCTGCCATTTCCATATGCTGCAGTGTTCTTAAAATCTTAAAACAACCCCACTGCTTTATTCTTCTTCATTAAGAATAATGATGCTGTTTAGTGTGCTATAAAAACTATCTAGCTCTCTGATCATTTTCTGCCTTTCTCTCTTTTCTCCTGTCTTATTATGGGGTAATTAGTGAAACTGAAATCTTTGTTCCGGGTAGAAAATTAAATGCAATTGATATGCCGGGCAGGATTAACCAATAGGCCAAGTAGGCACGTGCCTAGGGCCCGAAATGGTCAGGGGGGCCCGATGAAGGAGGGCATCAACATTGCTTTTTCCTCCAGCATCGATCGGCAACGCGGGCCCCCCCCCCCAATCGGCAACGCGGGCCCCACCCCGATTGGCAACGCGGCCCCCCCCATCGACGGACAGTAAGACAAGCAAGCAACGCGGGTAAGAAAGGCAACGGAAACTGTAATTGTGCAAGCGGTGCTGCATACCCAAAGTTTCCCTCTGATGCAGCTTCCTGTTTCTGCCTGGGCGCATGGTAGAGTGGGACCGGGCAGGGGGGCCCAGTGTACTTGTATGCCTAGGGCCCTGTTGATATGCCTAGGGCCCTGTTGATATGACCTGTTCCAAAATTCAGCAGAAAAATCAAACAATTTTTTTTTTATTCAAAAGAAGTGTTAGTATTAGTTTGTGTGCTATTCTTATCCTTGTACTACGGTATCACTTTTTTATATGTAATCTGTAATCATTACTTTTTGAGTATACATTTATAGTGAAGAAAGGGCCATCCAGTTTTCATCTATACATAAAATGATGTGTCATGATGTTTATATTGAGCTGCTTTTAGAGTAATGTTATAAAGGTTAATGTGACAATTTCTTTTATGTAAGACTCCAACATCTAGAGTATTGTGCTACTTTGTCACCTTTTGACCTTCTGTACTATATAATTGGTCAAATCATCAAATACTATTTTCCTTGTCTACTTCTTTGTATAGGGAAAGGGAAAGAAGGTACCAAGCCTCGAGACAAAGCAGAACAAACAAAAAGAGGCTCTAGAGATGTCAAGTCCAACCTGTGGTCACAAATCCTTTATTTGTATCAAAGTTTTATACCATCGCCTTCCTTAGGGGGCAGTTATGAACTTGCAACGTACCTCAAACGGTGCGGGCAGGGAGAGAGAAAGACAGAAAGAAAGAAAGCGAGAGGTAGAGAGACAGAAAGAAAGACAGACAGGCATCTATTCTAGCACCCGTTAATGTAATGGGCTTAAACACTAGTCAATAATAAAACAGATTTTACTATAATATATTCACAATGGGTAATCTGGCAGGGATTCCAATCAGCAGAATCTGATGTGTAGCTGTAGGCTATGTCTGCCTGGGATTAATCAAAACTCTACCCAGGTTTTGACTGAGGAGTTGGCTTGGCTTTTGGGCTCTCTGCTATTTGGACGAGTGTGAGATCATTGTTGGTAATGATAGGATTAAGGGGACTGAAAATCAGTGGATAGAAGTTTCAACATCATGAATGCTTCCTGGATGAAGAGGAGGGCAGGTCAGAATTGGTGGCAGAGAGGGTCTGAAGCATTGACAATGGTCTTAGGTATGATTCACTGTTTGTTTCTTTGACCTTTCTTCCAAAGAAGTCATCTCCCTTGTATCAGCAAACTTTTCCTGTAGGTATTTTAGAAAAGGCTCTGATTCGGCAGAGGATTGTCTAAAATACTTCTAGAATTAAGTAATCCTGCTCTGGACTACATTTTATGTAAAATGGGGCTCCAAACCTGTCTGATGGATAATCATTATGGATCATGTACACCTGTTTGTGGCTCTCAAAGACTGGATTTGCAAACCTGCAAACTTTTTAAAAGTTTTGAAATCCTAATAGAGCATCTGTGATGTTTGTATTGCCTCTTGGGTTGTGAAATAGGGTTGGAAATCTGCCAAAGTAATTTGTAAATACTTGCTTTCTAGCACTTACCCTCACAAAAATTGCTTCGCTGGCACATATAAATGGCTTTAGCTCAGTCAACCTCGTAATAAGTTTCCAAGGATGAAACTTGGCATACTCCATTTTAGCTTGTTTCACATTCTGGACAACATATTAATATACAATTGTATCGTATAACAATATTCTATTTAGAAAGTGCCTGAATTTTTGGGGAGTTTTCTATAGAGTTGACAAGAGAACTTGATTTTACATTATACCACAGGATATTTTAAATCTACTTAGTTTCATTAGTTGTATATTTTACTCTTACTGACATTGCTCCACTTTGTATTCTATAAGAAGAAGAAACAAAAAGTCAATATAAGTTGTGCATTTTATTTTTTTAAAAATAGTTCCCATAATGATAAAAAAGTTTGGATATATCTAGATGTTTCTAAATCAACGCAAGAGCGAAAAAAAGATTTCCTCTCTCTACATCAGGATACAATTAAATTGGGTGCTACGTTCCTTTTAGCATATCCCTGCAAATACCTGGTAAGGTATCTAGGAATTAAATATACCTTTTTTTCTCCAGACCATTTGAAGGAATTCCTGGATGTCAAGAAGATCATTAAGGACTAATTATGAAGGGTTTCTTTTTTTAATTAGTACTAGCAACTATTTTCACATTATGCTTTTTTCCTAAAAAAATGTTACTTTTATATATCTCCAATTTTAAAAAATGACCCCTTCCTCCAAATGTGGTCTAGAAAGGGGTAAAGTTTTTCCTGTAAGGGAGGCTTTGTGTTTTTTCCTTATTGTTTAAATTGTTTAGTTCTTCCCTGCGTTTCTGTAGCAAGATATATTCATATGATTTGTATTATGAAACATTCATAAATAAAAGAAGAAAAAAAAAGAAGAAACTGGAATAAGTGAATTGATTAAATTTGCAGATGATACTAAACTGTTCAAAGTTGTTAAAACTCATGCAGACACTGAAAAATTGCAGGAGACCATAGGAAATTGGAAGACTGAGCATCCAAATGGCAGGTGAAATTTAATTTGGACAAATGCACAGTGATGCACATTGGGTAGAATAATCCAGATCACAGTTAGCAGATGCTAGGGTTCACCTTAGAGGTCAGCACCCAAGATAAGATCTAGGTGTCATCATAGACAATATGCTGAAACCTTCCACCCAATGTGTGGAGGCAGCCAAAAAAGCAAACAGGTTGCTAGGAATTATTAGAAAAGGGATGGTAAATAAGACTAAGAATATTATAATGCCTCTGTATTATTGTATGATGTGACCTCACCTTGAGTACTGCATTCAGTTCTAGTTGCCATATCTCAAAAAAGATATAGCAGAATTAGAAAAGGTTCAAAGAAGAGCGACCAAGATGATAAAGGGGATGGAACTACTCTTGTATGAGGAAAGACTAAGGAGAGATATGATTGAAGTCTGCAAAATCCTGAGTGGAGTAGAACAGGTACAAGTGAATCAGTTTTCTAGGAATGATAAAGAAGGGGATAACGAACAGATTGGAGAAGGTTATCATGCCGCTGTACCGGGCCATGGTGCGCCCTCACCTGGAGTACTGCACTGGTCGCCGTACATGAAGAAGGACACAGTACTACTCGAAAGGGTCCAGAGAAGAGCGACTAAGATGGTTAAGGGATTGGAAGAGCTTAGAGAAACTGGGCCTCTTCTCCCTCGAACAGAGGAGATTGAGAGGGGACATGATCGAAACATTCAAGGTACTGAAGGGGATAGACTTAGTAGATAAGGACAGGTTGTTCACCCTCTCCAAGGTAGGGAGAACGAGAGGACACTCTCTCTAAAGTTGAAAGGGGATAGATTCCGTGCAAACGTAAGGAAGTTCTTCACCCAGAGAGTGGTGGAAAGCTGGAACGCTCTTCCGGAGTCTGTCATAGGGAAAACACCCTCCGGGGATTCAAGACAAAGTTAGACAAGTTCCTGCTGAACAAGGACGTACACTGATAGGGCTAGTCTCAGTTAGGGCGCTGGTCTTTGACCAGAGGGCCACCGCATGAGCGGAGTGCTGGGCATGATGGATCACTGGTTTGACCCAGCAGCGGCAATTCTTCTGTTCTTACTCCATTAGAAATTACAAAAACTAGGATTACACTCAATGAAGTTACAGGGAAATACTTTTAAAACTAATAGAAAGAAATATTTTTTTCACTCAAAGAATAGTTAAAGCTCTGGAACTCATTGCCAGAGGATATGGTAACCATGGTTAATGTAGATGGGTTTAAAAAAGATTTGGATGAGTGCCTGGAGGAAAAGTCCATAATCTGCTACTGAAACAGACATGGGGGAAGCCAGTACTTGCCCTGGGATCAGTGGCATGAATGTTGCTACTGTCTTGGGTTTTTGCCAGGTGCTTGTGACCTGTATTGACCACTGGAAACCGGATACTGGGCTAGATGGACCATTGGTCTGACCCAGTATGTCTATTCTTATGTTCTTATATTCCATGAACCTTTTTGGTGGGTAACTGCAGAAGACCTGCTGGCCTTACCCTCAATGGTTACTGCACAATCTGAATGTGAAGCTTTTCTCCATTTCAAAAGTCCTATGTGACTACTGCCTTTTGGACCCCAACATGAACATGATTTCACACACATCCTATGCAGTGTCTTAAAATTGAAATCTCAGTATATTGCTGATTAGAGGGCGAGACCGACGATGTGGCTGTCATATCATAAAATATCATCTGCCATTTTACAGAAGTTATTGATAAAGGTATAGTAGACATTTCTAGCCAAATAGTGTGAATGCCAGCACTGCAAAGAAGAAAATAAATATAACCAGCTTCAGAGACTGGCCAACTGGTTGACAAGCTTAAAGAAAAGTGACTCTTTTATGAGTTAAATAACAGCTTGCTCTTTCAGAGAAATTCCTTGAGTGGAAATGAGTGACACTTTTGTTCTTTCACTCAGGTCCAATTCATGGGCTTGGAAAACAAGGATAAAGAATAATTTAATAAATTTGACAGAACTTTCTCATTTAATTTCATCTGAAGCATAAAAAGAATATTTTCTGTAGTCATCCCTGCCAATCTCAGTCCATCACCTACAGGCGCTCAATATGTGTTTGGGGGGGGGGGGGAGAACAAATGTCCTTAGGCTCTGCTCATTCTTGAAAGAGCACAACTTGGTCTTTGGAACACCTCCATGTGATTTTTTTTTTTGCCCCCCCCCCCCCCCACACACACATTTGTCACTTCAGCCATTGATTTCGAGAGAGAGATTTCTTGTCCATGTGCCAGAAACAAGAAACTCAAAAATGTTTTGTATTTTGTTTCTAGAGGGCTGTGATTCTTGCTTTATTAAACTATTCTTTGTTCTGCTTGTTAGTGGTGTTTCGAGATCTCCACTTGAGAAAACACAAGATGGGCTTTTAAGTAATTTAACATAGTCATATCTTCAAAATATATTCACCATTTATAAGGTATTATTCTTTTTTTGTTTACACTTTAACTTTTTATATATAAAGCACTTTCAAAACAAATTAACAAGGTAACTTGTACAGGTAATATAGTTTGAAGAGAGACATGAAAAATGAAAAGAAAAAAGAAATATCTGCTATTTTCCCTCCCCCTCCCCTTTTATAAAACCGTAGCATGGTTTTTAGTGCCAGCCGTGGCAGTAACAGCTTCGACGCCAATAGCAACTCTATGAGTGTCGGAGCTGTTACCACCGTGGCTGATGCTAAAGACTGCGCTCCAGTTTTGTAAAAGGGGAAGGGGTAAATTTACAAAATACAGTATTCCGGGAACTCAAAGGAAATAGGGAGGGGGAAGAAAATAAGCAGAGAGACCAATAAATGAGGAAGAAGAAAGGAAAAGATAGCAATAAAGGTCAGCTTGAGGGTCAGCTTGAGGTCCTAAGTTCCAGAAGTATGTTACCATTCCACATTTCTTAACATCCAAAACACTGCATAGTTGTTGAATCACCAAAAATATGTATCTACTATCAGAGAATTTGAAGATACATTTACAAGAAAATGAAATCGTAGGACCCATTTATTAAACTGCAGTAAGCATTAATGTATGCTTGTTAGTGCTGGTATAAGACATTAAATTTGGGAGGGGACCCCAAAGCCCATTACTAGTCCATGCCATCTTTAGCTATATTTTTTTGGGTTCTATTTTTGTGATCTTTAGCTTCCAGCAGGTTTAGGGCTTTCTCTAGCCAGGGAGCAGTTGCCCTAATTGCCCTCCTTTGCCTAACACCATCCTGGCATGTGTGATCTTTATATTTTGCATAGAATAGGAGAAAATGGATCTTTCTATTGCTTTGGTGTTGTACTACATGAAAGGTGTGGCTTCTTGGGATTTTGGTTTATGTTTATCATTTCTGATCAGCTATTATTTATTTGGTATTTGTGTTCTATGTGTGTGACCAAGGTATTCTTTTAGGATGAATTTTCTATGTAGCATTCACTTTTCAAGTTTCAAGTTTAATAAAATTTTTGATTAATCGCTTAATCACATTTCTAAGCGATGAACATTTAAAAAAAATTACAGTATTTGGGAAACAATACAATACTTTAAAGATTTTTACATACAAGCGGACAAACAGTGAACATAAGGAAAACGGAGAAAGAAATACAAATTCCTTAAAGAAAAGTAAGACAATCAGGGTAAAAAACGAAAGGCAGGGAAAACATAAATCATAATATTAAACAATAAAATAAAAATTTTAATCAGCGTTCTGTTAACTAATTATCAAAAGCATCCTTAAAAAGAAGTTTTTAAATTACTCTTAAATTTCTCCAGATTACGTTCTTCCCTTAAGTAAATAGGGAGAGAATTCCAAATTTGAGGTGCAGTGACTGAAAAAATGAATTGCCGTCTTGTATTAATAACCCTAAGAGAAGGGATTGTCAATAGATTTTAGTTTAGTTTAGTTTAGATTTTGTTCATTGGATTCCTGATAGCGAAGGAGATATTGTGAGGGGAGAGAGGTTTTGTTGATCCTTTTCCTGTATTTGTGACTTATAAAAATGACAGTTCAGAATATTGTTTCTTATTATACTTTTCATAAAATTATTTCAATATAAAATCATAACTATTCAAGACCTGTGCAGATGGGATCAGAGGTTGCGGGGATGTGGACAAATTTTTGCCCCCTGTGTCATCCTCTAGTGGAGGGGATATTGTTAAGGAAGACAGGTTATGTTGATCCTTTTTCTGTATTTCTGAGTTATAAAATGACAGTTTGGAATATTGTTTCTTTTTATGCTTAGAACCTAACGGATGTAGCGGTATATAAGAAATGAATTACATTACATTACATTACATTACATTACATTAATAAAATTATTTCAATATAAAATCATAACTATTTAAGGCTTGTGCAGATGGGATCAGAGTTTGCGGAGATGAGGCAGGGACGGAAACAGAGTTTGTGGGACAGATTTTTTCCCAACATCATTCTCTATCTTGCTTTTCTGTGCTGAAGTAGTGCCTAATTATAGGTGCTTGTCATAGCCTGAGCGGGTTCTATAGGGAAAACCCTGTGTACATACACATATATACAATCTGGATGCTCTTGAAAGGTATAATGAAAAAGCTTTTATTTATTCACATACCTGAGCCTGTTCCCTCACAGGTTATATCTCTAGTCAAGTGTTATGCTTTGGTCACATCCAGACACCAGAACAAATGTAATGTAATGTAATTTATTTCTTATATACCGCTACATCCGTTAGGTTCTAAGCGGTTTACAGAAAATATACATTAAGATTAGAAATAAGAAAGGTACTTGAAAAATTCCCTTACTGTCCCGAAGGCTCACAATCTAACTAAAGTACCTGGAGGGTAATAGAGAAGTGAAAAGTAGAGTTAGAGGAAAAATAAAAATAAAATAAACATTTTAACAAGACAGCATTGATCTAAATACTTTGGAAGGTAGAAGAGAGGAGAGAAAGGAATAGAAGCAGAAGGTGGAGCCGTTGAACAGTCCACATATACTCAGTATAAGAGGTTGGCTTACCTTAGCCGGCACCTTTAACATCCAAGTCTTCAATACATATAGCAGGCTTCTCCCCCTGCAAGTCTCTCTCTCTCTGGAAACCTCTTGTCAGCCATCACTTTGGCACTTTCAAACATTTTCCCTTCCATGGCTCCCTTCCAGCACACAACTAAGAAAGGTTTCTCTGTGGAGGTTTCTTCCCTGGGACCTCTCCTAACTGATATCAGGCTACAGCATATATTCAGCTTCCTTCCTGAGGACTGCCCTTGTGACTCTGCAAGGTTGCTGAGCCCAGTGCATCCTGGAACCTGTAATTCATCCCCTCTTGAGCTAGCACCTCCTGCTGCTCAGTGGTACAACTGTAGTCCCAGTGAGGTAGAATCCCTGACTCCCTCATAGTGTCATATATAGAATTTTCCCAGTACTTCACCATAAAGACTTAACACACGTCATTGTCTGTTAATGTGCACTAAGCTGTAGTATAAGGGCCTGAGAATTTAAGTGGACTGTTATAGAATTATTTCCCTATACGGTATGTTTTTACCTTGCAGTAATTAATATCTTTGTTGATTTACTGTACAATGAACTGTGGTCTGCAATAATTTGTAGGTAAGTTATGTTCATGATAGACGTGTACACTCAACCATATGAAAATAAAATTATTGGGATTCTGATTTAGCCCATTTGACACTTGCTGGCTAAAGAAATGACATGTCTTTATATATAAAGTTTAGCAAATATTAAGATGGCTGATTGTAAGCCCTTCACCTTATAAGCATTAGATAATAGTTCTGCCAATCATGCTTTCCAGTTTGCAGCAGTCTCACATCAGAAGGCATTAATCTCACAGAGGCTGATAAAGAAACGCAATACTGCTCTTCCATTAAATCAGAAAGGTACCGAGGTCTTCACAAAAATGCATTACTGTTGAGGTAATAAGAAACCGATATACAGCATTGTTGACATGTAAACTTATGAAATCATGCCTGACTTTGTATTAATGTACATGTATTTCTTTAGCATTTCAACTGCATATAGGGGTTTCTACAGGATTCAGAGCTAGCCAGTGCCTCAGATCCTGGAAATAAAGCAATATCATCATAATGTTTTATGAAATTCACTATTAATATTTTAGCAGATTGACTTTCTATGAGAAATGGCTCTCTAGAAGGATAGAATTTTGAGTTGACTTGAGAATGGTGTTTGTACAAAGGCAATTTATGTAGAGAAATGAGCATGGATAGGAGCCCTTTCACCTCAGGCTTAGTATTATTATGGGGCTTTCCCATATGCTGAGGCCACTTTTATCATAGCAATAAAATGGCCACATTTCCTATTTCCCCCAATTAATAGTCATTCACTTCTCTAATATCCTAATTAGTGAGTGAGCATTACTGACACCTATTTATTAGGTGGTAAGAGCGCCCATGCTAGCTATATTCTAATCACTTAGCATATGGCAATGTAGTTGCACTAACCAATTAGCATAGGACACACCTACTCTCTGCTCCAAATGTGACCCTAAAAATATATTTTCTATTTTTTAGCACGTGGGTTGCATGCGCTGAATACAAGACTACCATAAGTTGCTTGAGCTCACCCCATGGTAGTGAATCTTAACCTGCAGTAAATAGTCATTAGTGCTTACTGCAGCTTTTGAGATATATATCTCTATATATTGTGACAGGAATCCTGCTAGCCCTACTAGAAACATGGAGGAAGATCCTGTAAGCCCCATTAAAAACCCTGTCTTCAGGTCTAGCAAACATCCTGAAGAGTTTAGAAAGCCTGTGCACGAGTTTAGAAAGCCTGTGCACAGCTTTAGAGAGGAGCCTGCCCCTTTAAGAATGCCCAGAGCTCAGGCTGACATTCAGAGTGCAGGGTCCTTTAAGATCTTGCCTGTCCCTGCTAGAAGGGGGCATGGCTGGATGCCGAGACTTCCATTTCCTGAGCTTTCCTTGTCAGACAGGGAGAGGGGGAAACAGCTGGAACAAGCAGCTGAACGTAGGCTGAGAAGGAGGCCAGTCCTTCCAGCTGAACCGGAGCTAGCACAAGGCAGTTCCCTCGTGGACCCTGCTGACTGGGAAATGGAGGAGCTTGCTGAAAGCCAGACACAGAAGTCCAGCCAGAGATTCAAAAGGACTATGCTTTGCCTGACCTTAGGGAAGAACAGATGGATTGTGCTCCCTCCTGCCCGATCCGATTGGGGGAAGGGGTGGATCACAGGGGGAGGGGTGGATCACGGCAGGAGAGATGAGCCATCTCTCCTGCCGTGATCATTGCAGTAGGGGTAGGCAGGTTGCTGGGGCTGCTGAGCTGCTGCGATCAGCTCAGCGGCCCCTTTTCGGCACTTATACCTGTTTCAACTTGATCTAAGTCAAAACATATAAGTGCCGACTAAGCAACCTGCCTAAACTTTTGGCTATACCTTCTGTACGCTTATGTCTAGGTCAGCCCACCTCCCGCCCTTTCCCCTCCTCTAAAAACGCCTCTTTTCACTCTATGCATTTAGAGTTAGGTGAAAGGCCTAAGCTGGTTTTAGATATGTCTAAAACCAGCTTTGGTGATGGGTACTTGGACAATCAGGCTTTTTGATCATCCAAGTACCCATTTAGGCCACTTTTTAGACGGTTTTTTTTGTTTTGATTATGAGCCCCATAGTGTTTAGATTGTTTCAACATTAATGCAACTAAGAATAGCTTTAAAGCCAAGGTTACTGCAAGCTTTATTTATTTGTCTTAATAACCCTTAGCAGTTAATATAATTAGAAAGATTAATGTAATATTAATAATGCCCTCTAGACTGAGTACATTTTATCCTGCAGTGCCAAAGAGAAGATACAGTGGGTTGAATAGTCTGCCAATTTGAATTTTGCTAATAAAAGGTTTTGTTTTAATGAATATGAATGATGTAAGGTGATTTAAATGAAGAAACAAATTGCATGCTTTCATGGGATCATTTCCATATAACTTTGTAACTTCATGGTTCCAACACCCCTTATCATCTTGATATTCTTGCTCCAGAACAGCAGGGATGTTATTAATATTTTTGTTCAAAAAATGTAACCTTAGATCTGGTATGGTTAGCTTGGTAAGCAAGGGCAAAGTGGAAATGCCCAATCGAGATGGTGCACAAAAACAGTGTCTTTCAACTCATCTGATAAATCCAATGGTCTTTATTAATCCAAAACACAATCGTACATCCAAAGCAACTCAATGACTCGACATGATCACGTTTCGGCCATCCGGCCTGGATCAGGAGTCTTAGAAGTCTTTGGGTAGCAAGTAGTCTTTAAATGGCAAATGGTCAAAAGTGAAACAATCATACCATTGCTCCGAGTCTGTAAATGCTTACAACTTATAGAGAATGTGACTAAGAACGCATGCTTTGCAGAATCTAGGAAAATAAATCATAGAGTCACAAATGGGTAGTAACATATCTGCAGTGAACGGTAGAAGAACTGGTTAGCAGGCACAGGGGTTCTGAGATAAGGTACGTTGAAGCGAGGTCTGTCAAAGTTTGAGACTAGAATCGATCCAGTTCGTGAAAAGAAGTGTCTTTACTGCTTTGCGGAACGTCAGTAGGTTATCAATTGCCCTAATGGCAGGAGGGAGTTGATTCCATAATTTAGGTATGCTATAGGAATATGATCGCTTTTGGGCTGTCTCCCGGTGGAGACTGTTTGCTGGAGGGTTGGAAAGACTGCTGAGGGTGGTATATTGGGAGTTTCTTTGCTACATAGTCAGGTGTCATGTCGTGGTAGTGTTTAAATGCTAATACTAGTTGTTTGAAGATATTGCGTTGTTGTATTGGGAGCCAGTGGACCTGGATCAGTGCTGGGGAGATAAGTTCTTTTAGAGAATCTTCTCCGAAAACTAGGCAGTTGCTTATAAAATTACCCTCAGTGTGCTCACCAATCACAACCAGTTGAAAAAGCATTCCTTTATATGACTCAGCTAAAGTAAATGGTAAGTGTGTTCTCTGTGACACCGAATAAAGTACTTAAGACACGGTCCGTTAAGTGTTTAAGTGTCATGGCTCGCACTGCGGCATCTACTTTTTAATAAATTCCAGTAATGATTATATGCTTTTCATTTAATGGGTCTTATTCTGACAAGATATAGGATACCCGCCCTGTAGATGCTCATTTGGAAAGGGGCCACTTGCAATTACCACTGTGCAGAGCTGTGCAAGATTAAAAGCACAGGCAGTATAATTTCCACCTTCTATCCCAGGCTCTGTGGATTTGTTACTCATTCAGGCTGTCCATCTGGGGAGCAAACAGCATGTACTCCTTGATGAGAAACTCTGGCCAACCGACCAGCTGTGAAAAAAATAGATTACTCTTGTCATTTTTTTTTTCTCCTAGGTAATTTGCCAAAAGTAAAAATATAATTTCTTTGAAAGTGTGCAGTAAAAAAGAAAAGCTAGGGATGCGTCTGATTTATATTTAAAAGTTCACCACACTTTTATTTGGCAGCCTAATTGTAAAACTATACCACTGTTCAAATAGCATTTCTCATCAATCAGCACACAGAAAAGGTGAATTTCTTTCAAGATGTAGCCATTGATACAAACATGATTATTAAGGGAAGATTCCTTTGAAAATGCACTACTGAACTCTATAAAGGCAAAGCAGACGTTATTAAGTAGATATTAACAAAATAAGATCATAAGAAAAGCCATACGTCAGACCAATGGTTCATCTAGCTCAGTATCCCATCTTCACGGTAGCCAATCCAGGTCACAAGTACCTGGCAAAAACCCAAATAGTAGCAACGTTCCATGCTACCGATCCAGGGCAATGACTTCCTCAATGTTTGTCTCAATGTTAAGAAATACTTTGGATCTTTTCTTGCTTATTCAAGAATTTTCAAATGCTGCTGAAAGAAATCCAAAAGCCACTTCTAAATATTCAGTCAGTCAAACCAATGACCTTTAATTACTCCTAACTTCATATAATGGTAGTTCTCTGTAGGTCAGATTCAGAGTTCAATGAGCTTTAAAAAATTTTACCTAAAGGCATTGAAATTCCCATGCAAATGTTTAATTACATATCAGAATGTTCAATATGTTTATTTTGATCCAGGCCATTTAGAAATGATTTTGCAGGAGAAGAGTCAGGTGACTGATGAACCTTAGGAGATTATGATAAACAGATAGCAGCACTATTGGTACATTTTGGGCCAGATTTTATAAACGGCGCCTGAAGTTAGGCACCTAGATCAGTATGCGTAGCTGATCTAGGCACCAAAATTACCCCCACCCCCACCCCTTAACAAAAACATAGTGTGGTTTTTAATATTAGCCACAGCATTAACAGCTGAGATGCTCATAGAATTCTTATGAGCGTCAGAGCTATTACCGCCACTAAAAACTACGTTACAGATTTGTAAAAGGGTGTGTGTGTTAATTTGTAAATTAGCCTAAATTGTGCCATTAATGAGCAACTATGAGCTCATGCAGTAATTAGCAAAAATTAAAATTTAGGTAGTAGGCTCCTAACTCGGTAGGAGCCTTCCAGAAAGTGGATTGGATTGGATTTATTACATTTGATGTACTATTAGTACGTGAGTATTAAACGGTTTACAATACTACCACAGTGGAGGTTACAAAATAAAACAACTAAAATTAGGATAGGAGGGTCGAAGAAAGGCAAAAGGGTCGATAGAGGGCATGGTTATGGCCAGATCATTGGTGGATCTTGGGTGTGTTTTGTGTCTAAGCACCTAAATTGGGCTTAGGTGCCTCCTATATATGCCAGAGTTTTCTTGGCCTTCTAAATACTCTATAGCAATAAAAAGGTAGTATAAATCTCTTTAAACTTTCAGTAGAGACTCTCTGCCCACTTCGATTGCAACATCTTAGAAAAAATATATATTTGGAAACAAGTTATTTAAAAATTTTTATCTTAAATTTTTTTATTTTTATGTCAGTCATGCAAAAGAACTCTATCATGAATTAGCACATTGCAAAAAGAGAGGAGAAACATCAGACTTGTGACTGAAAAAGGATCATAGGGCCTCGTAGCGCACAGCTATTCCAGTGCCTACTTCACTGATCCAAGTCGTTTAATCATTTGTTTCTCCCCCCACCCTCTCCCGTTTTTACTTTTTTTCTTGTTATGCTCTTATGAAAAAATGCTAGCCTAGATTGTAATTAGTCATGGCTGCCAATCCCCCCACCCCCCTGAATGAATGCGGCAGGAGGGATGCCCAGTTCCTTCTGCCGAAGCACTCCCCCCCCACGCGGATCCCTCCATGCCCGGACCTCCCACCTCGGCTAACCCCCCTCCCCAAACCCTACCTCCACTAACCTTAAATGTTGGTCAGCCGGACGGGTCTTCTTACTGTCTGGCCGGCAGGCCTAACTCCATCAAAATGAGGCGGGCCTGCTCCTTCCTGATGCATTGTGAGATGCACCAAGGAGGGCCCTAAAGCCTTATTTGCCCAGGCGCCTAAGGCTCCTCCTATGTGCAACTTAGAACCAATGGAGAAAGAGGAAGCAGTTTTTTATCAGTCTGCTGCTCTGTAAGATAACCTTTTGCTTAAATTTATCATACTGTTTGTCATGTTTTGAATGACTACTATAAATTACTTGTTATGAAATTAAAATATCTTTTGAGCACTTTATGCTGCTCTATATTAGTATCTTCTGCTAACAATATAAATATTTCAGTTTTATTCAATATAAAGTATACTGAGTTTATGTGAATAGTAAAAAAATCATTTTAATGAATCTAGCAGCATGCCTAGAAGTGGGATAATCAGTGACGAACATGGTGTTTCATCAAAATAAGTCCTAAAGCCTTTAATTCCATGATTAGCATTTGTTATTTCTTCTTCAAATCGTGTAATTAAACATTACATAAGATAATATGTAGGTTTCCTTCATTTGTTTATTAAAATATCAAGGGTTCCATTCGATGTGCATTTGCCTTTGTTTCCAAAACAGCTGCATTACGATGCACATCTGTTTGCATTTAAATTAGGAAGGTTTTAATGTCACCTCAAAAATTAGAAAAGTAATTGGTGAAATAAATTGAGAGAATATATTGCAAATTAGATATCATAATGTTCTTTCAAGCTCTGTTATAATCCAATTATTGTGGTATAATTAGTTAAATTATGTGAAGGAAAACTAGATACACTCTACCATGATTTATGCTTATTTACATATTCTGAAATTATAAAATCATATGGAATAATGAAGGATTTTCAGTAAACTTCAATAAAACATTGCTCTGAGAAAAACTCTCTATATAATAGCATTCAAATTTATAACATGTTTAATACATTTGAGGTTAATATTCTGCTGGCAATGATCAGTGTTTTATTGGCTGCCATTGGCACTATGCCCTGATATTCAGTGCTGGGCCTTATCCGGGTATCAGCATTGAATTTCTGAGTTTGTAAAGCTGGCTATACCTTATTATATTAAGGGCCCCTTTTACGAAGCCACGGTAAATGCACCAAAGCCTATTCAATTCCTATGGGCTTCGGGGCATTTATCGCAGCTTTGTAAAAACAAAAAAAAAACCCCTAAATGTGATATTCAGCATGCCACTTTTACAAAGCTGCAAGGCAAAAACCCCGAAGCCCTTTAAATCTCTATGGGCTTCGGGGCAGTTACTGCAGCAACCACACTCTCAGACTTTGTAAAAGAGGGGCAAGTGAACCCAAATATAGATAGGACTAAGTTTTATGCAGTTTAATTTCTCTGGTTACCTTATGTGCTTACGTGCCGACTCTGCCCCTGGACAGCCCCGCAAAATAGCAGGCTATGATTTTAGCAGGTAGTGTTGATATTTGGTGCATTAACCAGTAAAGTGTAGACGACACAGAACACAGCTGTTCAATTAATTTATTCTTTAAGCTTCTCTGGTCATGTTACCCTATATTATGTGACTTTACACTGGTTACCATTTGAAGCACATGTTCTGTTGAAGTAGACATGCTTACTTTTTGAGATTTTACATGGTTTATGTCCATTATATTTAATCAAATTGATTAGTAGGCTGACTGCTACTTGATTACATCTTATTCGTCATTGGAATATAATATCCAAGTTTTAAAATGTGCATTTCAAGAAAGTTATCCTATCTTCTTTTCAATATATAGCCCCCTCTTTTTGGTCATCACTTCCTACAGAGATTAGATTTTTGTCTTTGATTCCTACAAAAAGGCAGTTAAAACACATTTCTTGAAAAAGTAAGTTTTAACTTAATATGTCTGTGTTATAATGGTTGCTTTCTATTACACTTACACTCTGAAATGTTGTTAACTCTCCTAGATTTATGATCTAGTTTATTCTTAATGTGATCCACTTAGAACTTATATGGTAGTAGCGGAATAATAACTGGATCTGGATGAGCTCCTTAGTTCCTTTTCCCATAGCACAACCTACTAAAGGTACCCATCCAAACTATTCAATAAGACACAACAACTCTATTTTTTGGGTAATTAGCCGCAGCTCAGTTTATTGATACAAAACAACTTGTTTACATATTTTACCACTACAATTAATATAAATCCAAGAGCTCCCCCCGAGCTACCCAAAACAAAGTGTTCAGTGCCCTCGACCCTGCCACTTCAACAAGGGTCTGAGGGGTGGCATGTCCCTCATGCCCCTTTTTCTCGGGTCACCTGACCCACCAGGCACGGCACCCCGCCGGCCCACCGCTCATCACCCGATGAGCCCCAATGACCGAGTAGCTCGGGGATCCGCCCCGAGCTTCTCCCTAAAACCAAGCAAAACAAAGGGAGGGTGGGAGGGAAAAAACCGCGTTGGAGGACCCGAACAGTTAAGGTCCTCCAAGCCCTCCCCTTTTATCCCCTCGGCTCCCCCGTGCACGCCCCAGCCCACCAATGAAATTCAAATTCGGCTTTTTAGCCTTTTGCAGGCCAATCAGCCACGACGCCGACTCGACCGCCCCCCGACCGCCCCACCGATCCCTAACACGGAGGCTCACCAGCCCCGTATTACATTATGCCCTTCGACACTAGGTCTTGGGCTCGCATTAAAAGCAACTGTGACCATAACTGATTTCATTTGATGGCCCTGAACAGGTGATTTAACCAGCCAGGAGCCTGCCTGTTTAAATTGCTTTGAATAGCGACCCCATAAGTACATATTCAAAGATGATTAGTTCTGCGTAACTTAGAAGGCAATTTTATTTTACTTTACAAAAACATCTATACAAATGTGATAAAAAGTAATAGTAACCTGATAGAGCAGAGAAATTGTGAAAGATTTTCAGGATTGATAAAACATGAGCCCTTGATTCCAGGGACAGAAGCTGTGAGCTACTGGAAGCCCCAGAATAGAGAATGACATGGTGACAAAATTCATCACCGTTCCCGTCCCTGTGGATAACCGCGGGAAATAATCCCATATCATTTTCTAGTGTCTATTTCAACCTCGGTCCTTTTACACCAGCATTCTTCAAAGCAAAGCTTGCGGATCAGTGGTTGTGGCCATTCATACTCTGATTCTTATGAGAGCCAAGGATAATGAAGCCATTGTGACATCACTGATGTGATTGGCTCTTAGGCACTGGTGGAATGAGGCATTATGACATCACAATATCTGTTCTGGATACCAGAGACTGTCATTCTGTAGTGTCTGTTTCAACCTCAGTCCTTCTACACCAGCATTCTTCAAAGCAAAGCTTGCGGGTCAGTGGTTGTGCCCAATTATACTCTGATTCTTTCCTCTCCTTAAAGAATGACATGAAGATGGTTTCCCACGGTTATCCGCGGGAACGGGAACGGTGATGAATTTTGTCACCGTGTCATTCTCTACCCCAGAAGTCAAATTTAAAAAAACAGGGCTCGGTTCCGAAATTACATGCCAGAATTTTAATTTACAAAACTGGTGTGTTTATCAGCCAAGTTTAGGAACTTAAAAGTGTCTTTTACTAAGTATGAATCTCATAAAAAACATTTGATGCAAATAGTAGTTTGGAGACAAGCTAAAAAATTGAAAATAAGGTGGTTACACAAATGCATATGCTTGATTCAGTTTACCCATAAGGAGCCATTTTCATTATTATCCTTTTACTGTTGATGTTATGTGAATTGCTCTCCATTTTATTCTAGCCTGGTATGTCCTAGGTTCTGTTTTTGGCCTTGAAATGAAAAAAAAAAATCTACATTTTCCTCTTGCCACTTAGCTGATAAAGAATATTTGTCTGGTAAACTGAAAGACTAAAATTTTCAGAGGAAAAATAGCTATAATTAGGTGACTTAATAGTTTCTTAGCATAAGGGTTTAATACTGTTCAGCTGTCAGCATGAATTACAGAGAAGTTAAAAGAACTGAAATGCCAAAGGACAAAATTATCATTATAAGCTTGAGTGTTAACATCAGCAAACCATCAAGCAGATTCAACAGGCATTAGCTGAAAGTAGAAGCTTGCTTAATGCTGCTGATGTGACAGTTTTAACTAAAGGCAAACATGCAAAATAATAGATATGTTATAATTTGTTAATAACTAAGGGGCCCTTTTTCTAAAGTGGGTTGAGATTTGTGGTTCTCGTATCTTAACATGGGATTTTCCCATGTGTTACCTTCAGGTCTAATATGGTACTTTTAAACATATTTATTTCTGTTTGCAGGTCATGTGCTAATATTTGCATTAGCTTGTGGTATCTGCCTAGAGTTAATAGAGGAGCACTTATCACCTAATATTGGGGCGTGGTAAGTTCTTCTGCATTACCTCTGTATTAGCCAGTTAGCTCTGGATTCTGTGCATGGTGCCAAAATTTGGGTACGCTGCTGAGATGTGCATTAGAGAATGACACGTGGAAAAATTCAGTCCCCGTCACTGCCCCGTCCCCAGACCACCATCTCCTTCACCACCCCGTCCCCGCCGTCCCCTTCACCGCCCTGTCCCCACCGTCCCTTTCACCGCCGCGTCCCCATCCCCGCAGCATCCATACAAGCTTCAGTACTGCAGTATTTAGCTTATTCCTTCCTTATAAATCAAAGTTCTGGCTGCTGAACTAGAGAAAGAGATGTTCAGCCGGCAGGGCTTTGTTTATAAATTTTTATCAACACAACTAATATACTACTTTATCCTAAAGCAAAAAAAAAAAAAGGAAATAAATAGAAATTTGTTTTCTACATTTGTTGTCTGGTTTCTGCTTTCCTCATCTTCTCATTCAATTCCTTCCATCCACTGTCTGTCTTCTCTCAGCGACTTCCATTTGCTCTGTTACTGTGCCTCTCCCTTCACCCCCCACCTCCCCAATTTGTCTGGCACCCATCTTCTTCCCTCTGCTTCCCCCATAGTCTGGCATCTCTGTCTTCTCCCCACTCTGTCTTCCCCATTTCCCTTCCAGCGTCTTCTGCCCACTCTTCCCTCTCACCACCTCATCGTCCTTCAGCATCCCCTCGCGTGGCCCGAGAATCCCCCTCCCCCCTTACCTTCGCGGCGCGTTAGTAAAGTAAGTAAGTTGCTCAAGCCGGCCTACCTGCAGTCGCGTGTGTGTGAGCAGAAGCTTCTCCTCTGACTCCATTTCTGCCTTGATGTATTTTTAAACCTCTTCCAGATAAATCTGATTAATCTTAACATGTTAATGTAATTTCAAAAGTTTTATGTATACAGTCTCTTCCTTTGTAAACAGCTCTGAACTGTTTGTGGTATTGTGATATATAAAATTATTATTATTATTACCCTCCTATTGTACTTGCCACATCTATCCTATCATTAATTGTATTTCACCCCCTTTCCACATGTGTTTGAACGTTCTGTCTCTGTGTCTTAATATGTGATATACCCGAATTTAAATTGTTTTTATTTCTGTACACTGCTTAGATATTTATTAAGCAGTATGTAAAATTTTAAATAAACTTGACAAACTTGGAGGTAACAAATTTCTTCTTTAACACCCCCCCCCCCCGGGAACTAATAGAGTTCCAACATAGTCTAACCCATATTTTTAAAAATCATAATAGTGCCTAGCAGTGATTATTAGAGGATAATTGCTCTTGCCATGTTGGATTAGATGGGACAAAAATTGTGGTTGATCATGGTTACAGATTCTCTCTTAATCTGGGCAGTTGGCCATGATTAAAGTTTAATAGACCTCAATTGCTACTCAATATTATAAAAACCCAATAAACTGTGGATTAAATGACAAAGCCCTTGACTGATAACCTGAGCAAGTGGAATTAGTCATTCAGAAGTCTTCAAGACACCGATGGCCTATTGAACTTTTGAGAATGCTTCTTCCTAAAAAATCAAAATCAACAAAAACTCTCTGAAGACACATTTCTTAGAAATAAGCTGCCCTTTTCATTGCTAGCTTTAGACAGCAGTAAAGTACAAGGCTATTATGAACAAGCTATAGAAAGAAATAGAGCCATGGCTAAGGTGTTAGCTCTGACAGGTTTTTAGCAGGCCCCACAAGGGGAATGAATGTGTCCGCCGGGTGGACATCTTTGGTTGTTTCCTAATTGTGATTCTCAAGTTTTCTACAAAACCTATAGAAACAATGCAACATGAGTAAGCAGCTCTAGTCATAAATGGATTTATTTTCAAACCCCACTGGAATCTGAGTTAGTTGACTGAATTTTAGCCTTCTAAATTAATTTTAAGTGATAACCTAAGGAGGTCTTTTACTAAATGGCGCTAAGTACTTAAAGTGTGGGTAGTGTGTGAGGATAGGCTACTGCAAACATTATAGCCTTGTGCAGTGATGTCCCTGCTATCGAGTGCTAAAAATATTTTTGGGAGGGGCATGGGTGTGTCTGTGTTAAATAGGTAGCGTGCATTGTGATTAGCGAGCTGTAACTAGTTAACACAGCTATAACTCTAAAAAAAAACCCAAATCCAGGGTCTCTTAGAAGTAGTGAGATCCTGGATTCTCTACAAGGAGAACTGTTCCAGCAGCTGGTAGTGGAACCCATGCAGCTTACAAATGGGGAAAGTGTTTCTGATGCTATAGTGGGTGATCATCTGACATCCAGTATTCACCATATGATGTGGTTTAATATTAAAATAGATGTAGAGAGGGCTCATTCGAAAGCAAAAGTTCTAGACTTTAAAAGAGCTTTGTTCACATGGGGGATTACGTCAAGGAGTTGTTCTCTGTATGGGAATATGTGGAAGAAGCTGGAAAGCAGTAGGCAAAACTGAAAGGAGTTATTATAAGGGCAGCAAAACATTTTGTAAGGAAAGTACGAGAAGTAAAAGTGGAAAAGAAGGCTGCTTTGGTTCTCAAAAGTAGTAGCTGAGAAGGTAAGAAAAGAGGTTAGCTTTCATAAACTATAAAAGGTCGCAGAGGAAGACAGGCATATCTGGAAAAGTTAAGAGAAGCTGGTCAAGTAGTCAGGAAAGCAATATATGGTATATTAAAATCACCTATTAGTACTACTACCCCTTTTACAGCTATATTTTGAATGCCTTCTATTAAATCTCTATCCACTTCTCTCTGTGAAGGAGGCCTGTATAATACCAATGTAAATGCATTTTCCATTCCCTCTTTCCAGATTGACCCACAGTGAGAGGCATTTTTGATACGGCTTCCAAATCTGAGTTTAGACATTTTGCAGAACATACACAAATGATAGCAAACATGACCATTTTTGAAACAGAAAAATCTATCTCTTTTTTTCCAAAAATGGTCATTTCTTAGATGTGCTTGTCTTCAATGTGTCCATCTTCTTGAACCATTTTTGAAAAAAAACACAATCCATTGGGATGTATGAGGAGCCAGAATTTATAGTAGACTGGCCTCACAGACATCTCAGCAGAGCAGTGGAGCACCTTAGGAGACACTGCATTAAACTTCATATAAAAAGCCCAGGTACATTTCTCACCATAACCTCCTTATAGTATATGGTGAGCCCTCCAAAACCCACCCAAAATTTACTGGATCCAACTGTACATCACACCTAAGATATTACTTTTGGGTGGGTTTTGGAAGGCTCGCATAATCTACCATAAGTGTAGTAGTTATAGTGGAATATGGGCCTGGAATCCCCATCTCTATAGTCCACTGTACCGCCCAGAAGGCTACACCAGGAACCTGCTTGCTTCTCAACTAGGACTGACTATAACATCTGAAGCTATTATACAGCCAATTATCTTGAGGACAAATAGGCAGCATATTCTCACATGCAGGTGATGTCATCCACAGAATCTGGCATGGCCAATCAAAAACTGTGCTGTCACTTTAAATATTCGGCTGCCCATACCGTGCGCATGTGTTGGTGCCTTCTCGCCCAATGTCAGCTCACAGGACCATCAGTTTTCCGTGGAGCTTGAGTAGCTGTTCTTCATAGTCTCTCTAAGCGTGTCAAACTATTTTTTGTGCCTTCTCAATTATTTTTTTTCTTAGCCTTAGTCATTATTTTGAAATTTCATTTAAATTTTTTTTATTTTTGACACGGTTTCTTTTTTGAGCCTTTGGTCTATCTACAGTCTGATGTCAGGCCAGGAGTGTTGATTTGGGTTTTTTGATACACCATCTACTTGACCTTCCCATCCAATTGAGTTCTTTGACCTAGCATCGGTAGCTCTGCCTTTGATATCAAGCAGTGCACTCGAAGCAACAGGATCATCTCAGGTACAGACACATATAATTGGTGTGTCCAGTACCTAGGTCCTGACCTATCAATAAACACCTTGCAAACTGCTCAGAATTGCAGAAGAGGTCATTAAAAGCCAGGAAGTTGCAATTTGAGAATTTTTTTTCGGGTCAACTTCACATGCATCGACTATGCCTGGAGACTCCAACACCAACGTTCAAATTTAGATGCACTGCAGACATCCAGCATAGAAATCCATCTAGAAAATGGGTTTAAAAAATAGTGAATAGGAAGGATTTGGCAAGAAAACTGTTCATCTGCCCCACTGTGCCACTTTTTGGATGTTTTTCTTTTTCAAAAATGAGCCCCAGTGCCTTTTCCTTACCCTGTAGATCTTCCAATTGTGTGACTTTAATATGATTTTTAACACACAATGCCACTTCCCCTCCTTTTCTTCCTATCCTGTCTTTTCTGAACAGATTATAGCCCGGTATAACTAACTCTGTCCTGATTCTTATTAACCACATTTCTATGATCACCACTAAATCCAAATCAGCCTCTTCCATCCTCTAGATCAGTGGTTCCCAACCCTGTCCTGGAGGACCCCCAGGCCAGTCGGGTTTTCAGGATAACCCTAATAAATATGCATGAGAGCGATCTGCATATAATGGAGGTGCCAGGCATGCAAATCTGCTCCATACATATTCATTAGGGCTATCCTGAAAACCCGACTGGCCTGGGGGTCCTCCAGGACAGGTTTGGGAACCACTGCTCTAGATTCTACACCCAGAATTAAATGCATCATTGGCCACTCACTAGCAGAAAAGTCAACTAAGGAACCTTATATAAAAGCTGTACATTGTCTGGGTTGTCAAAAATTATTGTCTAACTTAAAAGCATATTTAACACAGCAGACTATTCTTCACTAACTATTGCAGACACCACTGACCAAAAATATCAAAAGCTGTTATACATCATAGTGAAACTCCATATTCTATGGACATACATAGTCCATCTGCAATGGTGATTTAAGAGTGAAGGAATGTGAGCCGCAGCTGATGGGTGAAAACAGGAAAGATAGAAGCAGCACTACTAATGCTAAAAAAGCAGTCTGGTCCAAGGAAATCCAATGCCCTAGGTGTGCCCCCCTCACCATCCTGACCACAGCTCAAAGCCTTACACTTTACCCACCCTAACGGTCAAACATCTCTCATCTCGCCTTCCCAAGTTCCCCAACAGTCTAGCATCTCCTCTTTCCTCCTTATCACCCCATCCCTCCTTGCACCCAGCATCTAACATCTCTACCTCTTTTCATCCTCCTAACAGACCTACTACTGCCATCACCACCGCCACTGCCTTCCCTCTTCCTGTACTGAATGATTCAGTATCAGTACAGGGTCTTGAAGAACAGGCCTCTTAAGTGCTGTACTGATGCACTCTACCCCCTCCGATGCAGAACTTCATCGTGGAAGGAGTGGAACAAGAGTGTGGGCCTGTGCTTCAGTAGCCCATGCTGATGCTGAATCTTGCCTCTTTAGCATCCGAAGAGGGAGGGCAGTTGTGGCAGGAGAAAGGCAAAAGAGGGGAGATAAGATGCAGCACTCATTTCCCATAGCTGCCGCCGCTAATCCATATGATCCACTGTATCTACATAGCATTAGAGAACCAATTAATGCTAAGCAAAAGAAGAAAACAGGAAGAGTGAGGGCAACATTATGCTAGACATGTCTCAACAGGATACGTGTTTTCTTCCTGTCTTTATCTCCCCCTTCCTACCTTCCTTAAGTGCTATGATCTTTGTTAGTTTTTGTCTTCCTTATTTATCCTCTCCCTGTCAGTAAACACGTCGGTCAGGAGGTTATGCAAATATGATTAACCTTTACACTACAAATTAAGGCTGTAATTGCTCTGTTTACTGTCCCTTATATGATTGAAATTGTTGATTGCTTGGATGTGTTTGTTTGCAAAAAGTGTTAAACCGAATAAACTTTTGTTATTTTTCACAAAAATCATAAGTACTGAATACTTCTTCATAGCAGTTCATTAATTTTGAATTTCACTAGAATTCCCCCCCCCCTTTACGAAACCATGATAGCGGTTTTTAACGCAGGCCGGCACACTGAATGCTCTGCACTGCTCCCAACACTCATAGAATTCTTATGAGCGTTGGGAGCAGTGCAGAGCATTCAGCGTGCCGGCCTACGCTAAAAACCGCTATCGCTGTTTTGTAAAAGGGGATATTTATGTATTACAAGTTACATGTGAAATTTTATTTCTAGATTTGCAAAACCATACCAATGGCAATTTATACTTTAAAGTTTAAAATAGAGTGTATTGTTGAAAATAGCATACTGTTTTATTTATTTATTCAATTTTCTATACTGTTCTCCCAAGGGAGCTCATAACAGTTTACATGAATTTATTCAGCTGATCAAGCATTTTTCCCTGTCTGTCTTGGCGGGCTCACAATCTATGTACTATAACTGGAGCAATGGGGGGATTAAATGACCTGCCCAGGGTCACAAGGAGCAGAATGGTTTTGAACCCACAGCCTCGGGGTGCTGAGGCTGTAGCTTTAACCACACTCTCCACACACTTTTTGTGTGTGTGGGCTAGAACCAGGAATTTTGTACTGTATGTGAGGCACTGAGGGTGATACAGATTTTCAGCAGTATGACAGGATTGGTGGTGTTAGCATTTATAGACGAAGCAATTTAAATCTATATACTTTTTTGTACCAGTTGGCACATTTCAAGGCTTTTCTTGGTTATGAGGACTGAAATATTAAATACAGTGTTCTACTTGGCAATCCAACAACAAAACAAACTGTGGATGAAACACAATATTCTTGGCTTTCCTTTATTTCTTCAATCAACGTTAAGAAAATGTCCACATCAACCATATAAAAAGGGGATCAGAATGGTAAGGAAGGGTTTGGAGGGTGAAAAAGGGGGTCAGGGTAGTATGGAAGCGTGGTGGAGGGAGAGAAAGGGGGCAGTTGCTGATGGAAGTGGGGGGAAGGGAGAGGAGAGAGTGAAATGCTAGACCATGGAGGTGTGGGAGAGGGAAGGAGAGGAAATGAGAGAGATGCCAGACCATTGGAGAAGGGAAGGGAGGAAGATGAATGCCAGACCAATGGAGGTGAAGGGAGAGATGGAAGGGGGAGGCATAAAGATTCTGGCAGGGGAATAGAAGGAGGGAATATGCTATATAGAAGGGGCAGAGAGAGGGTAGACAGTGGATGAAAGGGAGTGACAAGAAGATGAGGAAAACAGAAACCAGAGAAGACAAGGTAGAAAAAATTCTATTTATTTATTTATTTTTTGCTTTAGGGGAGATGCATCGCTGTTTCTGTGGTATTGCATGGTGCTTCAGTTTAACCTTGGTCTATATATTTTTATTCTATCTCCCCATTTACACTGTAGAGCGTTTTTTAGTGTTGGCATCTGAGCTGTTACCACCATGGCTAAAAACCACACTACAGTTTTGTAAAAGGGGGAGAGGTTAGTTTGTGATTACATACTAGACAAAGGTGTTTTCTATGTTCTGTGTGTTCAAAAAGACATGGGTTTCTGTTAGGATTGACTGTGTAGGATTGATCTGTACTAGTCTGGCTTGTTTAGTTTTACAATGGGTGTATTGATGTACTTCTCACTGCAGTATGTAGGGGAGGGACATTAAGGTGGGCAGACTGGATGGGCCGTGGGCCCTTATCTGCCGTCTATTTCTATGTTTCTATGTTTCTATGTAAGATGCTGCCTTTTCCTATGTACACTCTTGTGTGACGTGTGGATTGTTACTAAAAATCATGGTTTTTCATACAGATGAATGTGGGGGGGGGGGTTGTCAAAAAATGATGGGCCCCGGGTGTCACATATGCTAGGTACGCCACTGGTCCATAGTTTGTTTTGCTGTTGGATTGCTCCTTTTTCTGTGGAATATTGGGTCTTCCTGTGTTTTGCTTCTCACATGTTCTACTTGGCTACTTATATAGTAAGATGTTTCATTTGTATTATGTTGACGTGGTATCATATCTGTTATTTGAATATTTTTCCATGCTGTCTATTATGATATATATATATATATATATATATATATATATATATATATATATGTTTATTAGTGTTTGATTATATTTGTTTTAACTAACTGGTAGGGCAAAGCAGTTACAAATAAAACCAGTCACATCAGTAGGAAATAAATGCCAGTAATTGTAAGGAAGATCCACTCCAACAGAAAAAAACGAGACGGATGTAGTAGGGGTTAGAGGGAGGTGGAAGGGGACTAGGAGTCTTATATGTACCAGGATTTTCTCTTATTAAGAGCTGAATGCTAATTTGAAAAAGTATGTTTTCAACATGACTTTGAAATTTTTATGTGCTTGTTCGGAGCATAAGCTGGGAGGAAGTGAATTCCATAAAGATTTTGTAAGGAAGTACAATGCAGGTGTATAGGAGTCAATAGAATGTAAAGTTCTCCTGGTGGTGTAAGGAGAGATTAGAGAAGCTAGGTAGGAGGGGAGTTGGTGTAATATATGCGGAGGGACATTTTCAATAGGACGCCTGAGCTTGGACGTTTTGGGAAAGACATCCAGAAATCCAATAGAGAAAATGTTTATTTTCAAAACTGCAAGACGTCTTATCTTTTTTTTTTTTCATTTATCTAGGTGTTTTGGCCCTTAATATGTCTATACTTTTTTGCCATTGTTGAATATAAAGACGTTCACATGAAAAATGCACAAAAGCAAACTTTTCCAATGGCCAAGCCAGCCTTCTCAGCAAACTGTCCACAGACAGCTGAGCACAGCAGAGGGACACTTTAAGAGGTACTTTAGTGAATATCACATAAAAAGTCCTTATACGTCTTGCCGTTGGCTTTGGTCTATTGACCAACACATGTTGTCTATCCCATCATTGAAGATAAGTGCATAATGTCAATACATCTCCGTTGTTGTGCCTCAACTTTGTAATACCTTGCCATTACATTTAAGAGCAGAAAAAGAACCTTGACCGTTTCAAAAGCAACTTGAAGTATTTTTTATTTAAGGACACCCTTAAAACGTTACCTTTTCCATAAAGATTGTACTTCCTCCCTTCCTTTCCTCTTGTTTAAGTTAGTCAGTGTTTTGTTTTTCATTGTATGTATGTGTGTATGTGTTTCCTGTATTTATTGTATTTAAATATATATGGTACCCAATTTTAATTAAATTGTACTTCACTTAGGAAACCAGATAAGCGATTAAGAACATAAGAATAGCCTTACTGGGCCAGACCAATGATCCATCAAGCCCAGGAGCCCATTCTCACGGTGGCCAATCCAGGTCACTAATACCTGGCCAAAACCCAAGGAGTAGCACACTTCCATGCTACCGATCCAGGGCAAAAAGTGGCTTCCATCATGTCTTTCTCAATAACAGACTATGGACTTTTTCTCCAGGAACTTTTCCAAACCTTTCTTAAAACCAGCCACGCTATCCGCTCTTACCACAACCTCTGGCAACACGTTCCAGAGTTTAACTATTCTCTGAGTGAAAAAATATTTCCTCCTATTGATTTTAAAAGTATTTCCCTGTAACTTCATGGAGTTTTCCCTAGTCTTTATAATTTTTGACGGAGTGAAAAATCAATCCACTTATACCCGTTATACTCCATTCAGGATTTTGTAGACTTCAATCATATCTCCTCTCCTCTCCGTATCAAATTTTAATAAAAACTTGAAACTTAAAATGTTCGGCAGTAATATGTTAGCATGCACGCATTAGAGTCCTTTTACTAAGGTGAACTGATTGTATTAACACACACTCATTATGTGTGTTTATTCAGTGCTTGATATACTGCTGTTTCGGTGCAAAGACTTAACGCAACATAGCATTGTCCCTGTCTGTCCTGGCAGGCTCACAATCTAGCGAGGTACATGCCATGAGCTGCATGACACTTAACACATGCTAATTGAGTTAGTAGGCCTTAGTAAAACAACCCCTAAGGACTTAATTTCCTTTAATAAAAGAGCCCCTACGTTGAATGTAGTAATTCTTGTTCTGATGAAATTCATTTCTCAGATAACATGTTGCCCTTTGGTAATAATATTTCAGTGGATTTGACTGGTGAATTTCAGCTACAGTAACATTTTAAGAGAACTTTCAGATATCAGGGGCTAAAATATTTGTGGAAAACAATTCATTAAAGTAAGTCTTTTAACAATCCTTCCAGAATGGAACCCGAGGCTAAAACTCAACTAGCAATACACTTCAACAGTCTCGAAGGCCTCCATTAGGTCTGGTTTTTAATCTATCAAATCTATGCAAATTAATCTGACTCGCACCAAGAGTGCTTGCTGATTATACTGTGGCAAATGCATATTCATTGTGGATATCATAGAAACCAGAACTTTTTGGGGTCTTTGACAACATTTGACAACTGGTTGCTGAAAAAGAGAAAAAAAATTCAGCATAAGAATAAAATGAGTATGACTTTATAATTTCTTTCCTTTAAAGCTTCCAGAGGTGTAGCCGGATATTAGTGAGATTGTTTAATGTATAATTTTACATTGTAATAGTCTTAACAATAGTCTTTACTGGGGATGCTTAAAGGCGCCAATGGGTTGATATTGAATGATCTAGAAAGTATTAAAAAGAGATGGAAAGAATATGCGGAAAATTTATACAAACAAGGCAATGAAGATAACATTGGGGAAATTGAGCTGGAAACTGAAGCTGAAGAAGAACCAGATATTTTAAAAGATGATAATATAGCAGTGATTGAAGCTTTATTGAAAAACAAGTCACCTGGTATCGAGGGTATTCCAATTGAATTAATAAAAGGCTCAGAAGGTGCTATCATGGCCCTCACTCAACTGTGTCAACAGATTTGGAAGGAAAAAACATAAGAATTGCGGCTGCTGGGTCAGACCAGTGGCCCATCATGCCCAGCTTTAATCTTGATAAAGAGTGGTTGCTGAAAATGTTCTTTTGTCATCGTGATAATCGTGATAAGAAGTTTTTTGATTTAAAAATAAATTTTTTCTCCTGATTTCTCAAGAGAGATGCAGAAAAAGAGAAAACAATTAATTTTGTTAAAACCTGGAGTATTACAGTTAGGAGAATTGTCTTTCTTAAAATTTCCTTGTAAATGTATTGTGAAGTACACATCTGTAAGTTATATATTTTTTGATCCTTTACATCTAACCAATTTTTTGGCGGCAAAGAAGTCTTTGATTCCTGCTCCTCCTTTGTCTCCTTTTGTTGAAGTTACTATATGAGATTTAATTAGAAGGACTTCACTGACCTTTCGTTATAATCCCTTTGATTATTGGTACTTCATATGTAATTTTCTGATCCACCATCTTCTATATAGTGGACTTTAGCTTAAACTTATAATGTTTCATTTACCTTTGACTTAATTAAGTGTATAATAATATATTATGTATGGGTTGAGCTTTTCAAGTTTCAAGCTTTTTTCAAGTTTTTATTCAAATTTGATTGAGTCGCTTATCTAAATTCTAAGCGAGTTACAAATCAAAATATAATTAAGAAAACAAAAACACGAACATAATTAAAAATAAAAACGCAAATGAAAAAACGATGAAAATAATTTAAATAAAATATCAGAGTGGCATACAGATGGTTGACAAATTAACAAACATGAGACAGGAAGGAATCTGGGTTAGAACTACAAGTTATATAGGAAAGAAAGACAAAAAAGGAATAAACAAAAGGAGAGGGATCACTGCTACTTGTTTTTTTAGAGAAAATTGAAGAACGAAAAGATTGAAAAATCAAATGTTAAACGCTTCTTTAAAAGGTGGCTCTTGAGTAGGCCTTTAAAATGAACAAGGTTATTCTCCTCCCTTACGGGGGCTGAAAGGGTATTCCAAAGTTGTGGGGCCACCACTGAAAAAATTTCATTCCTTTTGTTCCTATTATTTGGAGAGAGGGGACCGAAAGCAATTTACGATCAGATGATCTGAGAATTTGGGATGGCTCATATGGAACAAGATATTTATTGATGAATTGTGGTGATTTAGAATGTATCATTTTAAATGTTATTAATGAAATTTTATAGGAAATTCTTTGGTAACCAATGAGCATTCTGAAATAATGGGGTTACATGATCATATTTCCTAGTTTTTGTTATTAATTTATATGCAGCGTTTTGAATTATTTGAAGGCGTCTTAGTTCTTTCTGAGTTGTTCCTATGAATAAGCTGTTACAGTAGTCTAATTTTGCAATGATTAGTGACTGAATTAATATGTTCAAAGATTTTGGTTCTAGGAATTTGGAAATTGACCGGACCATCCTGAGCTTAAAAAAAACAGGATTTAATTACAGAGCTTATGTGATTGTGAAATGTCAATTTTTTTAAATCAAAAATAACTCCTAAAATTTTTATTGATGTAACACAGTCAAGGGGAAGATTATCCAGAAGAATTGGATCATTTAGAGAGATCCCTTCTCTCCAGGGGAAAAGCATTGTTTGAGTCTTAGATGTGTTTAAAGCTAACATATTGTCCTTCAGCTAGATTCTGATCTGGTTAAGTTTGTTATTAATCTCTGTAATTTCATGCGTATTCTCTGGTTTTAGTGAATGTAATAATTGGATATTGTCAGCGTAAGCAAATGCTGTAAAACCAATGGGCTGACATTGCGTAAGCAGAGGAGACAGGAAAATTTTAAACAGTAAAGGAGAAAGAATAGAATCTTGTGGTACCCCACTTTGACAAACAAAAGGATCTGAAGTAATATTATTAAAAACAATTTTGGATTGACGGTTTGAAAAATAAGATTGTAACCATTTAAGTACCTGGTCTGTGATTCCAATGGATTCCAGTCTATCTAAGAGAAGTGAATGATCAACCGTATCAAAAGCAGCAGAAAGGTCTATGGAGATAAGGACCACCAATTTGTGGTGGTCTAGATGGTAAATTAGAGTAGTTATCATCCCTAATAATGAATGCTCAGATGAATGGTTTATCCTAAAGCTCATCTGATGTGGGTGAAGAATGTTAGTAGATTCAACAAATTCTGAAATCTGATTGAAAACAATTTTTTTGGTTAATTTCACTAGAAACGGAATTTTGAATACTAGAAGAAAGAGGTTGATCTGTGGAGCTTGTATTGAGACTTGAATTAGATTGGGGCCCTATTTGTTTTCTGATTTTCTCGATTTTATGTTGAAAGAAATTTGCCAAAGTTTGATCCGATGGAAGATTAGTAGAAATTGATTCTTGTTTTTTTGAGTTAGGCGTTAAAAATTTTAGTATTTTGTAGAGGATGCCTGGATATAGTACAATTTCTTAGACTGATTGATTTTAGTTTTGTAGAAGGAAGCTTGGGCATTAAATTTATTTAAATTATTTATAGTTTTATTTTTTCTCCATCTACATTCAAGACCCCGGAATTTCTTGATTGTTTAATTATTTACCCCCTCCTTTACAAAGCCTGCTAGTGTTTTTAGCACCGGCCGCAGTAGTAACAGCTCATATGCTCATAGGCAGCTGTTACCGCAGTGGCCGAAGCTAAAAACATTAGCACGGCTTTGTAAAGGAGGGTGTTAATCTTCTATAAATAATAAATTTTTAAAAATCCTTGAAATGTTTGATACACATCCTTTAGGACTGGTAGAACCCAATTAATACCTTTTGGATTCACTGGGAAAATTCTGCCTTCAACCCTGCTGAGATGGCTATCCAGCAATATTCAGCAGCTCTTAAGTGGGTAGTGCTGCTGTTTCATATTAGTCCTATTTCTAACAGCCTGTTTTACAAAGCTGCGCTAGTGGCTGCCTCGTGGCAACAGCCCTGAAGCCCTTTAAATCTCTATGGGCTTTGGAGCCGTTACCGTGCGGCTTTGTAAAACAGGCCCTGAGTTTCAGTTTGCCATTTTGAAGTTTACCTCCTTGATTGTATTTATACTTGTGTTTGGTAATTTTACTAATGCTATATACTGTTAACAAAATTATACGTTTTATGTTATATTGTACCTGCTGTACAACACCTTCTCTTCTACTTTTAGAATGTATGCTGCCTGAACGTTAATCTTGATGGACGGGGTAGAAACTCTTTATAAACTTGGAAGACTTACTCCCAGACTGATATCTTTGTTGGCCTAGATTCCAGGGGGTTTCTGTTTGGTCCTTCTTTAGCTCTGAGATTTGTGTTTGTGTTTGGATTTGTCTTAATACAAAATAAAGGAAAGAGAGAATTCACAACTCCTTATGTATTCCAAGTCTCTCCTCTCTCTTAAGTGGCATCAAAGGACTTAATCAGCTTGCTCCACTGCATTTGTAGTTACTGTAGATATTCAGGGTAAAGAGACAGTAGAAGTAAATGAAAGGAAAACATATAAAAACACCCCCCCCCCAATCAAAGAAGTTATACAGAAAAAAACTATATGATGGCCTCTTAGCCACTCAAGCAGCAAAATTAGATAACCAAATCTCCAATCTACTAATAACAACCCCAGACTACAAGATGTTCAGAAAAGAAATAAAAACTATACTTTTCAAGAAATCCCTGAAAAAGTCTTAACGCCACGAGTACCTTCCTTCTTCCCAACTCACCGATACTACCTGATCTATTCTTTACCTTCACTAGAAATGACCAATGATCTTCTTTTGTAACCCACCTTCTATAACTTTTGTCATCTGCCTTGAACCGCAAGGTAATGGCGGAATAGAAATCCCTCTACTGTAATGTAATTTGCCCAGCAAAGACTTGGGTTTTTAAATATTTTGAGGGGTTCTTTGATTGTCCTTTTCTATTCTTCAAGCCTTTTCTCAGACTTTTCAAAAATCTAAATTGTCACAGAAGGGTATTTATATCAGAAGAGTTTTACATTTCTAGTCTAAATTGCAGATAGAAAAAAATTTCAACCGTGCACTACTGTAGTTTGTATAATAATAATAATTATTATTATTTATTTATATGCCACCATACCGGGGAGGTTCTAAGCTGCTCACAGCATGAGAAAAACAATACATACATACATTTTCAATATAGGTGTATGCCGGACACAGAGTGAAATAGATAACACTTAGAAAATAGTGGAAAATGTGATCAAGAGGCTTTGAGTAGGAACTTGAGTTAACAATGCAAACTAATTAAGTAAAATTCTCTTAATTTGTTTATTATGTTAATGATCTGAATTAATTTATAGCAATTTAGCATGTATTAGCAAAGATTTATTGTGTTTCTTACTTAATGACTTAAGAGCTATAAATCCCATGGTTAAATGTAATTAGCGGAGACATGTTTATCGAAAGGGATAATTACATCTGATATAAGTTCTTTAGTTAGGCTTAATTGAAACAGATTTTCCCCCATAAATGAAAAGCAAATATAGTTATTACTTGGTAGATTTTCATTGTAGAAAAATTAATCTCGGCGTGTTAATTTTCTTAAAAAAATGAGTGATAAAGCAGACCACCCATGTAAGTGATTACTAACCAATAAGCAATGATTAATAATCCCAGAGAAACAAGGCATTTTCATGAAACAAACATTTTGTAACTTAATGACCAGAGGGTGGATAGTACCCTGAATAAGGTTTCATTAGCTTAGGCAGCCAGCCAGCAATCGCTTATGCTAATTTGAGCTGTAATAAGTAGTTTGAAAGAGGAAAAACATTTCCCCCCCCCCAACAGCATAGGCTATGCTAATAAAAAGTCGCAGTCTTGTAAAAATGAGTATTAACAACCCAGGGAATGGAGTTCTTTTATAATAATATAGGGGTCCTTTTACTAAGGCGCGCTAACAGATTTAGCGCGCAAACAGATTTAGCATGCGCTATTTGATTTAACGCATGCTAAAGATTAGCGCACGCTAAATGCTAAGGCATCCATTATATTCTATGGGCGCCTTAACATTTAGCGCACGCTAAATTGATTATCATGCGCTAAATCAGTTTGCACACGCTAAATCAGTTAGCGTGCCTTAGTAAAAGGACTCCATAGTGAGATATATTCCATAATATTGAAAATTACATTAGTTATCACTGTAAGGCAAATTTTTACTAAAAGAAGTCCTAATGTGTGGTTAGTGCGCCAAAAACGCTAACCACAAAGGCTCTGATTCTATAAATCACACCTAACGTGTAGGCACCGTTAGCAGTGGCATAGTAAGGGGATGTTGCACCCGTCCTCTTCTCTGTTCCCCACTCCTTCCCCACCCCTCCATTACCGTGCGCACATGCCCCTTCCCAGGTACCTTTTTAACGTTCACGGCATGAGCAGCAACCACAACCTGCTACTCGCGCCAGCGTCAGCTCTTCTTCTTTTTTTAATGTGGCAGATTGTACGTTTGTGCCATTAAAAAAGAAAAGAAGCCCTAACAGCAGTGATAGGAGGCTTCTTCCCCTGTCACTGCTGTTAGGGTTCTGCGCATATGTCAATTTCTCACTGAGCAATTATTGACCTGTCAGGTGTGCAATCTTGGTAGTGCATCGATCGCTTGTCCAGAATCGGCCAACAGTGATCCAGTCAGTATATTTAGTGCATCCAAGCCTAAGCTGCACATGCAAATTGGCTGTGCACACCAATTTGTGCATGCAACTTGTGACACCATATATAGAATTTGGGTCTAAGCCCATATTTTATTGCATTTTAGTAAAAGGACTCCTAAGATAGGAGTGGGGAACGAGGGCCGGAATCCAGTCAGGTTTTCCCAATGAATATGCATGAGATCTATTTGCATGCACTGCCTCCACTGTATGCATATTCATAGGAGGGTCATAGGCTGATCAGGGGCGATCCTGGGATTTGTGTACAGTGTTGCATAGAATTTGGGGGATCTGAGCCTAATTTACATAGAAACCTAGAAACATAGAAGATGACAGCAGATAAGGGCCATAGCCCATCAGGTCTGCCCACTCTACTGACCCACCCCCAAGTCTACTATCCTAGGGATCCCACTCCTGGTGGCAGGTTCCCTTGGCTTAACCCTCTAAGGCAGGGGTGTCAAAGTCCCTCCTCGAGGGCCGGAATCCAGTCGGGTTTTCAGGATTTCCCCAATGAATATGCATTGAAAGCAGTGCATGCAAATAGATCTCATGCAGATTCATTGGGGAAATCCTGAAAACCCGACTGGATTCTGGCCCTCGAGGACCGACTTTGACACCTGTGCTCTAAGGGATCCCACATGGGCATCCCATTTGCTCTTAAATTCTTGCACGCTGTTTGCCTCGATCACCTGCACCGGGAGCTCGTTCCAATTTAAGCATGGGAATTTATACTAGGTTTCAGTTGGTATAAAATCCTTATGCTCAAAGTTAGACACTGATCCTGGTGCCAAATACTATTCTATAAATGGTGCCCAATACTGAGCGCTATCTATACAATAGCACTTAGTGCTTATTTTTGTTGGCCCTCAAATTTGACCACTATTTAAGAATTGAGCCCATAATGTGCATCATTGCCCTTTAATATGTACTAAGGGAATAAAAAAGAAGATAAAACTCTGCACAAAACTAAATGGATGCACATAGGCGCAGAGAAGCCCAGACCTTCAAACTGAAGCTTTGTAGCCGAAACACGGTACATGTTGAGTCCGTGTTTCTTGTTCCACTTCCTATTGGTGATATTAAAAGCTTCAGTTTGAAGGCCTGGTCTTCTCTGCTTCTTTGTTTATCCCTGTTTCCTGCACACTTTTTTTTGCTCCGGCACACAAACGGAGCAAATGGGCCACCAGAAGAGATTGTGGAAGAAATCAAACAGGTATATCACTCGAAGCCCAAATGATGACATTACGACTGTCTTGTTTTGGTCACACCATCAGAAGAGAGAGATCACTGGGGAAGGACATCATGTTTGGGAAGATCGAAGGGACCAGGAGAAGAGGGCAACATGGTTGGACATGTTGAAAATAACCATGGGGATGACGCTGGAGGACCTTTCTGGACTAGCACAAAACCAATTTCTTTTTAGATCCACAATTCATCAAGTCGCTAGTACTCGGACATGAGTTATGTCGCCTAATAACACCAGGGCTATAGAGTTGGTAGATAAATTCTTCGAGTCCAACTCTGACTCCTCAGTTTCTGGTGCCCATGACTCCGACTCCAGGTACCCAAAATTGTCTTCGACTCCGACTCCACAGCCCTGGCAGGGCTCTGGAATCGATAGATAAATCCTTTGACTCCACAGCCCTGATAACAACATCAACATTACCATTCAAATGACATTTTAAACCTTTTACAAGTACAATGTTTTATTTCCACTTGTTGTCAAATAGAATTTTCCATTTTATAACACAGTTGCACCATATAGTACGATAACAACATATAATTAGCTCTTTTCTAGAACTAAGAAATCAATCAAATGTATCCTGATGCACTTATCTTCATCTTTTCTTTCCTGCAGAGAATTCATGTAGAAAGTTTAACTGTACCATGAAAAATATCTTCCTAGCGATACAGACCATAGCATGAAAGTCAGTCATGCACAGTACCTTTTTAAGATGTTAGTTCTGTTGAGGCTCCTGTGGTGAATTGACCGTCAACATCAAGAAATTGTTCAAATCCCTAGCTGACTAAAGAGGCTGAATTATGATTCTGAAGATGGATGAGATGTATGTATAAACTTGGGTTCATGAAATACTCTGAATAAGCAATTTTGGTCTGAATTTAGCCCAACCCTCAAAGTTGGGCATAGATGTAAAAACAAAAAAACCTTCTAGTGGCAAAGTATATCCCCCTCATGCTAACACCAAAAATTTACTCCCCACGATATTCATCTGGAGGTGGTGAGTATGTGCTGCCAGTAAGGGAATTTGACAGTCTGATGGCTAATGATAGCTCTGAGATATATGCCAGAAGTCGGGTAGCACCATTTTTAAAACAGCAGCCACTGGGGCAGGGGCAAGTGGAATCACTCTGACCCTCAATACCTCCCCAACTCCTAGGTTAAGTTTGGTACCCCAGAGGGGAGTAGGGATGGACCCAACCCTTCATTATGGTTTTATGAAGGACTGGGGCCTAAATGAAACATGGCATCTGGGAGGTAGCTTTAAATTTTTATTCCCAGAAACAAGATTGAAAGGGGGGGGGGGGGGGGAATTAGGCGAACCAATAGACACTTTAGGACCTTTGGGGGAAAGGTTCATGAGACCCTTTCTTAACATTTATGGCTCATGTTGGGTTGGGAGTTTTGCTGAGGACTAGGAAAGCCATATTCAAATTTCTTGTGACCCTGTGCAAGTTACTTAACCCTCCATTGCCTTAAGCACAAATTTAGATTGTGATCCCTCCAAGGATAGGAAAATACCCATTGTACCTGACTAACTTGAGCTACAGCTGATAAAGGCATGAATCAAATCCAAATAAACTAGACACTAAGGGCTGCATTCTGTATAGGATGACCAGTCTTTCAGAGGCTTATGAGAATCGCACAAGGGCGTCCTATATAGAATCACGTCTGTCCTGACAGACAGACGCTTAACCCCACCTAACTACTCCGATTCTCTAACCAGCATCCACATACCTTTATAAAATACTGTCTAGCAAAATACACATACACACACACACACACATTCAAATATTTAATTTAATTTCATGTGGTGCTTTATGTACTGCTAAATCTCCCAAAGGATTTGAAATGGTTTACAAAACAATTAAATTTACTTAAGTAATGGCCAAAAATCTAATCAGGTACTTTGAATTTCCCTCTCTGTCCCAATGGATTCACAATCTAACTATAGTACCTATGAAAGAAATAATTACATTTACCTATATAAAGAGAAGGAAGAGGGAAAAGATACAGTAATACAATAAATTTAATACTATAGGGTGCGTAAAAGGCTTAACAGAAGGGAAAACTTCAATGTCAAAGGACCCCCAAAGAAAAATCCCCTAAAAATGAAAGCAGGAAAAAAAAATTTCAAAATTAAACCAGCTCAACAAAAATAAAGCAAAAAGAAAATTAAAAATAAAATAAAAATAAAGCTCTGTCATTCTCACTACCCTCAGTCTCAATTGGCTTCTAATTCCATGTCCCCAGTTGAACCAGGCCAGCCCCACAAAAGCGACTCTTCCGCTTCAATTTCCCTGCTCCTGAAAGGCTGGAACCAAACGCTGCAGCTCCGCCAGCCCGTTCTGGAATGGCAGAATGAAGAGAGGTGGACCATCCTCCCTGGGACTCCAGAAGAAGTCATGGGCTGGGAGCTGAATGCAAGCTGAGGCTCTGGGCTGAGAGCTGGATGTATTAGGCATTTTCCGTGCCATCAGGGCAGCGTCACTGCAGCACCAGCCATAAATGCTGGTTCATTTTAGATGGTTTGTTAGATGGCCCCTTTTTGGATTGTAGATCACACATCTGAGTCCCTCCATGCTACTGTGTTGAACCAGCTGATAGAATCCCCAGGAAGAGCAGCAGTTAGGAGAGATAGAAGAAAACACAGTTCCTTCAGAACCTGGCGCACATTTTTTCCTTGTCACAAGTGACTCTGCACCAGTAGATGGGTCTTAAAGCATATGGATTATTAATCCCAACTACTGGTGCTAATTGCCTCATCATTCAATTAAATTGTGCACAAAATAGACATGCATCCAAATTTTCATACACACTTTTGAGCTTTATTTATAGAATTGTGGGGGGGGGGGGGGCTTGTTTCTGAATTACTTGAGTCACCTAAATATTACATTACATTACATTAGTGACTTCTATTCCGCCTATACCTTGCAGTTCAAGGTGGATTACAAAAGAGCTGACTGGACATTTCCAGTAACGTTACAATTGTTTTTTGGTTATAAAAGAGGTAAGATAGCTGGATAATTTCCAGGAGAACTTGCAAATTTGATAGTAAAAATGACTGGACATTTCTAGGTAATATTACAAATAGGTTACAAATAAGATTACATTACATTTTAGGGATCTGTATTCTTGGTTGGAGTTTTGAGGAGGAAGAGATTACCAAAGTGGAGGCTTTGGGGGGGGGGGGGATTTACCAGGGAGGAGAGGGAAGAGGGGGAGGGTTAAGGTATCTGGATAAATTTTTTGAATAGCAGGGTTTTGATTTCTTTTCGAAATGTGACAACACTTTCTGCTTTGTCTAGTTTTTAGTCTCTGTGATTTCTTGCTTAGTTTAAGGTGTTCTTTCATCACAGGAATGAGCTGTTTTGTAACTTTAAAATCTTTGTTTCATGACGTAGCCAAAACTACCCAAGGTAAAAGGAGGAGGATTTTGTTGTTAAGACCTGGCGTGCAAGTGCGTGATCAAGCATCAAGGGGGTGAAATATATTTTCTTTGAACTTAAGCAGTTAACTTCTTTTCTGACAGATAAAAATCTTGCAGCTTCCAGGAACAGAATTCTTATTGATTTCTCCATCTTCCTGAATCTTATACAGTGAAGAATAAGGGTAGTTGACATTGGCAGCATCTGCTTTTCTTGTATTGAGAATTATTTGCATAGGTCCACGTTACAATTAGTGGACTTTAAGGAACTTATGATATTTCTTAAAAAAAAAAAAAAAATTTGTTCATTTTTCATCTTTCAACAAGTGTAAAATTATTAAACAATTGACATTGAATGCATCACTTGAAATAATATAATTTATAATGTTAATACATAAAATTTAATCCCTCCCCTCCCATCCTTTCAATCTCATGTTCAATCAAATATATCACATAAAAATTATTTCCTTTTAAACTAAACATTTAATAAAATTCAAATACCTCCCTCCCATCCCCTCATTCACAATTGCACTTATAAAGTAGAATGGTATCTATTCATTACAATATTTAGTTAATGGCCCCCATATTTCTTTAAATTTATTATAACTCCCCTTTTGTATAGCTATGATATTTCTTTTCTCTCTTTTTGGAAATTCCCCTTTTTACAATGTGGACATATATCCCCAAATTCTGTATATTGCGCCATGAGTTGCACACGCAGGTCAGTGTGTACAGCTGATTTGTGCGAACAATTTAATTGTTTAACTAGACCAAGTGGCAATTAATACCTAATAATTGATGCTAATCAGCACTAATTAGAAGTTGTGTGCGCAACTTAGTAGGTGCATTCTGTACACATCACTTCTGGTGCATTAATCTCAAAAGCGCGGGTATGGCTGGAGGAGAAGCATGGGTGGATCATGGGCGTTCCTGAAAGTTAGGTGCACTGTTCAAGTTAAAAAGAAAAGATGCCTCCCTTGCCTTTGGATCAATAGTTCTTGAGTGCACCCTCTATCCACATTGGATGCACTATTTCCAAGGAATGAGCGCTGTTTTTAGTAAACAGCAGAATACAAAGGGGTCAACATTTTGCCATTGGGTGGTGAGCGTTTTGCCCACCTCCAATGGCGATATTCCCAGACACTCAGAGCCGGGACCTGTGTGGACTAACTTTGAATATCTGGTTCTTTTCAAGCCGGCTAATACATTGCCACTTAAGTCAATATTCAGCACTTAAGCGGCCGTGGATTACTACATGAATATAGGATTGATTTTTCTGCAGTCGCAATTATGGGGTAAACCTGGCCGCTCAGGGGTCAAATATTGGCCAAGTACTGATCCTGCCCCGGAACACACCCAACATAGCCGGCTTTGATTCAGTCACTAACCGTGATATTTAGTGGCACTTAGCTAGTTAAGTGCTGCTGAATATTAGTGGCTGAGAAAGCGATTTAACCAGTCAGCAGCCGATTAAAGTACTTTGCATATTGGCCCAAAATGTGTTTTCTGTTTGTTTTTCATTTGGTAATGACAAATATCCCTTAAACGTTGGTGTATGTAAAAGAGTTCTTTATCACAAAACCCACTATTATTGGTATATGTATGTACATGTATAGCAGGCTTTATATCTTTTTGAGGCTAAAAGATCTCAAGTGTTCACAGCTGTCTGGTCATTTGGTAATGACATGCAGTGACACAGGATATGCGCTTTGCAGCTAACACATAAGTGCATAACACCACCTGAGGTGGCAATAAATGATTTATTGTGGTAAAAGTGAAACCATCAGCTCTGAATCGAATTACGCCACGTGTCACAAGATACATAGTAACATAGTAACATAGTAGATGACGGCAGATAAAGACCCGAATGGTCCATCCAGTCTGCCCAATCTGATTCAATTTAAATTATTATTTTTTTATTTTTATTTTTTTTCTTCTTAGCTATTTCTGGGCGAGAACTTTTCTTTTTGACTCCTTAAATTCTACCAGTTACTAATCCCAACATCTATCAGCACCAAAAAAGACTTAAATGCAATAGACTCTGAAGGAAATAGACCCACGGAACCGCAGTTCGCCCTATTGCACCAAGTCCACAGCTAAGCAATAGTCAATGATTATAACAGACTCTATCTACCTCATGGCATCTTTTGTCCACCTATATTAGCTCTCTTGCTGTATGTTATCCTCCCCTAAATGTACATGTAATGTACACCCTGCAGCACATCTGAGCTGTACTAAATTATCTCTTTAATTGCATGGTACGACAATCTTTCTTCTTCTCTACCTACTATTTTAAATTCTAGTAAACCGTGTCGAGCTCCATACTCATGGAGTTGATGCGGTATATAAACTTAAGGTTTAGATTAGATTAGATTAGATTTACCTCAAAGAATCCCAAAGCTATTCTCCATAAACTGTACCGTAAGTCGCTTTGAGCCTTTGTAGGCATAGCAAGACTCACAAATCCCAGTTTAGATTAGATTTATTTATTTATTTACAGTAATTTCTTTGTCATAAATCACATTGGGTGGTCCTTTGAATCAAAAAGGCAATATATAAACTTCAGATTAGTTTTGATTATCTTTACACCTTTTTTTGTATGAATCAATTTAACTGATTATCTTTAACTGGATCAGGATGAGATTTCCTTTCTATATACAATAATAATTTAGGCCCCCTTTTATCAAACTCTGGTAGAGTGCTGGCCAGTGAAATTACTCTGACGCTTATAGGAACTGAATGGACGTCAGAGCATTTACCTCACCGGCCAGCGCTAAAATGCTCTACCATGGCTTGATAAAAGGGGGCTTTAGTGTTGTACCACATAATTATAGAAGAAAAATCATTTATCTAACTGAATGAATTATTTTTCAAATCCACTTTACAGTTTTATGTTAGAAGAAGCATTGAAAATAACTCTTGGAATGCATCCAGTGTTGTCTTAACAGAAGATGTTCAGAAAGAATATAAATAGAATATGATCATCTGTATATTTTGCTAATGATTTCTAGACAATAAAATTCAGTACTAATGTCATTCATTTCTGTTTCAAACACCAAATTGTGTGAAGACAGAGAAACCGAAGCAAGAAAAGCAATGTTGTTCTCTCGTAACAGATGTTTTCTGTAGACAGCAGGATTGATAAAGCACACAAATGGGCGACATTATCCAACAGCAGTGAGGCAGAACTTCTTTGCCAGAGCTCAGAACTTTGGTGCAACATTCTGAGCATGTGCAGTGCTCTACTTGGCTCCTCCAGTTAGTTTGCAATCTGAACAGACAACTCTTGAGGCAGTGGGAGGACTCGTGTCCTTTATCAATCTTGCAGTCTACAGAAAACATCTTTTACAGGTGAGCAACATAGCTTTTCCTGTCAGGCACACAAGTGGGTGACTCCAAAGCTTAGGGATGCTCAGCAATAGTCTTAGTCCTTAGAGTAGTGCCTTCGGTCAAGTGCAGGAGTTCTTGGGTGATGAGGACAGGTTAGCCAGCACTGCTTGACCAAAGGCACTGCTCTGTGCTGAAGCATAGTCCAAACAATAGTGAGCAGGGAAAGTATGAAGAGAGGACCAGATGGCTACCTTGCAAATGGTAGACAATGAGGCAGATTGTGATTTAAGTTTGCTTGGTTCACCAATTCAACCTGTGCAATCTTTCTGTTATTTAGAATTTTGACTAAGTGATCAATCAAATTTCAAATAAAATTTGAAAATAAATAAAAAAAACTTAGGTTTTGCCCTTGACTCCTACCTGTTTTTTTCATAACAAATATCCAGCCTAAGTAAGATTCCTTTTTAACTTTAATTTTATTAACATTTTCTTTTACAAACATTTCAATTGCTTATAAAGCAAAAGGAGAGATGTGGAGGGGCATAATCAAAAGAAACGTCTAAGTCTGTTTTGGGCCTAAGTCGCCCAAAGTCGGACACGGGAAAAGGTCTATTATCAAAAAATACGTCCAGCATATATATATATATATATATATATTTTTTTTTTTTTTTTTTAAATCATCCAACTATATGTCCAGCCGTCTGATCGGCCAGACTGCTAAGTCGTCCATCTTTATACCCCATTTTCGTCCAAAATTTCGTCCAAATCACAAATGCCTACAAAAAGACCTTTTGTGTACGGGAGGGGCTAGAAAAGTGATGGACTGGACACCCAGACATGGCACCAGAGTATTGGGGTACCTTACAGGGCACTGCTGTAAACTTCACAAAAAGGGTCCCACATACACATCTCACTACAGCTCCTTTATAAGTCTTGGTGAGCTCCCCAAAACACCCCCAGAATCTACTAGACCCACCTATCTATCACCACAATAGCCCTTAAGGATGCAGGAGACACTTATATAGCAGTAAAAAAGGATTTTCACCATGAATGCATTGATTAGAGTGGCTTATGGGCCTAGGTCCTCCTCTCCATGGTTCACTAACCCACCCCTAAGACCACTTAAGCCACCTCTGTGCAGCTCTACTAGGCTTTCCTATGCCAGACTGCCAGGTGCTGATGTTCTGGAGGCAGATATGTAAAGTTATTATTATTTTTTTATGGGGGTGGGGGGGCAGTGATGACTGGGGCAGTATGTGGGGGTCTGTACTTTGTGTCTGCAGTGCTTATCTGGTCACTTTGGATACCTTTTGTGGACTTAGACCTGGTTTTAGATGGCCTAAGTCACAACGTCCAAGTTCCGTCTTGGCAGTGTTGTTAAACTTTCGGTTATACATGCAGTACGACTAAGTCAAGGATAGCTCATGTCCTGCCCAAATCCCGCCCTCGACACTCCTCCTGAAACACCCCTTTTAGCTCTGGTCATTCAGCAGCACTGTGAAGGCCTAGGTCATTTTTAAATACATCTAAAACCCGGTTTGATTATCGGCACTTTAACGACTTGTCTTTTAGATCGTCCAAGTGCCGATTTAGGCCAGTTTTTAGACATTTTTCTGTTTCGATTATGAGCCCCAGAGTGGGTTATTTTGTTGTTGCATGTTTGATATAGCTAAGTCTTTGTTTTTATCATTTACATTAGAGAAACCTATTCCTCATGTACACAGATCTTACATATTTCTTATTCTTTTGTTGGTTTTGATGTATACAACCTCAAGAGATTTGATCATGTCTCAGGCTATTATCAGAAACTTCGCTGGTTGCATATTGAATCAAGGATAATATTCAAATTTGGGTGTTTTTGTTACAAAACTCTACATGGCTTAATTCCAATTTATATCTTTGAGCATTTCCTCTTTGCAAATGGTTGATACCTTGTTCGAGAAATTAGATTCTTTGCCTTTCCCGCTGTAAAGGGTTGCCAGTATAAGAGATTTTTCAGTCGAATCTTGGCTTACCAAGCTGCCCTTTGGGACAAAAGCTTTAGTAAGTTGATTTCCAATTCCTACTCTTAAATTAATTTCAGGAAATTAGTCACTCAAGCAGCAAACTAGACTACCAACTCTCCAATTTACTGACTACAGACTACAAATCATTTAGAAAAGAAATAAAAACCATCCTATTCGAGACATTCTTGAAGACAAACTAACACTGCAAGATTCAGCCCAATTCTCTGAAGCAAATCGCTCTACTATTCAATTCCTCTGGAAATGGGCAGATAACTTCTTTTGTAATCCACCTTGAACTGCAAGGTTTTGGCGGAATAGAAATCACTAATGTAATGTAACTCAATTGTCAAAATTCCTCTTTGAATATTTTATTACAGAATTGTCATATTACTGCGTATGCGCAGTTCTCTTTCTTTTAAACCGCACTTAGTTGTGAGATTGTAGCGGTATATAAGAGTATTGTTATGTTATGTTACAACTTCAACTTGGGCAGCTGCTTCTGAGATGACTGGACTCTTAGGGCCACTGTGCCAAGAGGCTGACGGCTTCTCTACAGAATATTATCCACTAATCTGTGAAGAAGTAGATGATTTCTGTACAGAGGATGCCTTTTTTGCAAGATTTTTCTATGAACAGCTTCTTGTTGGAATCCATGTGAATCAATCAAGAAAATCTCTTCATGCTCTTATTGGCATTCAAGCACAATTTTTACAGTTCTTTTGGTTATGTTTAGGTCTGAGATAGAAGATATATTTTGTATGTTCTTGAAATTTTAGATCTGTCATATTTGGCATGGCAAAAAAAATTGATTCAAGCAACATAGCACAAGAGAGAAATTATAAGAAACTCAACAAAAAACATCAGATAACTAACATGGGAGAGCTTTGTTTTGCATCTATTCTGTAGAGTGGGAATAAAACAAAATTGAATTACTGAGGTGACAAGTTTACACAGAAAAGGCCACGCATGCTCAGAACTTTGTACTAAAATATTATGCTTTGGGAGAGCAGTTCCTTCCCGGCGCTATCAGATAACATCGCCCATTTATGTGCCTGACTCAATCATAAGAAAATAAGAATTGCCGCTGCTGGGTCAGACTAGTGATCCATCATGCCCAGCAGTCCACTCACGTGGTGGCCCTTAGGTCAAAGACCAGTGCCCTGAGTCTAGCCTTACCTGCGTACGTTCTGGTTCAGCAGGAACTTGTCTACCTTTGTCTTGAATCCCTGGAGGGTGTTATCCCCTATAACAGCCTCCGGAAGAGCGTTCCAGTTTTCTACCACTCTCTGGGTGAAGAAGAACTTCCTTACGTTTGTACAGAATCTATCCCCTTTTAACTTTAGAGTGCCCTCTTGTTCTTTCTACCTTGGAGAGGGTGAACAATCTGTCTTTATCTACTAAGTCTATTCCCTTCATTAACTTGAATGCTTCAATCATGTCCCCTCTCAGTCTCCTCTTTTCAAGGGAGAAGAGATCCAGTTTCTCTAATCTCTCATTGTACGGCAACTCCTCCAGTCCCTTAACCATTTTAATCGCTCTTCTCAGGACCCTCTCGAGTAGTACCATGTCCTTCTTCATGTATGGCGACCAGTGCTGGACGCAGTATTCCAGGTGGGGGGCGTATCATGTCCTGGTACAGTGACATGATAACCTTCACAATCTCTTTGTGATCCCCTTCTTAATCATTCCTAGCATTCTGTTCATCCTTATCGCCGCCGCTGCGCATTGCACAGACAGCTTCATTGTCTTGTTGACCAGTACTCCCAAGTCTCTTTCCTGGGAGGTCTCTCCAAGTACTGCACCGGACATCTGTATTCATGTATAAGATTTTTCTTACCAACATGCATCACCTTACACTTATCCACGTTAAACCTCATTTGCCATGTCGCAGCCCATTTCTCAAATATGTTTGTCACATTTCAGGTCTTCACAATCCTTCTGCGTCCTCACTACTCTAAATAACTTCGTATCGTCTGCAAATTTAATCACCTTGCTCGATGTACCAATTTCCAGGTTGTTTATAAATATGTTGAAGAGCACGGGTACAAGAACCGAACCCAGCGGCACTCCATTCGTGACGATTTTCCAGTCCGAGTATTATCCATTTACCCCCACTCTCTGTTTCCTATCCACCAGCCAGTTTTTAATCCACATGAGTATTTCACCCTCGATTCCATGGCTCGCAATTTTCCGAAGTAGTCATTCATGCGGGACCTTGTCAAACACCTTCTGAAGGTCCAGATATACAATGTCGACCTGGTCGCCCTTGTCTATCTGCCTGTTTACTCCCTCGAAGAAGTGCAGCAAGTTCGTCAAGCAAAATCTTCCTTTGCTGAAGCCGTGCAGGCTGGTCCTCATCAGATTGTGTCCGTCTAGATGATCAATGATGTGGTCCTTTATCAGCACCTCTACCATCTTTCCCGGTACTGAGGTCAGACTCACCGGTCTATTGTTTCCCAGATCTCCCCTCGAACCTTTCTTGAAGATCGGCGTAACATTGTATTGTCCAAATGCTCCACTGTGAATGTTTGCTTGTAGGCCATTCTGAGCTTCTGGGAGGATGGGATAATAATCTAAATAAATAAATAAAATAAATTCGCCACTTTCCAGTCTTCTGGAATCCTTCTCGATTTGTTCGACAGATTGGCTATTAGTTGGAGCGGTTCAGCTATAGCCCCTTTCAGTTCCTTGATTACCCTCGGATGGATGCCATCCGGTCCTGGGGATTTATCAATTTTAAGCCTATCAATCTTCCTGCATTCCTCTACTAGACTGACTGTCAACCCTGTCAGTTTCCCGTCTTCATTTCCTGCGTATAGCCTGTCGGCTTCCAGTATGTTGCGTATATCCTCTTCGGTAAATACACAACGCTAGATTTATTAAAGAAAGTTATTGCATTCCACATACTAATAAGCATTTTATGCAATGAGACCTACTGTATTTACTAATAATGTGCATTACCTGCATTGGTGTGTACTAACACAGTAACACACTTTGGTAATTCTAGTCCCTGGATTATATGTGAAACATTTATAGACCACATTAATAAACATATTTAATATAGCACATAAAAAATAATGAATACGCACAGAAAAAAATTTATTTAGAATGCAAACAGCAGACCAAATTATAAAATAGAATTACATCCATAGCGAAGGAAAGGAGGGCAAATAAAGAAGAATTATCTTACTTGAACCCAATCTGTACTGTCTGGTGTAGTCTTGAGTACTCTGCTAAGTGAAATATGCAATCTGTATTACTGGTTCCTGCACAAACAGTATCTCCAAAATAGGGGCTGGCTGTACATCCATCATAATAATTACTATGTCATAATTTTTTGCCTTTCTTTGTTCTGGTGCGGAAAGATAGAAGAGGCATTTAAGACACCCAGGAAGTCTATGTATGGTTTATTATTTCAAAAAATAACTCATGAATTTCTGCCCTGTTTGTTCTGTGCATTTGGCTTAAGATAATGAAATATATCTTGTATGTAGGTTTAATATTATGTGGTACTGAAGATCTAAATTTGATCTTAATGTTCTTCAGCTGTATACGAAGAGAGGATGCATTTCTCGCTACAGCATATGGAAAGCGATCAGTTATAATTGTCACATTAAGAGGCCTAAGCAATAAGACACAAATCTGATCTTATAAGAAAAATTTCAACAGGCATTTTAAAAAGTGACTTAATGAGTTATGCAAAAATATGGGGCATCCTGTTTTAGAAAGGATGTGGAGAGAGGAAGTCATATGTCCTGACTGTGTTGTAGAGGATGCCCTTAACATTGTATAGGAGACTCTGCCAAATGTAAAGCTCCTTGCAAAACTGCACATGTATGTCTTTCCTTGTACAGCAGGAGCAGCAGTTTGAAAGCTGCATCCGGGGGAAAACCATGCATTAATCCCCCCAAAAGTGTGTACGAGCCTCTTTTTTAAAATCACTGCTCCTGTTCCAAATATACGCAGCAGCATTACTGTTCCCCCTTCACCCTCCAATCCCCTTTGACAGCAATAGAAACATAGAATATGACGGCAGAAAAGGGCCGATGGCCCAACAAGTCTGCCCACTCGAGAACCCTCCCTCCAACTAGTCTGCCTGCTCAAGGACCCTTCTTCCCTGGAGTATCTATCAATTGAGCATAACTCCGTAGTACTCCCACCTGTTTGTCCCATCGACTCTTGAAGTCGAGCACGTTACTGGCCTCGACCACCTGGTGGGGAAGATCATTCCATCGATCAATCACCCGTTCAGTGAAGAAGTATTTCCTGGTGTCACCATGAAATCTTCCTCCCTTAAGTTTTAGTGGATGCCCTCTTGTCGCCGTGGGACCCTTTAGAAAAAAGATTTCCTCCTCCACTTTGAAGAGATACCCGGATTCCCTCTTAAAGTATCTGAATCCTTGATGAGCAATCCCCTCACCCACAACGCTATCCACAGCCTTGCTGGGTTCCTGATGTATAGTTTTCCGTTATGGTCCTGGGTTCAAAAATGGTTACTAACACTTCTAAAACTAATCACCCCAGCAGTATACAATGTTATCATGAAAATTAATATGAAATACCACTACTACCAAACAATACACATCAGTATTGTTAGCCCAACAGAGTTGAAAGGCTATGGCCTCGGAATCGGAGCCTACGCACAGCAGTGAATCACAAACTGAGATAATCCGCGTAGTTGTACAGCTCCTGCTCCAATCATTGGCCGGTATTTACTTTTTTTGAACTTTTTCTAAAGCATTTCAATAATTTAAACTAAGCTAATTTAAACCCTTCACACCAAACTTTTCTAATACTTCAGAAACTTTTAGGGAATACTGTGCATATGTTTGCCAGGATTTGAAAAAGTGTAGACCACAAAACTTATCTTGTTGCTGTTAGTCTTCACTATTGTAGTCATGTCTTTAGGACATATTTTGTCACTAGTGTCTGTTTGCCGACGCGGCCAGGGTTTCGCGGGAATTTCAAACATCCGCTGCGTGACCGAGTGAATTGATTGAGCCTGTGATTGTGAATGTCTTGGTGGCCCTGACGCAGCGGATGTTTGAAATTCCCTGCAATGGTAGCAGGTGAAGAAAAAAGCCTCAAAATAAAGCGACAGTCATTAACACAGGTGATATAGTGCTGTCATGAAATCAGTCATTAATGTAACTTTCAGCACTATTTACTAGGAAATTTAGAATGAAGCTCACATTAATATTATAATCAACTGAGAGAGTTTTTCCTCACAGCATTACTCCTTCATTCACACATGTAGTTAATCATTCACTGTTCCTCAGCGGGCCACCATGCGCTCAAACAATCTCATTGAGCATGGCTTTACGCCCCCCCTCCTCATCGGAACCAGCGTGTTTTACTCTTATTTTAAATTTATTTAGAGTTTATAGTTAAAGTTTCAATACTTAAAGTACTTAGCTTTGTGCTAGATGTTAAACCGGGGAGTTCTAGTATATACCACCGACATGTTTCGCCCGTATAAATTGCTGGGCTTTATCAAGGTTCATGCTCCCTCATTTTACTTTCACCACCACAGCGTCCAAAACGGAACGTTCCGTTTTGGACGCTGTGGTGGTGAAAGTAAAATGAGGGAGCATGAACCTTGATAAAGCCCAGCAATTTATACGGGCGAAACATGTCGGTGGTATATACTAGAACTCCCCGGTTTAACATCTAGCACAAAGCTAAGTACTTTAAGTATTGAAACTTTAACTATAAACTCTAAATAAATTTAAAATAAGAGTAAAACACGCTGGTTCCGATGAGGAGGGGGGGCGTAAAGCCATGCTCAATGAGATTGTTTGAGCGCATGGTGGCCCGCTGAGGAACAGTGAATGATTAACTACATGTGTGAATGAAGGAGTAATGCTGTGAGGAAAAACTCTCTCAGTTGATTATAATATGAAATCAGTCATTGGCATAAAACAAACTTGTAGGACCAAACCTTGCAGCAGAGTTGAAACACTCACAACTGGGTGAAAGGCGCACTAGAGGTCACTTATCTAGTACGGTCCTGTAAATCTGGGCTTTTTCTGACAGCTATATAGCTTCTAAACGCTGCCCAAGGATCAGATGAAAACTCAACAAGAAATCTTGTTTCAGTGGTCAAGCCGGCTGCTTCAGGGGAAATCTACCAACCCTGTGCACTCAGTTAACCCAAATCTCTTTACAGCAAGCAGTTTTACTAAATGTGCATTTAGCAACTTGGAAAATTTAGAGTTGACTCTTACCAGTCTAACATTTATTCATGTGATCAATTCTTGGGTCAGATGTACTCGGTATTTTTTCCAATGTGCAACAGGGAACTGATTTTCAAATCTCCAGGTTTCATGAAAATGTTGCTTACTGTAATAGATTCTGATTTAGGAAATAATGTCCCACAAGCAATATTATAAAAGTAATCATCGTCCATTAAAGTGGCACGTTTTTTCTTCCTTTGTGGAGGAATGCTAATAGAATTTCATTAGTCTTTTTATCACAGTATTGGATTAATTTTTATGAGCAATATGATGTCTAGTTGCAGCATTTTGCTCCCAGCAGGCAGATACTTATATGATTTGCAAATGGTGCTTTGGATTCCATTATGAATTACTGCACCTGGCACTATTCTTTACATACAGGTTGATCCATCTTGGCAACTTTTATAGCTTTGTACTTCACTGCATTCAATCAGAATGAACATTTCCTTTGTTAAACTTTCCTCTTATGATCTAGGACAGGAAGAGACACAGGCATTTGAATTGTGGTGCTAGAGAGGACAGTTACGAACCCTATAGACAGCCAAAAAATCGGACAGATGGGTCCTTCTTCTCACTAGAAACTCACATGACTACACTGAAGCTATCATATGTTGGCCATATTATGCAACAGCCAAAGTTCTTAGTAAAGGCAATTAAAATATGTTAGGAAAGGTTGAAGGGAAAAATAAGGCTCAGAAGACCAGCAATAAGATGGATGGACACAATCACAAGAATGAATGCTTCATTAAAAAGCCTCTGCACACACATAGAAGACAGGATCATGCCGTTATACAGATCCATGGTGAGGCCTCACTTGGAGTACTGTGTCCAATTCTGGAGACCACACTACCGTAAGGACATGCTGAGGATCGAGTCGGTTCAGCGAATGGCTACCAGGATGGTCTTGGGACTCAAGGATCTAACATACAAGGAAAGACTAAAAGAATTGCGGATGTACTCACTTGAGGAACGAAGAGAGAGGGGAGACATGATTGAAACGTTTAAGTACATCACGGGTCGCATCGAGTCGGAAGATAATATCTTCTGTCTCGTGGGACCCTCGACCACCAGAGGGCACCCGCTGAAAATCAGGGGAGGGAAGTTTCATAGCGACTCCAGAAAGTACTTCTTCACTGAAAGAGTGGTAGATCATTGGAACAGACTCCCACTGCAGGTGATTGAGGCAAGCAACGTGACGGATTTTAAGAGAAAATGGGATGCTCACGTGGGATCTTTAAGAGAGTAAATTCAGGGGGGCGGATACTTGGAATGGGCAGACTCGATGGGCTATGGCCCTTTTCTGCCACCATTTTCTATGTTTCTAGGATGTTCTGGAAAAAAGTCAATCTATATGGTCACCAGGAGTCAGCTTCAACGTGACAGCAATTAATTAATTAATTAATTAATTAAAAGTAGACCAACTCAGCTTCTTTATATGTGAGTTACATTGCTTTAAATGGTAAATGAAAGCTGGACTTATTCAAATCACATCCTTCATTTAAATCTCTGTCTCCGCGTGACACACTTCTCATTTTCACCTCATTAAGGTTAACATGGGTGACACCTTTCCTGTTTCACCAAAACATATCATATGGTAAAAACATAAACAGGTTTCATCAATTGTCAATGGAGAACTAGTTACAGGGAATTGCACTTACAGTTTAGACTTCAATTTGATCTTCAGAAGGTATTGCAGTTAGCCATATTCTGCCTTTTAGCATTCGATCAAAACAGCCTATTATGGAGACATCAAAAGCAATAGAAGAGGTCAGTTCCAAAGCCTGTAAGGTATATTTTGTTCAACAATGAGTTCATACTGGAAAAAGACTGCAGTTATAAATAGTCATAGAATGCGTAGAATTAGCACTAAAAGACATATACTCAAATATAAACCGATCCAAATATAAACCAAGGTATCCTTTTTTCCCTCCAAAAAGGGGGAAAAAGGTTGACTTGAAAATAAACCAAGGTTAGAAATATGGGTTATCATGATGAGCCAATCTATAAAGACGGTTCACCCTCCTTCCCCATCAACTGTCTTGCAAGTCACTAAACAAAATTCACATATCTGTGATGCATATATCCCAAAGCTAACATACTCACAACAAGGAAAACACAACTACAAGCAACCACAAATTTACATAAAAGTAGACAAAAATCAAACTTAAACCTCATATGCAGTTCAACACCAGAGAAAGAGAATCACTACTCTACACTTTGGAATATAAAAAGAAAGCAGTGCAAATTTACAGTAAAACTGCATTTTCTGTTCATGAAATTAAAAATAAAATTATTTTTTTCTACCTTTGTTGTCTGGCCATTTTTTATTCATGTTTATCCCAGTTTCTGTCTTTTCTTAATTTTCTTTCCAGGGTCTGCAATCTATCTGCCTCTTCTCTCATTCTTGGCTTCACTTCCTCTCCTACATCCATCTCTGACTTTAACCTTTTCCTTTCAATTTTCCTCCATTTATTTTTCTGCATCTCCATCTTCTTCTATTTTTCCAGGGATTTTTTTTTTTTTTTTGCTAACTTATCCCTCTCTTCCCCCTTCCAGCATCTTCTCTTTCTCCCTTTATTTTCACTCTTCTAACCAGTATCTACTGTCTTGCCCTCTCCATCCAGCATTTCCTCTCCCCTGTTTCCTCCAACACCGCATCTCTCTATCTCTCCCTCCACCTACATCCAAGATCTCTTCCCATCACCTTTTACCCTTTACTTCTTCCAACAGAGTTGCGGGTCGGGGGCAAATCCAACATGTGAGGCAGGCAGCTGATTCTTCCAAGTGGCTGCCGTGGCAGTAATCCATGCTGTTTGTCGCCCTCCAGGAGGAGGGGGAGAGTGAGGAATCAGCGGTGCATCTGGATTGTGAGCAGCCCTGCCTTTGGTCCTGTCCTGGTCCCACTAAACCAGTTGTCAATAACGAAGCTAGACGCCGTGAGGGCCTTCCCTCTTGCTAAATCGCTATAGGCTTTGCCGGTCTCAATCCCGCCCTTCAATATCAGGAAGTAAATTCAGAGGGGGTGGGTCCAAGTCTGGCAGAGCCTATAGCAAGAGGGAAGGCATCTGGTTTTGTTATTGCCAGCCAGTTTAGCAGGACTGGGACAGGACCAAAGGCAGGGCTGCTCAAAATCTGGATGCACCGCTGACTCCTGACTCCTCCCGGCAGCCAGCAAACAGCATGGAGGACTGCTGCGGCGGCCGCTGGGAGGAATCAGCTGCTTGTCCCTGACCCGCGACTCCATTCCTCACAGCTCAGTAGGCTTAAATTTGTATATTTTTGAAAACTATAGTTGTAATCTCAAATATAAACCGAGCCCCTCATTTTTGGGCCATTTGTTTGGCCCAAAAATCTCAGTTTATATTTGAGTATATACAGTATTCATTAGGTTTATGATATTTAATGAAAAATATTGGGGTCACTTTACTAAGGTGAGCTAGCCGTTTTAGCGCATACTAAACGCTAAAGGGTCCATTATAGTCTAAGAATGCGTTAGCGTTTAGCACGCACTAAAATGGCTATTATGCCCTAGTAAAAGGACCCCATTTAATATTTTGGATAGAATTCTTGAAAATAAATTCCATTTATCCATAAAACAGCTTTTCATACTTAACAGGATTTGGAACTCATCTCTTCAATTTCTAGTTTCGCATAAGACCACACCATTGTTCAACCATTCTGCTACCATAAATATTTTAGAGCATTCTTCTACCGTTGATGATGTATATTTAAGACTAAATAATGTTCTCTGTTAGGCCAGGCCTTATTTTTTTTTTTTTGACCACTTCAGTTTTATATTTATTTTTAGACAATGAATCTCTCATATCATTAAACCAGAGATTAACAGTAGAAACAGAATCATGTAGTAATATAGCCCCTGGTCTTTGAGGGTCACCAACAGCTCAGGCTTTTGGGAAATCCCTAAGGAATATGCGCGAGAGAGATCTGTATGCAAATCTCCCTTGTATATACTCTTTAGGGGTATCCTGAAAACCTGACTTGGCAGCCCTTGAGGACTTGGAATAAAGACTGAAGCAGAATTGTTCAGTACGGAGCCGAGTTCTTGTTACTAGACCGAATGGAGAAAGCTGATTCCCAATTGCACGTCTTACTATTAGAGAAAAGTGAGCCATGAAGCCAGATAGCCTGTGTCAGGCTGATAGCAGCAAGGCATTAAGTATCTTAAGGCAGTCATCTCTTATGATAGAACAGCGTGCAAGAAAATACATTATTTATTCATCTTATTCTATTAAATCTTCCAAAGAATTGCCGTAGCAACAGCCATCCAAGCCCGAATAGGCTGTAAGTGAGCATTGTTGACTATCTGAGACTCTGGATAGCAGAGCCATAGGTCAGATCATAATTATTTTAAATTCCACAGGAAAAAGATTGATTTCTATCTGATGGCAAGAAGCTTTGCATGTTGGTGTTATTCAGTAAATGGGATTAATATCATTTTAGGGACAATATTTAAACTACTGAATAGATGCCAACTATACAGGTGCTTTTTACTAATATTCACCTGGAAACCATAATACCCAACTGAATATTGTATCTTCCCACTTCTCCCTCCCACCCTGGAAGCAAAGCAAGACACCTTTCCTCTCCCCCACCTCCAGTCCCTGGAACAGCAAGCCTCCCTCCATGGATGTGGGCGTACCTGTTAGTCAAGCGAGGAAATAGGCAGCAGTGGTGCCCACTCACTTCTGCCTGTTGCAGCTGCCTCCCTAAAAATGGCTACCGTGACTCTAGCTAGGCTAGAGTCACAGTAGCCTAGCTAGAGTTGCCCCCCCTCTGTTATTGATAAATGTGCGTATAGATAAGTACTCTCCCAGCAATGTGGCAGTAATCCCCTCCAAAAATTAAACAAAATAGTTTCCACTGGATCATTAGCGAAGAAGGGGTGGAAGTTGTCCGGGGTGGCGGTGCCCCTCACCCTCTTCTCCACCCACCTGTTTTTTCCCTGCCAAGCTCATACCCCTTCCCATCCCCTGTACCTCTTTAATTTCCCTGGAGCAAGAAGCATCTCCAACTTGCTGCCCGCACTGGCTTTGATTCTCCCTCTGATGTCACTTCCTGGTCACTTAACTTGCTTATTTATAATACTTATACTCAGTCTGCAAAGTGAATATCCAAGCAATATATGGACACTGGTTTGAACATTCAGGAGGTTTTTTTTGCCGATGAATGAAAGTTAGTCCCTAAGTAGTGCATGAGACAAACAAAATGAGCTATGTGCACGAGGATCTCTGAAGCTTTTTCCTCCTGTTTAATTAAGATGTGTTTATTCTCACCACTGATTAGTATTTAGATTGTCTCTATTTGTGAGTAGGGAGTTTTTCTCTATTTTTGATTAGTGTAGGCCATTTCGGAAAATGGGAAAATCAGCCATTTTCTGGGTGCAGCAAAAGTGGCTTTTAACATGCAGGAAAGGCCCACATAAGGGCCGTGCTAAGGTCACATTTGCTGCGGCATTAGTAAAAGAGCCCCATAGTTAAGCTCTGGAACTCATTGTGGGAAAAATTTGTAAAAAGTTGTTAATATAGATGGGTTTAAAAAAAGCTCAGAAACCATTATTAAGGTAGACCTGGGAAAGCTACCGCTTATCCTTGTTATTAAGTAGCATGGAATGTTGTCACTTTTTGGGCCTCTACCAAGTACTTGTGTCCTGGAACTGGGCTAGATGGACCCTTGGAATGACCCAGTAGGGCATCTCTAATATTCCTATGGACCTATAGAAATGTCTTAAAACAGAATGTTTAAATTCCTCTCACCCACTTAACTAAGTGGTAATGAATCTTACAGATAAGTTAATAAGCTAAGAATAAAAAGCATAGGTATTTTTGTGCAGCTTACAACGTATTATTAAAGCAATATTTTTTCATATTATTGCCAAGGTCTCGTGCTGTTTTGAATTTGCAATTCTGGAGTCCATTTTTAAGGCACTTGATTATACTTTGAAAAGAAATAGTCTTGCAAAGTCATTTTCTGCGACGTACTTGAAGAAAGGATTGTCTATGGCTCAGTAAATACAACAGTCTGAAAAGTTATGAGCTATCATACTAAGCTGAATTGACTTACTAATATAACCTGCAATGAATGCTTTTTAGATAGCTTCTCATAAATAGAAGGCTGCGGAGCCTAGGTCTTTATGGATGTCTTGTGCTTATCAATATATATGAGAAATGATGTTGTCAGATTTCCAGAGGATACTATGTGAAGCCATACCACTGTCAATTTAATTTTCTGTGATTAAATATTTGGTGCTGGTAAAGTTATTTAGCATTTAATATAGCAGTTTTTCTATGTGCTGTAGCTGATAACTGTAATTTTACATCATGCTGAATGCAAAAATTGATGGAAGATATACATATTTCATAGGCTTCGCTTTTCAATTTACTTTTAAATTTACTCCTTAATAGAATATAGCTTAAAAAGAGGAGTTTTAACATTTAGATATTCAAACTATTGCCCTAATATCAACTGCAGCTAAGATTAAATCTGTTCCAAAACGGAGGCCACTTCAGTGCTGCTGATAGTGGAAAGTCTCCCAGTTCTCTCATTGAGAAATACATTTCAATTTGATTGGGATATTACCAGAGTTCAGATATAAATCCAAGCAATTGTAACAAGATGCCATCTGCTTTACATAGGATTAGAGATTTTCTTGTTCTTAGAATTCAGAATGACTTGATAGAAAATACAGAGGTCCCATTTTTAAAATATGGCTGAATGATAGCCTTTGATGGTTATAAGGATCAAGACTGGAAATAAATAGCAGATCTTAGAGAATTCTAGGAAGAAGTGCATTTGTAACCTTATTTACTACTAACATAAGAACTTAAGAAGTGCATGTAAGTGACACAAAGCCCTCCCTCCGATGTCAGCACTGACATCGGGGAAGACTTCCGGTTGGCTATGTGTGCTGCTGCAGGGCAGGTAGGAAAAGAAGATGAGCCTCACCCAACCCCGCGGGATCCCCAAGACCACGAGGGGCGTCCCCATGGGATCCCTGTGATCCGAGGGGGCGTCCCCATGGGATCCCCGCTGTTCCCGTGCAGCTCTCTAGTCTAGAGAAAGATTCAAATGCTGTCTAATGTGGAGGATAGACTTCTCTTTTGTTTGATTAGACTTTTCTAAGCAACTGACTGGTTTATTCATTCGATTTTGGATTTAGCTCACAGCTTTTTCAGTAATTGGTGAAGGCAAGTTAAATCCAGATATACTAGGGGCTCCTTTTACTAAAGCACCTTAGTAAAAGGAGCCCTAGGTATTTCTCTGTTAGCTAACTTAATAATCTCATCGAGGTTTTAGATTAACAACTTCATAAGTATTTGTAGCTTGGGAATATCCATTAGACCAGGGCTGCCCAAGTCCGGTGCTCGAGATCTACTGGCAGGCCAGGTTTTCAGGATATCCACAATGAATATGCATGAGAGAAATTTGCCTACACTGCGTCCTTTGTATGCAAATCTCTCTCTCATGCATATTCATTGTGGATATCCTTGAAACCTGGCCTGCCAGTAGATCTCGAGGACCGGACTTGGACAGCCCTGCATTAGACTTTCTAGAAAATAAGGTTATTATCAACATTTTTATTGTATGTGTTTTCCTCCAAAGAGCTCCGTACTAAGCACTTTGTTATATTACATTCAGTTTTTTTCCTTTCTACTTAACTGATATTTACAGTATATCCTTGTTTATTAGAGTTTTATAGGACAAGCAATGTCTCCTAACAATTTGATTGATGGGAATATGTCAACATCAATTATAATAATGCATTTTCATAGCAGTATAAAATCTAGTAGAAAATTGAAATTTAATAAAACCAAGGATGATAGTTAATGCACTGGAAGTTATTAGCTCGAATTCAGAAAAGAATTGAACACAGGCCTACATTAAAGAATAATTAATTACTGTAGTTCTCTGGCACGAAAGATATAAACTTGCAAAATACTAAAATAGTTGGATGAATTAACCAAAAATGATTTGTAATTCAAGAGGGTACTGCAATTGATTGGGCTTAGGTCGAAAATGGTACCTATTTTATGCCTCTGTGTAAACAATGCAGATTCCATAATCTTGGAAGCACCATTTTGCAACCAGCTTTCAAAATTACACACACAAGTTACTGTTTAAGTGGGCACTAATTGGCTTCACCTACCAATAATGACCCTTAAGGACCGTTTTGTAGTCTTGCATGTATCTGCACTCAGATGTTAGTCTAGAAACAGGGCCATATTCTATACATAAGGCACGATTCTTTAAAACACCTCCAAAGTTATGCACAGTTCATAGAATCAAGTTTATTACAAAATTTTTTTAAACCGCTTAATCAGGTTTCTAAGCGGTGTACAATATAAAATTTGCATAAAAACATATTAAAAATCGGGATACTAGATAAAATCTAAGTGTCTTAATAAAACACTTAATAAGACATACAGACCAACTTCAGATAATAGGAGAAAAGGGGAAGAACTACAATCGTAAAAGAAAAGTGAAACAAAAAAGGAAAACACAATAGGTTAGGATAAAAAGTAATAATTTTAAGTTTTAAGTTTTTTTGTCCAAAGATATCCTGGAACAAGAATGTTTCAATTTGGCTTTGAACTGTTTTATTTCGGATTCACTGCGCAAATGGTTAGGCAGCGAATTCCAGAGAGTGGGGGTAGTGACAGCAAAATTATTGGAACGCAACGTATTGATTAATTTTAAAGAAGGTATGGCAAGAAGATTTTGAGACATTGAACGAAGCAATTTTAAAGTATTATAAGGAATTAAAAGTCTGTTAATGAACTGTGGTTGATTATTTAATCTTATTGTAAAGGTTAAAAGTAAGATTTTGTAACTAATTCTATGTTCGACTGGTAACCAATGTGCACTGATTAGAAGAGGTGAAACGTGATCGTATTTCTTTGCGCCACAAATGATCTTTATCGCTGTGTTTTGTACAATCTGAAGCCGTCTAATTTCCTTTTTTGTAATGCCTTTATACAGGGCATTACAGTAGTCTATGCAACAAATTACTAGAGAGTGGATCAATGTATTCAAAGAGGCTGGTTTGCAAGGGAACATGTGACTAACATGCAGGTGAACCCATTTAGGCCAATGAAAACCAGGCCTAAATACTTGTTCCTAAGTTGTGCGCAGACCTATAATGGTGTGCCTAACTTTTAGGAATGTCCATGTTCTATCTATGCTCTTCTCCTGACCACACCTGCCTTTGAAAATCAGGCTGTAGAATGTGCTTAGAAAGCTGTGCACATAACTTCTAATTACTGCCAATTAGCGTAATATATTAGGTGTTACTTGCCAATGAGTGCTGATTAGCTTGTTAAATAATTAGCTTGTTAAATAATTGTGTGTGCAAATCTGCACTGCAAATGGATTTGTGCACACAATTTTTATCACATTATACAGAATTTGGCCTTTAGTGGCATATTCTATAAACGGCGTCCCGATTGTAGGCGGCGGTAGGCATCCTACTGCTGCCTAACCAACCAAAAAAAAAATGCCCTCAGGCAGATCGCCTACACTGTAGGTGCTTTCTTAAGCCTAGGGAGGCATGTAGGGCCACCAACTCACCCAAAGCTAGGCGTGGGCGTGGTTTCACCCAGAAGTGGCCTTAGGCGGCCCTATGTGCTTCCCTAGGTCTGCGATAGGCGTCTGAAATGTAGACCAGCAAATTTCAAATAGACGCGGCTGCTGAACTGATCGTGGCAAGGGAATCTCCCTGCCGCGATCAGTTTAACGGCCGCAACAGGGAACTTGTCCCCCCCGCAAACTCGGCTGGCAGGAGGGATGCCCACTCCTTCCTGCTGGATCCCTCGAAGCCCCCCCATCCCCAAATGTTCGTGGCAGGAGGAGTGCCCAATTCCTCCTGCCACCACCACCCCAAGATATCCCCCGGCAGGAGGAATGGCCAGTTCCTCCTGTTGCCATCCCCGACGATCACTAGCAGGAGGGATGCCCAGTCCCTCCTGCCAGAAAACTCCCAACCCTCCCGAAGATCACCAGCAGGAGGAATGTCCCTTCCCTCCTGCCGGAATCCCCCTATACAGAATTTTCTCCTTAGTGCCTAAGTTCTAAAGCACATAACTTCAAAGAAGGTGTTAACATGGGAGGGATATGGGAGTGATATGGCAGATCAGGGGGTAGGCAAGGCACTTACATGCTTTTTATAGAATACTGTCCATTGTACACACAACAGACAGTATTATCTTCGAGGATTTACATCAGCCTTTGACATTGTGTCAATATTCAATCCTAAAGTTAGGCACTCAAATACTTACTTACACTAGTGTTGTATAACGGCTTCAGTGTCCAGAGTTATACTGTAGTATACGTGTTTAACACGCAATATTTTAGGACCTAACTTTTGGTGCCCTTTCTTAGTTAATTATAGTTGGTTTATTTGATATACCACTATTCTTAACAATTGTTGTCAAATCAAGGTGGTTAACAAAGTTGAATCGAGAGGCCCAGCAAAGGAAGTTAGCAGCTGACATCGCCGCTCCATCTGTCTCCGATGTGCTCTTCTCTGATGCCCTGACATTGTCTTGCTGCTGCCCCATCACTATGCCACCCCCCGCCATACTTCACATCTTTGCTGGCAGCGAGCAGGCTGGAATACCCTCTGCTAGCGCTGTCTGAGCCATCCTTCTGATATCACTTCCTGGCCCCGCAAACAGAAATCACATCAGAGTGAGGGACAAAGCTGACACGAGCAGCTGTAGGACAGCCTGCTTGCTGGCAGTGAAGATTTGAAGAGGTGTGGGGAGCTCTTCAGAGACCCATCCCATTGCCGGGTGGGGGGAGAGCAGAGGCACCATTACCAAGTCTGCGTCTGGGGTAGTCCTTCTCCCCAACCTCTAAGAGCATGCCATACTGGGACAGACCGAAGGTCTATCAAGCCCAGTATCCTGTTTCCAACAGTAGCCAATCCAGGTCCCAAGTAGCAACATTCCAGAACTCCTATTGTGATGTCATAATGCCTCATTTCACCAGAGCCTAAGAGCCAGACTGATCAGTGATGTCACAATGCTTGATTGTGCTATACTTAGCTCACATAAGAACACAAGAGTTGCTATACTGGGACAGAACTAAGGTCCATCAAACTCAGTATCTTGTTTCCAACAGTAGCCAACCCAGGTCCCAAGTACCTAGCTACCTCACTGCTTGAATCTACCCCATAGTGCATCTCTGCCCCCAGCTCCACTACTGGAAATATCTGCACACAATCCATATAAAAGTACCTGCTGTTATGTTGCATGCCAACTTTTTATAGATACAAGTTTATAACTTTTTGCATGTAAAACATGCATTATATGTGGAAAACGCCTTATAAAATTTACCTCCAGTGCTTCTACTTAACTTCTGAAATGATTTCGCTTGAGGACTTGTCTACCAATGGGCTAATTATGTTCATAGCAAAACAGTAACGAAATTCACTTCTAAGCCAGGTTATGGCTTAATTCACAGTACATTAAACTATCTCTGCCTGCATTTTCTCATATTATATTTGCAGTAGAAAGGGTGCTTTCTGTAAGCAAGAGTCACTATTCATAAGATGATACTGTCATTAGATATGAATTTGCTTTGGCTGCACTTAAATTGGAAATATGTTTTGGCATTGATATTCTCAGGGGGCACATAAATGTAATTAACCCAACTGGCCACTGGAATTATGATTCATCTACATGAATACAGCTGAAACAGCAGTTTTGACAGTAAAATTTCATTTTGAAGATTGCAATTCAAGTGTAAAATTTTCCTATTGCCTTAGGCAGCAAATAAAAAACAGGTTTTGACCCTTCTGACAGAATTCTAGCTTAGAGCTGAAAGTTAGGCAGTTAACAGGAAAAAATGCAGCGAGCAGAGCAAAAACAACTGATCTTTTTACTAGCCAATGTTGCTTTTCGTAGAGGACAAGATTTCACCAATCGCTCTTTGTAATTCCATCCTGTTAGGTACACATACTTCATGTATTCGATTTCTCTATTGACATGTTTAGAATATTGATTTTATTAGGTCACATTTGCTCTGCCTTTATTACCATAACAAAGAGGAGGCCCTTTGTGGTGTACTCCTATCAACTATACCTGGATAATACTGTTCTGGTAGTGAAACAGTTGTTTGTTTCATTTAGGGATAGAGATAGACCTTACCACTGGCCACCCATTATGGTGATTTTGTACATATTTCCACCTATATTTTGTAGACAAAAATCTTGCCCATAGGAATAATCACTCAGAAAAGGCATACGAGAGACATTGATTGCAACTTGTCGTCATAAAGTGCCTGATGATTCCATTATGACTTTTTGATGAGAAAATAAAACTTAGGTGTCCTTTCACTAAGATGCATCAAACTGTTATCATGCAAATTAGCAGGCGTCAACCACTACTGCACAAGTACATCATTAGCAGTGTTTTGCCAGTTAGCATATGCAAATTTGTATGATAACCACAGGTTGATATAGGGCAGGGGTAGGCAATTTTGGTTTTCAGGATCTCCACAATGAATTTGTATGAGATGGATTTGCATGTACTGCCTCCTTGAGATGCAAATCTATCTCATGCATATTTATTGTGGATATCCTGAAAACCTGACCTGGCTCCGGCTCTCAAGGACCGGAATTGCCTATCCCTGGTATAGGGGGAAGGAATTAGGGTGAGAATGGGTGGAGGCTGCATACTACGGTTAGCATGAAGTATTTATCGCTCACTGTCACTTCTGCTGTTAGCGTGGATTTAATTAGCACCTCCTCAATAGCTCTCCTATTTCTCATATCAATTCTTCCTCAGCCTCCTATTCCCTTCTATCATTCAGCTGTTTCACATTTCTACTCTTAACTCGCTCACTTATCTTCATGTTTCCACCATCCAAAGCATCTTTTTTCCCTCTCCCTCCTTCCGCCCTTGGTACAACTAGTATATTAGACCACAGATTTCTTGAACTACAAAGAACGACTTAGAAAATTGGGACTGTTCTCTCTTGAGAAGAGGAAACTGCGAGGGGATCTGATTGAGACTTTTTAAAATAATAAAAGGAATCGACAAGATAGAGCAGAATAAAAAGTTATTTACAATGTCAAATGTGACTAGGACAAGAGGTCATGGACTGAAGCTGAGGGGGGACAAGCCCAGGACAAATGCCAGGAAGTTCTACTTCACACAGTGCGTGGTGGACACCTGGAACGCTCTCCTGGTGGAGATTGCTGCGGAACCCACCGTTCTAGGATTTTCTACTTATCATTTATTGCAGTATAATTTGCTTGCCCCAACAATTGTATGCCCGACGGGACCCGTTTCGCCTAAACAGGCTTTCTCAAGGGTTCCAGCAGGGAGCACTTTTTTTGACATCCTCTCACTTGCGGGGCAGGAGCAGCTTTGTCTACCACAGACTGAAAAATTTTTGTTGATATGGTGATTTAACCCTGATGAGTGAGGGCATTTTGTATTGCAAGGTATAAACAGATCCCATTACACTGTTATGAGCTATCAGATAAAAGAATTAGCCTGCACAATATTTTATAGAGTCTTGCAAAACTATATAGCATGTTAGTTCTGAAATATTACATAGCTGCTGGATAAACAGCACATCAGTGCAGAAATGCTAAATGTGCCCCCAAATCTCAAATTATTACCTTATGAATCAAAAGCTCATCCAAGTAATTAACCATGTTAATTGCTCTTTAGAATCACAGGTGTTCCTTTATACCTATGGCCAGAACTGTTACTGGCAGACAACCAGAACAAAATTCATGTTGAACTTACTGATGGCAGCCAATGTACATAGGCAATGGATAATGGACATCCTCCAAAAAAAGAAAACCTCAGATAGTTCTGCAAAATCTGTGAAAAGGAATCTATGGTAAGGCTCGCTTTGTTACAGAAAACGAGTACAATACAATTTATATTGGTATACCGCAAATACCTCCAAAGACGTTCAAAGCGGTTATGAAAGACAATAATCAATACAATAAAACCATTTTAAAAAATCACAACTTTTTCAAAACATATTCCTTAAACAAATGAGTTTTCAAGGCTGTACTAAAGCTCTTATCACTCATTGAACAAATCTGATTTGGCAAAGTTCGCCAGAGATTGGCAGCTTGATAGGCTAGAGTAGAAGTGAACATTTTAACCCTCTTACCTCTGGGAATCAAAAGAGTGAGTATTGTCTCAGACTATATATTATCCCAGGACAAGCAAGCAGCATATTCTCACATATGGGTGACGTCACCGACGGAGTCCCGGTATGGACAATTGAAAAGTGAATCGCAACTTTAAGTTTTAGAAAGTTTGCGATCAGCCTGCACCGTGCTTGCACGAGTACCTTCCCAACGTAGTCACGCAGTCCCTCAGTTTCTTAGTTTCCGCGGAACTAAGAAGACGTGTTTCAATGACCGTTGAAAACTTTTTTGTCTTCCCACTCTCGCGTCAGTGACTTTTTAGTCATTTTCATGTACTTTTCCTATTGTATTTTTGTTAGTTACTTCGGTAAAAAAAAAAAATCTTTTTTATCCCTCACGGGTTTTTGGCCTGGCGGTGCCTGTTGTACCGCCTTGGCCTCTGATTTCGCTGAGGTGGTCTTCCCATCGATGTCAGTGTCTAGGGCCTGAGCACCGTCCAGAATCCTGTACTCGTTCATCACTTCAAGAAAAGAATTTGAAAAACCGCATTCTTCAACAATAATGTTCGTTCGGTGTAGCTGTGGAGAGGGAGCTGATGTTACTACCGACACTGGCATCGACCAAGGTGAAGCCACACTTATTGACACAGGCAGAAACATCTGCGGTGTCGCAATCTCCTGTGGGTAAGCCGGCTAAGAAGCCTTCCTCTATCCCATCTGGGACTCAGATCAAAGTGGCATTGAGTCAAGTCATGCCGACCTCGAAAAAGTCCCGTAAGCGCCTGGTCCCGATTTCGGTGAGTGCCTCGACATCGGCCTCCTCATCACTGGACCGGCGTGCAGCACCAGTGTTGCCAACTAAAAAGCCTGCGGTACCGGTGTTCTCCCTTAAGCAAAAGATTCACAGTTTGCTTCAGGAGGAATTGGGTGAGCATTTTAAAATGTTGGTGCCGACTCAGATTAAGGCCATGTTGACACCGGCTGTCCAGGTCATTTCAACTCCGACTATTCCAGCCATGTCGACACCGACTTTCTAGGCGGTTCAGTCTGAGCAATGAACGACAGGCCACAGCTCAATCTGATGCTCCACCGGTGCGGAGACTACCAACACGGGAGTTGATTGATCCATCTACACAGCACCAGTTGTCCTCGACTCAAACATCGAGAGAGGTTACTCCGGTGCAGTACCAGAAGCACTCTCATAAGACCAAGCATCTTGAGGTTTCAACACTGAGTCTTCCACACCGTGATCATTCCATACAGGATTCAGATTTATTTGGAGACTCAGAACAGGAACCACTCTCTACTGCAAATGAGGACTTTCTGGGTCAGATTCACCTCAACGATTGCCTCAAAGACCTTCTGCTTTTTCTGAGTGGTCTTCTTTTTCTAAATTTCTCATATTTCTGAAGATCTTTCCATCCCACTAGAAGCGGATTCCAAGCATAGCAAGGAGTTCTTGGAGGCTCTGGATTATGACCAGCCTCCTAAATACCTGCTAAAGGTCCCGCTCCATGATATTCTACGAGAGTCTTTCTATAAGAACCTTTCTATAAGACTCCTCTCTCCATTTCAGTGGCTCCTAAAAAACTGGACTCTTTGTATAGGGAGGTTCCTATTCCAGGTTTTGCTAAACCACAGCTCCTCCATGAATCTTTAGTGGTTGAATACACTCTAAAGAAATCGTTGGGAGCTATTGTGTATGCAACTGTACCTCCTGGCAGAGAAGGTAGAGCAATGGACAAGTTTGGTAAGCGTCTTCACCAGAATGCAATGTTGGACAACAGAGCTGGTAATTATAATTTACATTTTTTGTTTTACCTGAAATATTTGGTCAAACAACTTGCATCTTTTCAAAAGTATATTCCATCTCGTCAGCAATCGAGATTCTAAGAACTCATTGCTTAGACTTTTCAATTGCGGAAATATATGGTTTGCACTACTTATGATACTTTTGAACTTGCATCATAAGCAGCGGCCATGTTGGTGGCCATGAGGCGCCTTGCCTGGCTTTGTGTTTCTGAACTTGATGTAAATCACAAGGACCGCTTGGCCAGTGCTCCCTGTCCAGGAGATGAGCTTTTTGGTCCTCAATGGATACGACTACTCAAACGCTATCCGCTCATGAGACCAGATGGGACACTTTGGTTAAACCAAAGAAGAAACCTCAATTGCCCCGTACCTTCAAGCCAGCTTCTTCGTACCAGTGCAGGTTTTTGGCTAAGCCTACTCCTCCTGTTCCTTCTCAGCCTAGGAAGCAGAAGCAGCAACCACATTAGCAACCTAAACAACAGGCTGCTCAACAAAAGCCCACACAGCCTTTTTGACGTGTTTCTCAGGAGCACAGCCACAGTTCCCATTCTCCAACCGCTACCTTAGCTGATCGAAGGGCGGCTTCAGCATTACGTAAATCGTTGGGAGCTCATCACCACAGATCTCTGGGTTCTAGACATAGTTCGTCATACCCTACCTCCGGATCATCCTCCAAAAGAGTCTATTTAGGACCTGATACAGTCTTTTCCTCTCATTCAGGAGATTCAATCCCTCTTCCTTCTCAATGCCATCGAAGCGGTTCCTTTAAATCAGCAAAGTCTGGGATTATACTCCCGGTATTTTTTAATCCCGATAAAGACGGGAGGTATATGACCCATTCTGGATCTCAGAGATCTCAACAAATTTCTAGTCAAAGAGAAATTCCGGATGCTCTCCCTTGCCCTTCTGGATCAGAACGACTGGCTATGCTCTCTGGATCAGCAATTTTTGGGGAGGCCATGGGCCCTGTGACCTCCCGCGTTCTGATGCATAAGGTTAAGGTTACCATATTTTTCTCTGGGAAACCCCAGACACATGACCCCACCCCATTCCACCTCCAGAGATTGGAGAAACTGGGTCTCTTTTCCCTGGAAAAGAGGAGATTTAGAGGGGATATGATAGAGACTTACAAGATCATGAAGGGAATAGAGAGAGTAGAGAGGGACAGATTCTTCAAACTTTCAAAAAATAAAAGAACAAGAGGGCATTCGGAAAAGTTGAAAGGGAACAGATTCAAAACGAATGCTAGGAAGTTCTTCTTTACCCAACGTGTGGTGGACACCTGGAATGCGCTTCCAGAGGACGTAATAGGACAGAGTACCGTACTAGGGTTCAAGAAAGGATTGGACAATTTCCTGCTGGAAAAGGGGATAGAGGATTACTGGTCCTGGACCTGTTGGGCTGCCATGTGAGCGGGCTTCTGGGCACGATGGACTTCAGGTCGGACCCAGTGGAGGCATTGCTTATGTTCTTGCTTATGTTCTTATGAATGACCCCCCCCCCCCCAGTTTGATAAAAGGGTCTCTTTGTGATGAACAGAGTGGATAGGATGGTCTGTATTCATAGGACGGTCTGTATTCATAGGACAGCTCCTGGCTGCTAGTTGGCAGTGCCGAATTGTTCATGGTCTATTTTTATTTTTATTTTTTTCTAAAGGGAATGTGCTGGAGAGAATAAACAGGAAAAAAGAGGTGCATATTACTCATGCCGAAATGCTTGAGAATGGATTTCTCAGCAGAAAATGAAACTATAAAAATAGAAGAAAATAGTGTTTATAAATCTAGCATGCCTATGACAGCTACTGCTGTTGCAGTAACCAGCAGGTCTGCTTTTTGTCGTTTGTCATTTGACATCCACTAGTCACCATCATAGCAATCCCAGAACAGAAAGTCTAGAGGCATAATGGCAATTAGCTTGATTTATCAGCTGCATTTGGTTTAGTGAAATCAGTATAGCTGATAAAGGGGCTCTTTTACTGAACTGTGTTAAGCCCTTAACATGCGGTCAGTTTACTGTTAGCGTACAAGTGTGTTAAGGGGCTTTGCAGTATTATTTTGTAGTTATCATGTGGTAAGTGCTTTTTGTGTTAGGGGCATGCATGGGTGAAGAATGGGTATGAAGACCTTTCGGATTGGCGTGGTTCTAATTAGCACTTTTTCTGTTAACAAGGGACTACATACCACCTCCTAAATAAGAGGCCCTGAGGCCCAGAGTCTATTAATGATGCCTAAACTTAGGTGCCTAGATTGACACACCTAGCCAATCTAGGTGCCTAACTTAGTTAAAAGGCTTAATTGGCACCAATAATTAACTAGCACCTTGATGTAAATTGCACTTAATTGGATGGTAGGCACCTACCACTTTAAAATAGGTATGTAGTCCAACTTGCCTACCAGAAAGTAGGCATGGTTAAGGGGCAGATTGAGGCCAAAGATTTTATTGTATTAAATTATGTTTTCATTTGTCTCCCTCTTGTATCTTTCCTTTGTATTGCTTTTCTATATTGAATTGTATTTCACAATCCCTTTTTACCTTGTGTTAACAAAATGATGTGTTAGTTTTTAACCGAATGTTATTATTTAAAGTTTGTACTGTATTGTTTTCTATTGAATGTATTTTAAATTGTTCATCGCTTTGAAGTATGACTAAGCGATTAATCAAGAGAATTATTAAACTTGAAACTTGATGTTTTTCATGCACTTAGGCGCAATCATTTAGGCCAAAAAAACTTAACATAAGTAGGGTGCGCCTAAGGTTAGGATGCCGACGACACCGAATCCCACCGTAGCTTTTATAGAATCACGTGTAAGCGCCACACTACTTGGCACCATTTATAGAATCAAGCCATAAGTGCTCCTGCGTTAATTCCAAGCAAAGTACTGCAGGGTCGCTGCAAATTTCACACAGCACTTGTAATGACAAATGTCGGGAATGCTCCACCATGTTAAATTTTTGTTTATTTAGTAGAACTTACTATACCACTATGAGAAGCATGACTCATCGGTTTCAAGACTAAGATAATAACATAAAGGAAAGGAAATACATCATAATAGGAAAGATAAACGCTCATTCCAACACAGGAGAAACAGGACTAATCCAGTGGCAATTAGGCGCTGACAATCAACTATTGGAGTTAATTAGCACTAATTAGGAGTTACGCATTCATCTGTCCTATACCCTAGTCTAGGGGTGTCAAACTCAATCACATAAGGGGTCGAATCTAAAACATATGCTAAGTCGCAGGCCAAATTTTTAATTAAGATACTTAGGGGTCCTTTTAAGATACGCTAACCAATTTAGTGTGCACTAAATGTGCACCTTAATGAAAGGACCCCTTAGTTTTAGTTGATCACTCCATTGGGTAATTTTCCATTTCTTGACTACTTCAAAGTTAAACTCTCCCTAATCCAACCAAAATCTTCTCTACTGCAGTTTAAAACTATTGCTTCTTCTCTTTTCCTCAGTGAAGGTGAAAGATGAGTTATAACAATCCTTTAAACTTAGATGTATGTCTTTGGCTACCACTATCAAGTTACCTCTGAGCTTTCTTCAGGTTTAAATAATGACAACTTCTCCAATTTTTCCATACATCATGTAATTTTCATTTTAGAATTATATAATGAAACTTTTCTACAAAAAAATACTCAGGCTCACTTTGTAACCTTTCTCAGCACAGGGGAAGCAGGTGCAGGCAGCTGGGAGGGTCCAGGCAGCCAAGAGGACCAGGCAGCTGGGAGGACCAGACGAACATGAGTGGCGACGGCAGCCGGGAGGACCAGGCAGACCTGAACAGCAACGGCAGCAGGGAGGACCAGAGTGAAGGCAGCCGGGAGAGTGCAGGAAGCCGGGAGGACCAGGCAAACACGAGCGCAGCTGGGAGGACCAGCTGAATATGAGTGGCGACAGCAAAGGCAGAGGAAGGCGCTTGTGAAAAGCAGCGTCAGCGGTGATTATGCCTGCGGCAGTAGAAAGTGTAGTCGTGCCAACCGCGGCGGGAGCACAGTGTCACAAAGCATGGCGGCTGCAAGGCGAGAAGTGCATCGCATCCTGCGCGTGAACCTACAACTGATTGGATTAAAAAAATGCCGGCAGGCCAGCATAAGTGCAAATTTGTAATTGTCTGGTGGGCCAAATTTTATTACACTGTGAGTCAGATTTGGCCCGCGGGCCAGAGTTTGAGACATCTGCCCTAGTCTATAACATACATGCCTAAATTTCATAACACACAACTGAAAAGGGGGTGTCAGGGGCACTATTTCCTCTAAGTTTAAAGTTTATTTGGACTTGATATACTGCTCTTAAAATGCAAAGCGGTTTACAATTGTACAGAGAATTTAAAAAAATTTTAAAAAATGGGAAACAGACTGACATAAACAATTCAGACGTAACATGCTACATAAGGGAAAATGGGAAGGATACTTTGCATGAAACTAATAGAAAGGGGACGGAAACAACAGAAGGGGTAAGGGAGTCTTTAATGTTAAGTCAATAGTCTGAGTCTTGTAGGTGGTTAAGTCCTAGGAATAGATCTCATAAGGAGCTTTGAAAAGAAATGTTTTAAGACCAGATTTACTGAATCTGGCTCTATGGGTGAAATTTTGAAAGACATGCTGAAGATTAGCCGGCAGTAGGGCGCCCTATCATCGGCTAGCCAACCAATCCGGAAGCATATTTTCTTTAAAAAATGAAGACACTGAATGGTGCCTTTGTTTATGGCGCCGGTGTCACACTTGCAGAAGTGCTTAGGAGCGCGCAAGGATGCCTAAGACCGGCATGGGTGTGGCTTGCACCGAAAGTGGCCTTGGGCATCCTTAGGTGCCCCTAGGCGCTTCCATAATTACAACACCAGCGCCTTAAATGTTGGCTTCTAAAAACAAAGTGAAATTCTATGATCAATGCTGCGTGATTGACATGCCGCTTCTTTGGTGGCCACTGATACTTGCGCCGATTATAGATTCCACCCCTATATGCTTTATGACGAAGACCATTGACTATTTCAGTAGTAGCTTTTGCTTTCATTACACATTTTTTGGGAGGGGAAGAAAAGTTCATAATAAGTATTTTGATGCTTTAAGGAAGGCATAATCTTATACAAAATTCATCCAGTGACGTCTGTCCAGCACGAACATCGTTGCTTTTGAATACTGTACTATCTTCTAGCCTAGATTTAAATTTAAAAAAAAAAAAATCTGTCTTATTAACTTACCTACAAAATAAAACTATCTAGTCCAGAAACTTTGCATGTAAAAACCCCCCCCAAAACCCCTCTCTCTAGCACCACAATAGAGATTCTCAACTGATTATAAATTGACTGGTCTTTTCACTAATGGTTTTGTATCTTAATTTCAGGTCTGCCTGAACAATATTCACATCCTTTCAAGTCTAAAGGTGTTGAAATGTTTTTAGCAATTAGAGGTGAAAGCTCCTGTCTTGTCATCATTATCACCACTCTAGTTATCTAGTTAAAAGCACCAGAGTATTTTTAATATTTTCAAGTGCATCAGAGTTTTTCGACAAGGCATGTACAGCCAAGTGCATTATTTTAACCACGGGAACGATTCTTCCTTATTGATGATGTGTATTTATCAGGAAGAGCTGAATCAGCCAATATGATTGGCTGATTTGGCCTTTCCAGCAAGTATCAACTGTCTGAGACAGAAATATGTACCAGCAGTCGTTGTTTAAATCAGACCCTCGGAGTTTAATCTAGTAATAAATATCTTGGTGCATGCTGCTTTATTGAGAACGTAAAGCATTATTTGAAGTCTACTATTTATGCTGAATTTAACCTTGGAAGATGAATGGCTTTTTTTCTCACATGCTCCCCAGTCTTTCTGTTAATCTTTTTTTTTTTTTTGCTGCATGTTGTTTCATTGAAAGTTTTGACTTACATTTGTATGAGTAATCTTCGTAGTTCCTGTGAACTCTGTTGAGGTATTTCAAGTTGTAAGATTTCGGCACAGAAGACAACAGTAATAGCCTGTTTGCACTTCTTGTTAGCTATAGAAACAGAAGTGGCAACAAAGCCCATATCGGAGTGCTATTACATTATTCAAGTGGCTACATGTCAGTTTAAATCATCTCCATGAGGAAATAGCGACATTTACAATGGGAATAGATGCATGCTGTAATAAATTCCCACCTCTACCTTTGCACCTACTCCAAGGCATGCACAAATCCCAGCCACCTGATTATTTGGACCTCAGGCCTTCAGAAGTGGTTAGGGGGCAATTGCACCAGTTCTCTGGTGTCTTACCACCACCACCACCACCACAAAATCCAGTACAAAGAGTTATTTTGCTCAGCTGCTTAACTGGCTCTTTTTTTTGTTTGTGCAGATTTTTAAATGTTGCACAGTTACACGTGTATGTTGCAAAATCAGCATTTGTACATGAAAAGCCTTGAGTGATGATCTTTTTCTGCACATTTTACGTTTTTAACATGGATGCTCTTTACCATTTTAACTGTATGCTTTATATCTGAGGCAATGGAGGTTTTAAATGACTTGTCCAAGTTCTCAAGCAGCATCAGTGAGATTTTAGCCATAACATAACAAGCCATTTGTGTAACCGCAAAACCTCTTGGATCTATGCGGTTAACAGATATAAGCACTGTACATTCACATGGAATTATATACTTTAAATTACAAAAACTTATCTATAAATTCAGCAAATTCTCCTTATATGCAGGATTGCTTAGCATTAGCAAAGTTAGGCAGCAGCATAGACAGTGACATATAAGGAGGGGCGAGTGGGCGGTCCGCCTGGTCGCAGACTTGCTAAGGGTGTGGCATCCCTCTTTCTCTCTTTGCCGCGTGCCCCTTGCCTTTCCCCGTACTTTTTTTTTTTTTTTTTTAACTTCCCTAGCACAAAGTTGCTGCCCCCATCGGCATTGGCGCTCTCTCTGATGTCACTTCAGGGACTTGCGCCTAGGAAGTGGCGTCAAAGGGTGAATCGACACCGATGTGGGCATGCTGCTCATGCCGGAGAAGTTAAAAAGGTACATAAATCTTATTGTTAATATACTTTATCCAGGATCTTCCGATTGCTGTTGGGGTGTATTACTCCCATACAACCCAATTCTTCATTGATCTATTTATCAGGGGTGTCCAACCTTTTGGCTTCCCTGGGCCGCCATTTTCTGGGGCCGCCCAAATGCGCAAACCCTGCAGCAAGACAGAGGAGGGAGCCGACAAGACGGTAAACACCCGGGGACAGCAGAGGAAAACACCGCATCGCCCTCGACCGGGGCCGCACAAAATACTTCACGGGGCCACATGCGGCCCTTAGGCCGCAGGTTGGACACCCCTGATTTATATTTTTATTAAACATTTTTCCACATATTAATTCTTCCTAAATATTTATAGAATGTGAAAATAGAGAACTTATCTTTAACTTATTCCTGTTAAGCAACACCCTTCCCAATTTGTGCCACTGCTTTGAAACTTGTTCGTTTTCTATCTTAGTACATGTGATCATTCTTAAATGAGCTGCGGATGTTTGTTTTTTTCATTTACTGTTTCAGCTTGATGCCTTTGGAAGGGTAACATAGTAACATAGTAGATGACGACAGATAAAGACCCAAATGGTCCATCCAGTTTGCCCAACCTGATTCAATTTAAATTTTTTAAATTTTTTTTTCTTAGCTATTTCTGGGCAATAATCCAAAGCTTTACCCGGTACTGTGCTTGGGTTCCAACTGCCGAAATCTCTGTTAAGACTTACTCCAGCCCATCTACACCCTCTCAGCCATTGAAGCCCTCCCCAGCCCATCTTCCCCCAAATGGCCATATATAGACACCGACCATGCAAGTCTGCCCAGTACTGGCCTCAGTTCAATATTTAATATTATTTTCTGATTCTAGATCCTCTGTGTTCATCCCATGCTTCTTTGAACTCCGTCACCGTTTTCCTCTCCACCACCTCTCTCAGGAGCGCATTCCAGGCATCCACCACCCTCTCCGTAAAGTAGAATTTCCTAACATTGCTCTTGATTCTACTACCCCTCAACCTCAAATTATGTCCTCTGGTTTTACCATTTTCCTTTCTCTGGAAAAGATTTTGTTCTACGTTAATACCCTTCAAGTATTTGAACGTCTGAATCATATCTCCCCTGTCTCTCCTTTCCTCTAGGGTATACATATTCAGGGCTTCCAGTCTCTCCTCAAATGTCTTCTGGCGCAAGCCTCCTATCATTTTCGGCGCCCTCCTCTGGACCGCCTCAACTCTTCTTAAGTCCTTCGCCAGATAAGGTCTCCAAAACTGAAAGAGCCAAAGATCAGCAGTACAACGATTAAGATTTCTTTTGAGCCATACCCCGTGCCCGCATATGCTACGATGGCTATGTCAACTGACACCTGGCTCGCCCGCACATAGTCGAAATCGATTCATGGCAGAGCCTAGAGAATGACACGTGGAAAAAATTGTCCCCATCCCCACGAGCTCTGTCCTCGTCCCCGCAAACCATCTGATCTCATCCACACAAGCCTCAAATAGTTTTATACTGAACTTATTATATTAAAGTATAAAAAGAAACAATATTCTGTACAATTGTCAATTTATAAATCAGCGTCTTTTCCCCACTCTTTCTTCCCCATTTCCCTTCAGTGTCCTCAGCCCACTCTCTCTCCACTTCCCTTTAGCATATAAAAACAAGCAAGCTGAACTGGAATAAGTTAAAGATAAGTTCTCTGTTTTCACAATCTCTAACTATTTAAGAATAATTAATATGTGGAAAAAATGTTTGCTAAAAATATAAATGGATCAATGAAGAATTGGGCTGTATGGGTATAATACACCCCAACAGCAATCTGAAGATCCTGAGTAAAGCACATTAACAATAAGATTTATATTTATTTATTTATTGTGACTGGTTGTGGGCCTGGCCGGTGAGGGTGAAGCCAGCAGTTGCCCAGTGCACAGACCTCAAATGAATGGATTTTAATTGGAGTTGGTGAAAATATGGTATCTTGGAAAAAGTTAAAAAGTTCCAGTGTCACAAATGGTTCCTAAATTATATACTTTTATTGGAACATAGCTGTTTCATCAAACAGATCAAAGAAAAATAGTTTCACAAAAACATCACAACAGAATCTTCTCCCCCAACTGGGTTTTATAAGAAACTTTGCTTCAGCTCCTTCTAAAGTTCAAAACAGGTTTAAATTCAAAACTGAAACACTCTTCTTTTACTTCACAGTCCCACCAGCATTTAGGCCTACTGAGGCTGAGCCAAAATTACATTTCCTTTAAGACAGGCAAATCAATTTCTCTGACTTCTGCCTTCCTTTAAATTTCTTTACAGTTCATTGCAGTGCATTACTTGAAATTTACCACTGAGTTTTTATAGTGAAGACAAATTCAATGGCTTTGGGATCATCCGCCCTCAATGAATTGATTTTGTGATCCCTCCCCAATGGATCCCACACATCCTTTGGGTGCCAACTTGCTATTGTCGAGTTATAGAATTGCTCCCATTTTGGCAACACTGAAAATAAGTATAGCTGACATTTAAATGAATGCTATGGCTGCTGAAAATTGGCCTCGGACACTGCTTTAAGCCCCAAAAAGTATTTTACTCTCTACGATATCACCCAAGCCTTAATGGCGTTACTGGCGCAAGACTGCACAGCTAAATATAGTTCTGTCTGTGGTTTCAATTATTGTTTCATCTTGGTGGGCTGACAATACGGGGAGGAGTGCTGCATTTTTCTATTGTCACCATATTATATTCTTACCCACTATTCTTATTTTCACTATTAAACACACAAAGTGTATACCAATGATGGTGTGTGGCTGAAATTTGAGCGGTTGCTCACTCCTGAAAAGCACGGGTCTGGTAAAGCATTGAAACCGTGGTTCTTTTTTGAACTTGGCTTCTCGGAGCTTACTACCTTACACTGAGGTTACACTGTACACTCACAATTTATTATTATTATTATATTGATGTCATTGCATCACTCCTCCCTGTGACTCATGAGACCATACTTCCACTTTGCTCTGATCATTCAGATGACGGTCTTACCTCAGCTGGACTATTGCAACTCCATCTACCTAGGCATCAACACCACTCTTATCCACAAACTGCAACTCATCCAGAACACAGCCGTTAGACTAATCTACAAATTAAAGAAATATGATTCGATCACAACCTTCATCAGGCAACTCCCAATACCATCCCGAATAATCTTCAAAACTTCATGCATTCTGCACCAGATTTTGTACAGAAACTCAGCTGGTCCCCTCATCTAACTATTCGCTACTGCTTAGTCAATCCTTAAGAATCCTAAGAAGAATCCTTAACAGAATTCAACTAAACTTGCCATCTACAAAATACCTCCACTACAAGCGAATTTTCCACTCTATGCTAACTGATCTGGAATGACCTTCCAGAAGCAATCAGGAAGGAGACAAACTATACCGCATTCAGGAAAAACCTGAAGACTCACCTCTTTGACAACTAACTGTTTCAGCTTCTGTATATCATCCCCTCCTCCTAGGCCCCTCCCCTTACTTCTCCGAGCCCCCTTCCCTATTCCTCTTTCCTCTTCCTCTTTGATCTGTCACCTTCAGCTTGTATAGGTTTGTGCGACTCACAAATGGAAGATTAGATTTTGCATTTGCTGCGTTTTCGTGACTTTCAAGCATCACAGTAGATCGTTGGGTTGTTTCTTTGACTGTTTTGAGCCTAGCAGCCCCTATTTCTTTGGACTTCCAATTCAGTTGAAAGCAGGAAAGGGGTCCCTCATTCACACTTCCCCAAGAATGTGTTTTTTTTCCTCTCCTATCATGTCCCAGATTACTCCTTTCATTATAGATTAAAAGCAGTGACACGAATAAAGGTGGGGGAGGACCCTGTAGATGACAAACTTTTTTGTTTGCTTCCTAGTACATAAGATCTTTCTTAAATAAGCTGGGGATGGGTGTTTTGGTGGGATTTTTTTCATTTGCTATTTCAGCTAGATGCCTGTGGAAATGAAATTGATTTCTCATTGGATTTCACAATTGAATAATCTATTGTTGCTGTCTGGTCTGCTTTCCAATATTAGTGAGAATAATGTAGAATATTTCTGATTCTTCATACTTTAAAGAACTGTCCATTAAAGCCTTGAAGCCATTCTGCTTGTTCTTTATGTATCTGCTGGGGACTTGAGATGGGATTTATTTTTAAATATCTTGTTTTATGTTTTTGTGAAAGTTTGTGTATTTAACAACCGTGTCCGTACTCATTAATATCCGAGGCTATTCTTTAATTATTTGCTCTTTCCTCTGTTGAGTCTGTACCATAATGCAAGAGAAATCTATACAAAACTAGGAGAGCAGTAACTATGAATAGAAATTTGCTTTGCCTTTTTTTCCTTTCTTCCTTTCTAGATGTTTCTATTAAAATCCTCTTTGAGAAGTTGTGCAGAAGATGGTACAACACCATTGAGTGCACAAGAATATGAAAAAGTGACTAGAACCTATCTCTAGGCTGCAAGAAGAAACTTTTTATTGAACTGTTTTTCTGTTTGTTTGTTTTTTAACCTGCTAACAGTATTCTTATCCACTCCTTAGTCATCAACCAAATGGATTATTGTAATGATCTCTAAAAAGGCCACAGGGTATAAATCATATAAAACACAAAAATCAAACTCATTACAGGACAAGGAAATATGATCATGTCACTCTACTTCTCAAATCCGCTCATTGGCTGCCCATCCCCCATCAAATAATATGCAAGGTACTACTCCTAGTTTTCAAAATCTGTTATTCTGGGGAATTCCTATTCCTCTCATATTACCTGATCCCCTACTAGACCACTCTGATCCTCTAAACACATCCTTTTGGTGATCCCCCTCATACTACTCATCGTCTATTCTTTTCTTTGTAAGGTGTACAACCCTGAAATAATCTACCCCTCTAACTAGGACTCCATTCCTCCCTTCAGCAATTCATATCAGACCTTCAGCCCTTACTTTTATCTGACGCCTACCCCTTGACAACTCTTGCTTTGGTGATGCCAACAGCAAGCCTGATCTACTCATCCCTCTCCCAATGTACCTTCCTCCCCTGCTTTCCTTTCAGACATTGTAGTTCACATCTTGATTCTCCTCTTTCAGCTAATCAGAAATTAAGAACTAAGGCCAGTACTAGGCAGACTTGCACTGTCTGTGTCCCATATATGGACATTCAGGGCTCCTTTTACTAAGGTGCGCTAGCGGTTTTAGCGCATGCTACAATGCCACGCATGCTAAACGCTAACACCTCCATAGAGCTTGCGTTAGTATTTTTCATTTAGCATTGGTTAGCGCACGCTAAAAATGCTAGCGCACCTTAGTAAAAGGAGCCCTCAGTTGAAGATGGGCTGGGGAGGGCTTCGACAACTGGGATGGTTTAGATGGGCTGGAGTGAGCTTTGACAGAAACTCCAGTAGATTCCAACCTAATGCCTATTAAGAAACAGTTACGTTCTCTGGAAAGAAAATGGCAACACAACAAAACTCTATATAACTTAAATAAATTTAAGGAACAAGCTAAGTACTATAAATCCGAAATTAATAGATTAAAAAAAGAATACTATTCCAAACAAATGAAAAAAGCTAGAAACACTTTACACTGTACGCAATTGTTAGATCTCTCACTACACAGAAGGCTGAGCAACATTCAATAGTTTCATTACCTACAGCCCAATCTATTGCTTCCCCCTTTATCAATAAAATTCAAAGCATTAGAAGCTCCTTTCCACAAGCAAATGTCACTAATGCAACACCAACCCCCGCCAGCCCTGGGGACTCAGTAAATTCACCTATATCCACATATCTTACGCTTTCAAAATGTTTAAGATTTACTCTACCCACTCTCCAAGACCTTCAGGGAACTTTGAATTAATTAAACCCAAAAGGCTCCAGTTCTGAAATTCTTCCACCTTTTATACTGAAACACTTTTTCTCATTTTTTGGTCCAGATATTTTAAATCTGGTCTATACCAGCATGGCTACAGGAATAGTTCCCAAAATGTGGAAAGAATTAATTATTTACCCAATAATTAAAGACCATAAAACCAGTTCATTCGATGCCTCTAATTATTGCCCAATCGCAAATATTCCAATTTCTTGGCTGGTTTTCCTCTTTCTTTACTGATCGGATCTCCAAGGCTTGTTTTCAATTCAACATCTTCAGACTCTATTACAACGGAATATGATATCCCACAAGGCTCAGTTTTATCCCCTTTACTTTTTAATGTTTTCTTAGCCCCTCTCCTAACTCTAGGACAATCTATTGATTTTACAACATTTGCCTACGCAGATAATGTCCAACTAGTACATCCGATTGACTTAATCAAAAACTCGAAAAGATTAACTCTTGGCTTGACGCACCTATGCTGTCCTTGAACATAGATAAGTCAAAATTAATGATTTTTCCATTCAGAGATGGACTTTCTCTTTAAACCACTCTTAAACTCAAAAATCTACTTATCAAATTGGTACCCTCTCTATAATTATTGGGAGTCATATTCGACTGTAAATTTACTTATCACTTACATATTAGTACAGTGGTCCAATGTTGCTTCCATCGACTGCGCATGATAAAAGCTTTAGCAAAATTGTTAGAGCTCACGTCCCTGAACATTTTAATCCACTCCCTTGTTATTTCTTGTTTAGATTACTGCAACACCCTCCTCAAAGGCATAACAAAAAAGGAAATAAGAAGACTCGAAATAGTACAAAACACTGCAGTAAAAATTATATTTAATGCAAAAAAATATGACCACGTTACCCCTCTTTTACATAAAGCTCACTGGTTACCAATAGAACATAGGATCACTTATAAAATTTTCTTACTAACTTTTAAAACCAGAGAAAATAACCAGCCAAAATTCATTAATAAGCTACTTATCCCCTATAGTCAAACAAGGTCTTTAAGATCTACAGCCCACAACCCTTCTTACTATCCCCTCATTGAAACATATAAGCACAATGAGGACTACAATTTTCTCTGTTAGTGCGCCCTCTCTCTGGAACAATATTCCAAATTACTTACGTGAAAAATCAACTCTTGCCAACTTTAAGGTGAAGTTAAAGACATTTCTCTTTCTCGATGCTTTTGTCCTTTTAAGGGCGACTTAGATCCAAGAAAGTTTTTTATCTTCAGCCCTCTCTCCCTTTGTTATTCTTTCCCTTGCATGTTCTCTTTCTCTCTTTCAATTGTAGTTCTAACCCTTCCTTCCCTTTTGTTCCCGTTTGTCAATGTCAACGTCTTTAAAAATTGTTATTACTCCCTGTTTGTTTTTGTTTAAAATGTACTTTATTTCGTACTTTGTTTTAGCATTTTTGTACACCGCCTTTGGCTGTATAAGAAATTTTTAAATAAACTTCTGAACCTAAGCACAGTACCGGGCAGAGCTCTGGGTTTCTGACTCAGAAATATCTAAGAAAAAAGACAATTTAAATGAAATCATTAATTTATAGAGAGTATACAGTTGAACAGACTGGATGGACCATTCGTGTCTTCATCTGTCATCATTTACTAAGGGGTCCTTTTATGAAGGTTCATTAACCGATTTAGTGCATGCTAAATGCTGAGGCACCCATAGAATATAATGGATGCCTTAGCATTTAGCGTGCACTAAATCAGTTAGCACGCCTTAATAAAAGGACCCCTATGTTACTTAACCCCCCCCCCCCTTTTTACAAAGCCATAGCATGGTTTTTTGCACCGGCCATGGTGATAAAAGTTCCGATATTCATAGAATTGCTATGAGCATCAGAGCTGTTACCGCCACGGCTGGGGCTAAAAACCATGCTATGATTCTATAAAAGGGGTGGGGGGGGTATGTTACTATTCCAATTTTCTTATTGCTCATGCTCTTTCTACCCTCCTATTATGCTTGCAAGCTGCCCAGACAACATGCTTGATGGAGAGGATAAAAACCCTAAATAAACTTGAAAACTTTAGTTTAGCCCCTTTCTCACATTAATATGAACTATAATCTAAGGAAAATTTTATAATGGTATTTTCAGATGTATGCTACAGTTTTGCACATATAAGACGGCAATTATAAAATCATTTCCCACAAAAAAGCCTGGGCCGTGACTGAAACTCACGCACTCCTATGAGATACCTTGTAACCCGTTCTAGGCTCTTTGGGAAGGACGAGATATAAATCTAAATAAGCAAATAAATTCAAGCAAAGGCAGAGCTGTGATTTAGCTATGAAACATTTAAATTTCGTACACCCGCTTCTAAGCAAGTGTAAATGTCTCTGTCTCATTTTAGGAATGAGTTCTGCAGGATATATGCTGGTATATTAAGAAGGTAACTTACCTTAATCGCTCCGGTGGATAGCAGCTCAGTCAGAACACCTTTCTGTAACTAAGCTGTACAAAGTATCAGGTCTAAATATCATCTATCTTTAGAAATATGAATGTCCCTCCCCCTTGTGACTGGAGTTAGATGTTCACATTTTGGCCCCTTCCTGGTCCCACCCCAAACACACCCAGACCATGCCCCCTTGCAGTTTTAGACTTCCATATCCTGTATTTTAAACGTTGAGATTTGGATGTCCATGCAATATGGATGTCGAAACGTTGGTTTTCAGGCTTCCAAAACATAACTAGAGCTTCTAAAATAAGGTTCATTGTGTTATTTTACCTCAAAATAAATTTCTGACTGAGCAAATCACAGGGAGGTTAATTTTCAGAACAGTTTGAGCTGTCTGAACACTGCCTTTCTCTACAACACACACACTTCAACAGGGTTAAAAAGAGTCATTCCTGGAAGTAGGTTTGCTAGCACAACTAAAACCACATATGTATGTGAAATTTAAAAAAAATGTATGTGCTCGTATTTTACTCCTTTGGCTAGGGTTGCCAGATTTTACAATTGTAAAATCTGGACACCCTAGACCTGCCTTCATGCCCGCCCAGCTCCACCCCAGTACCACCCTAGCTCTGCCCCCCACTGCCTGCTTTGATCGGGCAAGAGGCAATCAGGGACTTCCTTAGACTCCTCCCTCAGCCAATCAGGGCCTTAGGCCGCACTCGTTGGCGAATGAGGCCAGGAGCAGGAGGGACTGGCAACCCCTCCTGTTCCTGAAGAACACCTGTGGCCTGCAGAGCAGGAGGGACTGGGCACCCCTCCGGCTTCCAACAGTTGTATGGGGATGGGGTGGGTCCAACGGGGAGCGGGTGGGCTGACCATGTGTGATGACAGGAGGGAGATGGCATCCCTCCTGTCATATTCCTTCGGTTCGGGGGGGGGGGGTGGGCAGCGGCGACAGCAAGCATTAGTGGGGGGAGGGCAGGTTTTTTTTGGTTCGGGGAGGGGGACACGGGTTAAAATCACAGGCTTGCAATGTGGTTTGCTGAATATATTTATATATTCAGCTAAAAGCATTGCAAGCCCGTGATTTTAAAGGGCAGGAGAGTCGGCCGGGATAGAAGCGACTGGTTTTCAGCAGTCGCTTCTTTTCTGATCAGCAAGCCCAATCGATTTAGTATAAATTGTTTAGTGAATTGCTCCCTTACAAAATTTGCATTCCATTTCCCTCATTTGCATGCAGCTGATCAGATCGAGTGTTGATCGGGTCGGGAGGAGGGTTAGTGAATCAGGTCGGGGAACAATTGGGTCGTAAAGGGGTCGCAAACTGATCGGTACACGATTGGTTTGCTTAGTGAATCTAGTCCATAGAACCTTGCATCATGTAACTATAGTTCAGGTTCCTCTTTTCCACCTGCATCACTTTGCACTTCTTCACATTAAATGTCTTCTGAAATTTTGATACCCAGTCTAACAAGGTCCTCCTGCAATTTTTCACAATCTTCTTGCGACTTAACAACTTTGAACAACTTTCTGTCATCGGCAAATTTAATGATCTCACATGTTCTTGACGATGTAAGCTATTACCAGAGAAATTTAACTATGGCTCCAGAGTAAGAACATAAGCAATGCCTCTGCTGGGTCAGACCTGAGGTCCATCATGCCCAGCAGTCCGCTCACGCGGCGGCCCAACAGGTCCAGGACCTGTGCAGTAATCCTCTATCTATACCCCTCTATCCCCTTTTCCAGCAGGAAATTGTCCAATCCTTTCTTGAACCCCTGTACCGTACTCTGCCAGTAGTTAACTTTTTCCTCTGAAATAGCCCTTTATTAATACCATGACTGTTCCCCCCCCAAAGACAATTCCAGCTTCTGTATCTTGAAAACATTACTATAATTTACAAGTTTTTGTTGCTAACATGCATTAAATTTTGCCATTACCATGCATTAATGACAAACCCTTACCATAGTTTAATTGGGCCCATTATACATTGGCTCGTAGGATGATTCTTTCAGGGGATGATATCAATAGAAAATATCTTGTTAGTGTGTGAAGTTCTCAGCTTCCAAGTTTTTCTCTTTGCCATAGTTACTTTTTCCAGCAGATGGTCGATTTTAAAGGGCACTGACTGAAAATGACAGTTCCCATAGGAAACAGTGACTTCTGGTCTCATTAAGCAACACTATGGGTACATCAGCTCAACACATTGTGGTAGAGATCCAATTAACACATCACTATTGCAGTTGATAATCAGTTATTTATTTTATCTAACACTTAAATTGCTTTGTGTAATACATATGGATTGCTTTCTATGCAACCAGAGGAAGTTTCCCTGCTGCTCAGTCAGCTACAGTGTAAAAGAGTTGATACTGCGCCTTGAGGAGTACAGATGCTTCTGTATATTGTGCTGTTTTGCACGCTAGATAATTATCAGTAACATATCGCTTGAAGAAGTAAGTTGTGATGACAAAATATTTTCCAGAAAATTCAAGTGGCTCTCAAACTTATCCTGCGCTCTTAGGCCCTGATTCAGGGGTAGGGAACTCCGGTCCTCGAGAGCCGTATTCCAGTTGGGTGTTTAGGATTTCCCCAATGAATATACGTTGAAAGCAGTGCTTGCAAATAGATCTCATGCATATTCATTGGGGAAATCCTGAAAATCCGACTGGAATACGGCTCTCGAGGACCGGAGTTCCTACCCCTGCCCTGAGGCCTGTGTGCTCATAGAATTCCTATGAGCATCGGAGCTGTTGCCGCCAGGGTCAGTGCTAAAAACCGCACCAGTTTTGTAAAAGGGAGGGTTAATTTTTTTAATTGGTTTAATCCAGTGGTTCCCAAACCTGTCCTGGGGGACCCCCAGCCAGTCAGGTTTTCAAGATATCCCTAATGAATATGCATGAGATAGATTTGCATATAATGGAAGTGACAGGTATGCAAATCTCTCTCATGTGTATTCATTAGGGATATCTTGAAAACCTGACTGGCTGGGAGTCCCCCAGGACAGGTTTGGGAACCACTGGTTTAATCGAACAATGCCGCTAAAAAAAACAATTTAAAAAAATTTAATTTTTGAGTAGGCGCCTAACTTGGTAGGTTCTACCTGAAAAGCAGGTGTGATTAGGGGTGGAGTTTGGGCGTAGATTGAGTTAGGCGCCAGTATTTTAGGCCACGAAAAACCTGACCTAATATACCCGCGTCTAAGTTGGAGATGCCTTTTGGTGTCTAACTCAATTTAGGCCTCGCTAGGCACGATTCTTTAAATAGCATCTAACATTGAATGACATGTGGTAGGTGCTGTTTATAGAACCCAGGCCCATAGTTTTCCAAAAAATACCTTGGGTTGGTTTGTTTTTTAAAAAAAATTAATTCCACTTTTTCATCAATTTACTTATGGTCACTTTTGCAACCTTTGATTTATACTCTTTGATGTGAATCTTGCTGCTTGCGGAATCTCTTGGTTGACTAAGTTGCTTTAAAAAAAATGGACAAATGAGTAATACGATAAAAGTGCTTCACACAATCATACAGTACGGGCGCCTTATACAAAGGCGCGCTAGCGGTTTAACGCACGTAATACCTTGCGCTAAACTGCCGGCCGCGCTAGCCGCTACCGCCTCCTCTTGAGCAGGCGGTAGTTTTTAGGCCAGCACGGGAGTTAGCGCATGATGCAAAGTCGCGCACGCTAACCCCGCTAGCGTGGCTTAATAAAAGGAGCCCTATATCTTGCAGTCAGTTGTAAGATACTGTCATTAGTTCTTCAAATGTAGAACAGTATCATATAAATTCATTTATCTATTATTGTTTTTTTCTAAGGGCTTCAGGAGTGCCAGTTATTAGCCAAGGGTTTTCAATGGCTACGAACATTGTAATGAGCAGATCGGGATGGTGCAGAGTATATATAGAAGGGGGGACTTTTCGCGAAACATGTCGAAATGACAGGTCCCTTCCCAACGTGAAAAATACAACACAAAGATAAGTTGTAGCGTTTATTAGCTTTTATTAGAATAACTAGAGCACAGAGCACTTTAAAATCTTTAATGTATTAAAATAAAAATTATGGGGCTAATGAGGAGGCCAATGCCATACTAGTGTTCTTAGCCATTGAAAACCCTTGGCTAATAACTGGCACTTCTGAAGCCCTTAGAGAAAACCAATAATAGATAAATGAATTTATATGATACTGTCACACAACCATACAACACAATATGTAAGAGGAAGCACTACTTTTATAATTTATGAAATATTGTCTTGGAGGTAAACAATTTTTGAGACAACTGATTAGGTAAATATCAATTTACCTGGTCAAAGTGCTATTTGAAAATTATCCACCATGAGCTTAGCTAAAAATACAAAGGTGAATCAAAAATTAAAGACAATTGTTAAATTGCACAATAATCGGAACAGAGCTAGCGAAATACAACATATGTACTTATACATTGCTTGTTGGATAGTTCCGCGCTTGGCCTTTAGTCATGTGGCAGCCACATACATGGACGCTCCATTGCAAGATTGCACCATCAAAGGATAATGTACAGTAGTGCACTTTCTTTGGGCAGAGGGAGTGAAACCTGTGGAAACTCATGCGGGATTGTACGTCTTAGGAAACCAGACGGAGACTATGTGGAAAAGGATTCAGAAAAAGCCCAACTATTAAATGAATACTTCTGCTCAGTCTTCACCCGAGAAGCGCCAGGGCTCGGCCCTCAGCTACAGACAAGGGTTGGCTCAGTTGACCCGTTTAGTAACTTTGAGTTTACGCCCAGCAGTGTCTACGGTGAGCTGTCAAAGCTCAAGGTTAACAAAGCAATGGGGCCGGACAACCTGCACCCCAGGGTGCTTAGGGAGCTGAGTGATGTCTTGGCGGAGCCACTGTCCGCGCTCTTCAACCTCTCCCTTAGTACAGGCAGCGTCCCGTTGGACTGGTGGACGGCTAACGTCATTCCACTCCACAAGAAAGGCTCAAAGATGGAGACAGCAAACTACAGATCAGTGAGTCTAACATCGATAGTGAGCAAACTAATGGAAACTCTAATCAAACACCAATTAGATAAGATCCTGGATGAGGAGAATCTACGGGATCCCCGACAACATGGATTTACTAAGGGGAGATCCTGCCAATCCAACCTGATCAGCTTCTTTGACTGGGTAACGGGGAAGCTGGATATAGGGGAGTCCCTGGACATCGTGTACCTGGACTTTAGCAAAGCATTCGATAGCGTACCACACCGCAGGTTACTGAGCAAGATGAGTTCTATAGGATTAGGTAACACATTGACGAAATGGGTTGGGAGCTGGCTTGGAGGTAGGCTCCAAAGGGTGGTGGTGAATGGCACCCCCTCCGAAATGACGGAGGTGATTAGTGGAGTACCAAAGGGCTCAGTCTTGGGCCCAATCCTATTCAACATCTTTATAAGAGACTTGGCAGAAGGGCTTCGAGGTAAAATAACATTATTCGCCGATGATGCCAAACTGAGTAATGTAGTGGGCAAATGCACAACAGACGAAGATTCAATGCCCGACAACATGATGCACGACCTACTCCTACTGGAGCGATGGTCTAGGACATGGCAACTCAACTTCAATGCCAAAAAATGCAAAGTTATGCACCTGGGCAGCCAGAATCCATGCAAGTCTTATACCCTTAATGGCGAGATCCTAGCAAAAACGGTAGCAGAACGAGACTTGGGGGTAATCGTCAGTGAGGACATGAAGTCTGCCAATCAAGTGGAGCAGGCTTCGTCCAAGGCAAGACAAATCATGGGCTGCATACGAAGGGGTTTCGTCAGTCGTAAGGCGGAAGTCATTATGCCATTGTATAGATCCATGGTGAGGCCCCACCTGGAATACTGTGTGCAATTCTGGAGGCCGCATTATCGCAAGGATGTGCTGAGACTGGAGTCGGTGCAAAGAATGGCCACCCGGATGGTCTCGGGACTCAAGGATCTACCATACGAAAAACGGCTTGACAAATTACAGCTATACTCGCTCGAGGAGCGCAGAGAGAGGGGGGACATGATCGAGACGTTCAAGTATCTTACGGGCCGCATCGAGGCGGAGGAAGATATCTTCTTTTTCAAGGGTCCCACGACAACAAGAGGACATCCGTTGAAAATCAGGGGCGGGAAACTACGAGGTGACACCAGGAAATTCTTTTTCACTGAAAGAGTGGTTGATCCCTGGAATAGTCTTCCACTACAGGTGATTGAGGCCAGCAGCGTGCCTGATTTTAAGGCCAAATGGGATCGGCACATGGGATCTATTCACAGGGCAAAGGTAGGGGAGGGACATTAAGGTGGGCAGACTAGATGGGCCGTGGGCCCTTATCTGCCGTCTATTTCTATGTTTCTATGTTTCTATGTTTCTAAATTCACCATTATGGACTTAGCAGCATGAATCAACAAAAGGTATATAAGTGGGTAAAAAGGATTAAAACGGGAAGAACAGGTGTAACTGATGAAGGTCATTCTGGTCACCCAACATCGTGCACAGAAGAACACATTGACAGGGCGGATGCCTTGTTTAGAGAAGACTAATGAATAGTGGTGTCTCAACTGGCTGCAGATTTGGATATCAACTATGGCTCTGCATTTGACGTAATGCATGATGACTAGGGATCCAAAAAGATGAGTTTTTTATTTAATTAATTCATTTTCTATCTCGTTGTTCCCGAGGAGCTCAGAATGGCTTAGAGGTTAAACATATACTTTACATATTATATAGTTGACAGATTACAATCTGACATAATTACAGAACAAGTTTCCGATACAAGGTTGTATCCTAACTTGATACAAACTAGGGATCTAGTACAAACAATTAGATTTTCCAGGTTACATTTTGCATAGTTATCCTTTGCAGTGCATTTTTTTTTTTTCAATACAAGTTTTTAACCTAATGTGACATATTGAGATCTAGTTCCAATATACATTTCTCTGCAATCCATTTATTATGGGCAGGTAATGGCTGTTACTTCTCTTCTGTGTACTGGAGCCTACTAAAATTGTGATAATGTAAGGGACATATACCTGATATAACTATCGTTGTCTTTGAGCCAGGATTTAGTAGTCAGGAATATGTCCCAATTTTTATCTGCAAGGTCTTTTAGAATGATGTCTTTGTTGTGGGGGTGGATGAGGAAAAGGAGATTCCTCTCTGGTTGTGGGGGCTGTGTTGGGAGGGATTTTTTGGGGTCAGCATATCTGACAGCTGTGCTCGTACTGAGTGGCGTTCATTATTGTTGCATGTTTTTGTGTGTTGCAAGAATGTCGGAGCTTGAATAAGAGCAACAAAGAAACATTACATTTCTTGATAAACTTGGCAAGAGTGGAAATGAAATCAAGGACACGTTAGTCCAAGTTTATGGGGATAATGCCTTGAAGAAACCGGCAGTGTACAAATGGATTAAATGTTTTTCTGAGAGGAGACAAAGCGTCACTGATGAAAAAAGGTCAGGCTGGCCAGTAATGAGCAGAACTGACAAAAACATTGCAAAAATTCATTGAATTGTGGGTCAAAATCGTCGGCTGACTATGAGAAGCATAACAGACCAAGGAAACATTGATAGTGAAACAGGAAAATCTTAACTGAAAATCTTGGCATGAGAAAGGTATGTGCAAAAATGAAGGAGCTCACTGATGAACAAAAGCAAAGGAGAGGCAAAGTTTGCCAAGACCTTTTGGAGAGGCAAGACAGTGTTTTAAGTCATGTTATCACTGGTGATGAAACATCAATGCACTAATATGACCCTGAAACAAAGCGTCAAAGTGCTCAATGGAAGTCAGCCAATTTTCCACAACCAAAAAAGTTCTGCCAGTCCAAATCAAGAGTCAAAACAATGTTACTAATCTTTTTTGATATCAGAGGGATTGTTCACTATGAATTTTTACCAACTGAACAAACAGTTAACCAAATTTACGAATTTGGAAGTGCTAAAAAGGCTGCGTGAAAACGTTAGATGGAAACGACCTGAACTTTTTGCCAATAACTCATGGCTCTTGCATCACAACAATGCACCATCTCACATGGCACTGTCTATGAGGGAGTTTTTTTACTCACCTGCTCTAGCCCCCAATGACTTTTTTCTTTACCCAAAGGTAAAGGAAATATTGAAAGGAAGACATTTTGATGACATTCAGGACATCAAGGGTAATTCAACGACAGCTCTGATGGCCATTCCAGAAAAAGATTGCTTTGGAGGGTGGACTAGGTGCTTGCATTGGTGCATAGCTTCCAAAGGGGGGGGGGGAGTACTTTGAAGGTGACCATCAATGAGGTAGGTAGCACTTTTTCTAGGAGAGTTCAGGAACTTAATTGTCGGACCTCATATACTATGTAAACCGCAGGTAGGGCTGTTCTCAGTTAAGGTGCTGGTCTTTGACCGGAGGGCCACCGCATGAGCGGAGTGCTGGGCATGATGGACCACTGGTCTGACCCAGCAGCGACAATTCTTATGTAACCACAGAAATATGGTATATCAAGTCCCATTCCCTTTCTTTTTCCTTTCCGTTTAGCTACCCATCCATTTATTCAAATAACCTTATCCTATGTGCTTGGCCGTCTATATATCTCAACTGCAGTTGCCCCCCTCGGCTGCCTATTAAAGATGCATGTTTCACTCCGCCGAAAATTCTTTTTCAGTTGTTTGGAGGCATCATTATAACAGCATTTGGAGGTTCCTGACGAAAGGGTGGTCTTGAAACCAAGCTCAGTAGAACCAGAAGCTGCCCCTTTTTTCACTTTGGGCCAGATGATAAAGTTTATACATGGTGGCATTATTGTCATTTTTCCAGCTCAATATAAGTTCCTTTGATTACTCTATCGTTGGGTTATACAGTGTTGGAGCATGTAAATATTGTGGCAAGTCCCCTCCACCCCTGCCTGCAGATTGGTCTCCACTCATTTCATTATTTTTATTTCTTTACATTATTATTTGAGTGTTTTTTTACACTTTGCACTATTAATTATGTACCCTGGAAGATCCTATGATGGTGTGCTGCATTGAGCCTAGTGCTCCTGCATAAGATAAGCATTGAACGCTTTGCGTTTATCTGACTTATGTAATCCACGCTGAGGACTTCCAAATTTCAAAATGATTAAAAATCATTATCATCATTGATAAATAATCTTATGAGTAGAACCTGTACTCCAAATTAGCGTATACTTGAAGAACTATTATATAGTTTAGTTTTCACTGGATCATATTGGCATTATGAGTATCATATCTGTTAGTTGACTGTTCTATGTTCCTATTCAGATGTATCATTTGTGTTGTGCTAGCATTACAGTGTTCCCCCGCGAATTCGTGGTTCGCGAACCTGGTCATTTGTAGTATTCTACGACTGCTTCTTCCTGTACTAAAGTCAGGCTTCACCAATCAGGAGCTGCGTGTCAAAGCAGCTCCTGATTGGTGAAGACCGACTTTAGAACAGGAAGAGGCAGTCGGAGCATACCGCGAGTAATTTCCTTCACTCGCCGGCGCTCTAGCTGACCTCTCCTGCCTCTCCAGGCGAAAAACCGTATTCGCAATTTTTTGATATTTGCAGGGGTTCCTGGAATGGAACCCCTGCAAATATCGGGGGAGTACTGTATATCATATCTATGTTTTATATGATTGTGCTTTCCATGCTGCTTATTATGATGTATTATTTGTCCTCTGTTATATGTTTGGTCTATTGTACTGTTTAATTGTGCATATTTCCGATAATTTTATCATTTTATTGCTATTTCTAGGATTCAATTTGCCACCTTCAGGTTTACCTCATCAATAGTATTTATGCTTGTTTTTGAGCATTTCACTCTTATTATGTTGCTAAAATTATAAGTTTTATACCAGGCTGTACCTGTCATACATATGTAGTCCTGAGTGAATCTCCTCATAAAGTCAGTTACTAAATCCCAATCAATCAGTAGATAAACAGAGGCGGCAACCTTTTCATCACTGGATCCCTAGGCTTCTGCCTATTGTGCAGAGTGGCAATCAGTTTTCCCAAACTTCACAATATCTACTTCGCTCCCTTTTTCATCATGCATTTCTTTCTTCTATTACAGGTTATCCCTTGTTGTACTGGTTTGCGGCACCTCTTATCATGAGATCACTTTTCCAAAGTCAACCATCCAATCCAGCAATCCAAACACCTAACGGAACATGGTCCCCATCCCTATGGTCAGACCACTACACATATAACTTCAACATCAACTGGACCAAGACCAAACACACACCTCAAAAAAAAAAAAACCACATATACCACACGCAAACATATCGACCCAACCACGTTTTGGTCAAAAGTAGACGAAACCATACAAGACTGCGACCCAAAAAACTTCATCTCCCACTGGAAAAATGTGTCCACCAACATCCTCGATGATCTGGCCCCCCTACAAACCAAAACCAGAACCAGCAGGAAATCAGACCAATGGTTTGATAATGAATTACTCCAACTCAAAAGACAGTGTAGAAGATTAGAAAGAAAATGGAGAAAAAAGAACCAAGATCAAACAAAAAACGATTGGAAAAAAATCAACAAACAATACAAAAATCTACTAAGGGATAAGAGGAAAAACTACTATACTAATCTCATAGGCACGGAAACCCAAGATTCCAAAAAAATATTCCAAATCCTGAAAGAATTAACAGACACCAAACCATACACAACCACCACGAACACCCCCCCACCATCACCCACCCTCTTAGCAGAACACTTCAAGAACAAAATTACCAACACCAGAGCCACTCTCATCCTTAACCCATCCCATCAAAATACAATCACAATCCACCCTTCAGGAAAAGAGGCAACTGCAGCAGACAGAATTTGGACTCAATTCCCCAACATACAATGGTCAGAACTCAACAAATTCTACAAAAAATACAGTCATGCCTCCTGTGACCTCAACCATTGCCCCTCATATCTCCTCACCACCGCTAGTGTAAAATTCCGCACCATAATGCTACAATGGATTCAATTCATGCTCACAGAAGGCACATTCCCTGCTGACCTCAGCGAAATCGTCATCACCCCAATCCAAAAAGACCCAAAAGCACCACAAAACCACCCATCTAACTTTAGACCTATAGCCTCAATTCCGCTATATGTCAAAATTATAGAAGGCCTAGTAGCCAAACTCCTCACCAATTACATAGATGACCACAACCTACTCCACCCCATGCAATCAGGCTTCAGAACAAACTTCAGTACAGAGACACTACTAGGCTCCCTTATGGATACCGTCAGACAACACCTTAGTACAGGGAAAAAAATGCTTCTCATACAACTGGACTTAACTGCGGCATTCGACTTAGTGGATCACAACATCCTTCTACAGATCTTAGACGCAATAGGTATTTCAGATAAAGTTTACTCCTGGTTTGAAGGATTCCTAAAACTCAGAACCTACAGTGTAAAATCAAACAAAGAAAAGTCAGAATCCTGGTCAAACCCCTGCGGCGTACCACAAGGATCTCCACTATCCCCTACCCTCTTCAATCTCTACACTGCTTCTCTAGGAACGCATCTGGACAATCTGGGCATAACCACCTATAGTTATGCTGATGACATCACCATCCTCATCCCATACGATCATTCCAAACCTACCATGACAGACAAACTTCACCAAACACTTGAAACAGTCACAACCTGGATGAAAAATCACAAACTTAAACTCAACCAAGACAAAACCAAATTCATCCTTCTCGAAAATGACAAGATCCAAACCACAACCAACTTAGAGATAAACGCAATCAAATATCCCATCCAAACCACCATAAAACTACTTGGCATGACCATAGACAGATGCTGCACTATGCAACCGCAAATAAATAAAACAATTCAGAAATCATTCGCAATCATGAGAAACCTGAGACAAGTCCGAAAATTCTTTGAAAGAACACAATTTCAACTTATAGTACAATCTCTAATACTGGGTATATTGGACTACTGCAACATCCTCTTCCTTCCTTGCCCTGCAACTACGATTAGACAACTCCAAACAATCCAAAATACAGCTTTGAGACTCATCTACTCATTGAAAAAACATGACCACATTACGGATGCCTTCACAAACTCACATTGGCTTCCAATCCAAGAAAGAATCCAATTCAAATTCTACTGCATATTATTTAAAACCCTACACGGAGACAGCCCATCATACTTGAACAATCGCCTCATCCAAGCACCCACTACTAGACACAGAAAAACGCACTCCCCATTCATACCCCCCCCAATCAAGGAAGTAAAAAGAACAAGACTACACGACGGCCTACTAGCCACTCAAGCTGCAAGACTGGACAACCAAATCTCCAACCTTCTGATGACCACCCCAGACTATAGGACATTCAGAAAGGAAATAAAGACCACACTTTTCAAGAAATTCCTGAAGCAGCAATAACATCACGACCTCTTAGTAACACTAAAACTGACGCTCGATCTACCCATTACTGCACTAATAATAACAAAAGAACCTCCACTTTGACCACCTATCAACTCTACTACAAACCACCTCACCCTCAACAACCCGCTAAATGTCTATAAGATCTACAACCTACCTCTCTAGCTAATCATTGTAACTCTGTTTTTAAATTAACCTTTTGTAATCCGCCTTGAACCGCAAGGTAATGGCGGAATAGAAATCCCTAATGTAATGTAATGTAATGTAATTTTCGGTTCATAATTTGCTGTATCTGTAGAATGCAAAACAAGACCATTTTAATTGCAAAATACCATATGCTGCTGGGGGATTCTTTACCAGGGTCCTCTTCCAGGAAATACAATCAAGCATAGAGGCCTTGGGCTAAAATATTAGAGAAAAGCAAAGCAATAACCAACATGTAAATGAAGCAAAATGAGTGTAGAGAACTTGCAAATGAATGCATTACTTCTAATAAGCATACCAGCAACATGTGTACAAGCAGGATTAGTACATATACAATTTTGTTTTCTATTAAATACTCCATAATAATTAGAAACAGGCACATTAAAAAATCGATGCATGTACTTAACCCGGAGAGAGTTTGAGGAGAGGAGGTTCTGGAGAGTATTGGATTTGAGAAAAGAACCGGCCATCTCTGCGTACTGTGTTTACAGATTTTATTCCCCTCAGCCGGTGCATCACCCAGCTCTGATATAGAGTGAAGTATAGTATATTAGCCAGCTGTATTATACAGTGAGTGAGTTATGGGGAGACGAAGGGGATAGGTAAGAAAACTTGTTGCATCTACACCAGTGATTAAAGGTCCTATGGGCAAACATTTGACTGGAATTATTACTCAAACAGTAAGTAGATTTTCACCCTCTCTCTCTTCAGATGGGCTATCTCTGGGTCCCGACACTAGATCCCCTCCATCCCTGCCTGCAATTGTAAAGATTGTGGCAAGTCCAGCGCTGCTACTGACTTGTCACATTTAAAAGTAGGAAGAATACTGTTCCAAAGGTGGAAAAAGCTCACCAGGAAATTTTCCCAGGCTCACAGACCGTCGAGGCTAGGGTTACCAGCTAAAATGGCTACCATGCCTGAGTAAAAGGACCCCACAATTCCAAATGGTTTACAATCATTTAAAATAAGAAAAGTAATAAATACAATATAAAACTTTTCAATCTTCAGGCAGCTTCTTCTGACGCACCCATTCCAAAAAAACTTTCAAAAAATTAATTGCGTCTGGATTATTGCATGCCGATTAAGCAGGCCGCCTGAGCACATCCTGCGGCAAGCCGTTTGAAGTTGTTGTAAGGATGTGCTAGCATTTCAGCTTAGTAAAAGGGCCCTTAAGTCAGGCATTTCAAATTGTGCATTGACGGCAGGGTTCTTCTAGTTCTTTCTGGCATGTAACAGACATGGGGCCAACGTTTTTGGTGCAGCTTTTGCCAGTTTTGCCTTCGAGTCCAGCACATCAAGAGAAATCCTGCCCTCTGTGAGTTCTGAATTAACGAGCTTGACAAATGTTTTCATTTTGAAATGGCAAGCGGCTTCATTGTGCTTGAGCCCGTTATTCTGACAATGGTGGATCTAGCTTTAGTTATCAACACTTTTCAGCTTACATCGCTCTAAGTAATTGTCCTGTTTAGACTCTGACAGGTTAAAATAATGTATTCTAACAGGACAGCATCTCGACTGTGCATGGAAAGGAGCCCATGAGGGTTAACAGTTGTTACCAACAGTGACAAGCAGCGTAAGCTAGATGTATGGATAAATTGCTAGCGCTCCTAAGGTTATTCCTATTAGCAGGAGACATATAAGAAACCTTAACAAGGCATTAATATAGTACACCTAGCAATATAAGCTTGTCAGTGCTGTCCAAAGCTAAGAGCTAATGGGGCGTTCCAGCATTTCCTTGATGGTTCAGTGACAGGTTGTGATGGACTTTTAAATTAAATAAAGATCACCATGCAGTGGGAAATGAGTCGAGTCGCTGCACAGATTTAACGGCAATTTTTTTTTTTTTTTTTTAATTCATTTTATTTTTAGCACTAAGAGGAATACTATTGCATAGCGAATGACACGGGGACAAATTTTTTCCCCGTCTCCGCAGGAACTCAATTTCCCCATCCCGTCCTCATGAGTTTTGTCGCTGTCTCTGTCTCATTCCTGTAAGCTCTGCCTTAACCATACAAGCCTTGAACGCTTATGATGTTAAAGTGTTTGAGGCTTGCGCAGATGAGGACGGAGCTTGCAGGAATGGGGCAGGGACAGGAAAAGAACTCACCGGGACATGATGGGAAAATGAGTTCCTGCGGGACGGGGAAAAATTTGTCTCTGTGTCATTCTTTGCTTGGGAGAACAGTATAGAAAATTAAATTAATAGTGTGGAAAGTTTCAGCCTCTGATAACCAGAGCTGGCATTGTGACATCATAATGCCTAAGAGCCAACCTCATCAGTGATGTCACAGTGGCTTGATTGTCCTATACTTGGCTCACTTATACTACATTTTGATTTCTAGAGTGGTGCAGTGTGGAGAATGACACGGGGACAAATTTTTCCCCATCCCCGCAGGAACTCAGTTTCCCTGTCCTGTCCCTGTGAGTTTTGTCGCTGTCTCTGTCTCATTCCTGTAAGCTCTGCCTTAACTGCAAAAGCCTTGAACACTTGTGATTTTAAAGTGTTTGAGGTTTGTGCAGGTGAGGATGGAGCTTGCAGGAATGGGGCAGGAACAGGGACAGCGAGAAAGAAAAGAGCACACGGGGACGTAACGGGAAAATGAGTTCCCTCGGGGACAGGGAAAAATTTGTCCCCGTGTCATTCTCTACTATTGCATACTGCTCTGGTAATATTTTGAATGAAATCATGTAAAAAGGATTTTCTCTTATCAGTATTAGAGAAAACAAAGACCAGAAAGATTTTCTTCAATTTCATTTAATATTATGATTTAAAAAAAAAAAATGAGCATGAAGTATAGCATTCTCATCTTTATTTTCCTCTCACAAGCAAAACATACACCACACTGCCCACGTCAAAATAAATAAAATCAGACATTAATTTCATGGCAAGAATGCAAATGTCCATATACTGCCACGTTAGCAATTCTGACATTCCTGTTGTCTGCTTTTATTTAACTTGAAATCTGTTTTAACAAGAATAATGCTGCATCAGCGTTCTAGTCAATAATCACTTTGCAGCGGAGTTTTGTGATGTTGATAAAGCAAAAGGGCAGCTTGCAGAAATTTGCTGGGATCCAAATACATTTGATTGCCACTTTGCACAGAAACTTTTATGCATCCTGTATATCTGAAGAGCTTCTTCACAATACTGAAGAAGAAGTTCCATGCACTATTAATGGAACCTGTTCTTGTCTATATCAAATATACATTGTGGCCCATTTTCTCGAAATGGCGCCATAAGTTGGGCGGCCGTAGGCACCGTACTGCTAGCTAACGTTATTTAATTGGTTTTAATTGGCATGATGATTGACACACCATTTAAAGCTAATTAAATACTCATTAAAAAAAGTAGGTGCCTACTCAAAGAGCGCTGAAACTGCGCCTACAGAGGCGTCTTGCAGTGCTTAAGGTCACAGTAGGCATGGTTTTGGCTGGAAGTGACCTTAGGTGCCATTAGGTACATTACATTACATTAGTGATTTCTATTCCGCCAATACCTTGCGGTTCAAAGCGGATTACATAAGATTTATCAGGAGTTACAAGAACTGTAACTTTACATAAGAATTGTCATAGGAATTACATAGGAGCTCTATAAGAATTGTCGGGAACTTGAGGCGATACATGTTGGGTAATTAGAAACATTTTAGATTTGAAAGGGGTAGTGGGTGTGGTGGGTGGAGATTGAGAAGGAACTGGTTGTTTTAAATAGGTTTTATGTATTTTTTTGAAGAGTAGGGTTTTAGTTTCTTTTTTGAAGGTTTTGGTACCTCTGTAGATATGATTCACATGTAATGTAGGCTTTTAAAACCCCAGCCTACATTACTGACGCCTATGTTAAACGTAAACTGTGATTCTGCAAATGGCACCGTTGCGCGATTGACACACAGTTGGCGCCGCTTTTGGAGGCAGCTACCCCGTAGGGTTACCAGATTTTCCAAACGGAAAATCTGGACCCCCTAGAATGTAAACCTCTGCTCTTACAAGTAAGCCATAAGAGTGTTCCAGATTAGTCTACTCTCTAGGTCAGCACTTGGGAGTCCATTTATTGACATCCTCAAAATACATATGGTAATGAGGCGATGAACATAATTTTCTATTAAACAGTGCATTAACATTTTAATACCAAAATTTGCATAAAACCATTAGCATGAGCTTGCTAATGCAGTTTTCATACACACTAAGTAGTACTACAGGAGTTTAGCATAGTTTAATAAATGGGCTTTTAGGGTTGGTATCCAAGAACATTTGAAGTTATACAGTTATGAACATTCTTGAAATAGGAATTTGACTATTTTGGGGTTTTTTTTCTGGGAAGCCAAACCATCTCAAAAATGAAGGGCCATTCCATTCTATCAAATGCTGCGGTTTTATAAAAAGGGGGGGGATTTTTTTTTTTTTTTTTGGGGGGGGGGGTATTTTTACTAAGTGCTTACCACAGGTTAAAAAGGCACTTCCTTCCGCAGGATGCAATCAAGTGTCCTGCTGTAGTTTTGGAATCGGCACATGGATTGGGTATTTAAAGAATGAGAGCAGGTCTACTTTGCTCTAATTGGTTAGTGCAGGTAAATCACTAATGCGAAAGCCCTACTGCCTCCAAAATAGGTGATTGTAAGGGCTTACGTAGCAATAGCTACACACTAATTGGGAAATTGGATTTGACACATTGGGTTTTACTCATAATAAACTCAAGCTAAAGACTGTTGGTGTGGCAATCTTTGTTTTTAGTCTTAGAACATAAGAAAAGCTTTACTGGGTCAGACCAGACCGGGTCAGAGGTTGTGATAAGATCAGATAGTGGATAGCGTAGCTGGTTTTAAGAAAGGTTTGGACAAGTTCCTGGAGGAAAAGTCCATAGTCTGTTATTGAGAGAGACATGGCGGAAGCCACTTCTTGCCCTGGATCAGCAGCATGGAATGTTGCTACTCTTTGGGTTTTGTTCAGGTACTAGGGATCTGGATTGGCCACCGTGTGAATAGCCTACTGGGCTTAATGGACCATTGGTCTGACCCAGTAAGGCTAGTCGTATGTTCTTATGTTATGTTCCATCTAGCCCAGTATCCTGTTTCCACAGTGGCCAATCCAGGTCACAAGTACCTGGGAGAAGCCCAAATAATAGCAATATTCCATTTTACCATTCCCAGGGCAAACAGTGGCTTCCCTTATGTCTGTCTCAATAGCAGGAACTTAAGAACATAAGAATTGCCGCTGCTGTGTCAGACCAGAGGTCCATCGTGCCCAGTAGTCTGCTCACATGGCAGCCCCTAGGTCAAAGACCAGTCATTTACACCTGGCGGGGATGTGGCATAAGTGGGCATACCTAAATGTAGGAACATAAATTCTGACTTATCTAGAATTATTTAACAGAATCTGGATGCCCAAATGTCATCATAGAATTGGCACTCTGTGCATTGCATTATGGTGTCTAACTTTTGGTACACTTTACAGAATTGCCCTCAATGGGTCAGAGTCTATATACCAGGGGTAGGGAACTCCGGTCCTCAAGAGCCGTGTTCCAGTCGGGTTTTCAGGATTTCCCCAATGAATATGCATTGAAAACAGTGCATGCAAATAGATCTCATGCATATTCATTGAGGAAATCCTGAAAACCTGACTGGAATACAGCTCTTGAGGACCGGAGTTCCCTACCCCTGCTGAAAAAGAACACACTTAGCGCTTGTTGCAGGTTTTCCGGGTCTCTTTGTGTCTTTGTCAGGTAAAAACTGACGTTTCAGCCATCATGCTGTGGCTTTCTTCAGGGTATGCTCTGAAGTCTGTACTTTGAGTTTGTAAATAATGGGTTCACTGACCTGACTGGGAACAGGGCAGTCCACCAATTTGAATTTTGGCGGGAAAGTCAGTTGGTCAGAAATTTGAGTTTTGTTGCGAAAGTCCATAGATTGGAAAAAGTCTCTGGTAGGTTTAAAGATGTTCTCCCCGTGGAGCTGGGTTAGATGTTCTCTCAGGGTTTCTGTGGCTGGCAGCTGATGCTATTCTATAAACTGCTACAAAAGTTAGGTGTGGTTTATTGAATACAAGCAGCACCTGACCCTGCGACTATTCAATAGGCGTGACTATTGCCAAGCAAATCCTACTTGGATTGGGCCTATTCAAACAGTGTGCATAATTTAGAGGAACACCCTAACCCTCCCATGGTCATGCCCCCTTTTCGGCACCACTTTATAGAATACGCTTAGAAAGTTGTGCGTGTAAATTCCAAGTAGTGCCTATAATTGCTTGTCAATGGGCAATTATTGGTTCCAATTTGTCATGTGGCCAAACTTGCACATACAACTTTAGTCACTATATATAGGATCTGGGGAGGAGGGTGGGATATGTGCTTAAATTAAAGTGTGTGCAACATCAATAGCTATTCAAAATTTCCCCTAAAATGGATACAGAATCATGTATTGTGAAAAATAAAATATTACAGGGCATACATATTATCCCAGGGCAAGCAGGCAGCATATTCTCGACATGTGGGTGACGTCATCTACGGAGCCCCGACGCGGACAGCTTTTCAAGCAAACTTGATTGAAGATTCAAGTTTGCTGTGCTGCACCACGCACGTGTGTGCCTTCCTGCTCCACTAGAGGGCGCATCCCCTCCTCGTGGTCTCCAGTTCTAAAGTTTCTGCGGAGCCAGAAAGTCCTGTTCTTTTTCACTCCGTTCAAACGTGCCTTCTAGCACCGCGGCTTTGTTGTTTTTCATCGGAGTCGCTGTGCGCTTTTTCTTTTCCTGCTGCGGTTTTTTTTTCGGCAACCGGGGCCTCGATTGGCCTTTCTTTTTGCTATATGTCCCGGCCCTTGTCCGGGTTTAAAAAGTGCACCCGGTGTGATCGGCTTCTGTCGATCACCGATCCTCATCGGTGGTGCATCTTGTGCCTGGGGGGCTGACCATCCTACTGATTCCTGCCCCAGGAATATTCAGAAACCATATTCCAAACCAGAACGTTACGAGTTAATTCAGCCTTTAAAATGAAAATATATTGTAATGTGAAACCTTTTGGCAAGGATACTAATTAATGTGATCTTTTCCTTCATTTCCACTCTTTTTTTTTTAGTACAAATGCTAATTTGATAATTTCTAAGTAATCATGCTATTGAGCATCTATATTCAATAGCGTTTAAATGCTTTGACGCTTTCCGCTTTCTATGTATGTGTGTTCACTAGGGATCTAAATTTGTCTGAAGATGAAAACAAAACTCTGATAACGGAATTGTAGCTTGTTAATGATAAAAAGGAAGTACCGATAAATATAATAGTTACAGAGAATTTTAAAAGTTTTCACTCTCAGTGAAGTCTGCTGGTTGGTTTCACCCAAGGGCTTTACACCAAGCTTCAAAGATAATTCGTACCTGTTGTTTATGCTTGAGACGTGCGAGATGCCCAAATTACCCATAGATATATATATTTCATTTATGAATGGGTAAATTTTACAAAAAATGTACATAAGTGTAGATTAGCACATGACCTGAATTAAAAAAAAACCCAAAACCTGCACTGCCCTAAAAATGCTGCATTAGATTTTGCAGTTAACATGTGAGAAAATCCCACATTAAGCTGCATTAACTCCAAATCTTAATGTATTTGAATAAAAGGTCCAAACCAGAACAAATTGAGGGAATTGTAAAAGTTTCAATGCGCCGTTACTAGATCCAGCTTTCACTCTAACGAGACTGCTTATTTGCTCCAGAAGGCACTAGGAAATGTAATTATTCCTATGCAAATCCATCAAATTGTTGCACATTTCTACCTCATTTAGTACAACTCGAAGCCCTGTGGTGAGTTGGATGAGATGGGAAGGTCTCCGGCTCCCTTGGTAAATGCCCTGAAAAGGTCATGCTCTAAAAGATTCAATACTTTTTTTGTATGCTGAAAGATGAATTTATTCTTCATCTGAATGGTCTTCTAATAGTTACAAGCAAGCAATACCACAGTGAAGGAGACGCAAACCAATGGACTGTGATTAGATCAATTTATTGTGTGATACAAAATGACTCAACACGATTTGGCAAACCTTCTTTCCACGTTTTATTTAACTTTCTGGGACTATGCAACCTTTTTGACTTTACACCAGTTTATAATCGTGATCAAATTAGCCTGGAGCATCATAGATCTATTCCCCGCTACTAGACTCCTGTTGCAGGCCTTTGGCCGAAACATAAATCATGTTGACTCATTTTGTATCAGACAATAAATCGATCTAATCACAGTCCATTGGTTTGCGTCTCCTTCGCTGTGGTAATGCTTGTTGGTGTCCTGCGAAGGATTTTTTTTTTTCTTCTGTTTTGGCCCCCCTTCTAATAGTTACCTCACCACTATGTCAGATAAAGTTCTATATTTACAGTTTCGGTAGCCATCTTACTTTACTTTGGTGCTTATTTTAGAATCACCTTTTTTATTGTGAGAAACAGGCAAGCTTTGCAGGACTCCAGGGATCTTGTCTAGCACTAGTGATGGAAGACACAGTATTGAAGCATCACCTCCCTCTGGCAGCAAAACAACTGGAGGACTCATGCCCAGCTTAAAGGGAGCAGTGCCTGTAAATAGTGGTATTTACATATATAGATCAAATCGTGAATTCTGAAAGGTGCTATTTACATGTGGAGATCTATTATGCAGAAACATCAAGGTAGGGCATGGGTTTAGTGGGCCAAAAATAATACACAAGAATTTCCCATTTTTCAGTGGGAAATACACATAAACAGGGAAAAAGTTTCCCTATCTGGGTTCAAACCAGCTCAGAGGCTGGAAGTGGATGCATTTCTTCTGATTGGTCACACAAGTTCCTGTATGCATTTTCACCAATTCCTTTGGTTCTGAAGATGCTCGTCAAATTCATACAGGAGTCAGCCACTATGATTCTCATATTTCCTCGGTGACCCAGACAACCTTGGTTCTCCCTTCTACTTCAACTGAGTGTCAAGGATCCAATTCCATTATGGACCTTTCCATATCTGCTCACTCTGAATCAAAGTTCTCATTTACATCCCAATCTGCAATTTCTGCAGCTAACAGCTTGGTACCTCTTGACCTAGAAGAGAAAGTGATATAATTGCAGGTAAACAACAAAAATTTTTCCTTGATTTACTCATGAAACAAAAGATATCCACAAAGCAAACCAGGTCCCAAGTAGTAAAACAAATTTTATGCTGCTTATTCTAGGAATAAACTAAACTAAACTAAACCTTAGGTTTGTATACCGCGCCATCTCCGCAAGCGTAGAGCTCGGCACGGTTTACAGAATTAGGATAGAAAGGAACTCCAGAAGAAGAGGGGTTATAGAAAGGAACTAAGAGGGTAGAGAGGGGCCAGGGTACCAGAGAGCGGGAGGTGTTAGATTTTTGAAAAGAGCCAAGTTTTCATGTATTTGCGGAAGAGTTGGAGGGAGTTTGAATTTCTGAGCGGGGATGTGAGGTTGTTCCAGAGTTCTGTGATTCTAAAGGGGAGAGATGTTCCTAGTTTTCCTGCTCGGGATATACCTTTTCTAGAAGGGAATGATAGTTTCAGTTTTTGGGAGGATCTGGAGGAGTTAGGGTTTGAAGAGTTCCAAAGGAGTGGAATAACGGGAGGAAGGATGCCGTGTAGGATCTTGAACGCTAAGCAGGCACATTTAAAGAGGATTCTGGAATGTACTGGAAGCCAGTGAAGCTTGGACAGAAGTGGAGAGACATGGTCGAACTTGCCTTTTGCGAAAATAAGCTTAGCCGCGGCATTCTGAATTAGCTGAAGTCTGTAGAGGTTTTTCTTAGTTAGGCTTAAATAGATGGAGTTGCAATAGTCCAGTCTAGAGTGGATAATGGATTGAACAAGGACGGCGAAGTGAGAATGATGAAAGCAGGATCTCACTTTCCTCAGCATATGAAGGCTAAAGAAGCATTTTTTTTATCAAGGAGTTGAGGTGGTCATTGAAGGAGAGAGAAGAGTCTATGATGATGCCCAGGACTTTGCTTGAAAATTCAAAATGAAGAGTGGGGCCGGAAGATAATGGGATGGAGGTGGGTGAATGATCTAATATTGGGCCAAGCCAAAGTAATTTTGTTTTGGACTCATTCAGTTTCATTTGTACAGATTGGGCCCAGGATTGGAGGTTCATTATACATGCGGATATGTTTCCAGCGAGGTTAGTGAGGTTCGAGTCGGTCTCGAGGAGGATGAGGATGTCGTCGGCACAGGTATAGAGAGTTTCAAGGGGGGAAAGATAGAGGAGTTTCAGAGAGGACATGTAAATGTTGAAAAGGATAGGAGAGAGGGGTGAGCCATCTCAATAATGACCTATGGACATCTCTTTTAAGAAATTATCCAAGCCCTTTTTAAACCCCGCTAAGCTAACTGATTTCACCACATTCTCCGGCAATGAATTCCAGAGTTTAATTACATTTTGTGTGAATAAATATTTTCCCTGGTTTGTTTTAAATCTACTACTTCTAAACTTGGCTTAAAATAAGGCAGAAATTTAGGAGCTCAGCTTTTTTTTTTTTTTTAAATATTGGGCCTGATGTATCTTTTACATGACCACCGAACGTGTTTATACCAGATTCGTTTTTGAAGAGTTGTACAAAATATACCAAATGTGAAAAAAAAAAATCTGTTTAAATCAGAATCTACCTCACAGAAAGTGAACATTGGCTTTATTTTACACTCTGTGTTCCAGATATGGTAGAGCCTTTTGCGACTCTCATTTGCAGGCAGCTGATTTCCTGTTAAGTTATTCTTTTCCACCCATTTGAGGAGGTAATAGGAGAAATCAGAGCTGACTGCATGTTTTACATTTAAGGAATGTTGACAGATGTTTAGGTGGCCACTGCAAATCTTTCTTTGGAACAAATACAACATTTCAAATCGAAACAATAAAATCCTCTCATTATTAGTTTGTAAGCTTCAAGAAGCACAGACTGTCCATGCCGCGTGTCTTTGAAGGGCTAAACACATTGTGAATGTGTTATACAACTCATGACAATAACCGTGACAAATGAATACTGATCCCGATAGTGGAAAAGAATATAGCAAATTAACTGCAAGCATTGATTACGTGAAAGAATTTCAATGGAAATAAAGAATTCCTTTTTCCACTTTCTCCTTGAAAGCTCACCCAACATAAAGTCAGTAATGATAAGATACAATGTGCCTTGTTTATTAAAAAAAAATCAAGTTATTACAGATTATTTTTTTTAATAATAGGAAAACTCTTGATAATTATAAAACTATAGCAACTTTTTATGACTGAGAAAGCAGAAGAAATAATTATTTAAAGTCTACACGATATCCTTCTGCCTGATTAAACCTTGATGAACAGACAGGAGAGGACATTCAGTGGTATTTAACCGGGCTTTGCAGCTGAATATCTCTTCTGACCGCAACATAAAAATTTTCCTAACTTTATCTGCAGAATTACCCGGATATTGGTCTGAATATGGGCTGGTTTCCTGGTAACTTCCTAGTAGATGTGCTGACCAAAATATAAGAACATAACATAAGAATATAAGAATTGCCGCTGCTGGGTCAGACCAGTGGTCCACCGTGCCCAGCAGTCCGCTCACGTGGCGGCCCTCCGATCAAAGACCAGCGCACTGAGACTAGCCCTACCTGCGTAGGTTCTGGTTCAGCAGGAACTTGTCTAACTTTGTCTTGAATCCCTGGAGGCTGTTTTCCCCTATAACAGCCTCCGGAAGAACGTTCCAGTTTTCTACCACTCTCTGGGTGAAGAAGAACTTCCTTACATTTGTACAGAATCTATCCCCCTTTAACTTTAGAGAGTGCCCTCTCATTCTCTCTACCTGTCCTTATCTACTAAGTCTATTCCCTTCAGTACCTTGAATGTTTTGATCATGTCCCCTCTCAATCTTCTCTGTTCAAGGGAGAAGAGGCCCAGTTTCTCTAATCTTTCGCTATACGGTGTGACAAACCCAGCACCAGCACTAGTCCGGTCCCTGATAGGATCGGATGCAGAAGAGCAGACCAGATTGATTCTGGCACTCACCTTGAGGCTGACCTCCCTTGCCCCCATAACCAAAGAGATAGTGAACTGGAACAGAGGCAGGCAGATTGGCAACAGCAGCCTCCTGGCTTTAGAGCAGCTAGAGAAGCCACGAGGAAGGTAGCTGCAGTAGAAAAACCTAGGCAGAGAAAAGCTGCTGTAGAGCCAAGACCCATCCCCCGCTACAGGCTGAAGGGGATTGGCTCTGATCTGTTTAAAAGCAGGTTGAGTCAAGCAGGAGGAGGAGGAGCGAGTGACCAGGGCGAGTCACTCCCACAGCTCAAGGCAGGGGAAGAGCTGTGGAACAGAGCAGGAGAGGAAAACGTGCTGGATTATCCCATGCAGGATTTGGAGGAAATCCTGCCTACTTCAAACTACCAGGTTCTAGATCGTGTGGAAGGCATGGAGATAGAACTGGCTGGCCCTATGTTAGAAAGCCAGACGGAAGGTATGGAAGTTGCATGAAAGAATGCAGCAACTGAGAAACCATTAGTGGTTTGTGTTTCTTTCTTTCTTTTGCTGATGTTTGGTTTGTTTCTGCTGTGCAAACTATGCCTGAAGAAGTTAAGATATGTTTGAACTTTATAAGTATTTTGAGAGTAAGAATAATACTTGCTTCAAACTGAGGAATAGATTTAAAAGCAAGTTTGTGAACCTGAAGCTCAAACTGACATAGTTAAGTTTGGTTGTTGGAACTTAAAAAATCCTGCTGTGACTCCCGTTCTGAAAGCTAATTAGATTATCTGTCTCAGCTGTGTGATGTTGCCTGCATGTGGGAGCTGAGAGAAAAGCTGAACTGTTACCAGAGTTTGCTGTGGCTATGTTTGCCTAAGGAGTTTTGATTTATTTTGAATTTGCAGTAAAGCTTTATTTTTGCAAATCTACTATTTTTGTTGAATGACCTGCAAAAGTGATGTTTGTTTTCTGTTGCATACTTTTGACCTGTGGGTCAGAATAAACAACTTATTCTTTCCTAAAGAACTTGTTTTGGCTGGTGATATGGTGAAACCTTTTTACTTACCTTGCATCTGTTAGGCCCAGGCATTTGCCCTGGGCCACCTGGAAAAAGTCCTGAAGGTACCCCTGGTTGGAGGGGACACGCCAGAATCCCTGTGTTTGTCACCCGGCAGCCCTACTTTGCGGAGGGTTGGTGACAACGGCAGCTCCTCCAACCCCTTAACCATCTTAGTCGCTCTTCTCTGGAGCCTCTCGAGTAGTACCATGTCCTTCTTCATGTACGGCGACCAGTGCTGGACGCAGTACTCCAGGTGAGGGCGCACCATGGCCCGGTACAGTGGCATGATAACTTTCTCTGATCTGTTCATGATCCCTTTCTTTATCTTTCCTAGCATTTGTTCACCCTTTTTGCTGCCGCCACACATTGCTCAGATAGCTTTATCGACTTGTCGATCAAAACTCCCAAGTCTCTTTCCTGGGAGGTGTTTCCAAGTACCGCCCCAGACATCCTGTATTCGTGCATAAGATTTTTGTTACCGACATGCATCACTTTACAATGTCAGTGCCCAGAAATGTCCTGGTATTGAAGTTCTGAGCATAATTTATCCTGCATTTGTAAGTGGCTTAAAAGTAGAGAGTTGAAGGGGGGCAGAAATCTTACCCATCTCCGCCCATTCCCAATGGAATCTAACTCATCCTCGCCCATCCCCACAAAGATCCATTCCACCTTACCCATAGGGTTACCAGATTTCCTTATTTAAAAAAGAGGACTCTTGGCCCTGCCCCATTCTGCCCTAGCCTTGCCCCCAGCCTCCCCTCCTAAAAAAAACCCCTTACCTCATCTTCCCCAAGCTCGGGGCTGTGTCTGGAGGACCTCTGAGCATGCGCAGATGTGACACAATGACTTTGCACACATGCATGTTGTGACCAGTCAGGCTCCGGGCCTGCCATAGTCCCTGGTAAATCGGGGAGAAAGGGTGGCAAGAAGCCCAAAAAGGGGATTTTCAAGGCTAGCTCCCAGTACCAGTCAGACCAGCTTGATGATGGCACAGACCCAGAATGGGGGGGGGGGACAGGGAAACCCTACAAAGGCACTACCCTCTATACAGTAGACCTACAAACAGAGGTTTTAAACCTGTTACTGGGAATAGAAAGCAATGCTATTTCCCTAGTGTCCACCGGAGGAGCCAGAGAGAGACCCAGATGAGAGCAGGCTCAGCCAGGGTAGGGCGTGGCTCCACTCCTGAAAAGCCTGCTTAGTGGACTAGGTTGTTGGAGAGAATAGAGGAATAGGCCTCTCCCCAAGGAGCAGCTTCCCAGACTAAGCCAGGGTAATCAGTTAGACCCTATGGAAGTAGAGGAAGCAGGTTCCTCTACTGAAGTTTCAGCTCCAGCCAGGAGGAGCAAATGGAGATCCAGGAAATGTTGATTCCACCAGAGCTGTTTCAGGAACCAGAACTGATGGATGTAGGTTTGGCTACCAGGCATTTCTGAAGGCAGTGCTGTGAGTGTTTGTATTTTGAGCTGGCTAATTTTGGGACGTGATATTCTTGTTGAAAGAACTGTTTCTTTTTTGCTGCAAATGTGCTGTTTGCCTGTGAGAGAATATTTTGATGATTTTGCATTTACTGACTGATCTGAGTTAAGGACACTGCATTTTAAAACCCTAGACTAACAAGAAGCGAACACGTATCCAACTATTACATCAAGCTACGTATATTGGCTTAAGATGGATTTCTTTGTCAGGTATTAGCTGCTGTTGGTAGTTTGTCAGTCTGCATGGGTTGGCCCCCAAATACCTAACTAACTGTCTATCATACTATATTGTACTCCCTAAGTTGCGTTCCTCTGACCACTGGGATTTGAAGATCCCGACGAGAAAGGAGTTAAAATTGCAAACAACAAGGGCGGGTGTGTTCTCCTGTGTTGGTCCAGAGGAATGGAACAGGCTTCCACGATATATACGGCGACAAGGGAATTTGAAAACATTTAAAAGATTGCTGAAACGCTATCTATTTTGCAAAATGAAATATGATTGAAGAATGAGGGACTACATTTGTGGTTATGAGAAGACATGCTATGAACATTGATGTTTAATCGGTGCTAATCATTTTATGGGTTTTTTTTATATTGTACGGTTTATGTCTGTAATGACATTTATTATGTTTGTTGTTTTGTACTTCGCTTTGTATAATGCAAATAATAAACACACAATATAAGTACCAGGTGGACTTCTGAAGTCTATGGGCCAGAAATAACAAAGAAAAAATACATTTTCATTTAATCATGAAATTGTAATGCATATAATTACAGGGCAGACTGGATGGATCTTTATCTGCTGTCATTTGCTGGGCTACTATATTTTATCAGTGGAGTCTTCATCAGTACTGGAGCTGCTTTATACCATACACATGTTTTCTAAGGACAGATTAAAGTTGAAAGGGCATCACTATTACTAAAAGAAATAGGCCATTTGCTAGAAACACAAAATGGAAGCTAAATGGCTATTTGCTGGAGAGATTATATAGTCTTTTAAAACACCGACAAGTGAAAAGGAATAGGAAAATAGGATTTTACTATTATTGTCCAACAGACAATGAACACTCCACATAGGATAACTGATGTAAAAGGGTCTTGTTTATTCCAATAAAAGGACATATATAAACTGCGGACCCGACACAGCACTATGTTTCGGCAAATCAAAACGCCTGCATTAGGGGTCACTGTGATGTTGTAATCCACAGATGACAAGTCCTTTGTTAGTACAAAGCTGGCTTAAATCCAACAAAAAGTTGAGCGCTAAAAACTGTTAAAACAGTTCAAAAAGTTTTTAGCGCGCGACTTTTGTTGGCTTTAAGCCAGCTTTGTGCTAACAAAGGACTTGTCATCTGTGGATTACAACATCACAGTTAGAGAATGACACGGTGACAAAATTCATCACCGTCCCCGTCCCCGCGGATAGCCGCGGGAAATAATCCCATGTAATTTTGTAGTGTCTATTTCAACCTCGGTCCTTCTACCCCAGCATTCTTCAAAGCAAAGCTTGCGGGTCAGTAGTTGTGGCCCTTCATACTCTGATTCTTATGTGAGCCAAGGATAATGAAGCCATTGTGACATCACTGATGTGATTGGCTCTTAGGCACTGGTGGAATGAGGCATTATGACATCACAATATCTGCTCTGGATACCAGAGACTGTCATTCTGTAGTGTCTGTTTCAACCTCAGTCCTTCTACACCAGCATTCTTCAGAGCAAAGCTTGCGGGTCAGTGGTTGTGGCCATTCATACTCTGATTCTTCCCTCTCTCCTTAAAGAATGACATGAAGATGGTTTCCCGCGGGGACGGAAACAGTGATGAATTTTGTCATCGTATCATTCTCTAATCACAGTGACCCCTGATGCAGGCGTTTTGATTCGCCGAAACATAGTGCTGTGTCGGGTCCGCAGTTTATATATGTCCTTTTATTGGAATAAACAAGACTCTTACATCAGTTATCCTACGTGGAGTGTCATTGTCTGTTCCCACTGTTTGGTTTTTATTGTGTACTATTATTGTGTCATGTTTGCATTCTATTTCACAGTGAAAATACTATTTTACAAAACATTAAAGTGTTTTAAAATCTTGTGCATATTAATGCAGACTGAATGTACTGTTCTTGAAACAGAGCAAGCCTTTCAGTCTTGGATTTATAAACCTAACTTTTTCCTTTTTTTTCTCTTTGCTAAATTGCATCTGCCAAACCTTTGTGTGTTGCTTTTAAATTGTGACGTCTGCCGTTCCTGAATGGTCTGCAGTGTTAGTCCTATTAATAGAGCTTTTAAACCTGACTTTGGAGGTCATTTTAGAACAATTTTGCAGTATTCACAGATGCAAATACAGGTATAAATGGCATACAAATCTAAATATGATTTTACAGTGCTGCTATTCACGGTTATATGTGTGGAAGTCATGGGACACACAGGAAGTAGCTCTATAAGATAGGCACTAACATTTATGCATCAGTGATGTTCACAGGAGAAGTCCAAGCCAGTGGGTTGGCATCCGATATGTTATTGAGAGACCCGTTACAGGCCATGTTTTGGTGGAGCACTTGCATCAGAGGTTATCAATATTGGTAATACCATCTGATAATGTCCTCTGTCCTTTCAGTCTCAGTGTGCAATTCCAACACATATAAACATGAAATCAACATGGTGAATTCTTTCAAATTAGAAAAACTGGTGCCAAGACTCTAGAGCAGGGGTAGGCAATTCCAGTCCTTGAGAGCACAGGCAGGTCAGGTTTTCAGGATATCCACAATAAATATGCATGAGCTAGATTTGCATCTCAAAGAGGCAGTGCAATCAAATCTATCGTACATATTCATTGTGGATATCCTGAAAACCTGACCTGCCTGTGGCTCTTGAGGACCGGAATTGCCTACCCCTGCTGTAGAGCATCAGGTGAATTGTCTCTCTTCAAGGCAGCTCAATAAATATAGCACTTGATTGGCCAACTGTCCTGAAGCACATTGTTAAACATGGACCATGTCAGTAGATGGTCCCGGTGTGCTTCTAAGATAAGTGGTCTATATCCATAGCTTAAAGAAACTGTTGAATGTGGAATATTGAGAAGAGGTGATTAAGGAGTGTCCCGTTATGAACATATTTCTCATATTCTGAAAAAATTACATTGGTTGCCTATACATTTTCATATACAATTCAAAATTTTGAAATTTGCCCAATAGGGAATTTCCGAGACCTTGCTGGACTATTTGGTTAAGTGTTCTTACTCAAAAGGACCAAATGGTGAAATAGAAGATCACCATTTGGTCCTTTTGAGTAAGAACGGCGGAGTAGTGTCCTTGTTGGTAATGTCCCTGCCCCATTCCTGCAAGCTCTGTACTTGTCTGCACAAACCTCAAACACTTTAAAATCATAAGTGTTTGAAGCTTGTACGGTTAAGGCAGAGCTTGCAGGGACTGGGACAGAACTCGTGGGGCGGGATGGGGATATTAAGATCCCCTGGGGGGTACAGGGACAAATTTGTTCCCATATCATTTGTTTTTCACCTTTCCCTCTCCTCTCATACCTCTCTTTTACAAAACCATAGCACAGTAAAAACCACGCTACAGTTTTGTAAAAAGGTATATGTGTGTCTGATCCCCTAAATTATTTGGGGGGAAGCAATCACACTCCCATGTGTCTGCTGTTTGATTTTAAAAATACTTCACTGTAACATTTGAATTGAAATTATTATCTAAAGATTCAGTAGTCCTTTGAACTTCTAAGCATTTTTTTATTTTTTTTTGCTTCTGATTTTCTACAACTTCTTAAAGAATTGCTCTGGATGAGTACAGATGATCTGCCATAGTCAATTTTCAAAATCTTAAAGAGCATGAATGACATCAGCTTGAGCATCTCTTCAGATGGTGACTAGTAATTCTCCCAGTCTCTCACAGAAGATATTAAAATCCAATTATATTCTCAGGGTTCAGCTCTCAAGGCTGCTAAAATTACATAGCAGTAAGCATAATCTCTCTCCGGGAGTCAAATCTTGCTGCAGCAAACTCCATTCAAATGACAGAAATGTATGTCATGTTTTCAGTGTGTTCTGTCCTGTATTTTCAAGACAACCAACCTGGTAAAATTAGGAAACTGCTAATTATTCTAATCTTGAGATTTACTCATTCTACGCTTTAAAAGAGATCACCAGATGTTGTTTTAGACTCTTACCTGACTTATTAGTGAAATAATATTTATAAATTGATGCTGTTATTTTCCCTACTAACTGAACGTTTATGTTATTAATCCTAAGTACTATCAAATTATTTACCATTAATAGTTTAGAAACCGCATGATTTTGAAGAACTTAATTGAAGAAAAATGGTGAGAACTTGACTACAGGATAAAATTTTCACTGTAGTTAGGGGGACCTGATATCGAGACTGCAGGAGGCAGCAACCAACATTGAATTTCTGGAAGTTTTTTGGCTGCTAGAAGCGTAGTTGGTTAAGTCAATATTCATTGGCTGACCAAACATAGACCTGCTATTTATGTGTGTCTATCTGGCTGCTAAACTGAGCTGGTCAGCCAATGAATATGGCACTAACTGGCTAGAAATTCAAATCCAAAAAGTGCACAGAAATTAGATTGAAAAAGTGTAAGACTTAAATTAGTCACCAAAATAATGAGTTTAAATAAAGTTAAACTCTAAAAACACACTCACTTTCAGCCATAATCAATATATCGGACATTTGTATCTCCCCGGACTGTTCATCAGTATTAGAACTGGGTTTAGGGTTTGTTCCAGCTAAGTTATATGACCCTTTTGAAACCCGTTTGGCTTTATATAAATTTTTGCGCAAGTTGCACACTCAGCATTATTTCTTGGATAAAGAACCTACGGTTGATTCTTCCTTGGTAACATGTAAATCAAACTGGCTTCCTCCTTTGCCTCTCCATCCAAATTTAACTACCTGGATGGACCTAGTACTCCATGATCTGGGAATTTTAGAAAATAATTTTTCTTTTTCTCCTGATAACATCACTAAAAAACAAAGACAAGCCCTGAAGGAATTACGTAATAATCAGGACATTGTGATATCCCGGGCTGACAAAGGTGGGGCTATTGTACTTCAGTCTCAAACTGATTATTTAAGAGAAGTTACGAAACAAGTAGACGACAACCGTTTTTATAGAAAATTGCGTGAGGATCCTGTCAATGATCTAAAGGTATACATTTCCCATATAGTGTCGGGCGCCTTTAAGAAAAAGATGATTACTACGAAAGAGGCTGCCTTTCTTCGTCCTCCATTCCATAATACTCCACGTATAAGATTTTTACCTAAAATACACAAATCGTTATATCACCCCCCTGGACGACCTATCGTATGCATGACTCACTCAGTACTAGAACCCCTCTCTAAATTTTTGGACCTATTTCTACAGAAAGAAGTGTTGAATATTAAATCTCATGTTAAGGACAGCACTCACATGATAAATATTTTGACAACGATCCCACAGTCTCATACCGATGGGTTATTGATAACGTTAGATGTCAAGGCGTTATATACCATGATTCCCTCGCATGGTGCTTTAACCTTATTACAGAAGATTTTTGAAAATCAAACCCATTGTCAACGGATTTCTTCCTCTTTTTTGATGGAGTTGGCAACACTGGTCCTCACCAGGAGTTATTTCTGGTGTAATGGGGAATTCTATTTACAGACCCACGGTATTGCTATGGGGGCCTCCCTGGCTCCCTCCGTGGCTACTCTGTATATGGCGCAATTGGAGGAACAACACATCTATACATCCCACTGGTTTCAGAATATCACAGTTTGGAGACGTTATTTGGACGACATCTTCTGCATTTGGAAATCTGATATCCAGACATTCAACTCTTTTCTTACTTGGTTAAATCAAGTAGACCCTAATATCCAGTTCTCAGCTACCATCAATAATCGTGAGATATCATTTTTGGATATGACTATTTTTAAATCTCAGGGGTCTTTGTTAACAACTATTTTTCGCAAAGCCACCGACAGAAATAGCCTACTTCGCTACCACAGTTTCCATCCGCAACAACTTAAAAATAGTCTTCCTCACAGCCAATTTTTACGATTGAGGCGACTATGTTACTCCTTAGCAGAGTATAAAATTCAAGCCCGGACATTGAAAAATCGTTTCAAACAACGTGGATATCCAAGGCATATAATAAAACAGGCATACACTCGAGCTAAGTATGCTCATAGACATCAACTTCTTCAATATAAACAAAACCTTGAAGAAGAGAAACCGTTGGTATGTGTACAACAATTCTCCCATCTGGCTTACGATATTAAGAATATTATTCTTACACATTGGCACATCATTCAATTAACTTTGGGACCTGATTGCGAGCCTCCAATATTCGCCTTTAAAAGAGCTAAAAACTTGGGGGAACTTATTGGTCATTATAAACACAAACAAAATAATACCCTGGATGTGATGGGCCACTATATCTGTGGCCATTGTCAATGGTGTGAATACACCCTAGAAGGAGAAACATGGAGTCATCCACACACAGGTCAAATCTTTACAGCCAAATCCAGAACTACTTGCAAAACTGATCATGTTATTTACATGATTATATGCCCTTGTCCAAAAATCTATATAGGGCGCACTACGAGACCCATGAATATTAGGCTCAATGAGCACAAGTCCCGAGTTAACACTGGAACTGAAACTGCTCCTTTAGTTCGCCATTGGACCTTAATGAAACATAAAATTTCCGATCTTAAATGGCGAATTATTGATACAGTACATATCGGGTGGGAGGGAGGCAATTATGAAAACACTCTAAATATTAAAGAACTTCGGTGGATGTATAAACTTAATACCATGCATCCCCATGGTCTGAATTTAACCAGTGATTGGCTAACTGTGAGTATATGAATGTGATTAAGAGCAGTGCAGAGAATGTGTGAAAGGTCCGTTGTTAGGGTGTTTATTGGCCAGATTTGGGTCATGTGATCAGGGGTTTTTGACTTATTAGTTCTCCGTATACCGGGAATTTTTCCCTTCCGGTTCATCAATTATGGATTTAGCTTTCAGCTAAGACATAGTATGGCTCTGGTAAGCTTTGTAGCAACTTTTTATACTGATTTACCATCTATTTATGTTACTGGGTTCGTTAAACATAAATGATTCTATTATCTGTTTTTTCACAGCGTTCTCTTTCCCCGACCCTGATGAAATAGTGAAACGCGTCGGTGGGGAATGAACCAGACCCAGTCCTTAAATAAAAGCTAAGTAATCGCTACCATAAGCTACTGTTGCTAGTATAAACTATTGTTGCTAAAATTATTAGGCACAAGCACTTTTTATAACTTTATAACTTATAAAATAAAAGTAAAAAGTAAACTAAAAGATAAAATCACACACAATATGGTTCCTATGAGGACAGCTACCATTCGTTAAATACGTGTGGCACACTGAGGAACGTGATGTGTTTTTAGAGTTTAACTTTATTTAAACTCATTATTTTGGTGACTAACTGGCTAGGTCATATGATATAGCTGGTGACAAGAATATTTAGTGGAGATAGTCAGCTTAGCGCTATTTAACTGGCCAGGAGCCAGGTGCTGAATATTGGCTTAAAATTAATTGGATGGTAGGCCCCTACCAGAAAGTAGGTGTGGTTATTGGCAGACCGTAGGTGTGTTTTATATGTAGGCACCTATTTTGGATTTAGGCATCAGTGGGCACCTGCCATATATACTCAAATATTAATTGAGATTTTTGGCCCCAAAAAATGGCCCATAAATGAGAGTCTCGGTTTATATTCGGGTCAGTGCAGACTTGCCCCCCTCCCGAATCTGTTTGCAGGCCTCTGCTGTTCTACTGTGAGACCTGGTGGTCCAGCAGTGGCTGAAACGGGAGGGATCCCTCCTGCCCCCTGTCCCAGCTGATTCTAATTATTGTTATCTCCCTCCCACCTCCCCTGCGTACCTTTAGTTTCCCTAGTGGTCCAGAGGTAAATTGCGGGAGGTGTGACCTTCTTTCACTCCTGCCTGTGCAGAGCCACTAGCTAATTGGCTGCTGGGAGTTCTCCCGGTCCCGTGAGAATTTGTAGCAGCCAATTAGCTACAGACTCTACATGGGCAGGAGCGAAAGAAGGTTGCTCCTGCTGTGATTCACCACTGGGATATGAAAGGGCATGGGCAGATCCGCTAGCGGTAGCCAATTAGCTAGTGGCTCTGCACGGGCAGGAGTGAAAGAAGGTCATTCCTGCCATGATTCACTGCTGGACCACCAGGGAAACTAAAGGTATGGGAGAGAGATCACCATGTTGCATCCGCGCATGTGCAGATGCCCTCCCGATGTGGTCCCGAGCTGGAAGCTATTCAAAAGGTTTTGAAAAGCCATCCGGACATGTCCTCTAAAAAGAGGACATCTCTAGGTAAATCCGGATGTTTGGTAACCATACCCCTGGGTCCAACACCTCTCTTCCCCCAGCCTGATCCAGCCCCATCCTCAAGCTCTGGAGCCAGCCAGCACCCCACCCTTTTCAAGGGTACAGTGATAGTTGTAACAGCAACACTCCCCCCCCTCTTGGGTTAGCATCTTCCTCCCAGCCCTCCTTGTGCCTATCTTACTCAAACAAGCCAGCCACACTAAACTGAAAAATCTTCAGAGGTCTCTTCCAAGGCCTTCCTTTTGCTGACAAGCCTCTCCTTGATTTAACTTTCGGTTTGGTGATGGTTAGATTGTGAGCCTGCTGGGATAGACAAGAAAAATACTTAAGTACTTGATTTAAAAACACTTGCTGTACTCCTTAGGTGAATCACTTCATAAAGGCAGTTAATAAATCCCAATTAATCAAGTTCCAAGTTTTTAATTGAATTTTATATACTGCTTGGGGATCAAGTTGTTAAAGCAATTTACAATAAATTACAGTAACAAAATAAAACAGAATACAATACAAGAAAAATAGTTGAGATGAATAAATCTTATTGTAGGACACCTGAGCATGTTTTGTGGTAAGCACATGCTAATGCATACCACAGTTTAATAAAAAGGCCCTAAAGCAGGGTTGTCCAACCTGTGGCCCGAGGGCCGCAAGCGGCCCAGTGAAATATTTTGTGTGGCCCCAGTCGAGGGCGATGCAGTGTTTTCCTTTGCTGCCTCTGGATGTTTACCGTCTTGCCGGCTCCCTCCTGTGTCTTACTGCAGCGTTTGCGCGGCCACAGAAACATTTCTTTTGGCCAATGCTGCCCAGTGAAGCCAAAAGGTTGGATACCCCTGCTCTAAAGTGAGTATAACCACAAGAAATTAGGCCTCTACTCTTTTATATATATATATATATATATATATATATATATCTAAAATAGGCAATAATAGATGGGTTTATAACCATGAAGAGAAAATAGCTAAGACAATTACAACATTAGAGCCAATTAAACTTCTCTTTACTATTGTAAACCGTGTCATCAAGTATTCCGCTCATACCCTCAAAATAAATAATCTTTTCTATCAATAGCTATACCCAATGCAATTGATAAACCAGCAAACAAAAAGTAAAATTTCTTAGCTTAAAATTGAATACCAACTAGCAGTGATCAAAATGCTCTAGGCAAATGTAAGCCAGTCTTTTAAGTCCTCACTTCTAAAGTTTTCTTAAGCACTCACCTCTAAAGTTTGTCTCTGCTTTCAGGAATAAAGCCTTAGAGACTTTGTTCAGGTATTCTTGTCTCTATTTTATTTTTCAATAAGATATGAGAACTTTTTTTTTTTTTTTTTTTTTTAATAAATTTGCTTCCTTCAATGAATGTTTGGAGTTTTAAGACTAGGCCTGTCTTTGTGCCTGAAGTTCAATGAGAATTTAGTTATCTGTACAGTGTGATGTATGGGGACTGTAGAATTAATGTACTGTGAAATCACAGTAGATTAAGTCTAGACACATGTTGACATTTGAAATTCCTTTGATCTTGGAGTTTCAGATGTTTACTAGGCAGAAGTGATCCAAAAAGGGCTCAATCAATTAAATTAAATTTCATAAATTATAAGCCAAGATTGAATTATTTCCGTGTCCTGTTCGTATTGAAATAGTTTTTTAGTTTACAAAATAATGCAAGTAAAAAAAAAAAAAAAGAACAATTATATAAATTAGAAATATGATTTACAGAAAAATATAAAAGAAAAACAAATCAGCAGTTTAAACTAGCCCTGGGCTTACCGAAACCAGTGCTCAGGCTTCTGGGAATACCTGGAGAAAGAAATACATTTTGGAAATGATCCTTTCTTGTTTTTCTCATATGTATTTAAGTGCCCAGATATCTTCTAAATTGTAATCCGCCTAGAACCGCAAGGCACAGGCGGAATAGAAATCTCTAATGTAATGTAATGTAATATAAGAGGTTATTTACATGTGCAACCAACCTCTTACATAATTCTGTGGAATATAGTAGAAATGTAGAATGCTATTTGGAGTTGGATTGCTATTTAACATAAGAACATAAACAGTGCCTCTGCTGGGTCAGACCAGAGGTCCATCATGCCTAGCAGCCTGCTCACACGGCGGCCCATCAGGTCCAGGACCTGCATATTAATCCTCTATCTATACCTTTCAATCCCCTTTTCCTTCAGGAAAACATCTAATCCTTTCTTGAAACCCAATACCATACTCTGTCCTACCACAGCCTCTGGAAGCGCATTCCAGGTGTCTACTACCTTCTGGGTGAAGAAGAACTTCCTAGCATTGGTTCTGAATCTGTCTCCTCTTAATTTATCCAAATGCCCTCTCGTTCTTGTAGTCTTTGAAAGTTTGAAGAATCTGTCCCTCTCCACTTTCTCTATGCCCTTCATGATCTTGTAAGTTTCTATCATGTCTCCTCTAAGCCTCCGCTTTTCCAGGGAAAACAGCTCCAGTTTCTCCAATCTTTCAGCATATGAAAGGTTTTCCATACCTTTTATCAATCTCGTCGCTGTTTTCTGAACCCTCTCGAGTATTGCCATATCCTTCTTATGGTACGGCGACCAATATTGGACGCAGTACTCCAGATGCGGACGCACCATCGCCCGATACAACAGCAGGATAACTTCTTTCGTTCTGGCTGTAATACCTTTCTTCATAATACGTAGCATTCTGTTCACATTCTGGCACAGTGCTGAGCACTGTGCCAACGGTATCATTGTCTTGTCTACCAGTACAAGTCCTTCTCTAGGCTACTTTCTCCGATTACCAGCCCTCCCATCGTGTAGTTGTACCTCGGATTTCTGTTTCTACATGCAAGACTTTACATTTCTCTACATTGAACTTCATCTGCCATCTCGTCGCCCACTCCCCTAGTTTGTTCAGGTCCGTTTGTAAATCTTCGCAGTTCTCTTTAGTCCTAGCCCCATTAAAAAGTTGGTGTGTCTGCGAATTTTATTACTTCGCACTTCGTCCCTGTTTCTAGATCATTCATAAATACATTGAATAGCAGCGGTCCAAGCACTGACCCCTGCGGAACACCACTCGTGACCCTCCTCCAGTCCGAGTAGTGGCCCTTCACTCCTACCCTCTGCTTCCTACCCACCAACCAATTCCTGATTCATCTGTGTATATCTTCTTCCACCCCATGGTTCTTCAGTTTCAGAAGTAGGCGTTCATGGGGTACCTTGTCAGAGGCTTTTTGGAAGTTTACGTATACGATGTCTATGAGGTCCTCTTTGTCCATCCGTTTGTTAATTCCTTCGAAGAAGTGCAATAAGTTCGTCAGGCACGATCTTCCCTTGCAGAAACCATGTTGGCTTGTTGTCATAAGTTTATTCCTTTCTAGATGCTCCTCAATGCTATCTCTTATCAGTGTTTCCGCCATTTTTCCCAGAACCGAGGTCAGACTTACCGGTCTGTAGTTCCCCGGGTCACCTCTTGATCCCCTTTTAAAGATGGACGTAACATTGGCTATCTTCCAATCCTCGGGGATCACGCCTGTTTTCAGGGATAAATTACAGACTTGCTGTAGTAGTTCCGCTATTTCCTCTTTTAGTTCTTTCCATACCCTAGGGTGGATTCCGTCTGGGCCCGGTGATTTGTCCGTTTTTAATTTTTTTATCTGCCTGTGTACGTCTTCAAGGCTTATTTCTATGGATGTTAATTTTTCTGCCTGGTCTCCTTTGAAGATTTGTTCAGGTTCCGGTATGTTGGATGTGTCCTCTTTTGTAAATACTGACGAAAAGAACATGTTTAGTCTTTCCCCCACTTCTTTCTCCTCCTTCACCACTCCCTTCCTATCTCTGTCATCCAGTGGTCCCACCTCCTCCCTAGCCAGCCATTTCCCTTTAACATATCTGAAGAACGGTTTGAAATTTTGTGCTTCCCTGACTAGCATCTCTTCATATTCTCTTTTTGCTTTTCTAACCACAAGGTGGCATTCTTTTTGATACTTCCTGTGTTCTTTCCAGTTCTCCTCAGTTTTGCCCTTTTTCCATTTCTTGAATGAATTATTCCTATCACCTATCGCTTTCTTCACTTCTTTAGATATTCACGCCACGTCTTTTGTTCAGCTCTTTTTGCACCCTTTTCTGAATCTGGGAATATACAGATTTTGCGCCTTGCTCACCGTGTTCTTGAATAAAGACCAGGCTTTCTCTACAGTCTGCCATTTCTTTGAGCTGTTCCTAAGTTTCTTCCTTACCATTACCCTCATCGCTTCGTACTTTTCTTTCTTGAAGTTAAAAGTTGTTGCTGTGGTTTTCTTTCCCTTTGTTATTCCTACTTCAACTTTGAACTTGATGGATTAAAGATTTTTCTTGGGGGTTTTCATGAGGGAATTTGCACGATATTCTCCGGACCTTTGAATTGAGGAGCCCTTGGGACGCAGTTATCTACTGTGTGATCTGTTCCACTTTGTGACCATCATCATTTCGAGATAAGTAACCATTGAGTTATTGTGGCTTTTGGGTAGCCTTTACATTATTTTGCTATAAGGAAATCTTCATAGGTGACGCAATACGTGTATTTAATTGAAAAAACAAGAACGGCGTGGTGCTATGATGGCTCTCTGTGCCATTGGTCTACAATTCAAATGACTGGTGTGTGGAAGCACTGAGCACACTTATATATTATCATTAAAAATTTAAGTTTAGGTTATAATAAAGAACTGATCAGATTAAATTGCTTTGAATTAAGTTAGTCAGTCCTTTATGTTTGATAGAAATTTACATACCATGAGTTGATGGTATCTACTTTAGTGTTGGACATTACGTATAGGCTGAGTTTGAGTAGAGAGCACACACAAGGTGCATAGAAACCCTCAGATTCTATAAATGGTGTGCAAATTTTCACATGCAAAACTGCTCACCAGTGGTATAGTGAGGATGGGAGGCCCCTGTGGAATTGGCGTCCCCCGCACTATCTACTCCGTCCCCTGCTCTTTCTGCGCCAACCCCCCCTTCATTCTTTCCACGCCTCACTCACACCCTCCCTTCCCACCCTCTTACCTCTTAAAATCTTCACCAGCGCGAGCAGCTTCTCCAGCCTGCTGCTCGCGCTGGTTTTCCCTTTGACGTCATTTCCTGGTTCCGTGACCCGGAAGTGATTTCAGAGAGAGCCAGACCAACACGAGCAGCAAACTAGAGTAGTTGCACTGGCGAAGGTTTTAAAGAGGTACAGTATGAAGAAGATCTGAGTATTCTGGACAGAATTGTCACTGGTGACGAAACCTGGGTACATCACTGTGACCCGGAAAGCAAAAGACAAAGTATGATGAAGTAAAGGAAGTGGTCCACATCTGGCTTCGGGAGCAGCCGAAAAACTTCTTCTCTGCAAGAATGCAGAAGCTAGTTGAACGATACAACAAATGTGTCGTCTTGCATGGGGACTATGCAGAAAAGTGATAGGTTCAATTGCTCATATTTACTTCTCTTAAAGCTGTTAAATGTATTTTGCCTTTACTTTTTGATTTACCCTCATATTTAATTGGAGTCAAAACAAGAAAAAATCAGCAGTTTTGTTGGAAAATAACAGTAGCAAAATTCAGCCCATCAGACATTGTCCCTGAGAATGTCTAAACAATAATAAGACGATATTCATATCACAATTTAAAAGAATTAATAATTTAAATAGTGCTCAGACCCACAACCTTAGTGTAGTGTAAAGACCCACAACACCAGTTGCCATCAGACCATCATGGCACTATTGATGTCTGTACCACCATAGCTTCTCCGATGGTCATTTAATAAGCAGCTGGTGTCATAAAGTGCTTGTGCATGCGCTAATAAATAATAACTTCTGGAAGCCAAAAATTACAAATATCTTCCCTTCTACTCGAGTTTCGTCTTGTGCTTCCTAAGGAAGGGATTATCTATCAAAAAACATATAATATAATATAATTTAACATCTCAGTACAAAAACATTAATACTAATGCTGTTTATAAAATATATCAATACATAATACAAATTTCCATAAATTACCTAGAAACAGCTCCAAAGAAGGACCCATCCGACCTGCTCCATCAGAACAGCCTGCTAACTGACATCAAGCTGCTGACCTCCTACCTCAACTTAAATAGGGAGCTCTGAGTCACATGCCCAAACTCCTCCCTCTAACTCATTACTAGTCAGCAATCTTAACGGGAGATAGGGCGCTCTACATCTGAAACCAATCAATCTCACTAAGGTTGTGCGTCTGAGCACTATTGGAACAAGCTTCCAGTACTGGTGATCGAGGCCCGCAGTATCCCAGACTTCAAGAATAAATGGGATACCTATGTGGGATCACTGCGAGGGTCATACCAATGAATAGGGTCGCTAGGATATTGACTTAATAGAGCAGGTCAGTAGAGTTAAGGGGGCCAGTAGACTTATAAGGGTGGGTCAATGGTGTGGGCAGACTTGATGGGCTGTAGCCCTTATCTGCCATCATGTTTCTATGTTTCTATTTAAATTATTAATTAAGTCTTTTAAATTGTGATATGAATATTGTCATTTAAGTTATTATCACAATTGAAAAAAATATATATATATCCCTATATTTATTTATTTAAATAATAATAAGAACAAGACAAACTAAAGCTGAAAGTAATATTGAACAAACGTCACTGGCTTCTCTATTCATAAGCAATTGAAGAAAACAACAACCTCAAAGCACAGCACTGGGTGAAAGTTATGGCTAAAACGGTGTATCTGTTTTGTGCCTACACTGCCCATGTGATCACAGCAATATACTGTAATATCTAGCGTTCACGAGAGGTTATAATAAATTTTATTAAATATTTTCCACTTCAAGGAAGACTCTCTACTTAAAGACAGAAAAATCTGTTTTTTATGAAGAGGGCATACCTGCCAGCTTAGTTCACATTATAGTGTGTTTGCAGTTTGTTGAGCGAGAGAGAGAGTAGAAAAAAAACAACATGGGAAGCAAAGGAAAAAATAACTATATTCAAGTTTTTCCTTGAACCTGGGAAGCCACTGAGGTTTTTAACAATGAAAAACTGAAGATTAACTCAATATATCTAATCTAATCTTCCATTTGTGAGTCGCACATACCTATACAGGCTCAAGGCGAAAACTTATGGAAACTTGCCAACCCATATAATAGGACCTCAATTGCACAACAGGTTAAAAATGACTAAATATTAGGGGGAGGGGGGACTTTTACTAACCCGCAGTAAGCACTAACGTGGCGGAGTAAGGAGGGGGAGAGGGGGTGGTCCGCCCCGGGCGCAGTCTTGCTCAGGGCGACAGCATCGCTCCTTCTCTCTGCCCCACCTCCCACTCCGCCCCCTGCCACCCGCATGCCCCTTCACTTCCCTCTGCACCTTTTTAACGTCGGCGTGAGCAGCCACCGACTTGCTGCCCGCATTGGCTTGGGCACTCTGTCTGATGTCACTGCCGGGACCCACGCCTAGGAAGTGGCATCAGACAGAGCGCCGAAGCCAACACGAGCAGCAAGTCGGCGGCTACTTGTGCTAAAGTTAAAAAGGTAAGGGGAAGGGGCATGTGCGCGCGTGGCGGGGTGGGAGAGGGGTGCCACCCCCCCGAGCTCTGCTCACCCTCGCTACCCCACAGTTGCCGTATATCATAAAGCATTATTGTGGGGCGTTCTCAGGCATCCCATAATAGTCTTTTTTGGTTTCTTCTTCTTTTCTCTAATTTAACATTCACAACACTTTAATAGTGATTATAATAACTGCTTGTTAAGTGCGTGGAATCACTTTTTATTAGCTTTTGATTCATCACAGCCCTTGAATTTTTGTTGTAGTCTACAAATGAGTTGGTATGCACCTATTTCAATACTTGGATTTCTCAGTGACACAATTCATATTTTTTTAATATTTTAAGATTTCTTTTGGGATTTTATTTCATGTGTGACCTTTTTTTCTGTCTGTATATATGGCATGTTTCATATTTACACATATATAATCGTTTACTTAAATTTTATTTCTGTTTTTGGCATGTGTAAGTTTTTTGATATGTTTGATTTTATCTTTCAATAGCCTTTACCCTTGGTGCAGCCTTAGGGCAAAACGTGGCCACGTCAGGTCTACAATTAATAAATTGTTTGCATTTACTTCTGTTGGTTTGCTGTTTGTTTGTTTGATAGGTGGAGAGTGGGCATAAAAGTGTTAACCAGGGATGATCCTACCGTCCAGGCAACACCAAGCTTACTCCAGCGATGAAGAGTCTTCTGCCACCCTCCCGCTGCCTGTCAGGGAGTAGAGAATGACATGGGGACAAATTTTTCCCATCCCCGCAGGAACTCAATTTCCCTGTCCCGTCCCTGTTAGTTTTGTTGCTATCCCTGCCCCATTCCTGAAAGCTTTGCTTTAACCACACAAGCCTCAAACACTTATGGTTTTAAAGTGCAGATGAGGACAGAGCTTGCAGGAATGGGGCAGGGACAAGAAAAGAAGTCCGCAGGGATGGGACGAAAAAATGAGTTCCCGTGGGGACGTGGAAAAATTTGTCCCTGTGTCATTCTCTAGTCTGGAGTCTATACAAAGCCCAGCACTGGCACTAGCTTAACTGACACAGAGTCTTTGAATCTATCCACTCGTGAGGCCCTGTTGGTACCACCCTTCTGATGCAAACATGTCAAAGTGGGTGGAGTTGACAGGGTCTTCCCAAGCGCGTGGACATGAAGGCTCTTCATTGAAGTTAGCATTGGTGCCGGGCCCTGTGTGGAATCCAGATTCTGGGTCAGGCTGTGGTAGGGTAGCAGAAAGAGGAAGGTTCGAGGAGGAGAAATGCTTGACTTGCTGGGATGGGGAGAGGAGAGAGGGAGCGATATTGGACTGAGGGATATGGGGAAATGGAGAGAGTTGGTAAGGCTGGCTGGATGGGTGTGGAGAAATGCTGGACATGGATGGAGGAGAAGGGGAGAAGGGATATGCTTCTTATGGGATGGAGAGGAAGGGAAGAAAGAGGAGGAAATGCACATAGATGGAGGGGAGGGGAACTGAAGGGAAAGGGAAGATATGCACATGGATGAAGAGGAAAAGAAGAGAGGTGTAGAAGGTGCATATGAATAAAGTGGAATGGAAGGAAATAGAGAAAGGAGATGCACATGGCTGGAAGTGAAAAGGAAGAGGGAAAAATATGCATATGGATGGAGGAAGGGAGGGGCATGATCATGTTACCCCGCTTCTTTGAGAATTACACTAGTTACCAGTCTCTCACAGAACAACATATAAAATTTTCCTTCTAACCTTTAAAATTACAACCTCCCACCTTTCTGCTTTTCTTGACAAATATCTCATTCCACATACCCCTCCTAGGGCCCTACGATCTATGAATCCGAACTTACTGACAGTATCACCAAGGACCTCTACTATACTAGAAATTCTATTTTTTCAGTAGTCGCACCCTCGCTCTGGAATGCAATGCCATTTTGGGGTCCTTTTATCAAGCTGCGGTAGGGGTTTAACGCATGTAATACCGTGCGCTAAACTGCCTGTTGCGCTAGCCGTTAATCCCTGCATTGAGCAGGTGTTAGTTTTTTAGCCGGCTGTGATGAAATGTCTGCGCTAACCCCGCTAGCGTGGCTTGATAAAAGGTCCCCTTTATCTTCGCAGTGAAAATTTAATGCACTTAAGAACCTATTAAAGGGGAAAAAATGCTTTTAAGAAGCGACATCCCCATCTCCCTTCTGTTACTCCTATTCCTCTATCCTTCCTTTTATTTACATATTGTAATTAAAACTTCCCTATTCCCCAGTTCCTTTCATTTCTAATAAGTCTAATTTTGTCTTAGTCCAGTTTTACCCCCTCTTTATTTTATTTTAACCAAATTTCTATATTAGATTTTTCCAATTTTTAATATTGTAAACTGTCCAGATACATGTGATGGTCGGTATATCAAGCCATAAATGAACTTGAAACTAGGGACACAGAAGGAAGGGAGGGAATAGAAAGGGAGAATTGGGCATGAATGTGTGAGTGAGAGGGAAAGAGATGGTATACATGGGGAAAGGAAGAAAGAGGAAAATTGTTGGGCATAGAGAGAGAGAAGAGTGAGGTAGACATGCATGAGGAAGAAAAGAATGAGAGAGAGAAATGTTGAATATGGTCATAGAGAGGAAACAGTGGGACAGATTGAAAGGGATGCAAGGGGGAGGAATGTTGGACATTATAGTGGTGGAGGGAGAGATGTGGCATGTGCTGGAGAGGGGTGAGAGAAGGAGAAATGTTGGGTATGGAGCTGGTGGGCAGTGGTAAAAGATGCTGCACATGATCTGGGAGATGTGAGAGGGAGAAATAATGAGATATGGCAGTAGAAGAGGTAGGCAGCTCCTTTTGCAGCAAGAGAGTCATTGTCTCTGTTCATTTTTTTGTTGCTGTATAGAAAATTTGTTTTTAATGTCTTCTTTTAATAACACTTTGTAAAACCGCTTTGATATGTGATAAGACGGTATATCAAATTTTTAATAAACCTGAAACCTGAAGAAAGACAGATTGACAGTGAGAGAGAGAGGGAGGGAAACACTCTGCCAATGGGGGTGGAGGAGAGAGGAAGAAAAGTTGCACTCATGGAGGGACAGAGAGATGGTTGGGGAAAGGAATGAGGTCCAGAGGAGAGGAAGCGTGCAGGAAGCAGAAAGAAAGGAAGAAATATTGGATGCACAGTCAAAAGGAAGTGCAATCAGAGACTCATGAAATCACCAGACAGCAAAGGTAGGAAAAATTATTTTATTTTCAATTTAGTGATCAAAATGTGTCCTTTTTGAGAATTTATATCTGCTGTCTATATTTTGCACTATATTTTTTTGTAGCTGTTCCTGAGGTGATATTGCATATTTTAAAGTCATCTGCCTTGACCTCTTTGAAAAAAATGAATATAAAGGATAATTAACATTTTCTCTGCGTACATTGTGCGTTGTGTTTTTTTTTAATTTTGTGCTTACCATAGTGTATTGTTAATAAGATTATAGTGTGTGTATATAAAAAATTAATGGAAGAAATTGCATTACAATTAGTATTATTATTATGGGGGTGGGGTCAGGGGCGGAACTTGGGCAGGTCTGGAGCAGAGCGGAGCTTAGATGGGTCTGGGATGGAACTTGGGCAGGGGTAGTTGGCTGATATTTGTTAGACTTAGGGGGTACTTGGCTTGAAGATGAGAAACATTGCTTTAGAGGAAAAGCGGGAGAGGGGAGATATGATAGAAATGTTTAATAATAATAGTTTATATACTGCAATACTGTGAAGTTCTATGCGGTTTACAAAAGATTAGGGAAGGTACAGAATAATTGGGCTTAAGAGCGGAAAGAGTGAATGAGTAAGGAGGAGAGTAAGGGGGAGAACAGGTCAGTTGTTTAGGTATTTCAGGAACAGGTATGTTTTTAGACGCTTCCTAAATTCTTCGTAAGTAGTGGGCGAGAGCAATTGCTCTATGTCTTTACCCCATAGGGCCGCCTGGTGCGAGAGAAGGTGTTCGTGGTGTTTTTTCAGTTTGCAACCTCTAACTGGAGGGGAAACAAAGTTTGAATGTGTGCTTCTCTTGCGTTTGTTGGTAGAGAAGCAGAAAAGGTCCGATATGTATTTGGGGGCTAGTCCATATAGTACTTTGAAACAGAGGCAGGCGAATTTAAACTTTACGCAGTTGCTGGTAGTAGGGTGTTACATGATCTAATTTCTTTAGCCCGAAGATAAGTCTGACTGCTGCATTTTACATTATTTGAAGACGTCGCATGTTCTTTTGGGAGATTGCTAAGTAGGCGATATTGCAGTAGTCAAGCTGACTTAGTACGAGGGATTGCACTAGGATTCTGAATGCTGACGTATCGAAATATGATTTGACGGATCTAAGTTTCCAGAGAATGAAGAAACCCTTTCTGATTAAGGAGTCTACCTGGTCTTTCATGGTCGGGCATCGATCTAGAGTTACACCCAATATCTTCATAGTGGACTGAATAGGGTAACTAATTTCATTGATGCATAGTGGATGAGATGGATGAGGTGGGGTTTTGGTGTCAAGCGGGTGAGGAGAGGCAACGAAGAATTTTGTTTTTTCTGGGTTGAGTTTGAGCTTGAAATCTGTCATCCATTGTTCTATCACATTTATGGCTTCTGATGCCTTGGGAATGGTTTCCGAGAGAGAGTTAGCAAATGGGATGATGTTCGTGAAATCATCTGCATAACTGAATAGTTTTATTCCCAGTTGGGTCAATTGCACACCCAGTGAGGACATGTAGACATTGAAAAGCAGTGGGGATACAGCGTTCCCGCTAAGCTGCGCTGGGGTGCGCTGGCGCTCAAAATATTACCTCGCAGCGCACAAGTTTCTCGTCACAGCGCACACAGTGTAGAGCACAGTTCTTCAACCGCCGGTCCGCAAACAAAATCTTGCCGGTCCGCGAAGGATTCGGTCCCCGCCGCAACGAAAGGCCGGCGTCAGCTGACTTGCAACTTCCTGTTGTAGTCGCTGTGCCGGGACTCCTGCCTTCGCCGGGACTCCTGCCTTCCACCGCGTTTGCCTCCTGCCTTGTCTCCGCACCTCCAGACCAGCAGCGGCAGCTGTGTATGCTTTTAACTTCGGCACAGAGCTGCCCCTAATCAATAGTTTAGCGCGGTTTCATAAGGCAGCCTCGGGGCCTTTGCTAGGCCGGCCCACATCGCATCATCGAAGCGGGCCGGCTATCAAAGGCCCCGAGGCTGCCTCATGAAACCGCGCTAAACTATTGATTAGGGGCAGCTCTGTGCCGAAGTTAAAAGCATACAGAGCTGCCGCTGCTGGTCTGAACTCTTGGGCCGCTGAAGGAGGGCAAAAAGCAGCTGTCCTGGAGGTTTCCCTTCCTCTCGCCTTTACAGGTTCCTTTTTTTCCACCTTTTTTTTTTTTCCGTCAAACGGCAACGGGCCCCAGCATCGACATCAATCAAGTAAGTTCCACTGTCAATCAAGCGGTTCTGCTCGGCCAAAGCTTCCCCTGTGACATGAGCCACCCTCAGGGGAAAGAAAGTGACCCACAAAGGTGAGGGGAAGGGGGGCAGATGATGGAAGTTGGGGGGGGGGAGAGAGAGAGAGAGAAGGGGCAGATGATGGAATGGAGGAGATGAGAGAGAGAGAGAAGGGGACAGATGATGGAAGTGAGAAGAAGGGAGAGAGAGCAGAAGGCAGATGGATGTCAGTTGAGAAGGGAGAGCAGATGCTGAATGGAAGTGGGGAAAGAACACATACTGGATGGAAGGAGGAGATAAATAAAGGGGGAAGAAAATAGTAAGATAATGGAGGGGTGAGGGAAAGGGGTGACAAGCTGTGTGTAGACACAGTGAAAAGAGGGAAATGGGACTAAATAGTAAGAAAGAATTTAATTTAGATGGAGGCAGAAAATAGAGAAGGAAGACCAGAGAAGAAAAGGGAAGAGAGAGCAGAGAATGATCAGATCTGAGTGGAGGAAATGAGAAGAGAGATATGCTAAAAACCACAGGGGGGAGGGAAGGATAGAGATGCCAGACCATGAGGGGAACAGAAGGAAGATGATGGATGCTAGACCAAATTGGGGGGTGGGGGGGGGCAGGAGGAGAGATGGCAGGGAAAGACAGACAGTGAATGGAAGGGGCAGATGCTGGACTGAAGAGACAGAGAAGGTTATCATGCTGCTGTACCGGGCCATGGTACGCCCTCACCTGGAGTACTGCGTCCAGCACTGGTACTTTAAGAAGGACACGGTACTACTCGAAAGGATCCAGAGAAGAGCAACTAAAATGGTTAGGGGGCTGGAGGAGTTGCCGTACAGCGAAAGATTAGAGAAACTGGGCCTCTTCTCCCTTGAGCAGAGGAGATTGAGAGGGGACATGATAGAAACATTCAAGGTACTGAAGGGAATAGACTTAGTAGCTAAGGCAGGGAGAACGAGAGGGCACTCTCTAAAGTTGAAAGGGGATAGATTCCATACAAACGTAAGGAAGTTCTGTGGTAGAAAGCAACATATTTATTTGGCTCATAACTTGCTGGCGCCCGATATTTTTAGCTCACAGTGAAAAAAGTTTGCTCACAACACCCGCCCGCTTAGAGGGAACACTGTGACCCTTGTGGCACACCGGATGAGTTGATCCAGATATCGGAAAGATCGTAATTTAAACGTACTTGATAGGTATGGGAAGTAGGGAAGATGTTTAAATATCTACATGGCATAAATGTGCATGAGTTGCGTCTCTTTCATTTGAAAGGAAGCTCTGGAATGAGAGGGCATAGGATGAAGTTAAGAAATGCTAGGCTCAAGAGTAATCTAAGGAAATATTTTTTTCAGAATGGGTGGTGGATGTGTGGACCAGTCTCCCGGAAAAAGTGGTGGAGACAGAGATAGTCTGAATTCAAGAAGGCATTGGATTGTTACGCGAGATCTCTTAGAGAGAGGAAGAGATAATGGTTACAGCAAATGGGCAACCTGGATGGGCCATTTGGCCTTTATCTGCCATGTTTCTATAACCATAATGCTCTATGACCTCACAATGCAGGTATAAAGAACCTTAGCCTATAGGGAGAGGAGAAGATAGTGGATGCTGCGGATGGTGTCATGGGCTAGGCCCCTGATTTAAGCAGTGGTAAACACTAGCTGCGACGAACACTGGACTGTCGTGTTCCCTATAACCAGGAAACCCTTCATTCAGTCTTATTATTCCCAGGTGTCTGCCTAGGACTGATGGAGCAGGTAGGTATCTTTGTCCCCAAATGAAACACAAACAAAATGGTGAGTTCCAGTTTTATTCCGACCACTGGTCACTCATTCCTAAGGCTTAACAGTTCTTGTGAGCATAAGCAAGTTTTCAAAAACACCAGCATCAAAAAGAAACCAGCAAGCATAGAAAACAAAAAAACAAACACATTCTTTCAAACCATTTCAGTTTTGATTTAATGTCCTGCAACTGCCTCTGGACTGTAATTCATAAGTCCTCTTTACCAGAGTAAATTATAACTTGCACCAACCAGTTCATGCTTTGTAATCCAATCATAAGGCAAAACCACAAAAGGAAAAACAAACCTACCAGCAATTAACAGCTTTCATCTTTTGTAAGCGCAGGTAAAAGTGCTGCCTCAGGCTGGTGAAACTCCAGAGTCTGTGAATTCACTTGCTCATAAAGCAAAGCCTTTAGAAATATTTTCCACCCCAGCCAACATAATCAAAACTATAATAAAAAAGTGAACTTCTTATAAAGTCTGTAACTCTGGCTTCTGCAGAGTTTTAAGACAGCCCCTCTTGGCTGCTACATGGCTGACAAACTCTTAGCTGGTTTAGGCAAATGGAAATTAAGCTTGTACAGTTCCGTTTGGTCAAACTTTAAACTACCCAGTCTTAGCTCTGAAAGAGCCTAGGTTCTCAATGGCAGAAATCACAAAAGACAAAAAAAAAAAGAAGAAACCATAGGCAGAGCAAAAAGTACTTTGCAAATCACACAGTTTTAGCCCAAACAATCACATATTTATGAGCTGGTGTCCATGACCTCTGGATACATTTCAGATTCCCTTGAAAGCTCCAGAGTGTCCATGGCTTCCTCTGCCTCTGGTTGCACAACAGCTAGGAAAGAGGGCACCTCCTCCTCTTCCAACATCTCCCAGTCTTTGCCTCTGCTCTGATCGGGCTGGGGTGAAGAACACTGCTCTCCACGGTACACCGTCAAAAGTGTGCTGGACAATTCTACGGTGACATTTGCATGCATGCCATATGTGCGCTGCCGCTTTTAAGCCTTTCCGTTAGCGGTGTGAGGGGTGTGAAGGGAACCCCCCCACTACATTTACAAGTCCTCGCGCTCCCGTTGGAGTGGACCTCCCCAAATACACTGAAAATTTCCATTTTCCTTTCCATTTTTGCTGTTAGGGAGTTTTCAGTGTAGTGGAGGTTTCCCCCTCACAGCGCTAACGAAAAGACTTAAAATCGGCAGAAGCAGTAGTGCGTATATGTCTTGCTTGCAAATGTTGCTGCGGGATTGTTGGTGCGCCAAACTCCGGTACGCTTTTGATGGGTTGCGGCTCTCCACATGTCTCTCTCCCTTCCTGTTTCACTGGTCTCTCCTTAAATGAGCAAGGGAAAGTGGAAATGTCCAATCAGAATGGTGCACAAAAAAAGTGTCTTTCAACTCATCTGATAAATCCAATGGTCTTTATTCATCCAAATCGTACATCCAAAGCAACTCAATGACTCGACATGATCATGTTTCGGCCATCCGGCCTGCATCAGGAATCTTAGGAGTCTTTGGGTAGCAAGTAGTCTTTAAATGGCAAATGGTCTAAAGCAGTGATTCCCAACCCTGTCCTGGAGGAACACCAGGCCAATCGGGTTTTCAGGCTAGCCCTAATGAATATGCATGAGAGAGATTTGCATATGATGGAAGTGATAGGCATGCAAATTTGCTTCATGCATATTCATTAGGGCTAGCCTGAAAACCCAATTGGCCTGGTGTTCCTCCAGGACAGGGTTGGGAACCACTGGTCTAAAGTAAAACGATCATACCATTGCTCCGAGTCTGTAAACGCTGCAAAATAACACGGCCATGCAGTGAGAGAGACACATTGAGTTGCTTTGAATGTACGATTTGTTTTGGATGAATAAAGACCATTGGATTTATCAGATGAGTTGAAAGACACTTTTTTTGTGCACCATTCTGATTGGACATTTCCACTTTGCTCTTGCTTGTTCGATTTCTGTGGAATTGGTTCACCTGTTTTATTGTGCTCTCCTTAAATGAGTCATAGCCACATCTCCTCAGCTTGGGAAGGGAGACGGGGCTAGGCTCTAGGAAACCGTGTGCGTCTTCCCTGCACTGTTTCTGACTTAAAGGGACAGGCTGCATTTTAGGCAGAATGACTTTAACTGGTTTTAAAGCAGCCCTATTTTGATGGAAACCTTCCTGCCTGTCATTATTATACCAGTCCCTTTCCTGTTCTTCCTCACTGTTGTAAGGGCAGTCGGCGAACCCAGGGTCTGAAGTGCTGACCTGGTCAGCTCTTCTGCACAGGGCCTTCAAGATTTTCCTAGTTACTCTCGGGACAAAGCCTGCACTAGCAGTGGGTTTGTCACAGTGGGTAGACCATTTGGCCTTTATCTGCCATCATGTTTCTATGTGCTAATGTGGCACTGCACATACAGACAACCCAACCGGATAAGTACTGCTGCTACTTAATTATTCTGCTGTAGAACTCGCGAGCACTTTACACACTATAGCCAGCTCTCTGCACACTGTAGTTGGTACCTACTTATGGCAGAGCAGCACCCTGCACATTAACACCCCACAACAGCCGCAAACAAATCCTTATAAGCCGTAATCTGCACTGTATGTTCAGGTTACTGTTCTAGACTATACTGGATTATATCAGATTAGTTGTGTATTGGAGCATACTGTTGTGTACCGCACCGCATCGTACCAGATTATTCTAATTTAGCAAACTGTATTGTATTATATTGTATTTTACTGGATATATGTTATATGGTAGTATTCCGCACTGTATTGTATTATACGGGGTACATGTTATACGATAGTACACTGCACCATATAAGATAATACCAAACTCTACTATAGCCGGACGAGCCCTCCACAATGGCCTGGCTAAACACACACCAATGTGTAGCTTTTCTCCTACTCTACCTGCTAACCACCAGGCTCTGTAATGCAGACAACACCAATGCTTCCCCCATACCCATCCACTTCACTTTACACCGATCAGTAAAACCCAAAAACCCCACATACACCCACCACACCACACAAGACCACCCCCAAACCCATCCGCCCATAATCCCCCCTCACCCCCACAAACTGACCAAGCTCCACCCAACAAAACCAAGAACCCTAAAAAAACTTGCTTACTCCCACCTCTCCCCAATCAACCACTCCACACATCAGTCCCTACTTGGCGCTTACCTAAACATCAGATCAATGCGAAACAAAGCGTCCCTGATCAAAGATTGGCTGATTGAAACTAACCCTGACTTCGTTCTCCTCACCGAAACCTGGTTACTATCAGACAAAGATATCATCATAAAAGATTGTCTACCACCGGGATTCAAGATTCTCTCTCTAGCCAGAACATGGGGAAGAGGAGGAGGACTTGCAATAATCTTCCGAGACCACCTAAAAGGTACCATTCTCAACACAATATCTTTGCCCAACTCGGAAATCTTGACCATCTCCCTAACTTCAAAATCTCTGCCCTCCTCACTAACCATAACTCTATTCTACATACCTCCAAAAAAATGGACCACGACCAAAGAGAACTTCGCAGAATCCCTCCTAACCAACTCTTTAACAAGCCCCTATAACCTACTATGCGGGGACATCAACCTACACCTTGAAAAAACGGACCAACCAGAAATAGCAGACCTTTGGGCTCTGCTCTCCCAATTAGGATATGACAAACATCCCCCTGTCACAACCCACCAAGGAGGTCATCAGTTAGATCTGGTGACTCTCTCCTCCAAGGAACTATCCAACCCCACATTTTATTGGAAACAAGGCAACTGGTCAGACACCCTCTGGTCCGACCACCGCCTATGTACCTTCTCCATCGGATGCCAAAACAAACTCCAGAAAAGCAGCAAAACAAGATCCATCAAAACCCACACTACTAGAGGAAAGATTGACCCAACGGAATTCTGGTCCCACTTCGAAATTAACACCAATCCAACCGAAGAAACGGAACAACTCATGACATCCTGGATCCAGACCAGTACCAACATACTAAACGAGATTGCCCCCCCAAAAACCCGCAAAATTAGAACCCCCAACCAAGAAGGCTGGTTCGACCATGAATTGCTGCTATACAAGAAAGACCTCAGAAAAGCTGAAAGATTATGGCAAAAAACGGGATCCCCAGAACACAGATCGGCCTGGAGACAAAAAGTAAAAAATTACAAAACCCTCACAAATGAAAAAAGAAAAAACTTCTACTCCCTCAAGATCGGAAACATAAAAACCAACACCAGTAATCTCTTCAAACTGGTCAATGACCTATATAACTTAGAGACCCACACAAACATACACGAAGAATCCACCTTAACTGCCGACTCCCTCGCTGACTTCTTCAACACCAAGATTCAAAAACTAAGATTAACACTACCCCCCAGCCCCAATCCCCTCGAGCTGTTCCCCATTTTCCCAGACATCTACTTATCAAACCCAGACCTAGGAGCCAGAGTTGACCTTTGTTGGAAACAATTCGCAGTAATCGACTGGCAAACCTTCAACTCATACTACAACAAATATACACACTCCCACTGCAAATTGGACACATGCCCACCAAATATCATGAAAACGGCACCCCCCTACTTCAAGGCAAAAATGATGACATGGGTTAATTTTCTATTATCCTCAGGAAACTTCCCGTCTGAGCAAGGCCATATTATGATCACCCCTATTATAAAAAATGCGAATGAACCACCCAATTCCCCATCTAACTATAGACCGATCGCCAGTATCCCCGTATTCACCAAAATAGTGGAGGGGCTGGTAAAGGCGGAACTCTCTGCATACCTAGATAAATTTAACATACTTAGCGACTTCCAATCAGGCTTTCGCACAGACCACAGCACCGAAACCATCTTAGCTTCCCTTCTCGACCACCTCCACACGCTCTTCAGTCAGGGCTCAAGTGCCTTAATCTTACAACTTGACCTGAGCAGCGCTTTTGACCTGGTAGACCACACCATTCTCCTTGAATGCCTGGCTCACATCGGCATCTCAGACCAGGTCCTTAACTGGTTTCAGGGGTTCCTAAGAAATAGATCCTACAAAGTATGCAAGAACAACTCTTTCTCTTACAGCTGGGACAACACCTGCGGGGTCCCGCAGGGCTCCCCCCTATCCCCCACCCTATTCAACATCTACCTGGCCTCCCTAGGCAACCTTCTTCATAACCTCAAGCTCAAATTCTTCATTTATGCAGACGACATCACAATATCCATCCCACTAACCAACTTTTCACATGAAATACTCGACCACACTACAAACATTCTCAACCAGATCGAACTCTGGATGCTAGCATTCAGACTGAAACTAAACCCCGATAAATCTAAATTCTTCCTAGCCACCCCCAATGACAAAATCAAAGAAACTACAATTCAACTGAAAGGAATGACCTTCCCCCTCGAACCAACCTTAAAAATCCTGGGAGTCACGCTGGACAAAAATCTTTCCTTAGAAAATCACACCGACCTCGTCATCAGGAAAAGCTTCTCTGCACTTTGGAAACTTCGCACTATAAAAAAATACTTCAATGACACTTCCTTCCGCCTTCTTGTACAATCCTCCATCCTTAGCATTCTAGATTATTGCAACATCATATACCTTAACGCCACGAAGAAAACAACCAGGAGACTAAAAATAATCCAGAATACCGCCGTGCGCCTCATCTTTGGCCTAAAGAAATGGGAACACGTCACCCCATTCTACCACCAACTCCACTGGCTGCCTTTCGAGTCTAGAGTCCTTTACAAATTCGCATGCTTCTGTTACAGGGCTGTAAATGGTTCCTCACCAAGTTACATCAACCCTCACTTCAACCTCTACCGCACCAACAAGAAATCCCGTCGTATTCAGCTGTTCGCCTTCCCCTCACCCAAACTTTGTCACTTCAAAAGATTCCTTGACAGAACTTTCGCCTTCCAAGCAGCCAAGCTGAACCCATGGCTAGCACAAATGATACTAGAGGCCCCCACTTACCTCGGGTTCAGAAAATCACTTAAAACTTACCTATTCAGCAAACAAGACCCGAATTGTTCCCCCCCCTGACAATAACTCCCCCCTCCCCAACCCGGCCCCCTCATGAGGCCTTCCCCCTTTTTCCCCACTTTCCTCATCCTCTGTCTAGTTCAAATAAAGCTGATAAATAATTGAAATTCTGTTACTCTGTAATTCTAATAACAAATCTGTAATTCTGACAAATAATTGTAAATCTGCCTGTCTATGCAGACCCTAATATAACTCGATGTAAACCGCCTTGAACTCGCATGGGTATGGCGGTATATAAGAATAAACTATTATTATTATTATTATTATTATTAACATTAATGCCCCCCCAAAGTGCTGCATTAAATCTGAGCATAGCACATGATAAATCTTCCACTGTCACACCTTAAGCCCAGATTCTAGTGCACTTAAAGGAACTCTAGATCCCTAACTCGAAGTCTCATTCTTTATTTCCTTCCATATCTAGGTGAAGCCAAAACATCCTGATCCCCTTGGGTCTCAGTCACCATTTCAACTTGTTTAGAGATATAATATGAGATAGTCACTAATATCTGCTATGCTGCACGTATTCTTAAAATATCCTTGAAATAAGTAGTTAAGAAGATTTGAGGATTAATCATAGAAACATGATGGCCGACAAAGGCCAAATGGCCCATCTAGTCTACCCATCTGCAGTAACTATTATCTCTGCACTATCATGAAAATTAAGAAAAATCAGATTCTCAATGCTAACAGAATCTTCCAATAGCTCCAATTTATAATACACAATGAAATTATATTTAATCCCAGAAGTTTTCACTGCTTATTGAGAAGAAAACTGAGATCCTAAAATAGTTGTCCAAGATAACATAGTCGAGTTTGCAAATTCTAAATCCTGAAGCTTACCTACTTCTCTCTTTGGTAAACTGATATAACTGTTCCACAGTACCTTGTACAATTTATTCAGGACATTTCACGATCAACCAAATATCCTTTAAATAAACCTCACCTGCAGGAACACCAGAAGAGATTCCATCATCGGGTGTTGCTGCACTAGAATTGGCAACTAATCGTGCCCCTTTGTGATGCCTGCATCTTGGTGCCAAGTTATAGAATTGCACCTTAATTTTAAATAGGACCTGTGGTAAACAACGAGCATTAATGTGTGTTAATGCAGCTAATTTGATAGTGTGTTCCAGTACATCTAGGAAATGTAATCCAAAGATTTGAATGAACTACAAAGGAGATGTGATTGTAAAGAACATAAGAATAGACTGGATCAGACCAATGGTCCATCTAGCCCAGTAGCCTGTTCTCACGGTGGCCAATCCAGGTCACTAGTACCTGGCCAAAACCCAAGGAGTAGCAATATTCCATGCTACTGATCCAGGGCAAGCAGTGGCTTCCCCCATGTCTTTCTCAATAAAAGACTATTGACTTTTTCCTCCAGGAATTTGTCCAAACCTTCCTTAAAACCAGCTACGCTATCCGCTCTTACCACATCCTCTGGCAATGCGTTCCAAAGCTTAACTATTCTCTGAGTGAAAAAAAAATTTCCTCCAATTGGTTTTAAAAGTATTTCCCTGTAACTTCATCGAGTGTCCCCTAGTCTTTGTAATTTTTGACAGAGTGAAAAATCGATCCACTTGTACCCATTCTACTCCACTCAGGATTTTTTAGACTTCAATCATATCTCTCTTCAGCCGTCTCTTTTGCAAGCTGAAGAGCCCTACCTTTTTAGTCTTTCTTCATACAAGAGGAGTTCCATCCCTCTTACCATCTTGGTCGCTCTTCTTTGAACCTTTTCTAGTGCCGCTATATCTTTTTTGAGATAAGGAGACTAGAATTGAATGCAATACTCCATGTGAAAGCAGATGATTGAAGATAGAGTTAATCAACAGTAAAGCATTAGAAAAACAACTCTACCTGTTAAATCAGAAAACCAAACCAAAACAATTATTATTAATTTATGCCTTTTAATATTTCTTCTAGTTTCACCGTCCTTCAAATGTCCCTCAGTACTGAAAATTTATTAACTTGAAGTTATTCCCTTATGATTCCTCACCTCTCTTCTCTCTCATTTCAAAGTTTAAAATATGCAAGCATCTTTATTATCTGAGAACAGAATGCAATTATGCCTTCCAACTTTAGAAGGACAGTTGATATGTATTTGCCACAGGGAAATTTCATCATATCAAAAATTTGCATTTTAGTATATTTCAAATAACTTTACAGAGGATTAGTGTGAATTCCTGCAGAATTGTTAGGTGTAATGTGAGTTAACATACTGAAGAATGTAGTGAAACCTAGAGGTTTCACTACATCAAATGATGTTACCTGGAGAGCTAAGCAGTTACAGATGTACAACTGAACTCTAAAAACTGCTCCTCTCCCTTTAATACCCTTCCTCAAACAAACATAAATGCTGCTTTTATTAACTCTGCAAAGGGATCGAGAAGATTAGAACCAGCATGCAATGCGCAGGGATTTCATTTTGAAATCCATCTGCCTGCTTTACAGCAGAGACTTCATACATGCTCCAAAGCAGGTGCAAAATCTGTGGGAGTAATTCTGTAATGGGGGCAACTCTACCATATATACTCAAATATAAGCCAACCCAATGATAAGCCTAGGTAGCCCTTTCCCCCAAAAGGAGGAAAAAGGGTTGACTTGAATATAAGCCGTGTGTGTGTGTAATATTCAAGTGCCCTGTTCGGCTCTGCACCCAGTCCCCTCCCCCCTCCCTCCCTCCCTCCCCTGCCCTTTCAGGCTTTGCATCCAGCCCCCCCTCCCTTCCTGCCCTGCCAGGCTCTGCATCCTGTCTCCCTCCCTTCCTGCCTTGTACCATTTCCCTCTCTCCCAATGTCTTGCAGGCCTCCACCGGTCCTGCTGTAACATAGAAACATGATGGCAGATAAAGGCCAAATGGCCCATCTAATCTGCCCACCGCAGTAGCCATTATTTCTTTCTCTCTCCGAGAGATCCCACATGCCTGTCCCAAGCCCTTTTGAATTCAGACACAGTCTCTGTCTCGACCACCTCTTCTGGGAGACTGTTCCACGCATCTACCACCTTTTTTGTAATAAAGTATTTCCTTAGATTACTCCGGAGCCTATCACCTCTTAGCTTCATCCTATGCCCTCTCATTGCAGAGTTTCCTTTCAAATGAAAGAGACTTGATTCATGTAAATTTACATTACATAGGTATTTAAATATCTCTCAAGAAAAATGTAAAGAGTAACACTCAAAACTCAAAAATTCAAAAATATTACCCACCAGATATAGGCTGCAGTGCCCCGATAAACATTTAGTGCAAAAAAGGCGGAGAAAAAGCCTCAAATTTTCATAAATATTCAGCAGTCACACATCAATAATTTAATGTTTTAAATCTACTTAAGTTTAATATCATTGGCAAAAATGTAATTATCAATAGGGCAATACACCCATCACTGTGCACAGGGAAAAATCAAAACAAAAAGTTTATTTAACTGGGCACCAATGGTCTGGACATTTCCAGCTATAGCTACGGTGATTTCAGACCATGGTTTCCAGTTAAGTAAACTTTTTGTTTTGATTTTTCCCTGTGCACAGTGATGGGTGTATTGCCCTATTGATAATTACATTTTTGCCAATTATATTAAACTTAAGTAGATTTAAAACATTAAATTATTGATGCTGAATATATATGAAAATTTTAGGCTTTTCCTCTGCCTTTTTTGCACTAAATGTTTATCGGGGCACTGCAGCCCATCTCTGGCAAGTATTATTTTTCTATTTTTGAATTTTTGATTTAAACATCTCTATCATATCTCCCCTCTACCACCTTTTCTCCAAAGTATACAGAGATCTTTATGTCCAGCGGTGGGCCGCGACAGGAGGGGACCCGCCCACCTCCTGTCCCGGCCATCTCTAAAAATATTTACTTCCGTCCCACTTCACCTGCGTACATTTTGAATGTCCTGGCGGTCTCGCGTTGGGCCGGGGCTGGAGAGATCCCTCCCGCCTCCTGTCCTGGATGACTGTGACCATTTTTAACTCCCTCCTGCCTCCCCCGCATATCTTTCAATTCTCTGGTGGTCTAGTGGTGAACCGAGCAGGAGCAATCTTCCAGCACTCCTGCTTGGCAAAGAGCGGCTAGCTGAATGATTGCCACATGTTTCTGCGAGTCCCGCAACTCCCATGAGAATTCATGTCAGTCATTCAGCTAGCTGTTCTTGCGCTGAGCAGGAGCGCTGGAAGATTACTCTTGCTCGGTTTACCACTGGAGACCGGTGAGTCTGACCTCCGTACCAGGAAAGATGGAAGAGGTGCTGATAAAGGACCGCATCATTGACCACCTTGACGGACACAATCTGATGAGGACCAGCCAGCACGGCTTCAGCAAAGGAAGATCTTGCTTGACAAACCTGCTGCACTTCTTCAAGGGAGTTAACAGGCAGATAGATAAGGGTGACCCAGTTGACATTGTATATCTGGATTTTCAGAAGGCGTTCGACAATGTCCTGCATGAACGAATACTTCAAAAAATTACGAACCATGGAATCGAGGGTGAAATACTCACATGGATTAAAAACTGGTTGGTGGATAGGAAACAGAGAGTGTGGATAAATGGACAATACTCGGACTGGAAAAGCATCACGAGTGGAGTGCCACAGGGTTTGGTGCTCTTCAACATATTTATAAACAACCTGGAAATTGATACGACGAGCGAGGTGATTAAATTTGCAGACGATATGAAGTTATTCATAGTAGTGAAGACACAGAAGGATTGCGAAGATCTGCAACGTGACATAAACTTGCTCAAGAAATGGGCCGTGACATGGCAAATGAGGTTTAACGTGGATAAGTGTAAGGTGGTGCATGTCGGTAACAAAAATCTTATACATGAATACAAGATGTCCGGTGAGGTACTCTGAGAGACCCCCCCCAGGAAAGAGACTTGGGAGTACTGGTCGACAAGTCGATGAAGCCATCTACGCAATGTGTGGCGGCAGCAAAAAGGTCGAACAGAATGCAGGAATGATTAAGAAAGGGACCACGAACAGATCGGAGAAGGTCATCATGCTGCTATATCGGGCCATGGTACGCCCCCTCCTGGAATACTGCATCCAGCACTAGTCGCCGTACTTGAAGAAGGACACTGCACTTCTCGAAAGGGTCCAGAGAAGAGCAACTAAAATGGTTAAGGGGCTGGAGGAGTTGTCATACAGTGAGAGATTAGAGAAACTGGGCCTCTTCTCCCTTGAAAAGAGGAGACTGAGAGGGGACATGATCGAAACATTCAAGATAATGAAGGGAATAGACTTAGTAGATAAAGACAGGCTGTTCACCCTCTCCAAGGTAGGGAGAACGAGAAGGCACTCTTTAAAGTGAGTGGTAGAAAACTGGAATGCTCTTCCGGAGTCTGTTATAGGGGAAAACACCCTCCAGGGACTTAAGACAAAGTTAGACAAGTTCCTGCTGAACCAGAACGTACGCAGGTAAGGCTCAGTTAGGGCATTGGTCTTTGATGTAAGGGCCGCAGCGTGAGCGGACTGCTGGGCACGATGGACCCCTGGTCTGACTCAGCAGCGGCAATTCTTATGTGGGGGGGAGGTAGGAGGGAGATAAAAATTGTCACAGTCAGCCTGGACAGGAGACGGAAGGGATCTCCCCTGTCCTGGCCCACTGCAAGACTGCCAGGGAATTCAAAAGATATGCAGGGGAGGCGGGAGGAAAGTGAAACTTTTTAGAGCTGGTGGGGACAGGAGGCGGGAGCTATCCTTCCTGTCTCGGCTCACCGCTGGACCACCAGGTCTTATGGCAGGTTCGGCGGAGGCCTGCAGCAGGTCTGGGAGGGGTTATTTACTTATATATTTAAGATCACAGGCCAAAGCAGGTTACAACCTCATATGTAAAATATATAAACTAAAACATTATAAAAAGATCAACAAAACGTAAATTAATTAACAAACTAAACAGTTCAATCTTACACCATATTTCTCCCCTCTTAACCTTGCTCTTCTCTTGACGTACCTTTCTGCTTCCTTCTCCCTTTAGAAATGTTATTGTTGTTCACCCCTTAGTTGTCATAAATAGACTTTTTGCAGTATATCAAATGCTATAAATATTTAAAGTAAAAGCTTGTTGCTACAGAAAAACTTTAGGATGCTTTCTAAAAATATAATAGGGAACTTATCGGCCTTAACTCCAAAGGAAGGTACATTAGTCCAACTAACAATATGAGCTATTCAGTCCTGTCTAAAGCTAAGGGCTAATGGGGCGTTCCAGCATTTGACAGTTTGTGATGGACTTTTAAATTAAATAAAGTTCACCACGCAGAGGGAAACGAGTCGAGTCACTGCACAGATTTAACTTCTGTATTTAAAAAAAAAAATATTCATTTTTCTTCCAGCACTAAGAGGAATACTATTGCATACTGCTCTGGAGCTACCCTCAATGAAGTCCTGGAAAAAGGATTTTCTCTTAGCATTAGACAACAAAGGAGACAGACTGCTAGGAAGTTTTTAATGTAATATTTTTATTTAAAGTTGTGTTTTTTGTTTTTAAATGAGCTCGAAGTATAGCATTATTGTCTTTATTTTCTTCTCACAAGCAAAACATAAAAACACATAACCTGCATCAAAATAAATAAAATCAGACATTAATTTCATGGCGAGAATGCAAATGTCCATACACTGCCACGCTAGCAGTTCTGACATTCCTGTTGTCTGCTTTTATTTAACTTGAAATCTGTTTTAACAAGAATAATGCTGCTTCAGCGGTCTGGGCACTACTTGCTTTGCAGCTGAGTTTTGTGATGTTGATAAACCAGAAGGGCCGCTTGCAGAAATTTGCTGGCATCGAAATGTGCTTGACTGACATGAAACAAAGAAAGTTCTATGTATTGAATATATCTGAAGAGGGCTTTTTTTTTTTTTTTCCCATGCAATACCGATTGAACCCGGCTTTTGGAACATGTGTTCATGTATATACTGTATATGTTGTTCCAAAAAGAAATACCTTTTGTTAGGAACCCTTTGTACCCACTAATATGTCCTGAACCCTTTGGGAGTAAATTCTATACTTGTGCTTAAAAAGTCAGCACTGAATACCCCCCCACACCTAACCGCTATTCTATATATGCCAAGAGCCGCACCCTACTTTAGGCACAAAGAAAATTTGGTGTGATTCCTGGTGACTACCTAATTTTGATGAATGCCCCCTTTTTGATGCCTTGTGTACATTTTACAAATTTCTATGCCCCTGTAGAAATAGTTTGGACAAATCGGAAATACAATTTCTAAATATAATTATAATTTGTGAAAGTGTATCCTCAGTGTGACCATGAAAGCAATCGGAATGACAGCAGAAAGCCGTGTACGAGTTAGGCAGGCTATATCGCAAGCCACGCTTCACACCATCCTAGGCTTACACTGTGTGATGTAAATTATATTGTGCAATCCAACATTTAAAGCAAAAGTGCTATCTACATCAAACAGTTTTTCGTACTTTCAAATTTGTCAAAACTAAATGCTCAAAAATGGTATCAAATAAAATACTTAACTCAGATGCTTCCCTCTTTGAATTCACTTTGTTGCATTAATCGATTCTTTCATAAGGTTTGACTCTTATTTTATGTCCCAGTATGTTGCTGGTGTATTTCCAGGCTCTACCAAGCTCAGTTTCGGAAGAAGTCCCTTCCTCAGGAACCTTCCAAATAATGCCAAGAACACAAATAATTAGAGTTCATAGTTGGGAGCGTGCGACTGAGAAAATAAAACCGCCAGTAAGTGGTTTCTCAGTCCACGCTCTCGATTATGAACTCTAATTATTTGTGTTCTTGGCATTATTTGGTGTGCTTAAGCGGCTGTAGGCATCTCCCTAGAGCCTCAATAGATGCTTGGAAAGTAAGCCAGCAAAATACTGGCCTACATTTCAAATAGATGTGGCTGCTAAGCTAATCACAGCAAGGAAATCTCCCTGCTGCAATCAGCTGAGTGGTCATGGCAGGGAACCCCTCTGAAGTTCCCCGGCAGGAGGGATGCCCACTCCCTCCTGCTGCCACCTCAACCCCACCCCTTGAAAATGTCCGCAGCAGGAGGATTTCCACTCCTTCGCATGTTTTTCTATATAGGACTATTGCCTGCTTTGGTACAAACTGAAGGGGGCAGGAGAGCCCTGTAGTGAAGGAGGAGTGATTCAAAAGCTGAAGTAGATTCCTACTGCATGACTCATGAGCATGGGGATATTACTGTTCATCCCGAATGACACACCTATCTACTAGAAAAGATATTAGCAAGGTAAGAACCTAATCTCTTTGTGCATATAATGGAGGCAGTGAATGTAAATCAAGTTTATGCATAATTCATTGTGGATATCCTGAACACCTGAGTGGCAAAGGAGTACTCCAAGACTGAGCTGAGAAACACTGTTTTAGACTGCACTAATACTTTGCTGTTAATGGAAAAAAAAAACACTTTTACCCATTCCCAGTGGCTGAGGGCCATCAACAGGTCAGTTTTTAGAATATCCCTAATGAGAGAGATTTGCATGCATGCCACCTCCATAATATGCAAATCTCTCTCATGCATACGTATAGTACATTAAGGATATCCTTAAACCAGGGGTAGACAATTCCGGTCCTCGAGAGCCAGAGCCAGGTCAGGTTTTCAGGATCTCCATCATGAATATGTATGAGATGGATTTGCATGCACTGCCTCCTTGGCTCCGGCTCTCGAGGACCGGAATTGCCTACCCCTGCCTTAAACCATTAGCTGCCCTGGAGGACTAGGAGTGTGAATACCATTGACATAAGTGTTTAATTTTTTTAATTGGGTACTGATTTTTTTTTTCTTTCTTTGTGGCAGGTCCATGCTAATCTGTCTATTAATTAATGGGATTTGAAAAAAAATTAATGCGGGAGCATTTAGGGGTGATATAGCGCACACTAAATGCTAACGCGTCCATTATAGTCTATCATTTAGTGTGTACTAAAACGGCTAGTGTGCCTTAGTAAAAGGACCCCTTACCGTGCTAACCGGTTAACACTTTCATACCCTATTCTCTGCCCATGACACGTTCCCTCTAAAATAATCTTTAAAAAGTAGATTATGTGTGCTTAAATGCTTTTTGCAACAAGTGGTTTTCCGTATGCTAAGCACACGTTAGTAAAAGAGCCTCATAGTGACTAAAGCACTCACCCCTCCTTTTACTAAACCATGATAGCGGTTATTAGGGTAGGGAGCCGCGCTGAAAGCTCTGCACTGCTCCCGACACTCATAGGAACTCAATGAGTGTCGGGAGCAGCGCAGAACATTCATCGCAGCTCCCTGCGCTAATAGCCGTTATCGCAAGTTTAGTAAAAAAGGGGGGGGGGGTAGCATGGCAAATTATAAATAGAAACAGCTTTTTGTGCTTTGGTAAAACGTTTATCAAGCTGTGCTAGAGGTTTTAAGAGCTCATAGAATTCCTATGAGCGTCGGGCACTTACCTTGCTGGCCCATGCTAAATCCTCTACAGCTTGATAAAAAGGGGAGGGGGGAGGTTTTTTGGTCTGCTTTAATTACATATTTAAAATACCTTAGTTCTGTCAGAATTAGCCCTCTTAATGGAATATGGATGATTGCAACCGTTTATGTACTACATCAGGGGTGTCAAATGTCAGTCCTCGAGGGCCGCAATCCAGTCGGGTTTTCAGGATTTCCCCAATGAATTTGCATGAGATCTATGTGCATGCCTTTCTTTCATTGTACGCTAATAGATCTCCTGCATATTCATTGGGGAAATCCTGAAAACCCGACTGGATTGCGGCCCTCGAGGACCGACATTGGAAACCCCTGTACTACATCAAGAAACCGTTTTTTAAGTGTCGGAATCTTTGGTGCCTACAGCAACCCTGGTAAATCTGAGATTATTCTAATGGCAAAAATTCTGAAGGTGACAACTTTTTTTCTGTGAGGAAATCCTGTTAATATTTATTTTTCAAATGAAGATACCTAGCAACAGCAGATTCATAGTTCTTTGGCTTAGCAATACCAGACTGAGAGAACAGAGATATTTTATCAAATCAGTTGAAGGGAAAATGACATGCTCTGTTGTAAATGATCCTACTCTAAAAATACACAGCTTACATTTTCGATGGTATACGGTAAATTTAATGAAACTATTCCGGAACCTCTGATATAAATTCATCTACAACTTCATCCAATAATTCCTAATACTATATTTTATTATAATAGGTCTGCTAGTCTTGCTTTTAAAGTGTTGTGACAAGATATTTTAGACAAACCATAATGAAAAATGGCAGTTTTTAATAGACCACAAAATCTGTCACCCTTGAACAAATTAGCCTTGCAATGTTTGACCTGTAGTGAACCCGACTTTACTGGTTTTGTCTCTTTGCATAACACGTCAAAACAAACGTCATGATTTCAATGCCTGTAGGTTATGTTTCAGACTTCTAGGCATGCAGTATGTTTTGGTAGAAAAAAATGGAGAGAAATGAGACTATCCTTATCAATTAATAATTTCTGGCCCTCGGCAATCCAGCTGTAGCTCCCGTCATTTATTAAGCAATGAGACTAATTTTAGTCACCAATCGCCTTTCAAAAACATGGGCAGTAAATGATTACTTTAGTAACATTTTTAATAACAATTAGCGTTACCTTCAAAAATATCAGAACAAATGTATGTATGCAAAATCTTGTATTAATAAAAGAATGACAGGAAACGAGACTGAGAGTGGCTTCAACTGACTAAGAAAACCTTGAGATCTATGTTTCGCTCGTAGAAGAATGACATAAAGGAACGTTCAAATAGACTAAAAGCTCGGAATTGAAACGTCCGGGCCAGGATGCATTCCATTTCAGCAGTATTTTTAAAAAGGGATGTGGAACAGGAGTAGCCAATTTAGAAACACAGGCATGGCTAAATGATTATAGCCAAAATAAGAACTGACTGTACTGAAAACTAGTGCACAGAGAGTGGGAAGGATTTATAAAGAATATGCTCAGAAAAGTGAAACTCTGAAGAGAGAGTGACAACCCTCTCTTGGGGTAAGAGTTTACCGTCCAGTCATTGCATAATTGATTCAAAAAATCACTCTCTGAGAACTAGTAAAGGTAATAAAAGCTAATTTTAAATCTTGAAATTTCTAAACACAGTCCAGGTTCAAAAAATTTTTGAGATATGAAATATAATAAATCTCATTGGATTTTTGATGATGCACTTATCTTATAAAGATAAACTTATTATAGGGGTCTCGGGTCTTATAATAGGGGTCTATAATAAGTTTATCTTTATAAGATAAGTGCATCATCAAAAATCCAATGAGATTTATATTTCATATCTCAAAAATGTTTTGAACCTGGACTGTGTTTAGAAATTTCAAGATTTAAAATTAGCTTTTATTACCTTTACTAGTTCTCAGAGAGTGATTTTTTGAATCAATTATGCAATGACTGGACGGTAAACTCTTACCCTAAGAGAGGGTTGTCACTCTCTCTTCAGAGTTTCACTTTTCTGAGCATATTCTTTATAAATCCTTTCCACTCTCTGTGCACTAGTTTTCAGTACAGTCAGTTCTTATTTTAGCTATTATACACACTTTGGCTGACTTTTTGCATAATCTTTCCCTGTGTATACTGTGAACATGGCTAAATGATTGGCAGATTCCTAGTGGCTTCCACGGGAAAGCAACGACAAGTAACCTACACATCTAAGGGAGAAAGTTATCAATGTGGGCTACTTTGTAGGTCGCCTTGAGCCTGCATAGGTATGCGCGATGCAGAAATAGAAGGTTAGATTAGATATTTTATTTTACAGTTAACCCTAGTTGTTAGTAACTAGGTCTTATTGCATAAAATGGGACTTGTACAAAAATAGCACAAGTTAGTGGTAAAATAGCCCATCTTAATCATGGCCCCCCACTGATAACTTCTCCCCCTTAGTGTGAAGAGTTTCAGTCTAGGTAACCCGAGCTGCTATTGTGATGTCATAATGTCTCATTCCACCAATGCCTAAGAACCAACCTCATCAGTGATGTCACAACGGCTTCATTGCCCTATACTTGGCTCATTTTGTTTATTACATATCACAATGATTTTGATTTCTAGCAACATTTCTTTTTTCTTTAAGGGGTGAAGTAATCAAGGTGGGTTACTGCAAAGATGTGTTACTGTACTGTTAACCCCAGTTATTAGTAAATAAGTCTCAGAGCATAAAATAGCTCGAGTTGGTGGTAAATTAACGTATCTTAGCAGCAGTGGTGCAGCGGGGGAGGTTGGCGCTTGGGGCACTGGCACCCAGCATCACCACGCCTTGTGCCCCCCACTCTTCTCTGCCACTTGAGCCCCCCCACCCACGTATCTCTTGAAATGTTCACCAGCATGAGCAACATTTTCCACCCACTGCTCGAGATGGCAAATGTTTAAAGAGGTATGTGGGGGAGGAGAGGCATTGTGCCCCCCCCCCACATAGACGGCACCCAGGGTTGTCCGCCCCTACTCCCTTATTACGCCACTGCTTAACATTTGCCTGAATTGATGATTATACCCCTAAGAGGTACTATTAAGATGTATTATTTTACTGTTATAATCTTGAAGAATCTCTTGCCAGTGCTCTATCATCTTTACCAGAGCTATGATTTGGAGCTGGCAAAACCTGTTCAGCTGTTAAATAATGGGACAAGGTGATGGGCAGAGGCATTTTTAATATGGTCTAAATCTGATTTTGGATATTTCCGGAAAAAAAACATCCCAAAATCCTGTAGAAAAAATGGCCAATCCAGAAAAACATTCAAACTTTTTGTGTCAAAAAATGACCATTTGCTAGATGTGTTAGAGCTCAGTGGTTTAATATGCTTTATGATTGGATTTTCCACTGTTTCTGTGAATTGCCTTTTCAATAAAAAAAATATTTAAACAAAAACAATCCAAGGAAAAATGCACAAAACAAGCCATTAGGCTGAATGCGGGGCAGGGGGCGCCTCAGCACACAGACATATCCCAACAGAGCATTAGGGTAACCTAGGGGGGCACCGCAGTGGACTCCACAGAAGTGTGCCGCGGAGCTATTCTGGGTGTGCTGCGAGATGCCAGTGAGGAGGAGAGGCACAGGCTGACTGCCTACAGGACATGCCTCTCACAGTCAGCCGGGGCCTCTCCTCCTCTTCCCCTCCCCCCATCGGCATAGAAATAGCAAGCTCAGGGTCCCATCTGGAGGGTCTATGTGTGATGTCATCACGTCATCATCAGCATCCTCCAGACGTGGCCTCCAGTTTAGTGTGCCATGGCTTCAAAAAGTTTGAGACACTTCACTGTAGTTTCTATTTATTTAGCCTTAGCATTTTTTTAACATCCTCATAAGACCTCCAAGTACCTTTTCTATGACATTAATATCAAATCAAAAGCAATTACAACGTCGTTACCAAATTGGAGCCATACTGCTAATCAAGAACATTAGATAAATGTATTCCTGTACAGAATGCAAGTTCTGCTTATTTCAACCATGCACTCCTAATAGACCACACTACCGTGAATTTTGAGAATGTGGTATGGGAAGCAGATGCCAAAATGATCTGATTGTTTACCAGTGCCGCCATCAAGAACCAAAAGTAATCAAACGATCTGAAATCACTCAGTAATTCAAACCTTGATGTTGAAGGATATAACATGGCCGTCTCCTCTGCCCCAGATGCCGACTGGGTAAATGTTTCATTCATGAGGCACTGGGGCAGAGAGAGGTGCCAAAGGTTTAAGAGTATTTTGAGAAACTCTTTGGGATGTCAAACAGCTTGTCAGGTATCGTTAAGAGAAACGGTTGATGCATTTTATGGAAGCACCATCGGAGGCACGAAAGAGCGATATCAAGGGCTGCAATCAAATTTGTACAACCTTTTCAATATGTACACAAATACATTTTAAATGCAAAATTTTTATGTAATCAATGATGGGTCAAGTCCTTTTTTGTTCCACTTGCTGTTCTCATTCAAGTGTCTTTATGTTTAGTAAGCTCTCATTATGAATGATAGATATTAAACATTTGCCGTTTTGGAAAAACATTTTTATGTATACATATACCTGCGTATTTCAATCAATATAAAGGGCTCCTTTTACGAAGCCACGTTAGCGGTTTTTATCGCATGCACCTTTTTAGCGCCCGCTAACCCCCCGCACTAGCCAAAAAACTACCGCCTGCTCAAGAGGAGGTGGTAGCAGCTAGCGCAGCCGGAAAATTGGTGCGTGGTATTACGTGCGTTAAACCGCTAACGCGGCTTCGTAAAAGGAGTCCTAAATTTTCTGATGAAGCTCAAGGTAAAGCACAACGTAAAATGCAACATGAAACAGTATAAAATCAACAAACAAAAAAAATAAGACAATAATAACAACACGATGGCTACCATCTAATATAATAAAACGCTAGCCGCGCACTCCCATCTGCGTGTTCTGTTTTCCGTGCGCTGTAGGGCACCGCAGGTAAGAGTGCGAATGCGTGCGAAGCTCTCTCTCTCTCCCCCCCGAGGTGGATGTCAGCCGCCGCGGCTGTCGGCGGCCCGAGGCAGATGTTGGCGGTTGCAGGCTGCGGCAAGTTTTTAAAGTCCTGAAAAGCCATCGGCCGTGCAGGCAGCATACTTCATGGCCGATGGCTTTTCAAACCTGCACCACCACCGCTGTACGTTTTAAAACCCTTCCCCCCCTCCCCCCCAGCTTTGTGGTTAAGGCCTGGCTTCTTCGGGCAGCAGCAGCGTTTAAAATTCGTTGCTGTTGCCGGCTTCAGGCCTTCCTCTCTGGCGGGTCCTGCCTACTTCATGGGGGAGCAGGCAAGGGGTGGTGGTGGACAGCCAAGGAAAAAGAAAGAAAGACAGAAATACAGAAAGCGGCTAAGGAGAGAGAAAAAAAATAAAGACAGACACACACACATATATTCTAGCACCCGTTAATGTAACGGGCTATAAGACTAGTTAATATATATACTCTATATATACCAGGCCAAATAAATAAAAATTACTAGATGCATATAAAAATCAAATTATAAAACGTCTCAAAACTACCTCTGTATTCACAGGTGAGCCAGTATTTAACACAATATTATAATAATTTTATCAAAATACTAAACAGCAGGCGTGATGCAGAGAGATAGCATAGTGTTTTTTGAAAAAAAAATAAGTCCTTCCAATTTGGAATAGGCAGTTTGCTAAGGAGCTTTCATTGACTGAGAGTGAGATCTTCATGCTTTGGTAGAAAGAATTCTAATAAAGGTCTGTGCTTCGCATGTTGGCTTGAACTTCTGTGCTGAATATTCTATAATCTAATTTAGTAGCAGTTGTGAAGTGCCGGAAATCTCAAAAGAGCTCATCAGGCGAGTTTCTTGCAGATACAGAACTGTCAATCCAAATCTGGTGACATTAGAAAACTACCGTGGTCAACTCTCTCACCGTCCGAAATGACCTTTCCTGTCACTGGAGCACAGACCTGCAGTTAAATGCTGCCTCAGGACAAGATCTTAAGGGTGAGAAAACTAGAAAAAAAAAAAGTAATGTTAAAACAATGGGGGGGGGGGGGGGGGAGAGAAAATAACTATGAATAAAGAGAAGGGGGAATTTCTATGCCCTTCTCAGTCTATGAGTTTCAACTTGTTAGACCAACTGAGAATTTTCCAAGGGTTTTGTTTTAAAATCAAACACAACAGGATGGTAGGGAATGGAACTGTCACAGAAGCCGTCAGAATGTCAAAATATGTCACTTGTATTACCTCTCTGGGAACCTAATGTACTAAGCATTTGACATAAAATGGAAAAAAAAAAAGTTTGCTATAGTATGATACGGTCCTTTATCCGTCAAAGCTATTGATGATTTTCAATCGAAAAACTCATTGACAGTTACGAAAACCTTAAAGATTCTGTCCGTGGAGGAGAAAATATATTTAGTCCATTGTAGATAATTGCACAGAAAGAAATGCAGCAGTCTTTTTGGTTATTGTCTTTTCAGGTATTCATCCAAGGGCCTCAGTGTGAAGGGGGAACCCCATTCCTTAACTTCTGAGGCCTGAAGGGCGGTGGGAAGACTTACTTCAGGGAATTCCCCTTCAGGAATTCCACTGTCTGTCCTGGAAGATGCTTTTTGAAACTAGGGACTTCTTTCCTCTGAACACTGCTATAACATACTGTATAACTGGAATCCTCTTTTCCTTTTCCTCAAACTGGGCGAGGAATAGCATACTACAGTAGCTAGAAACAGCAGATTGGTAATCAGATAACCCAAGTTCAAATCTCTTAGTAGCTCCTTGTGGCCTTAGGCAGGTCACTTAATTCTCCATTGGCTTGGGATGGTGCTGGCAGTCTGCTCCGCTCGTGGCCTGTTTGCGGTGGTCTCCGTAAATTGTTCATAGCTTGGTGTTTGTATACAAGGGGAACTACCATAGCAAACGTACACTTATGTCACACCAGATAGGTACTTCAGGGCCCAATTACTCAGGCCTGAAGCTCTTGATCCCCTAACCATCTTAGGATGGAAGGTGCAAGATTACTTCTCCTAAGGTAAGAAAGGGAAAGACAAAAGATTGCTAGATTAACTTACCTTAACCCTTGCATTAACTATTTGGGTGCTAAGTAAATTTGGGTCTTGTATTGCAGAGTCAAGAAGCAAAACAGCAACTGCAATAACAGCGAAGGGAAAACAAAAAGCATAAAATATAGAGTCCTTTATTGATAACAGAAGCAAAGTGGTCCCAGGTAGATATATTTCAGACTTGAAAATATATTTTTTTAAAATGCCTAATGTATTTCGGCATCAAGCATCAAACCACTGTTGTTGGGTTGTTTGTTTGTTTTTTATCAATCATCTTTATTGAACAGAACGGAAGTCAACACAGTCTGGAAAAGCAATCCAATCAAGAGCATAGTACAATAATTTGTTAAGCAAAACATAACAATTTGACATTTTTACCCCGCCCCCTACCCCAGCACGTCCCCTCCCCCCCCCAAGAATCAGGTGTGCACTAGTGATAAATCATGGTGTCACTGCTATTGTCAAGCGATCCAAAGTACAGGCCGGGGAAGCCCACAAACCACTGTTGTTTAATAAAGTCAGTTAAGATATAACTTAGTAGCACAACCTGTCAATGTCAGCGTTGAATATGGATTTGTTTTAACTACTGGATTGAGCAGGTTGCATTCAGGCAGCAACAGAGTGACAAGTTGGTGGATTTCCAGTTTGTGGTAACAATCAAAAAGAGTTTTCTATTTCAACTCTAAATACATCTAAAACGAGCTCCATCCTGCCCTCACTGTCCTTTTTCAAAGGGAGGAGTGTTCCTGCTGCCAGGGCTCTCTTTGCACAATGATGACTGGCTAGGCTTAGGCAAATTTTCTAATCTAATCTAAGGCTTCAGTTTATATACCATGTCATCACCTAGAAGGAGCTCGACTTGGTTAACATAAGTGAATATCAAGGGAAAGTACAGTTCAGCTAAACATAAAAATTAAAATGAATCCCAGTATTGCAGCCAGCTAATGGGAAGTAGGTCCCAAACAACTTAGGAGAGTTATTTAAATTACCTGGGACAGTTGTTGAAATAATAATGTTTTCACAGTCTTGCGGAAAGTTTGAAAGGAAGCTAGTGTTATAATAGTGGAGGGGAATCCATTCCAGATCTCTGTGAGTCTATATCAGGGGTGTCAAAGTCCCTCCTTGAGGGCCACGATCCGGTCGGGTTTTCAGGATTTCCCCAATGAATATGCATGAGATCTATTAGCATACAATGAAAGCAGCGCATGCAAATAGATCTCATGCATATTCATTGGGGAAATCCTGAAAACCGGGCTGGATTGCGGCCCTCGAGGAGGGACTTTGACACCCTTGGTCTATATGAATAAGACCGACATAACAGTCCAATAGATTTTATTCTCTTGAAGGAGCGAAAAATTCAACTGTAAATTTTATTTATTTATTGATAGTACTTTTATGCAACATTAGACCAATGCGGCGCACCATAAAACATACACAAAAAAAATCACTTCACATATCCAAAGCTTCATAATCCTACATACAAAACATACACAGCATGATTAAAACAGTCAGAAGCTCATGGACGAGCAAATGCCTCTGAAAACAACTTAAGTTTTCAAAACGTCCTTGAACTGCTCTGAAGATTTACAAAAGTGGACATACTCTGGCAAGTTATTTCATAGCCGTGGGCCCGAAAAGGAGACGGCACAAGATACTGCATTAACATATCATATCTTAGAAAAATCCGGGACAACTGCTTGTCTGGAGACTGCAGATCTCAATTCAAGGATGGGTTTGTACACATTTTGCAGCTGACAAGAGCAAACGTTTAAAACTCTGCACAAGGACCTTAAATCGTGTTCTAAATTCAATTGGTAACCAGTGTAGCTGATGCAATTTTGGAGAAACATGATCAAAAAGACCTCCTCCCAGAACAACTTTGGTGGCAGAATTCTGCTGAAGGTCACTCAGCAGGTTTTGAATATAAATCCCTCTTTTTTTTTTTGTAGTTCAATATGAGGTCATTTTATTACGGTGCGCTAACTGATATAGCGTGCACTAAATACTAAGGCATCCATTATATCCTTCAATAGATTTCTGGACAATTTGAATGGACATATTAGTATAGATGAAATTTTTGGCATTTATCATATACAGTCAAACCTCGGTTTGCGAGTAACACGGTTTGCAAGTGTTTTGCAAGACGAGCAAAACATTCTTGCAAATCGTGACTCACCAACCGAAGGTTTGACTGTATATGATAAATGCGAGCATCACTACCCCCCCCTCACCCGCCCACCTGCAAATGCCCCCTCCTGAGAACCGGCATCCTCCATTCGCCCAAACAGAAGCCTTACCCCATCTGGCACTGGCACACAGCCCACAGGACGTGCCGGTGAACGAAAATCCTTGCTGTTGCCTGGGCCTTGAGCATCTGCGCATGCTCAAGGCCTTCTGGTTCTCGCTCTCTCTGAGATTCTCGGAGATCTCCGAGAATCTTGGAGAGAGGGAGAGCCAGAAAGCCTTGAGCATGCGCAGATGCTCAAGACCCAGGTAACAGCAAGGATCTTTGTTCACCGGCACGTCCTGGGGCTGCGTGTCGGTGCCAGATGGGGTAAGGCTTCTGTTTATCTTGGCAGGGGATGCCAGTTCACCGGGGGGGGGAGGGGGGGAAGTGATGCCAGTTCTCGGGGAGATGCAGCAGCGCCGCTGGCCTCGGGAGGTGGGTGAGAATGAATCAAGCGAGTTTCCCTTACTTCCTATGGGGAAACTCGCTTTGATATACGAGCAATTTGGTTTACGAGCATGCTTCTGGAATTAATTATGCTTGTAAACCAAGGTTCCACTGTATGTGTTTAAATGCCATTATGCTAAACACCTACGTAATATGTTTGTAACTGTCCCCATTGTGAGTACGTATATAAATTTCAGGGTTATTTTTTTTAATATTACACAATTGGAAGACTTTTATATCTGCAATCAGATTGACAGAGCAGCTATTGAAAGCATGGAATTACTTGCTAAATCCCAGATAAAACATCCAACACTTCAACAGACACTCCAAGATTCTTATATCCTACCCAGAATAGAGGATTACAATATTAAACATAAAGGTTGACATGGTTATTCAACTCTCGTGCTAAACATGTTATAATGCTTTGAATAAATGAACTCTTCTGTTTGGTTTGCAGCTTTGTAACGGTAAGGGCTCTATGAACCAATCAGCATTAAATCTGGCATTTAATTCAAGTTACTTGACAATTTTAATGCTAGTGCTACATTAGATTTTTCCATGTTCTGCATGCCATTAGTTTTCTATATCAATGTTATCTTGGCCATATTATAGGCTGCTTAGCTATTCTAGTGCTGCCCTGCTCTGTATATTGAATTTTCCTATACCAACTGTCTGTAGTGAAAGGGTTGTTTATCACAGGGAAACCTCCTAATCTCATCCCATCCTTGAATAAATGCAGAAATGCCAAGTATCACTCATTAAGGGGTCCATTTACTAAGGCATGCTAATCAATTTAGTGCACACTAAATGCTAAGGCGTCCATTATATTCTATGGATGCCTTAGCATATAGCATGTGCTAATCTTTAGTGTGTGCTAAATCGATTAGCGCATGCTAAATTGGTTAACGTCTGCTAAATCGATTAGTGCGCCATCGTAAAAGGACCCCTAATTGTATACAACTTCCAGTACACCATTTTTTTCTTAATATTTCTAATTATAACACAAAAGTTTATAATATAAGGTAGGGGAAGGAGGGACAGGCGTATATGATTAAAACAAGGTTACAGGATGTGGACCTGTAATAATTATAAGAGGTCCTATGATCTGACCCTCTGTAATTATGATATACCTGCCCTCTACTTAGGCATGTGTTTGGAGAGAAATCTTGGATATACTGTATATTAAGGTGAAAAGCTCTTGAAGGAAGAAGCTTTTTGCCAAGGACTTAAAGTTTTTTTGACCATCCTTGTTACCCCCATGGTTCTAGAAAATATTTGTACTCGGGTAGGATGTTGCTATAAGGCCCGTTTTGTTTCATGTCATTTGATGAATAGCAGCTGTGCCAGATCTCTGTGATTCCAGATTTATTACCCGCTGTTAATAAGGAGCTCGATATAATTATGCCTCTTTGGAGTGTCTGGTGTGAGTGCGTTTGTTCCTTCCAAAAGACTCATGCAAAGAACTTTGAGCGAGGCCTCTCTACATCATTTGTGACCCTGGTATACTACACTTCAACTTCCAGTTATGATTTTCCAAGGAGCTCCAAATTATCCATGTACAGTAGATGTGACATTTTGATTAGTGTCCTTCCAGTCTGGTAACCTAAGACTATCTTTCTCACTGTGGATTGCAAGCAGATCTGTGTTTATGTATGCTTTACTGTCGCTAATCACGTCAGACTCTGTGATATTTATAGTATGTTTAAAATCTTACATAGGGCTTTTAATAGGCTTTTAACATTGATGTAAGCTTTTATTATGGATGTTTTCACTGATAATGCTACATTATACATCATAGTTGCCCCTGGATTTAGATCAGTGATTCTTAACCTTTTTTTAATCTGATGATAGCTATGGACTGCCTTCCTCAGAAATATTCACATAAATACAACTTTGCAAGCAATGAATATAATGTACTTTATCGAGATTTTATTGTAACCCTAGTGATAGACCTGTCATAGTTAAGTCAAGTTTCAAGTTTATTCAGTTTTTGATGAATCGCCTATTATAAATTCTAGGCGATGTACATGTTACAATTTTAATATAAGAAACTTACAAAATAATTCAAAAATACAAGATACAAACGATACATACATGAATTTAGGGAGAGGGGAAAAAGTTACAATAATAGGGTATTGTTAAAAAAAGGAAAGAACAATAGGGAGGGTATTATTTTTTTAGTATAAACTTTTTTATTCACCAACATGAAAGATATACACAGAACAGAGAGAACACAATTATTTTCTCAGTACAATGCCACAATACAGATTAACAAGGTAACACCCAACTAGAAATCTCAGATATCAGCGAGAGTCCAGGCCTGTACTCTGATAGCCTGGAGCCCTCCAAATCCATACTAGACACAACCCCCCAACCACTCCATCCCAACACCCCCCACCAGGGAGGGTATTATAAAACCAAAGCACAATGTAAAAAAGAATTAAGAAAGCTGAGTTAAAAATCATAGGCATCTTTAAATAAATAAGTCTTTAAAAGTGATTTGAATTTAGCAGAATCAGGCTCAGATCGAATATACTGTGGTAACATATTCCACCACTGAGGGCCCATAACTGTAAAAATATCTAGTCTTCTGATTCCAATAACCTTTAAAGATGGTACTGAAAGGAGACTCTGTTCCGATGATCTTAACGAGCGTTTTGGCTTGTATGGAATTAATAACTTAGATATGAATTGCGGTTCATTAAAAGCTAATGTTTTAAAAATAAGAAACATTATTTTAAAAATGATCCTATGCCCAATGGGTAACCAATGCGCATCCTTCAAAAGAGGTGAGACATGGTCATACTTTTTTGCATCATAAATTAATTTTACGGCAATGTTCTGGATAATCTGTAATCTCCTTTTCTCCTTATTTGTGATATTTAGAAATAAAGCGTTACAGTAGTCGATTTTTGATATTATAAAAGAATGGATTAATATTTTCAGGGATGAAGTAGTAAGGAATTTAGAGATTGATCTAATTTGACGAAGTTTGAAGAAACAGGTTTTAACTATAAGAGAAATATGATCATGGTATGAAAGATTCGCATCAATTACTATTCCAAGGATTTTAACTGAGGGAACCAATTCAATTTGAATGTTTTTAAGATAAAAAGGATTACTAAGCGTTATTTCTTTTTTCCAAGTAAACAAAATGGATTTTGTTTTATTAATATTTAGCGCAAGTTTATTTGTATCCAACCAATTTTGAATTTTTTCCAATTTTTGATTTATAGCTAAGATTTCTGAATAATTTCCGGGATCCAAGGGGTGTATTAGTTGTATGTCATCAGCGTAAGAAAATGGTATAAAACCTAAAGCCTGACTAATTTCTAATAACGGAGATACTAAACTAGTTCCCAGAGGCAAGAAACCAGCTGAATATAGAGCCTCAGAGGCTGCAGAAGTCAGGGCTGCCTATCCTGAAGGAAATAAGCTTGACTCTGACCTAGAACCCATGCTTGAGCCAGAACCTGTCAGGAGAGCAAGTTCCTATAGAACAGCGGTCTCAAACTCATGGCCCCCCAGGTACTGTTCTGGGCCCGCGGTCTGGACGCGATGATCGAGAGTCAGCTCCCTTACTGCGATCTTTTTTCCATTCAAAGCCGCGGGTGGTGGCTCCTTGTGCGATGTGCGCCTGTGTCAGAAGCCTTCTCTCTGATGTTGTGATCTCAGAGAGGCTTCTGACGCAGGCACAGATCACACAAGGAGCCGCCACCTGCAGCTTTAAATGGAAAAAAGACTGCAGCAAGGGAGCCAACTCTCGATCATTACATCCAGGGAAGGAGGGAGAAGGAAGAGAAATGCTGCTGCTGCTGCTGCTGCTGCACAGGGTGGGTGCAGATGATGCTGCAGTACAGGGAAGAGGAGAGGGAAATGCTGCTGCTGCACTCAATTGGGAAAGAGAGGGAAGGAGGGAGAAGGAAGACAAAGGAGAGGAACAAGAGATGCCAAGTCCTAGGGAGGGAAAGGAAAGAAAGAAAGGAGATGCCAGACCATAGAGGGGGGGAGGCAGAGATGCCTGGGCATGGGGGGAGGGAAGGATACAGATGTCAAACCAGGAAGGAAGGAGGGAGGGCGAGAAAGGAAGGAGAGAGATGTCAGACCGTGGAAATAGGGAAGGTGAGACAGATAGGAAGGGAAGGTAAGATATGGAAAAGTAGATTTTGAGAAGAAAGCAGAAAAATGGAAAAAACTGAATGTTAAGTTAATGCCAAAGATGGATGCAAGGCAGAAAGTGAAGATGGAAAGAAAAACAGTCAAAGGACAAAAGTAAAAGCACATAAAAATGAAGTCACCAGAAAACAAAGGTAGTGAAAATGATTTTATTTTCAATATAATGATTGAAATGTGTCAGTTTTGAGAAATGAAAGATGTTAAACTTTAACTGTGAGGTCCGCAGAAAAGATAGTTAATGTCATATTAAAGAAATGACAATTTTGCATGAGGTAAAACTCTTTATATTTTATAAATCTTTCCTTTAACAGTTAAAGGAAAGATTTATAAACTATAAAGAGTTATACCTCATGCAAAATTGTCATTTCTTTAATATGACATTAACTATTTTTTTTTTCTGTGGCCCTCCAAGTACCTACAAATCCAAAATGTGGCCCTGCAAAGGGTTTGAGTTTGAGATCAGTGCTATAGACAGTGCAGTCAGTTCCCAAACTGTAATATGCCCAGTGAACTGAGAGGGAGCCAGAGAGCATACAAATCTTTGCCCCAGCCACATAAGCTAGGGAGTGGCTTTAACAGTTTAAGACAAGCTCTCAAAGAGTATGAAGCAGGCAGCTCACAACGACCTGGCAGATAGGACTCTCCTGGCCGAGCAAGGCACCAAGTAGGAACCAATGGAGTGGAATCTCAGAGTACTCCAGAGCTGGAAGCCCCAGAAGAAAGCATGGAGATAGCAGCGTTTGAAATGCCTAGAGCTGAACCAGAACAAATTGATGTGAGTTTGGCAGTTTCTTGCCAGTGATTTGCTTTGCTCTTGTTCTTTGGATATTTTGTTGGGACAGTTTGCTAAATGAAGTAACTACCAAAGAACTGTATGAAGAAGTTTCTTTTTTGTTGCACAGAGTGGGGGCTGGGCTGGAGCAGTAATAGAGTTATGCACAGTCCTGATTGATTTGCTTGGACTGTGCAGTGAGAGAGAAAGCTGGTGTGTTTTTTGTTTGTTGCCTTGGAACTGAGGTGGATTATGGAGTTCCAGAATTATGGGGCAGGGTTCACCGAATATCTCGGGTAGGGATTTTGAGGGTGCTTGTTTAAAGCTTTTTGTTAAGAGTGAACCCAGCAATTCTGTCCCAGTTCCCAGGAACTGGAGAATTGCCCTGGCCTAGAGAGGCAATAGTTTTGAACTGTAAAAGAAAAATAATACTGTGTTTTTAGGGGGGGGTTGAAACTGCAGGAGCCTGGTGAAGAGCAGGACTGAGTTAACTGAAACCCAGGTCTCTAGGAAGGGTGCCTTTGCATTTAGCGCAATGACAATTAAAAGAGGCCAACTAAGATGTGATGGTAGCAATGATTGCAATTAAAACAATATTAGCAACTCACTTCTTAGCGTTGCAATGGGAAGTGAAACGAAACAAAAAACTATACAAAAAAGATCACCGCTGAAAAATAGCTGGAAAGCGATGACCACAAATGCTGTTTTAAACCTGTGGGATATAAGATCTTTTTATATGCTTGGGTGGGAGGATGGTAATCTCTCATTCCAGGATTGAGTGCGGCCATGTTATTGGTGGGAAGAGCGGAACTTTGGAATGCTCTGCCAGGTGTCCTGCGATTTTGGGCTGCCAGATTTGTTTTAAGAAAATGTTGAAGACACAATTGTTTGTAGGTGCCTTTTGAACTAAGATCTTGCATAATGTAAGTACCTGCTAATGTATAATTCCCTAATTAATGATCAAATTATATGGTATAGTTTTTGTAACTATGGGCTAGATTCACTAACCCGTTTTTCCTGGGCAATCCGTGGCCGATCCTAGCAGGCCCGACAGATTCACAAATGGGAAAAATTCAAATGAGGGCGATCGGAGGAACACCCTCATCTGGCCGACACGGATCGCTAGTGTGCGATCCCGCACATGTGTAGACGATCTGTAGATGGTCTGCGCATGCGTCAAGACCCCGCTGAGCCGCAACTTTTTTTTTTTTTAACTTTTTTGTAGCCCAGCGGGGAAGGGCAGAAGAGATTCGGGGCAGCAGGCAGGATAAATCCAAGGACGAGCAGGGCGGCGATTCGGGGCAGAGCAGGCAGGAGAGATTCGGGGAAGAGCATCGGGGCTGCAGGCGGGAGAGATTCGGGGCAGCAGAGAGCAGGGCTACAATGGAGCTGGAGAGTCGGAAAGACGTTTTCAACTGGTCCCCAGCAGTCGCTTCTTGGGTTGATCGGCTAGCCCAGTTGGTTTTAAAAATTTTGTTGGTGAATCGCGTCCCTGTCTACTTTGCATGCATTTCCCCTCATTTGCATGCACGGATTGGAAGCGGATCGCAGGAGAGGTTAGTGAATCGGACCATAGGGAAATCTGGTCGCAAAGGGGTTGCAAACTGATCGTTACACGATCAGTTTGCTTTGTGAATCTAGCCCTATGTAAAATGTTTGTTTGTCTACCATTTATGATTGTGACTATGCAAACTGTATAGGTAATATACGGTATATACATTTTTAAATCAATCAGTCGATAAATAGTGTATTGTCTGGAGCAACACATTACCATGGTCAAAGTGACAAAGATCTTGTGGTCAGACTGCACTGTTGTTGCATAGAGAATTGTGCTTCTGCCCTCATTAATGTCTGACCCCATCTCAGCACTGGGAGATCTGCACCAACTCACTTTAATAGTGACATTTATCGTCAGTCATGCATTCACAAAAACCTAAGACAGAACAGATTATAATACCGCACTAATAATGAACACTGCATGCTCTTCCTAAGCATTTGGATTCAACACGTGGCCTCATACCACCGTATGAGGCCGTAAGGGCAGAAGACAGGATGTGACGACAGCGATGATTTGTAGACGGCGAACACAAGCTAATAAAGCCAGGGATTCGGGATTCAGTGGGTCTCTCAGCCATCACAGCATTTCTTTTTGAAAAGGTTCTCTGCATAACACATTTGGCACTTGGTGGTCGATGTTGTATGATGCTGAGCCACTTAGTAAACAGATAACAGCATGTGTCTACAATACCATATGTCATATATTCCATAGGGACGTGAGTTTAATTTAAAAGTAGCTACAGGACATACTATACAGTAGGGATACGTGTTATCAAACATTGCAGAAAAATCCAATAAGGGGCCAGAGAGCAGCATAGACATTGACAGATGGAAAATTGTGCTAAGGCAGCTGTATCACAGAAAAGATGTATTATAATACAACAGCACAGTAAATCTATAGCAAAGACGTGTGCTAATACAGTGCATGAGACTTTGTGATATATCTGGATATAGTTTGCAGCGATTATTCAAATCCATCTGGGATCTAATTTATTTGTTGCATTGTTTCCATAATTTATTTTCCTTTCAAAGAACCTTGCCTTACTGCTATGCATTCTCTACAATGAGAGTTTTTTTTTTAACAGGGAAATGCCTAATAGTGAAATTATGTTTGATGACCTGTATCACTTATTCAACTGCTAAAGTACTATATTTCATTACAGTAAAGATATTGTTCCATTTTTGTTTCACTAGAAAGAATTCATACAGTATCATGCATTATCCTTGTATAGACCTTTGCCAGTAAGGGGCCTGCAAATTGACTTATATTCAAGAAGACCTCTCTACAAAAATGCAATGTGCGGTATTTTAGTACAAGATACTCTTTGATCTTGCAGTATGTGTGCAGTTCTGTTGTAGAGAGTTGCGTAGGGACAGAAATCCCACCCATCCCCGCCTGTCCCCGCCAGGATCCTCTCCGTTCCCGCCCATCCCCGTCAGGATCCTCTCCGTCCCCACCTGTCCCCGTCAGGATCCTCCTACGTTTCCCGCCCATCCCCGTCAGGATCCTCTCCGTCCCCATCTGTCCCCCGTCATGGATCCTCTCGGTCCCCGCAAGGAATTACCTCCATCCTCACCCGTCCCCCATAAAAAGCAGCAATTACTTCTGACAAGATCATCAATTCCAGTTTCTTTTGTGTTTGCGCTGCTGTTTTACCTTGTGGAATCTCTTTGGTGGTACCCCTTTCTTTTGTTTTCTGTTCAGGTAATTAACTTAAAAACCCCCTCTTTTACTAAGGCTGACGTGTCCATTATATTATATGGACGAACCCTGCTTCCAAAGCCTTCCATCCCCGTGGGGAGTCCCTTTGGCTAGAGGGGTGGTTACCATGTGGAGAGCCCGTGGGCCAGAGGGGGGGTCCCTGTGGGAGTTAGGTTAGGGTTAGGGGGGATTCCCGCTGGATTCCCGTGATCCCCGTTCCCGTGCAGACCTCTATTCTGTTGGGCTGAGGACTTCGCAAATGAGATAAAATATAAAAAATCATATTCATACTGCATTGCCAATTTTTCTCTACTACTATTTGGTATTTCTATAGCACTACCAGATGTACGCAGCGCTGTACAGACTCACAAAGAAGACAGTCCCTTCTCGAAAGAGCTTACAATTTAAAAAGACAGTCAAACAGTTAAGGGGAATGGTTAATCTGCTGGGTGGGTTGGAGGGCAGTGGGGAGTAGGGTTATGGATTGAAGGCTATGTCAAAAATGGGAAAGGGATTGTAATACAGTGTTCCCCCACTACATTTGTGGTTCGCGAATCGCAGTCTTGCTCATTTCGCGGTCTGATCTGACTGCCTCTTACTCTAGTAAAGTTTGGGCTACACCAATCAGGAACTGCGTGTCAAAGCAGCTCCTGATTGATGTTAGCCCGACTTTACTACAGGAAAAGGCAGTCGGAGCATGACCGCGAGCGATTTTCATCACCCGCCGGCGCTCCAGCTGCCCCTCTCCTGCCTCGCAGCTAGCCCTCTCCTGCCTTCCCTGCCTTTTGACAGGCGAAAAACTGTATTATTGGGTTGTTTTTTTTTTTAATTCGCGGGGGTTCCTGGAAAGGAATCCCCGCAAATTTTGGGGGAGTACTGTACTGCCTTTTTGTAGTTTTACAACCACACTCAAAATGGTTTACATACAGGTACTGCAAAGCATTTTCTCTATCTGTCCCGGTAGGCTCACAATCTATCTAGTGTACCTGGGACAGTGGAGGATTAAGTGACTTGTCCAGGGTCACAAGGAGAAGAATGGGTTTTGAACCGACAACCTCAGGGTACCACTGTACCACACTCTCCTCCAAAAAGGTGGGTTGTCAGTCTGCTTTTAAATAAGGTAAAGGAAGGGGCTTGGTGGACAAACTTGGGTAATTTATTCTAGGCATAGGGGGCAGCTAGATGAAAGGAACAAAGTCTGGAATTGACAGAGGCGGAGAAGGTTACAGCTAAGAGCGGCTTCTTTTTTACGCAGAGGGTGGTGGACACATGGAACGCGCTTCCGGAGGAAGTGATAGGCCAGAACTCTGTACAGGGGTTCAAGAAGGGTTTGGATAGGTTCCTGGAGGATAAAGGGATAGAGGGGTACAGATAGAACTTGAGGTAGGTTATAAAAGTGGTCAGAAACCACTTCACAGGTCGCAGACCTGATGGGCGGCCGCGGGAGCGGACCGCTGGGCGAGATGGACCTCGGTCTGACCCAGTGGAGGCAACTTCTTATGTTCTTATGTTCTTTGAGGAATGGAGTTCTCTGGGAGGTGTATAAGGAGAGTGAAGTGAGAAATACTGAGGGGCAGCAGAATGAACGCACTTATAAGTCAGCAATAGGAGCTTGAACTGTATATGAAAGCAGATAGGGAGTCAATGAAGTGATTTAAGGAGAGGGGTGACGTGAGCGTAACGAGGTTGGTAGAAGATGAGTCGTGTAGCAGAGTTTTGCACAGATTGCAGGGTGGAGAGATTGCAGTAATTTAAGCATGAGTTTACAAGAGTGTGGACAAGGTCCGGGTAGTGTGCTCAGAGAGGAAGGGGCAAATTTTGATGATGTAGAGCTAGAAGCGACAGGCCTTAGCAGTTTGTTGGATGTGTGTAGAAAATGAGAGGTCGGAATCGAAGATGACTCCAAAGTTGCGAGCAGAGGAGACTGAAATGAAGACAGTATCATTTACCGAGATGGAGAACGGAGGAGGAGCCGAAGGTTTAGGAGGAAAGAGAGTAGCTCATTTTGCGTTATCATTCAGGCTTTATTTTGAAAGTATTTAGGATTTAAATAATGTGGTGTAATTGAGTGCCATGGAAAACATCATACTCTGAATCAAAATGGTAACGCCTGAAAGGCCAAGGAAAATTTTAAAGTGGGAGTGCAACCATATGCCCCCTTTGAGAATTGTTGCAAAATCTGTGGATAAGAATGTCCATTGGCTATGCATCAAAATACAAATTCAACTGGTGGCGCTCAGCGGTTCCCTGACTACTGACAATGTTACACCCAGAAATTTAATAGCGGGCCATGTCTGGGTTTCGGCATTGAATTTCTGCCTTTCCATAGCTGGCTAAACCATAAGAACATAAGAATAGCTTTACTGTGTCAGACCAATGGTCCATCAAGCCCGGTAGCCCGTTCTCACAGTGGCCAGTCTAAATCACTAACCAAAACCCAAGGACTAGCAAGATTCTGGAACCCAATGAGAGCAACATTCCAGAGCTGAGATTGTGATGTCATAATGCCTCATTCCTCAGTGCCAACCTCATCAGTGATGTTATGGCTTAATTGTCCTATTTTTGGATCACATAAGAACATAAGAATAGCCTTACTGGGTCAGACCAATCCATCAAGCACGATAGCCCTTTCTCACGGTGGCCAATCCAGGTCACTAGTACCTGACCAAAACCCAAGGAGTAGCAATATTCCATTCTACTGATCCAGGGCAAGCAGACTATGGACTTTTCCTCCTGGAACTTGTCCAAACCTTTCTGAAAACCAGCTACACTATCTGCTCTTACCACATCCTCTGGCAATGCGTTCCAGAGCTTAACTATTCTCTGAGTGAAAAAAAACTGCCAGTTAAGTATGACATTTGGTGAAGTGCTACTGAAAATGACTGGATATCCATGAACCAAGCGTTTTAGGCGCCCTTTATCAAGCTGCATAAGGGATTTTTATTGCAGACGGCTGCGGTAAAAGCTCCAACACTCATACAATTCCTATGAGCGTCAGAGCTCTTACCACAGTGACCCGCAATAAAAAAATCCCTAACGCAGCTTGGTAAAAGGGGGCCTTAACGAGCCAGGAATCATTTCTGGTTTGTTAAATTGCTTTGAGTATTGACCCATAGTTAGGGTTATCATGAGGCTCCAAAAAAGGAAGGATGGATTGAGACACCAAGGTTTTACTTCCATTCCTTTCAATGGAAGTAAAACCCGGATATCGCAATCCGTCCTCTTTTTTTCCGAACCCATACGGTAACCCTACCCATAGTTTTGAAAATTGCTGTTTAAATGCATTGTTTTGTGTGTATGAGTGTGTTTTATGTGTTGCACTCTGCCTTGAAATCTATTTTTGTTTCATTAATGTCCTGTCTGTCCAAATTAGATTGTAAGCTCTTCTGAGGAGGGACTGTCTTTTAAATGGTAAATGTGCAGCGCCGTATACACCTTTCAGCGCCATAGAAATTATAAAGAGTAGTAGTAGTAGTCGTTATGCCCCCCAAGGAAGCTGAAAAAAGGTAAAACCAATGGCCAGGTTGGAGCAGTATAACTAATTTTCTCCCCCCCCCCCCCCCACGCCTCACCAACTTTTGCAAAACCGTGGCACAGTTTTTAGAGCCAGCCATGGTGGTTACAGTTTCAGATGCTCATAGGAATTCTGTGAGTGTCAAAGCTGTTACCACCTTGGCTGGCGCGAAAAACCGCACTACACTTTTGTAAAAGGGATAAGGGGGTCGATGAAACAGTACGAAGTGATGTCAAGTAAAAATCTTTCATTGGTTTTTGACTGCTGGATAATATACATTTTTATAATTTTTTATTTGTATTAATTAATTTTTAATTTTATTCATTTGGATGTTGTAGGATATTATATATTAGAAATGCTATTTCTTTTCTATTTAAATTATATTGTAAACCACTTTGATCCTTTTTGGCTGTATATGCGGTATATAAAGATTTGAATAAACATAGGCCCCCTTTTAAGAAACCGCACTAGCAGTTTTTAGCGCGGGGAGCTGCGCTGAATGCCTATGAGTGTCGGGAGCAGCGCGGGGCAATCAGCACGGCTCCCCACACTAAAAACTGCTAGTGCGGTTTCAAAAAAGGGGGTAATAAACATAAGGTTTGCAATAACTGAACATTCTGGAAAAAAATCGTACTTTTTAAAATATTATATATATATAATGGGGCTATTTTCAAAAAGAGATATTGATGGCCTGATTTTGTTATTAGATGAGAGACTCATCGAAATATATTTTAAGCCATGTTGTCTTAAGTGAATCTTCCAGGATTTTTTGAGATAAATTATTTTTGATATTGATTTTTAGGTTTTAGAATGGGTTTTTTTTCCTGCAGTTTCTTTCATTATTTGCTCGGTTTTCACTTGTTGGTTCTTTGCCTTGAGCCTGAATGGTTCTAGCAATAGCAGAATCAAAGTGCAATTTTAAACAAAATTAAATTAGACACAAGTCACGGGAGGCAAAAAGGGCAAAACACTCATCTTCCATAATTTTGTTTGTGAAGTGGACTCTTCCAATACAGGTCACAGCACGGGGGTAACTTTAAAAGCAGGTCCTAATTTTTACACAGCAGGAAGGTTTGTAAATAGCTTCTTACAGAATATTCTCCTTCTTTTACTAAGGTACGCTAGCCGATTTAACGCGCCTTAGTAAAAGGACCCCATGGTCTATTCTGTCATGATATGATGGTGTTTACTTTGCTGGAGGGGCATGTGCATAGGTGGAGTTTAGGGAAAATATGCATAAAGTATAGAATTCTATTGTTTCTGCTCATCTGTGATAACATATAGGCATGGATCTTGATGCCAGTTTTAGGGCTGGTGTAAGTGATAACACTTTAATGTACACATATTTTCAGCCGTTTGTGCTAGAATTCAAGAAAGAAAACTAGATGCATGTGGGGTATGCCGGGGAGACTAAATGCGCATGGGTTGCAATGAGAGGGCATAGGATGAAGTTAAGAGGTGATAGCTCTGAGGAAATACTTTTTTATGGAAAGGGTGGTAGATGTGTGGAACAGTCTCCCAGAAGAGGTGGTGGAGACAGAGACTGAGTCTGAATTCAAAAGGGCCTGGGATAGGCACGTGGGATCTCGGAGAGAGAAAGAGATAATGGTTATTGCGGATGGGAAGACTAGATGGGCCATTTGACCTTTATCTGCCATCATGTTTCTATGTTGTGTCCCTACTCCTACTGGAGCGCTGGTCTAGGTCCTGGCAACTCAGCTTCAATGCCAAAAAATGCAAAGTCATGCACCTGGGCAGCCAAAATCCATGCAAGACTTACAACCTTAATGGCGAGATCCTAACAAGAACTGAAGCAGAACGAGACTCAGAGGTGATCGTCAGTGAGAACATGAAGACTGCCAATCAAGTGGAGCAAGCTTCATCCAAGGCAAGGCAAATCATAGGTTGCATACGCAGGAGTTTCGTCAGCCGTAAGCCTGAAGTCATTATACCATTGTATAGATCCATGGTGAGGCCCCACCTGGAATACTGTGTGCAATTCTGGAGGCTGCATTACCGTAAGGATGTGCTGAGACTGGAGTCAGTCCAGAGAATGGCCACCCGGATGGTCTCGGGACTCAAGGATCTCCCGTATGAGGAACGGCTGGATAAGTTGCAGCTGTACTCATTCGAGGAACGCAGAGAGAGGGGTAACATGATTGAGACATTCAAGTACAGTGGTGCCTCGCATAACGGACGCCTCGCACAGCGAACGCTGCGCACAACGAACTTCAGGTCTTGCTTCCCACAACGAACTTCGTTTCACACAACGAAGTCGCCCGAGCTGCATCGCTTAACTGCCCTCTCTCCGCCTGGCTCCCTGTGCAGTGGCGCTACATATTTTAAACCCCCCTGCCGCCGCTGCTGCATATTTTTAAGCCTCTGCCGCCACCGCATATTTTTAAACCTCCCCCCGCCGCCACATATTTTTTAAAAAAAGCCACCACTGCTGCAACTTTAATCTCACCCGCTCACTCGAACTGGTGGTCTAGCAAATTTCCCAGCCAGAAGCACAGACAGAGATCAAGAGCAAGCCTTCTGTGCTACTGCCTGGGCCTGCGCTGATCTCTGAATGGCTGCAGTCAGCTCTCGCGGGACTCACAAGAACTAACTGCAGCCAGCTCTCGTGGGACTCACAAGAACTAACTGCAGCCAGCTCTCACGGGACTCACAAGAACTAACTGCAGCCATTCGGAGATCGGCATGGGCCCACACAGGCGTGCAGAGGAATTGCTCCTGATCTCTGCGCTTCTGGCCTGTACGCCACTGGCTGGGAAAGATGGGAGGAATTAATAAAGGTACTGGGGAGTATGTGGGGGTGATTATAATACACAGCAAGGATCAACAAAACCCCTGTCTCCCCTCCCCTTCACATATATCCCCTCTATATCATGCTAACAGCTCTAACAAGGTAAATTTATCTTTTTTTATGTCATCTTAGCATATTTTATGCTACAGAACGAATTATTTTTTTTAACATGTATTGTTATGGGAAAACGCGTTTCACATAACGAACTTTTCGCATAACAAACTTGCTCCTGGAACGAATTAAGTTCGTTGTGTGAGGCACCACTGTATCTCACGGGCCGCATCGAGGTGGAAGAAGATATCTTCTTTTTCAAGGGTCCCGCGGCAACAATGAGGCATCCGTGGAAAATCAGGGGCGGGAAACTGCACGGGGACACCAGGAAATTCTTTTTCACTGAAAGGGTGGTTGATCGCTGGAATAGTCTTCCACTTCAGGTTATTGAGGCCAGCAGCGTGCCTGATTTTAAGGCCAAATGGGATAGACACGTGGGATCTATTCACAGAGAAAGGTAGGGGAAGGTCATTGGGGTGGACAGACTAGAAGGGCCGTGGCCCTTATCTGCCGTCTATTTCTATGTTTCTATATATTCTTTCCTACAACATATTGTAAATCAGGGGTGTCCAACCTGTGGCCCGAGGGCCGCATGTGGCCCCGGTCGAGAGCGATGCAGTGTTTTCCTCTGCTGCCCCCGGGTGTTTACCATCTTACCTCTCTGTCTTGCTGCAGCATTTGCGTGGCCTCAAAATTTTTTTTTCGGACATTGCGGCCCAGGGAAGTCAAAAGGTTGGACACCCCTGTTATAAATCCCAACTATGTCCAGTATGTTTTCCTTGTTATTGTCTATTTATCACGACAGTTTTTATTGGTTTTTATTTTGGTTTTTCCTTGGTGTTATTATTGTAAACCGCTTCGGTTTAACTTTCTTGTTAATTAATTGCAGTGTATCAAATAAATATAACTGTAACTCTGCTCTAGATGAATATAAGGGCAAATCTGTGTCTATTTTCACTTGAACAAAACCAGATGAATATGATAACATGAGCAGAGCACATAGTGGCTTAGACTCATTCCAGTAAATTTACGATCTGTCTTAAGTCAACTCTGATTATTCCACCCACTCCTTCGCCGGTTTTTGATTTAATTTGAATCAGTTTAGAAAATTGTACTTGAATTATTGGCCACACTCATGGTAATGCAGAAATAAAACAATCCCATATTATGCAAGGATCAGGGAATATAGGATTATAGGAGGGAATATAATATTTTAACTTGGCCAAGGAGATAGATGAGTTCTAGGGGTGGGCTGTAATTTGCAATGACATGGAAAATGCCATCCGATTTTGTTGAATATCATTAACAAATCCAATTTTGTGGGGGTTTTGTTTGCTGACAGTCATGCTTACTCTTTGCAAAGAGTGTGTATTATTTGCAAAGTGTGTGCCCTTTTCTAGATAGTGAATGCATACACAAACTATTACTTGTGTGCATACCATTGCACATATATGCACTATTGGGAGAACAGTGTGCATTCTTTGTAAAAATAGTGCATACTCTTTAGGAAGACTGTGACCTCTTTGCAAAAAAAATGTGCACATTCGATGACATGCCTCATAACTCCTGTAATGAACAAATGCCTGAAAAAAAGCAAACATTCCCAGAAACAAAGGGGGATTGGGACTTGTATACCACCTTTTTATAGTTTTACATCTACATTCAAGTATTTTCCCTATCTGTCCCAGAGGGCTCCCAGTCTATCTAATATACCTGGAACAGTGGAGGATTAAGTTACTTGCCCAGGGTCACACGGAGCAGCAAGGGGTTTGAACCCACAACCTCAGGGGGCTGAGGCTGTAGTTCAAACTACTCTTCCATACTCTCCTCCAATCCAATGTCACAAATGAGCCAAGTATAGAACAATGAAGCCATTGTGACATCACTGATGAGGCTGGCTCGGCATTGGTGGAATGAGGCATTATGACATCAGGGAAAGGGATTGGGACTTCTATATTGCCTTTTTGTAGTTTTACAATCACACTCAAAGTGGTTTACATACAGGCACTTCAAGCATTTTCCCTGTCTGTCCTGGTGGGCTCACAATCTATTTAATGCACCTTGGGCAGTGGAGAATTAAGTGACTTGCCCGCAGTCACAAGGAGCAACATGGGGTTTGAACCCACAACACAATAAAGAATATAAAATGAGTAGTGTTGGCTCAAAGTCAGGACCAGATTTACCTGTAAACAGTGTACAGCTGTACTGCTACATGGATACCCAATGAGGCGTGGGAAGTAGAGAATGACACGGTGACAAAATTCATCACCGTCCCCGTCCCCGCGGATAACCGCGGGAAACCATCTTCATGTCATTCTTTAAGGAGAGAGGGAAGAATCAGAGTATGAATGGCCACAACCACTGACCCGCAAGCTTTGCTTTGAAGAATGCTGGTGTAGAAGGACTGAGGTTGAAACAGACACTACAGAATGACGGTCTCTGGTATCCAGATATTGTGATGTCATAATGCCTCATTCCACCAGTGCCTAAGAGCCAATCACATCAGTGATGTCACAATGGCTTCATTATCCTTGGCTCACATAAGAATCAGGGTATGAATGGCCACAACCACTGACCTGCAAGCTTTGCTTTGAAGAATGCTGGTGTAGAAGGATTGAGATTGAAATAGACACTAGAAAATGACATGGGATTATTTCCCGCGGTTATCCGCGGGGACGGGAACGGTGATTAATTTTGTCACCGTGTCATTCTCTAGTGGGAAGCTGTGATTTTTACCAGCAGAAAGGGGATTTAGTTCACACCTTATTTCAGTTGTAGCTCAAGGTAGGCATTTTCCTGTCCCCCATATAATCTACATTTATAGCTGAGGCCAATGGAAGGTTAAATGACTTGCCCAAGGTCACGAGTATCCAGAGTGAGAATGAACTGGGATTTCCTGGTACAGCAAGATAAAATCTTTGGAGAATAGAACACATTTATCTAAAATTACTGTACTGCAGCATGAGGAACTTGCCTTTTAACAATATTTTAATATTCACTTTTATATTATTTACTTACTATACTATTAGTTTCAAACAGTTAAGCTTTGGTGATGAACAATAATTGAGATTCATAAACAGATATGCTCGTAGATTTTGAAGAATAACCTGTCCCCCCCCCCCCCCATTTCAATGTAACCGTAGTTCTGTCTATTAACCAGCAGATGGGGCAATTTCTCCTATTCTAGAATGTTGATGTCAAGATATAAAAATGCATTTTGTGTCCAGAGAGAGAAGAAATTTTAATACTGAATGAAAGTCTTATTTAAAATAATATAGGGCAATGATTGCTTCTTGAGGGTAATTTTGAGTTCAGCTGCATTGCTTGCAGGCTCATGGGCTTATACAGCAGAGTTTAAAGGGAAACTAGAGGAGATGTAGGAGTAGCCTAAAGGTACAAACAGCAGGCTCTGAACCAGGGAGACCAGAGTTCAAATCTCACTGACACCTCATATGCCCCCCCTCCCCATTTATCAAGCCACATTAGGGGTTTTATCGCACTGGCTGCTTTTACCGCAGTGGCCAGCGATAAATAAAACCCTAACACGTCTTGATAAAAGGGGGCCATGTTTTGGATGTCACCTAACCCTTCATTGCTTCAGGCATAGATTGTATGCCGTTTAGGGACTGGGACATGTCTACTGTTCCTGAATTTAACTCACCTTGACCTGGAAAGATATGAGCTAAACAATAAGATTAAAAAAAATAAATAAATAAAAATCAGAAAGCCAGCAGGTGATGTGGAGATCTCTTGCCTTGTATACTCTGCTGGTGCAAAGCATGTGGGTAAGCTTGCTAAATATCCAATCTTATTTTCAATTAATTATCCTTTCAACCCAAAACAAGCCTTTATTCGTGCAAGAATATTGTCCCAAGAAGGATCCTAGTTTCGGCGTATATGAACACCTTTATCAGGGGACACTTTGCTGGGAAGGATGCCAAGCTCTGCCAGCCAAAGAGGCCTCCTTGTGAGTCCCGCCTGTGCTACCATCTAGGGTTACCAGATGTCTGGATTTCCCCGGCAGGGGCGGAGCTAGGGCAGTATTGGCGGCGGGTCTAACCCTACTACCAGCACACTTCAGCTGTTGACATTTGCACAGGTGGTACGTTAGATAGATCGTGAGCCCACCGGGACAGATAGGGAAAATGCTTGAGTACCTGATTGTAAAAACCGCTTAGATAACCTTGATAGGCGGTATATAAAATCCTAATAAACTTGGTATTCGCCAGGAAGCCTCTTCGGCTGGCTGAGCTTGGCATCTCTTGGCATATACGCTGAAACTTGGATCCTTGTTGGGACAGTATTCTTGCATGAATAAATCCAACAGTACAGAAGAAAGCCTTGCCTTTCTTCTGTACTGTTGGATTTCAAGGCGAGGCTTTCTCTGCCCAATGAACTATCCTACCACCACTGTTAGTTTTCCCCACAAAGGAGTCAGATAAATTTCTAAAGAGCCATTCTCCATGGGTGAACATCTATTTACCATCAGAACTGTCTTTTAAAATTGCCAGTTTGGGGGATAATTCTATAAGGAGTCCCCTACTGTAGGTGGCAGGAAGATGCATAAATGGTGATATTCTAGTCATTCATGTGTATAAGTGGCCACTTACTTGCTTAAATAACCGTTTAAAGAATAGTGATCAGTGGAGAAGTATGCGCCACATTTTTCAAGTTTAATTAAAAATTTGATTTTATCGCAATTTCATACTTCAAAGTGACGTACAATTTTAAAAACGGGGAAAACCGACTACATTAATTACAATAAGATGTGAACAAAACAGACGGGTACAAAAGGAAAACGGGTGGAACTACAAAATTAAAGAAAAGAAGGACAAAAAGGTAAAAACAGAAAAGGAAGGCATATCTTTAGCCATTAAAAATAAGCTAGCCTCGTAAAAGTTTCAAGTTTCAAATGCGTCTTTATACAGCCAACATTTTAGCGTTCCTTTGAATCTATTAAGAATCCTTTCTTCCCTGGTAACGAGTTCCATATTTGTGGTGGTGTAACCGAAAAAAAAGTATCCCATCGTGTATATATGATTTTCAAAGGCGGAATAAAAAGAAGATTTTTGTCCTCTGATCTTAAGGTTCTTATGGGAGTATATGGAATTAGATATCTTTCTAGAAATATTGGTGTTTTAGCTGTATATTTTTAAAAATGATTTATATTCCACATATCCTACAATTCTGTGTGGATTACAAATTATTCAGGCACTCAAGCATTTTTCGTTAACTGTCCCGATGGGCTCCCTCTCTGTCTAATGTACCTGGAGCAATGGGGGGGGGGGGGAAATTAAGTGACTTGCCCAGGGTCACAAGGAGCAGTGCAGGATTTGAACCCACTACCTCAGGGTGCTGAGGCTGTAGCTCTAACCACTGCACTATCTTGTATGTAATTCTATGCATTATATAGGTAACCAATGTGTTTTCTGAAGGAGAGGTGTTACATCAGGGGTGGGGAACTCCGGTCCTCGAGGGCTCTAATCCAGTCGGGTTTTCAGGATTTCCCCAATGACTATGCATTGAAAGCAGTGCATGCAACTAGATCTCATGCATAGTCATTGGGGAAATCCTGAAAACCCGACTGGATTAGGGCCCTCGAGGACCGGAGTTCCCCACCCTTGTGTTACATGATCAGTTTTTTTCTTATTAGTGATGATTTTTATCGCAGTGTTTTGAATTATTTGTAATTGTCGTAATGCTGTTTACTTTGCAGGTGGGCATGGGCATATCTGAATGGCTGTACAGAAGCTTATAAGTATATTTATAAAAATAATGTGTGTAATTATAGTCATGAAAACAAAGCAGTATGGTAAAAAGTCTTTAAAAATGTTTAGTTCATTTGCTGGTACATCTGCTTAAAACAAAAGCTGTATATGACATTTGGGAATGTCCATTTTCTCAATAGATTCTTTGAACTTCAGAAAGGAATTGACTAGATCAGTGTTTTTCAACCTTTTTACACCTATGGACCAGCAGAAATAAAAAAATTATTCTGTGGACCAGCAGTTGAAGAACACTGGGCTAAGTTGTGGGCCAGACCCCGCTCATCTCTACCCAATGTCCACCCCCAGAACCCGCTCCCATAATAGTACTAATTGTACCTTGCATGTCCCTTGCCTCATCTGGAAACCTTTCCTCCGACGTTGCAAAGGCAGAGAGAAGGCAAGATGCCCTTAGGAGCCACTGCCCGTGGCTTTGTGCACTGAATCAGTTAGGAAGAGGGAGCTAGCTCGAAATTAACGCCACAAGGATCGCACTGTGGACCGGCGGTTGAAGAACACTTTTTGGGCCTGATACATGTGCTGACCCTGTGGACCGGCAGGAAATTTCTGTGGACCGGTGGTTGAAGAACACTGGACTAGATCATATTGGATGTTTGAAATCTTGACCATTCAGTTTGAGATTCCCCATTAATATAATATCATATGCCCTTGAAGCAGGCGCAAACCAAAACATTGCCACACCAGACAGGTGACTTTTGTACCAGAACATGAACTAAACATTATTATTATTATTGTTTTTTTTATTTATTTTATATATATATATATATTTTTTTTTTTTTTTTACTGCTGTGGATTGTCTGTTGGGTTTTTCACCTCTCAGCATGGGGTGTGCCGGTGACAGCATTACATTAATATTCTGTGGCAGAATCTTGGCACCGAATGCCATTATAGCATTGGAGCTAGTCATTTCCAGAAAAAAAGATATGTTATATTGCAATGCAAGGATTTATATTTTTCCTGATGTGGCTAGAGCGACACAGCTTAGGAAAAAGGCCTTTCTTAAGGCACTAGGTGCAACATTTTACCTTAAATATCCCTGTAAATGTTTCCTATCTTTTCAGGGGAAGGACTATATATTTTGGGAATCTTTGCAAATAGAACAATTTCTTAAGGGTAATCATATTTCTAGGTTGTAGGTGTGGGAAGAGGGAAGAGCTCCTCCCTCACCAGGGCTGTAGTGTTCCATTGGGTAGACTCCGGATCCCAGAAAGCACTGGGCCTCTGCAGCTCAGTGCTAAGGCACATTGGGAGAGAGATGTAATCCTACTGAAGTAGAGGGGCGTGGCCCAGCCAGGAAGAAGGATAAATGCCCTAGCAGGGAGTTGATCAGAGAGGTCCCAGAGGAGAAACCATTTCTAGTTGTTGGCAGGAAGGGAAAGTGTTTGAGAGTGCCAAGATGAGGTTTCCAGAGAGACACTGGTAGAGTGAGAAGCCCTGCTATGTGGTTTGAAGACTTGGATGTTAAAGGTAAACCAAGCTCATAATTTGAATATATTGCCGGAACTCAGTGTTGGCATTGAGTAAAGTTCAGAGATAAATGAAGGCTGAAATGGGGAACTGAATTAAGTACTTGTTTTGCCTTCCCTTAGCCTGAGGAAACGGGCTCAGATTTGGAGAAGAATATAAGTTTTGTTGCACCTTTTTAAGTGTTTTGTGTGAACGGATGTGCATAGAGTTCCGGGAAAACCTGGACTGGACTCTGTTACAGGCATGTAGGGTTGAGTATGGTTAGTTAGCGGAGGAGAGTATGGTGCGCTGGTTAGATCTACAGCCTTAGCACCCTGAGGTTGTGGGTTCAAACCCACGCTGCTCCTTATGACCCTGGGCAAGTCACTTAATCCCCCCATTGCCCCAGGTACATTAGATAGATTGTGAACCCACTGGGACAGATAGGGAAAATGCTTATTTATTTATTTAAGACATTTATATTCTGCTTTAAACCAAAGCGGCTTACAGTTAACATACACAGCCTTCAACACTAAACTAAACCTTAGGTTTGTATACCGCGCCATCTCCGCAAGCGTAGAGCTCGGCACGGTTTACAGAATTAGGCTAGAAAGGAACTCCAGAGGAAGAAGGGTAATAGGAAAGGAACTAAGAGGGTAGAGAGGGGTCAAGGTACCAGAGAGCGGGAGGTGTTAGATTTTTGAAAAGAGCCAAGTTTTCAGGTGTTTGCGGAAGAGTTGGAGGGAGTTTGAATTTCTGAGCGGGGAGGTGAGGTTGTTCCAGAGTTCTGTGATTCTAAAGGGGAGAGATGTTCCTAGTATTCAACACATTTATTTATTCATTCAATTTTCTATACTGTTCTCCCAAGGGAGCTCAGAACGGTTTACATGAATTTATTCAGGTACTCGAGCGTTTTCCCTGTCTGTCCCGGTGGGCTCACAATCTTATCTAATGGACCTGGGGCAATGGGGGGGCTTAAGTGACTTGCCCAGGGTCACGAGGAGTAGCGTGGGTTTGAACCCACAACCTCAGGGTGCTGAGGCTGAAGCTTTAACCCCTGCGCCATCTTAAAAATCCACATAACAAAAAACAATTGTCCTGATGTGGGCATCTTAACGGACTCATCTTAGAAGATGAGAACATTGTCAAAACTGAAATTAAGTGCAACTTGCAAAGAAATGCTTGCGCAAAAAAAGATAGGTCTTCCACAGTTTTCTGAAGTGTAACAAATTTCCACCGAATCTCAGAGTGCCTGTCAAGCGTTCCTTATGTAAACCACTTTGTTAAACTACAAAAGGTGGTATACAAATCCCAATCCCTTTCCCTTGATTCTGTGATATATTAAATACTTTTTAAAATGATTTCTGGTGTTTAAGTGTTTGGTATTTATCTCTCTCCTTGACATGGGCTAGTTGGAGATCAAATTGTTGGACTATTTTTTTCCTTTCTTTTGTTTTCTTCTTGGAAAATTCATTTCTGCATCTTCTTAGTTTGTGGACGTTTACATAGGGCTCAATTTACTAAACCGCAGAAGAGCTTCTTACCACGGACCGGTGAGATAAATACTCAGATGCTCATTCAATTCTTTTGAGTGTCGGAGCATTTACCTCGCCAACCCATGGTAAGAAGCTCTTCTGCGGTTTCGTTAAACCCAGTGATAAATAATAAAATAATTGGAGCTAAGCAAACGGCATTGGGTCATCTAACCTAAGGCGTTAATTTATAGAATGTAAATCAAATTCCTTTGCATATAGCAGGGGTGTCAAAGTTCCTCCTCGAGGGCTGCAATCCAGTCGGGTTTTCAGCATTTCCCCCAAGGAATATGCATGAGATCTATTTGCATGCATTGGCTTTCATGGTATGCTAATAGATCTCATGCATATTCATTGGGGAAATCCTGAAAACCCGACTGGATTGCGGCCCTCAAGGAGGAACTTTGACACCCCTGGCATATAGCAATTCAGCTTTTCCCAGGTCTTTTCTGGAAACTGACCCAAACCTGAATATCGTCTGCATAAATATAACAAGAACAGCGGCAACAATAAAACAACAACAAAAAAATCGCACTAAAGAAATAAAAACTGAAAAAAGTAAATATGTCAGGGGCAGTGGCATAGTATGGGAAGGGTGCCGGTACCTCTTTACCCCCCATGCCAAGCATGCACCCTCCCTTCCCTGCCTCATACCTCTTTAAATCTTCACCAACATGAGCAACTTCTCCGACCTGCTGCTCGTGCCGGCCTAGCTCCCCTCTGAAATCATTTCCGGGTCACGGGGCATCTCTTCTCCCTGAAATTGCTACCTCAAACCCACTTCCAAGCGCTTCCCTCTTAAAGAAAAATGGCCCTCCCAACCCCCTCAAAACTCCTTCTTCACCTAGGGTTACCAGACATCTAGATTTAACTGGACAAAGTCCTTTTTATTAAGATGACTATCCAAATGTCCGGATGGCTGTCCGGGTTTTGAAAAGTGTTGAGATCAGGGCTGCATCTGAAGGGCATTTGTGCATGCATAAGTTCGACATGGTGACATCACACGCACGCATGCATGCAATGTCATCGCGTCACATGCGCAGAGTCACTCCAGACTCCCTCTGAAGAGACGAGGTTTGTGCGGGGCTGCGGTTGGGGAGGGTGGATCAAGATGGAGCCGGCGGGTGAAATGGGGCGGGGCTGGGGGGCAGAATGAGGCGGGGCCAAGCGTCCTTTTTTTTCCCCAATGTAAAATCTGGTAATTCTACCTTCACCCCAATCCCCCAGGACCTACCCAGAGGTGGTCTCTGGTGATCTAGTGTTCATGGGCTGAAGCAGGCTCACTGCCCCATTTTATACTATTTATCGATATGCTCTGTAATCAATTTGCCTCATATACTTTACACTTAATTATATTTAAAGTATATCATAAAAATCCAGGTGTATCTCACAGTGGCTGAAAGATGATTTCTTTGGAACGAAAAGAAGATTACACTTGTCTTAATTTTCTCTCAATTACAACCAGGCATTAACTAATACTGACTAACTACAGACCCAAATAATTATTGCTATCTGTTTCCTTTGCAAATATAACTGCAGCGCTGAGCTAGAAGAATAATGGCATATTTACAGAAGGCAGCTAATTAAACTTAGCTTCAATTGCTTTCAGTGTGCCAGAAGGAGCCATTTTCACAGCGAAAATTTTGTGGAGGCCTGCATGCTTACTAGGAACAGGAAGATATAGCATAGTGCCGAGTTCCCAAGATAAAAATTCATTTCAAGGCAAATTTACATCGGCAATAAAAATCTCATTAAGGAAGATATGAAGATCTCCCTACTATATCATGACAGTCGAAAGATGTTATCATATTTGTTTGAGGGGGGTTTATTTAAAGAACCATATATAGTTCACTGTTCTGTAGCGGCTGTAATTGCAACTGTCTTTCAGCCCCCTCCCCCCCCCCCTTGCAATCATACATGGTTGTCTTATTTCCTTTATATTAACACTACCGTTGATGCCTCATCATTGTAGAGAAACCTCTTGCAATTTGCAAGTGTTAAGTCCAGAGTCTTGGATACATTTATTTAGTTGCTTCAGGTTGAATGCTTTTCCAGAGACACCAAGTATATTTTCTCCGCACAGATTTTAAGGCAATTTGTTCCTTATGGTTCATATCATGGAAAGAGAACATGAGGACGATGGTTTTGTAATGGTCCACATAAATTTGCAGGCAGTTATATGCATAAATCGAAGAGTGGCCTAATCCTTAGAGCTAGTGCCTCGGCACCCCGAGGTTGTGAGTTCAATCCCAGCACTGCTCCTTCTAACCCTGGCAAGTTACTTAACCCATTGTGAGTCCATCAGAACAGATAGGGAAAATGCTTAGAGTACCTATTATTCAATGTAAACCACTTGGATGAATCGCTCAATAAAAAGGAAGTTGTTAAACCCTAAATAAACAAGATATACCAATTTTGAAAAACAAACTTGTGTAAATTCACTTTTGAAAATGACCCTGGCAAAATGCTATGCACATATATACAAAATTACTTTTGCTATTGGCATTGGCGAATGGCTGCACAAAGGGGTTTCTGTAAATATTGCAGGCACTTTTAAGAATATATTTTGGCTGTATTCATCAAAATGGCCCTTATTTTTGAAGCTCCATTCATCTGTTGGATGCTTGAAAATAATGCATGGATGGGGCAGGAGTTTGGGCAGGCTTGAAACGGGGCAAAAAGTTACAAGGAGAGCAAATATCCACATAATATCGGCAGGAATTATTTTATTGTAAATATTATTATCATTTATTTACCGCCTTTTCATGAAGAGATTTGTAATTGAATAGTGTAATCAGGTGCTCTTAAGTATTTTCGCTGTCTATGTAGCAGCTGTTACCGCCACTGCCTGTGCTAAAAACACTATCGCGGTTTTGTAAAAAGAGGGGGCGATAAGTTAGACACCTAGATCGGCTAGGCATGCCAATAAACTTTTCTTTTTTTTTAATAGAATCAGGGCCTAAATATAATTAGAAAAGTAATTCTCCTTTGATAACTCCAATCTAATCAGAATTTCTGAATCACACTTATCCAGTATACGTAATAATAATAATAATAACTTTATTCTTATATACCGCCACACCACATAGTTCTAGGCGGTTCACAACAAAGAGGACTGTACAATCGGTGAAAAAAAAATGCAATTTACATGAAAATACATTCAGGAAAGGTCAAAATTATAACTTTACTTTACGATAGAATATCAATTTACAAATTTGCCAAATAAATCAGTTTTCAACAACTTCCTAAAAGACAAATAAGATTGAGCCTGAGAAATAATGGTACACAACCAAGAATTCCTTTTACCAGCCTGAAATGCAAATGATTCATCGAGAAATCTCTTACGACAACAAGATTTTATGGCCGGATAAGCAAACAAATGATTTCTTCAGGTAATCTTGTTCAAAACATGAGGATAGGTAAGCTGGAGCCAAACCAACAAGTTCAAGGCGACTTGCAAGGACATGGGGAAGGTTATTTATTTATTTAAAACTCTTGTACATACGTTGCAGTTTGGAATGTTGATCTTGGAATACAATTATCGCACTCGATTACAAAAAAACATGTTTTGGCAGCAGATATGGGAGCAACATTACAAGTTTGCGTTACGCCTTTAGATTGCGCCTAATAGAGCATCCTCAGATGGGGGCTTGTCCTAAATGTGGTCATGTGCCTGCCACTTTAGGGCACATGTTTTGGCTTTCCCCAGCGGTTCTAACCTTTTGGAGAAGTTTACTTACCTCTATGTCTTCCATTTGGACCTGTGGACTGAAGTTGGACCCTTTGATCCTGTTCATTGCAAGGGTGACAGCTCAAAAGCGCGCAAGACAATTGCGCGTGGACAAAATCGCGCAGACAAATCAGCGCAAAGACAATCGAGCGCAAGACAAGTAAGCGCAAAGACAATCCAGCGTAAGACATTTGAGCGCAAGACAATTGAGTGCAGCGACAACTCAGCGCAAGACAATTTAGCGCAAGATAGCTCAGCGCAATGACAATTCAGCGCGCCACTAGAGGCCGCTTGCCCATCGAAGGACACGCGCACGTATAGCACGTGAACACGTCATCACGTCAACGCGTGTTCAGTATGATTCCCTTGACTCTTTGCGTTTTCAGCATAAGTCACGTGAATGCATTTTCGTTACCATGGTTACGTTATCTCATGATATATATTCTCCGAACAGCATTTAAATACAAGTCACGTGAATGCATTTTCGTTACTATGGTTACGTTTCCACATTATATATGTCCTCCGAACGCGCGCAATTGTCTATGAACCCATTGCAAGTGCCTATTCCACGTTGGTATCGTTCTTCTTTGCAGTGTACAATTTTGATGGGGTAGAAAGTCATTTTACTTAATTGGCTTTTGCCGAGTCCTCCATCCCTTTCTCAATGGAGGATGCAAATGCTTACCCTGCTAAAGTTGGAGCGCATACAATTTCAAGATTTGGACTCTCCTCTGGGCCATCAATTTAATCGCATTTGGCGAGCTTTTTGGGCCACATTGATCCCTAGATTGCGGAGTTGTCTCTTGAATAGGTAGATGGTTGTGTCTGGTAACAGGCACTCCTCTCTTGGCTGATGTATCTTCTAAGGGGTGGGTATAGGAGGTTTCCTTTATTTGAAATTTGAGCATGTGTATCTTTTTTGACTTGTTTGAAATGTTGCTTGTTCGGCATTGAGCCTTCGTTGTTTGTAATGCTGTTGCTTGATGGTTTGCTCAATAAAAATTATTTAAACATAAAACTTTTGTAGCCTGCAAATCCAGCATCTGTGCGGGTGACAGCAATACAAACATAATTAAGTTTCAAGTTTTCAAGTTTCTTAAAAATGTGATATACCACCGTATCAGTTTATTTCAAGGTGGTTATACATTTTAAAATAGGGTAGAAACAAATAATACAAATTAACATAACTTTAACAAAAAAAACATACTCGACAAAACAATAACATACTAGACTAGACCAGGGGTAGGCAATTCCGGTCCTCAAGAGCCGGAGCCAGGTCAGGTTTTCAGGATATCCACAATAAATATGCATGAGATAGATTTGCATCTCAAGGAGGCGGAGCATGCAAATCCATCTCGTACATATTCATTGTGGATATCCTGAAAACCTGCCCTGCCTTTGGCTCTCGAGGACCGGAATTGCCTACCCCTGGACTAGACAAACGGGTACGAGTGGAAAAAAAGGGTAGAACTACAGTGGTTAAAGAAAAGTAAGATATAAAGGTATAAACATAAGGAAGGGGTTAAAAACAAATAAGTCCAATACAAGAGGACTCATATAAAATAACACCGTCATATTGTAGATAATGGCAGATAATTACCATTTGGCCGAGCCAGTTGGCCCAATTAATAAAGGCCATAATGTTTTATAAAATCAAAGCAAAGCAAAACATGAAGCTAAAGAAATACGAAGATTTCTGTCTGTAACAAGTGCAGATTGTTTCCCATCCTAGAGGCGCAAGAGACAGACTGATCTGCTGTGGGAATATACTCACCAAATCCCTTAGACTGAACCCTGCTATTTTTCAGCTGCCGTGTAATTTTTTTTTATCCACTGGAAGTAATAATTTGGCAAGCAGCAGCCCTTTCACCATATTTAATTAATTCCTCTAATTCTGAGGCAAATGAGAATAATGGGTCTTCATTTTGCTATTTACTTAAAATAGGTAATTAGGGAGAGCACAAGAGATTTCAATTTTGAAATGGAAATCAGGTGACCTCTCCAGCAGGGTGAACCGACATGTCTTATTCACTACTTGTGTGATAAGAAAAGATACAGGATGAAATGGAAGCAGATTTGCTAACTGAGGCCCTCTTTGGCAAAGCTGTTTACTGCGGCAGCATGCGGTAATCGGACCAAAGTGCGGCTTTATAAAAGTGGGGGTGGGATGAATTTTGTTAAAGTCACAAAAAGGAATGCAAAGCATTAAGGACACGTGATAGAAACTATAATTCTAAGACAGAAAAATATATTGCAGTTCTTTTGGTCCCTCAATTAATAATAACACTGCAGTTTTGACATAAAGGCCTAGATACTAAACTTGTGCTAATTATAGTTACAGAATTACATGTAGAGTCCTTAGCAGAAATAGAAACATGATGGCAGATACCTGTAAAGGCCAAATGGCCCATCTAGTTTTCCCATCCACAGCATCCCACATGCCTGTCCCGGACTTTCTTGAATTCAGACAGTCTTTGTCTCCAGCACCTCTACTGGGAGACTATTCTATGCATCTACCACCTTTCTGTTGAAAAGTATTTCCTTAGATTACTCCTGAGCCTATCACTGATTAACTTCATTCTATGCCTTCTCATTCCAGAGCTTCCTTTCAAATGAAAGAGACTCACCTCACTCTTTTGCCTTTCCTCCAAATTATACATATTGAGATCTTTAAGACTGTCCCCATACACCTTATGATGAGGACCACCAACCTTTTTAGTAGCAAACTCCATCCTGTTTAGATCTTTGATCTTTGTGAAAATACAGTCTTCAGAATTGTACACTATATTCTAAATGAGGTCTCACCAGAGTCTTATACAGGGGCATCACTACCTCCGTTTTCCTAATGGCCATATCTATCCCTATGCAGATTTCAGCTTTCATCATCGTTTTCAACATGTTTGGTCAACTTAAGATCATCACATCCTATCAAACCCAAGTCCCGCTCTTCTTTTGTGCACAAAAGTTCTTCACACCTAAACTCGAGGGAGAACCTGGATTCTGCTGGCGATCCTAGTGCAGGAGTGAGCCGGCCATCGTTGAGCCCAGAGCAGAGACTGGTTCCTCCCCAAACCGGAAGTGATTTGCTGCAGGGAACTGCTGGAGTCTCGATGCCCCGAGAGGGAAGCTTGGACCTCAGCTTAGGAGGGACGCCTCCACTGGACTCTAATGAGAATGGTGTAGACGAATCTGATCAGCGTTTTCCCTGCAACATTGAAGAGGTGAGAAGTGCTTCGGGTGGGAATTCCATCAACTTTGGGATATTGAAGAAACCAAATAAAAATTGATATGGTAGCACTGTGGCAGGCCATATCAGTCATGGACTCTAACCTTAAATTGAGTCTTTCAACCTTTAAAACTGATTATGGAACTGTCTTGTCTAAGGTGGAACAACAAGGGGTATTACTATCTCAATTAAATGAAAAGTTGGAGAAACAAGAGGACAAGTTAAATGAGATGAAAATAGTGGAAGTGGAAATGGTTAAAGAGAGCTATTACATTTCATGCAAGATGGAGAACTTTGTGAACTAATTGAGAAAAACTAACTTAAGATTTTCAAAGTTTTCCAAATGTCCTGTTATATCACCTGTCAAAATGGCAAGGAAATACTTCCATGAGATATTGGCCATTCCATTAGAAAATTTACCTCCAATTGTGAGAGCATATTCCAAGGGGAATCCACTCCTATTGAAATTTCAGCTGGTAAAGTGGTGCACATGAATTTGTCTACATATTTGGAAAGTTCCCTTGAGATTGTTACAGATAGAACTACCATGTTGATAATTCTTGCCTTAGAAAGTGACAGGGAATATATTCTTTGTCTGTACCTCCGTCATATCAGTGACCAGTTTTTAGGCTCTATTTATTTATTTATTTATTCAATTTTCTATACCGTTCTCCCAGGAGAGCTCAGAACGGTTTACATGAATTTATTCAGGTACTCAAGAATTTTTCCATCTGTCCTGGCGGGCTCACAATCTGGTTAATGTACCTGGGGCAATGGAGGGATTAAGTGACTTGCCCAGGATCACAAGGAGCAGCGTGGGTTTGAACCCACAACCCCAGGGTGCTGAGGCTGTAGCTTTAACCACTGCGCCACACTCTCCCCAACTCTAATGTTCGTATTTTCCCTGATATAGCTCAGAAAACTCAGAGACGAAGGAAAAAATTTTTGGCTCTGAAGCCAAGAGTCCTTGCTCTGGGAGGTAAATTTCTTGTGAAATTTCCTGCAAAATGTTATGTATCTTATCGAAATAAGAATTTTCTTTGAGCCTAAACAGCTTAAGGGTTGCTAACCATGACCAATGATGCATGACCTTCCACTGTGTGCATGTACCAGCTGTAAGTAGCGTTATCCAGTGTCGATACTCTAATATAAGTTTAATTAATCATTGGTGGAAATTATTTCCTTTCCTGATCTCCATTATTGTGGGCTAAATAAGAGTTAATCTTGTCCTTATATTTTGTTATTTTGACTTATTTGATCTTTAGCAAGTTGTAAATGTAATGCTTGGTTGTAAAATTGAAAATCTTGTAAATAAATAAAAGAAAGAAACAGCCTTTGTGATATTGAGAGACTCGAAGCAGGTTTTTCTATTGCAACTGTGATTTATAACCTCCTCTGAAAGAAATCATTTGTTTGAGGCTCACTGAGTTTTGGATATCTCCCCTTAGCCATCTCTTCTCCAAGCTGAAGATCCCTAGCCTCTTTAGCCTTTCTTCATAGGGAAATCGTCCCATCCTCATTATAATTTTCATCATCCTTCTCTGTATGTTTTATCATTCTACTGTATCTTTTTTTTTTTTAAGATGGAGTGACCAGAATTGCACAGAGTATTTGAGGTGTGGTCGCACCACGAAGCTATACAAAGACATTACAACACTGTCATATTTGTTTTCCGTTCCTTTCTTAATAATACCTAGCATTCTATTTTCTTTCTTAGGTCATACAGTATCAATGTCTCTGTTACATCCCTAGACAGAGAAAAGAGGGGAAAAAGCTACTCTTTCTCTGCAATCAACTCACTGTCTCTGAAGTATTCTAGATGTGGGGCTAGATTCACAAAGCAAACCGATCGTGTACCGATCGGTTTGCGGCCCAGTTTTACTTCGGCCTGATTCACTTACCTCTCTGCCGATCCAATTCCGATCCACTCATGCAAAGGAGGGGAACAGAATGCAAAGTAGGCAGGGACGCGATTCACAAAACAATTTTTTCGAACCGACTGGGCTGGCTGATCAACTCAAGAAGCCACTGCTGGGGACCAGTCGCAGACATCCTTTCCGACACTTCAGCTCCATTGCTGCCCTCTGCTTCCCCGATCTTGCTGCCTTTACTCTGCAGATGCCCTGGGGCCGGATTTGGGGGGGGGGAAGCAGTGGCTGTTGGTGGCATTGTTTAGCTCCTCTCGCTGCCCTTCTCCTGTCTTTCAGTTTTGCCACCCTGACTCTCCTCTTGCCGCCATGCTTTCTGCCCCGAATCCAAACTCCCCCTGCCCAGACTGAGCTGTACTGCCCTGACTCTCCTGGTCTCTGCCTCCTTCCCCGCAGTTCGAGCCCACGTGTTTAAAGCGGGGCTGCACTACGCTTTAAACCTGCAGGCTCGCACTCTGAGAAAGCGGCAGAAAGCAGGAGAGTCGGGGCCAGTGAGTTTAAGAGGCTGCCGCCACCGGGGATCGCCCTTCAAGACAACTTTTGATAGCAGGAGAGTCCGGCTTCCCCCCAAAACAAACAAACAAAAGGAGCAGACACAAACATGAACGCATGCGCAGACCATCTGCAGGGAAAGCAGCTGTTTTACGCTTGCATCAGGCTCGCACATTTGCCATCCAGGTCGGCGGATGGGGGCGTTCCTCCAATTGCCCCCGTTAGAATAGTGTTGGTTTCTGAATCCATCGGACCTGCCTGGATTGGACACAGATTGGTCACGATCAGGCAGTTTAGTGAATCTGGCTCGTTGTTATTTATTGCAGTGATGCTTTGTGTATCTGCCATGGGTCACACTATCTTCACACATACCGCACCCATATCCCTGATAAGAAAGACCCATTCTTTAGCACCCTTAAGAGGTTTGCTCTCATGATCAGTTTCATTGTGCATGTCTCTTTTGACTTTCTTCTATTGTTCATCTGCTTTGGAGACACAAATTAAATTGATGGTGATGCCAACAAAACCTGTCTTTATTAAATTGTATTCCCACAAGGATTGGCATAGAGCTTTTTATAATAAAACGATGAAAAAGGATCACAAGTACATGCCAAGAGCTATTGGTGACTGAGATGTCCCTCGTGACTATAGTTAAATAAGACAGCCTAGAAATGTAATACATGTCAGAAGCCTGTTTGCTCCCGGTAACCCAGTAAGGCTCAGGCTTTGATAAAAAGAAGAAAAATAGAAAAAGAAATTTGATATCAAATGCCAAAACTTTTCTTTCTGCAACTGAAACTTGTCAGTCAAAAAAAAAAGATAGATAATGTAGAGCAGTGGTCTCAAACTTGTGGCCCGGGGACCACATGTGGCCCGCCCAGGTACTATTTTGAGGACCTCGATATGTTTATCTTAATCACAAACGTAAAATAAAACAGTTTCTTGATCTTACGTCTCTTTAGCTATAAATGACAATATTATTATTCAGACTTAGCCAAAAGGAAAGATTTATAAACTATAAAGAGTTTGACCTCATACAAAATTGTCATTTCTTTAATAAGACATTAACTCTTTTTTTCTGAGGCCCTTCAAGTTCCTACAAATCCAAAATGTGGCCCTGCAAAGGGTTGGAGTTGGAGACCACTACTTTAGAGTAATATCAGAATTAAAGGTCAAGCAAATATAGGGTTAAATACATATTTTCAAATTAATTTTATTTACTATTTGTTAAACCCCCCCTCTTTTACTAAGGCGCGCTAGCCGATTTAGCGCATGCTAATTGATGTAGCGTGTGCTAACGATTAGCACGCGATAAATGCTAATGCACCCATTATATTCTGTGGACGCATTAGCATTTAGCGAGTGCTAATTGATTAGTAAAAAGACCCCAAAGTTCATACAAATCATAAACCTATCCTTCTGATATTCCGTTTGTGGTGGTACGTCGTGTCTGAGCCGCTCAAGCTATGGCCTCAACTGACCATGACTATTCAATTTTGGTCACCTGGAAGTTAACTGGTTACTGGATGATATTCAGACTGGTGCCAGGCCAGTGGCGTAGCGAGGGTAGTAGGCGCCTGGAGTGGTGGCACCGCCTCGTGCCTTCTTCTCTGCCCCCCCACTCTGCCACCTGTTCCTTCCCCAACCCCATGTACCTCTGGCCCTGCTGCTTCCACTGGTGTTGGCTTTCCCTCTGATGTCATTTCCTGGCCCCACAACCAAGAAGTATTTCAGAGGGGAGCCGGGCTGGCGTGAGTAGCAGGCTTGTGAAGTTGCTTGTGCTGGCGAAGATTTAAAGAGATATGGGGGTAACGGAGGGCACGAGCGTGGCGTGGGGTGACAGAGAGGTGCTGACGCCTCACAAAGACGGCACCCGGGGTGGTCCTCCCACTCCCACTTGCTATGCCACTGTGTCTGTCTGGCTAACTGTAGCTCATAATGGTCTAAGTACAGCCTAACTCACATTAAGGAATGGTGATGAGGATGGTTGAAAATAATAAGGCTGGATTAAGGTACAACCATCTCCCATAATTTGCAAACATTAGTTTTCAGCAGAATTCATTTTTAACTCATTTGTTATTTGTAGGAAGAATGATTTATATGAGGAGGTAAAGTTTCACTACTTTAATCCAATTTAATCCATAGCATTTAGGAGGAAATTCTATGAGGGGTACCTAAAGTTAAGCACATAACTTAATTTTTAAATTGGCTTCAGATATGAAATTTATCAAGTTCATAATTGAAAAAAAAAAATGAATTGGGTGAGAGTTGCCTGTCATCTTAGACATGATTCTACAAAAGATAGACATCTATCTCATGGGGGGATAGTCTATAAACGGCGCCAGGAGTGGCCTTTTGTATCTGGGTCAATCAGAGTCTTAGGCCCCTCCCAGTACATCTGGAAGGGGACCTAAGGCCATTTTAAGAGGCGGGCCTGCTGGCAGGAGGGACTGGGTGTCCCTCTTGCCAGTCTTCCTCTGCAGGTATGGGGGGGGGTGTTGGAGTGGGCTGTTGTGGATTCAGGGGGTGTTAGGGGGCCCTGTGATAGGAGGGAATGGGCATCCTTCGTGCTGATCTTGGGAGGGGGGTGGCGGGGGTGGCAGGCAGGAGGGAATGGGCATCATTCCTGCCGATCTCAGGGGTTGTTGGGGGGTATCAAGCAGGAGGGAGTGGGAATCCCTTCTGCTGATCTCAGGGGTGAGTGTCGGGGGGGGGGTTTCTCTGCCCACTACAACTGGTTGCACTGATTGCAGCAGGGGAATTCCCACCCCCCTCCCCGATCAGTTGAGCCAGCAGGATTCCCTGAAGCCATGGTTTTGGGGAGTCCTGCCAGCTCAGCTGATTGGGGATTCCCATGCCACAATCAGCTGATGGCAATGGATTCCTCAGCAAAGGTTGACGGCTTATCTACCTATCTTTGCTATCAGGCAGGCACAATTCTCTAACTGGCACCGGTTGACATGGGCATCAGTTAGAGAATTGGGGGGTAAGGTATTTGTGCCTTAAGGTAGATATGATTCTGTATGGGACGCCGATATGTGATTGACATGCGATTCTTAGCCACTTTTTAGGTATCCGGTGAGACCATCATCCTATATAGAATCAGGCCCCTATAGTTGATATGAATTTTGAAATAATATTTATTTATTTCTTCCATTTGTACATCGCACATACCTATACAAGCTCTAGGGGACATTACAGAGGAAGGGGTTAGAAGAGGGTATGGAGGGCAGGAAGATACAGAAGGAGAAGAGGATACAAGTGATTAAGTGTCAAATAGATGAGTTTTCAGTTTCTTCCGGAATATGGTGTGGTTAGGTTCCTTCCTGGTCATTTCAGTAAGGTCATTCCAAGTTTTTACGCCTAGAAAGGTGAACATGGAGTAGAAAACACGTTTGTATTGCAGATTTTTTGTGGAAGGGAGATTTAGAAGTATTCTGTTGAGGGTTCTACAGGAAGAAGACCATGCATTGGAGAAGAGCTGGATGAGAGGAGCCGCGGAGTTTCCGTAAAGTATACGGTGAATGATGCATGAAGTTTTGAAGATTATTCGTGATGGAATGGTTATCCAGTGCAGTTGCCTGATGAAGGCTCTAATCGAGTCGTATTTTCTCAGGTTGAAGATTAGTCTGACAGCGGTGTTTTGGATGAGTTGCATTTTGTGAATCAGAGAGGTGTTGATTCCCATGTAGATGGAGTTGCAGTAGTCAAGTTGTGGAAGTATCATCAGCTGTACAACTAAGGCAAAGTGGTGTTAGTGAAAGTATGGTCTAATATAGGCAGCTCTGAGAGCTTTCAGGCATTATGGATGCTAACATAGAATTTCATGATGACTAAGATTAGGGAGAGCAATTGTTCAAAACTATTTACCCAAGCACTGGGCTTGATGGTCCATTGGTCTGACCCAGAAAGGCTATTCTTATTCTTATGTTCTTATTACCTATCCTGTATGCAGGCAAGAGCATGCATGGGTGAACCTCTTCATAAAGGCAGTTAATAAATTCCAATAAATAAATAAGTAAAATAAAGTTATTCAGTGCATACTTTTACCAGCATGGAGGCATTTTCTAGGAAGAGCCTAGCCAGAGGAGACATGTATTGTATTATAGTATAATTTGGCATGTTCAAAACTGCGTGCACTGAATATTTTTCCTCAAAAAAGTTGCCCGCAGAAATAAATCAGCTGCAAATTTCTGCAGGTACTTTCTCCTTGAACAGTTTTCAAATGGAAAGGATGCATATGCAAAATTGGTAATACTTAGCACTATTTATACCAGTGCCTTTATATTTTTAACCCCTGTGATATTTGTGCTTCCTACAGTATATCAGATCATTACTGTGGTTTGGTGTACGTGGTACTGTTCCATTGTGCTTATTAGAAGCCCTTTAAAAGTATGAGAGCTTAGAGTTTAGCACTGTGAGCTTATAGCCGAGGCCATCCAAGGGTTAAGTTGGGTGTTTTTCTTGGCATGGGTGGTTGTGGAGGTGGGTATTTGGATGTTAAGGGGAGTTATTGGGTAAAAGCTGTGGTGGAAACTATTAGGTATAAGGAGTTGAGTGAAGGGATTGGTGGGGAGAATAGGAAGGAAGTTTGGATTGGTTGGGGAAAGCTGTGGGAGGATTGGATGAGGTGTTCTGGAGAATTGGTGGGCTTTCTCTCATTTTGGGGAAAGGAAGGAGTGTGACGGTGGTATTTGGGGATAAAATTGTTCCCTCCCTGCCCTCCCCATTAGCTAGGTAATGAGGTGGGACTTATTGTTGGTTGGGGTGGTGGGCTTGGTCGCAGCTCTTTGTTGTGGAAAATGAGAAGTATTGGGGTAAATTTTGGAGCAGTGTGGCTAGTAAAGAAATGTGTTACCTTGTTCTTGATCTGCTCATGCCGAAAACTGCCATGGGTGGCAGCAGGATCCTGCGACACTGCGAGTCTTGCAGGGGAATTTGGGATTGGTTGAATATTAGGAATTTTGTGAGCTGGGCTAGTTTGACACCAAAATAGCTCCAGGCGTATGAGTTTTGTTATGCTACACTGGGCTCTTACTGTAAGGTTGTGAAGGTTGTATATTAATGAATTGTTAATTGAGGTTGATTAAAACTGCGGCCCATGCTTTGCCCCTATTTAAGTGTGACATGATTTTTTTTGTGTGTGGGAAGAAATTGAATGCGAGGATTTTTGCAAATGCCAGTGTTAGTGACCTTTTAGTATTAGATTCTCATTGCTATGCTGAAACCACATGTCAGCTTGTTCCTGAAATCTATCCCCTCTATTCACCATACTGACTGAGCTACAAAAGTTTTATGGAAGCTGGAGAAAGCCAAAGGGCTACCAAAGCACCAGCTAAAGATGAAGCTACAGCTTGACTTCAACTCATTGAAATTCTCCTTACTGCATGTTGCAGAAACTTCTAAGCCAATAGGATGAACATAATCTTGCTGAGCCTGGGCAGAAAATGGAGAAGGTTGATGCTTCTGACCTTCAGCATCAGCATAGATGCTCTTGTCACGTTAGACTAGTGAGTAGGAAGAAGAGGTCAACAGTGCATCCTCAAGTTAGCTACTGTAAGAAAATCCAACATAATAGAGATTTCTTTAAGAATATTGCAACAGAAACAAAAAGAGGGGAGTCCAACCTTGTCTGCAGTGAAAAAACCAACCAGGAAAAAACAAGCCAAAACTGCAGATATGTACAACGATGTAGGCAAAATTTATTGTGACAACCAAACTATATATTAAAACCTTTTTACCAAACAGGGGACCCAACACGGTCCGTGTTTCGGACAACCTTTCGTCAGGGGTCCATGGTAGAAAAAGGAAAAAACATATGTCACAACAAATGTATATAATAAAGCCAAACTGATGTTATGTAACGCCGAGAGTCACTGTGAATAGTAAAAATCGGCGTTACATAACATCAGTTTGGCTTTATTATATACATTTGTTGTGACATATGTTTTTTCCTTTTTCTACCATGGACCCCTGACGAAGGTTGTCCGAAACACGGACCGTGTTGGGTCCCCTGTTTGGTAAAAAGGTTTTAATATATAGTTTGGTTGTCACAATAAATTTTGCCTACATCGTTGTACATATCTGCAGTTTTGGCTTGTTTTTTAAGAATATTGCACAAACTAGAAAATACATTTTTAGAATTTTTTTTCCATGCTATTTCAGTGCGGACAAGGCATGCCCTCCAAACCTTAACACACTTTCCACAACACATTGCCAACTGAGCTTGACTAAAATATTCTGTTGGAAAAGAAAGTTAAGCAGCGATAAAATCTAAAGTATCTCAAAAGATACTCTGCTTGTATATTTGGTTCAGGCACGATTTGGGCTTCATGATGAAAAAAGCAACAACTCAGTTCTAATATATTTCTGATTATTGTTTATCAAGGCGGAGCAGAAAATAACATACGCAATAAAATTACATGCGGACATCTAAAATAATATACAAAATATTACAATACATAAGAGGTGATAGGCTCCAGAGTAATCTAAGAAAATACTTTTTTACAGAAGATTCATGGAACAGTCTCCCAGAAGAGGTGGTGGAGACAGAGACTGTGTCTGAATTCAAGAGGGCCTGGGATAGGCACGTGGGATCTCTCGGAGAGAGAAAGAGATCATGGTTACTGTGGATGGGCAGCTCTATGACCTCACAATGCAGGTGTAAAGAGCCTTAGCCTATAGGAAGAGGAGATGCAAATGTTAAGAGCCTTAGCCAATAGGGAGAGGAGGAGATAGTGGATGCGGATGGGAGACTAGATGGGCCATTTGGCCTTCATCTGTCATCATGTTTCTTGGTGGGACTCAATTCCAGTGTCTCAGCTCCTGAGGCAGTTTTTGAAACGGAGCTCGATCAAGCCATGACAGGAACCCTCTGCGATTCAAATAAGTTTCTTTTAGATCACCATCATTTGACATTAATATTTATTTTGGATGTTTGAAAATTGGATCACATTTTGAATTGACTTTAGTATTAGGGGATGGGTTTTTGAACCGTCTTTTTTTCCCTTCTTTTCCCTTTCAACACTTACACTGAATATTTATTTCACTGGCAGGGGCCAAGTCAGGAAAGTAAGGTGGCTGGGACAGAACTATCATTGCTTTTGTTGCACAAAATTTGTGGTTGTTCTTCTGGTCGTCGGTCATCAACCGTGGAACAAACCTTGCTGCAACACGAGACATCCCCACCTTCTTTTAGAATGTTGTGGCATGAACCAATGGAGATGTTGCATTCCTCTGCCAATTCCCAAACAGTTAATTGCTAATTAGCGCGCACAAGAACCCAGATCAGTTGACGTTGATAGTCTTCCAGTTCATGAATCATCTTCCACCGATTCATGACCTCTTTTGAAGCATGAATACCATTTAAAGCACCTTCCATGACTCATGACACGTTCCCCATAAGCCACTTTCAACATTTCATAAGTTTCTGAAGCGGTCTTACCCAATTTAAAACAGGACTTCACGCTGTAGCACTGCTCATTGAGGTCACACATGATGAAAAATTGCCGATCATGAAAACACACTTTCACTAAAACTGCTGTAGCTTAGAGATGAAAACAGATATCAACAAACGGGAAAAAGGAGTTTACTTGTGAGGTTTCAAGCTACTCAACACCACCTAGTGCGTTTCAAAAGAACTTCCCATCGGCACGCAATTCAAACTGTCCTGGAACATTTTGAACAGATCTCATATTATTCATTAATCTTATTTGTCCAGGCAGATTTTTTTAAACCCTGCTAAGCTAACTGCTTTTACCACATTCTCTGGCTACTACCTAGTAGCTTCAGTGCATGCCCCCTCAGTATTTTATAGATGTCTATAAAATTTCCCCTCAGCCATCTCTTCTCCAAGCTGAAGAGCCATAACTTCTTTAGCTTTTCCTCATAGGGAAGTTGTCACATCCCCTTTATCATTTTTGGTACTTTTCTCTGTGCCTTGTCTAATTCCACTATATCTTTTTTGAGATGTGATGATGAAATTGCATGCAATATTCAAGGTGAGTTACATTCAGGCTAGAATTTCTACCTAGAAGGATTTCAAAATGAAATTCCTATGCATATTTCCCCTCTCCATCCTAGACCTGACCACTTTTTTTTATTATTATTATTATTATTATTATAGATATGTTCTCTAAAAGGGAGTTAGAAATACTCAAGCAGCATTTTTACAAATTTGAACATGCATTTACCTGCCTCAAAAGTTTTGAACAGTGAAACCTATAGATGTAAGGCATGGTTTTGAAGTTCTTTCTCAGGAAATATTTAAGTGGTCAATTCATGTCCCTCCCCCCCCCCACCAACTTAAATAAGCTCTCCTAAATTATTATTTTTTGTTTAATACAGTTAAAAGTGCGCCTTAAAAAACTTAGGGGTCTTTTTACTAAGGCACGCTAGCCGTTTTAGCACAAGTTAAACGTTAACACGTCCATAGACTACCAAATAATGTATAAAATAAAAATGACCCAATACGAGCCATGTTTTGGCAAAAAAATGCCTTACTTAGAGGTCTTATAGGGTCCTTGGCTATTTTAAATATGACATCAGCCTACATTGTAGTCTTGTGAGCTGTGCTGTTTGTTTGTAGTCTCTTAACTACTGGATTTTTTGTGACTTAGCATAAGAATATAAGAATTGCCATACTGGGACAGACTGAAGGTCCATCAAGCCCAGTGTGTCCTGTTTCCAACAGTGGCCAACCCAGGTCACAAGTACCTGGCAGAAACTCAAACAGTAGTAACATTCCAGAGCTGGTATTGTGATGTCATAATGCCTCATTCCACCAATGCCTAAGAGCCAAACTCATCAGTGATGTCACAATGGCTTGATTGTCATATACTTGGCTCACATGAGAACATAAGAGTTGCCATACTGAGACAGACCGAAGGTCCATCAAGTCCAGTATCCTGTTTCCAACAGTGGCCAACCTAGATCCCAAGTAGTAAAAAAGATTTTATGCTGCTTATCCTCAGAATAAGCAGTGGATTTCCCCAAGCCATCTCAATGTTTTTATATTTAAGACTGCCGAGGACCCTATAAGACCCCTGAGGAAGGCATTTTTATTTTGCTGAAACATGGCCCGTGTTGGGTCATTTTTATTTTATACATTATTTGGTTTCTATCCTGTGGGTCACTTGTGACTGTACTGTATATACCTCTTGTGGATTGTTTTTTATGATTATTGATTTTAAGTTATTTGGACGCTTATTAAACTACAAACTGATACATCCGATCTTCTGTTCCACAATCTTTTTGTTGTTTTGCTGCTTCATTTCCTTTGTGAAACTTTTTGGATTTTGTGGTTTGGTCACTTTATCCCAATCAATACATCTGTTCCGCAGAGCACCTTATGTAAGATTGTATCAAAGAAAAGCCATGCTGATTGTCATCCTGCCACCCCCTACTTCTGAAATGTAATACATTTGGATAATAAAACATGTTTGGTTTCCCATCTCTGCACTAATTGGAGAACTCAAAGCCTAGCAACTCTTGTTTATCGATCACTCATCAAACCAGACATTGGATACACTATTGGGAGAAGGACAGGGAATGAATAAAAGGCTCTCTTTATATACTTTACAAAAAAAAAAACCCTCCTATACACAATTAATGAACAAGGTTTGTGCTCAAACGATGCATGTCGAAGTAACTTTGAAGAGCCTGGCTTACATGTACCGAAGCACAAATTCCTTGTAATTACAACTTAAATACATACAGCGGAGAAATGAAATGTAAATAATCATTTCCGTATGCATGAAGTGTGTTACTTCAAAGAGAATATTTGTCATGAAAACTAAAGAAGCGCACTCTTGATGACATAATATCAGAAGACACTATATGAGAAGCATAATATCAATTTACTTTTAATTTCAGGAAATGCACAATCCACTCTTTTCCCTAGAGTCACAAAGGTAATATATTCTGTTTTTGATCTTTCTGTCTGATTTTTTTTTAATAGACTCTCAGATCTACAGCGGTGGGCAATAAGAATGGGCATGTACACTGAAGAAGAAAAAAAAAACTCTACAGTAAAACGAAATAGCTTTGTTTGATTAAAGTGCTTCACAGTGATTGCTTTGTGTAATAGTCCCTATATGCTAACTTTGGTTCCAGCCTTTCATAATTCAAGTAAAAGTCTCGTACTTTTTATTTGTTGTTTTTCTGTCAGCACCATGAAAACATTCAATCCTCCATGATGCAGAAAGAATTTAAAAGAAAAACCCAACCCAAGTCCTTGCATATTCTATTCTTTTCCCCTTGAGCTCAAATATTAGATTCCACCTTTGACTAACAGGAAATATAATTTTATGACTGGACCATGAAAAACAATTTGTGTGCTTGAAGACAGAGTTAAATGTGCATTCCTGTTCACAGTATGAACAAGCCACCGAATGCGGCATCATCATATTTATCACGCTACACACCAGAGCTTCATAAGTAGAAACCTTCAAATCCATAGCAGGTTGTGCGATCAAAACTAGCAAAGGAAATCATTTTTTATCCCGTATGTTTTCAGGACCAAAGGACCCTCAAATTAAACTGGTCTGGCACATAAACGTTAATATAAACATGATTTAATACATAAATCAAAGTGAAGGAATACAATAGCACTTGAATAGAAGATTTTTCAATACAATTCTGTAAAGGAGCTTCTAGTTTAGGCCCAAAGAAGGCCCCTACCTGGAGCACAGCCTATATGGAAATTAAGTGCCTATTTTCCTTTTTAGAATACTGGCATAGCAATGCAGATATATATGTATAATTTAAGTGGGATCTCTTACACCAGGGGTGTCAAATGTCGGTCCTCGAGGGCCGCAATCCAGTCGGGTTTTCAGGATTTCCCCCGATGAATAAGCATGAGATCTATTTGCATGCACTGCTTTCATTGTATGCTAATAGATCTCATGCATATTCATTGGGGAAATCCTGAAAACCCGACTGGGTTGCGGCCCTCGAGGAGGGACTTTAAGACCCCCTGAGTTAAACATTCTAAACCAAAGCATTCTGATTTTTAATTTTCTGAATAAATTACTATTTAACACTTCTAGAGTACGGCGTAGCAGGACATCTAAAGCAGTGTTCTTCAACCTTTTTACACCTATGGACCAGCAGAAATAAAAGAATTATTTGGTGGATCAACATTGGTCTGCGGACCGGCAGTTGAAGAACACTGAGCTAAGTCGTGGGCCATCTGGAAGCCTTCTCTCTGATGTTGCGACATTAGAGAGAAGGCTTCCAGTTCAGGCGCAGGACGTGCGTAGGAACCACTGCCCGCGGATTTGTGCACTGAGTCAGTGAGGAAGAGGGAGCCGACCTGAAGATAATGCCGCATCAGTTGCACTGCGAACCAGCGGTTGAAGAACACTGTTTTGGGCCTGATGCACATGCCGGCCCTGTGGACCGGCAGGAAATTTCTGTGGACCGGCAATGGTCCATGGACCGGCGGTTGAAGAACACTGATCTAAAGGACAGAAGCTTTAACATACACACTTCGGGGTAGACTCAAGAAAGGGCGTCAAACATTAGACACATAAAAACTGAGGGCAATATATTAAATTCAGGAGTATATATTTAGGGCTCCTTTTACAAAGTCGCATTAGGCTTTTTTTTAATCACCGGCCACAGGGGTATGATCTCTGATGCTCAAAAAAAAGCCTAACTTGGCTTCATAAAAGGGCGTTAAATTCGGTCTCCTTTTCAGTGGACCAAGATTAAGTGGGCAATTGGAGCGGTCCCTGCTTATATAGGAGTGATTTATAGTCCATGCAAAATTATCTTTATCTATTAATGTTCTCAAAGGGTAACTTGTTGAATGAGATGTTATTAAGAAGGTAGTTTGGGGTATGCAAATACGTACAATACAGTAACACAGTAAATGATGGCAGAACAAGACCCTCATAGACTAGGGTTACTAGATGTCCGGATTTCTCTGGACATGTCCGAGGGTCCAGACGGCTTTTCAAAACGCGACACTTTGTCCAGGTTTTGAAAAGCTTCCCCCCCAAATTGTCGCTCGAGAGGGCATCCGCGCATGATGTCACACTCCTCATGCGTGGATGCCCTCCTGCCTGACTAGAGAAAGCAGCAGGGGTGTGGCTGGGGCGGGTTTAGGGGCAGGACTGGGGCATAATGGGGTGGAGATGGGCGGATCTAGGGATCCAGATTTTATGAATGTAAAATCTGGCAACCCTATCATGGACTATCCAATTCTGCCCAACAATGCCACCAGAGCCTTGTCCACCACTGTGTGTAGGCCCAGGTCACCCTTATTTAAATGCTGGTTGTGAAGTCAACCACTATTTCAACCATATAGACAGCCAAACATGATGGGGATGATTAATTGAATGCTGTCAGCAGTACACCACATATCAATCAATAATGTAGTTTGGGGGTATGCAAATACAACAATAGATTAGACCAGCTCTTTGGAAGTGATACTATTTTTAATTTATTGGTATGAGTACTTCTTTCTATTTGCATTATAAATAGCACTGAATTTCTTGGGTTTTTTTTTAGTTAAAACACTTCACAGTTTCTTTATAGGAATGCGACAGAGAAAAATAACATCTACAAGTTTATTCAAAATATTGCCAATACTAATTAAATTATCTTTTGCATAATCATAAGTTTATCATTTCTAAGTCAAATTTACTTTAATGGTGTTTATACTGATTTCATGATTAAAGAGCTTGTGAGATCTTTTATTTATAATCAAGTACCCATACTATTTATCATCTTTAAAAAAATTGTGTTTTTCTTGTAAGATGATATATACCCAGATTATAAAGGTTTATTAAATTTGACAAGGTATCTGGACTTTTTATGCAAACCTAATAAAAAGATCATCAGCAAAGCTTGAGACGAGGCTGTAAAAGATAAAGGCCTTTACCTATCAAAGGTTCCCTTTGAATTTTGTCTGTGGAAAATACTTTTAAGAAGTTCAATCCAAACCTGTAATATTGCTTTGGGTCATTTTGGTGACTAATTTTAAAAACAGTTTTTCCCCATAAAACAGAGGTTTATGCACAAACGTGGCTTCTTTTAAAATTGTCTGGACTACATTTGGGCAAAAGGCTATGGGGGAAATTCAATAACCAGCGCCGGGTTGAAGCACCTACCAAAGGTGGCTAAAATGGCCGCTGGAATTGTGGCTAGGAAGCCACTTTAGGCCACAGAATGCCAAAGTAGGCTTGGCCAACCCCCAAAGTGGTGTTAGGCAATCTAAAATGGCTACCCAGCCGTGAATCACGCCAAGATAGGCGGCTGAAATGTAGGCCTCTGAAACCCTGGCCTACATTTCAGCCACTTACCTTTGCCTAGACCACAGCAGCTGATTGCGGCAGGGAAATTACCCCCCTTCCCCATCAGCTGAGCATCAGGGATTCCTCAAAGCCACGATTCTGTAACCGGCACCCAAATTCTGGGCACCAGTTACCTGATGGGTGTGTGTGTGTATGTGTTTAAATCCCCCTGCTAGCGGCCAAGATAAGCGGCTGAAATGTAGGCCTGGGTTTTCCGGGCCTGCATTTCAGCCACTTTAACGGCATAATTGTGTAACCTGGAACCGGCCGCCAACTTGGGTGCCGGTTACAGAATCCGGCCCTATATGTAATGCATAAATAAATGCATTTCAGCCCCGATCCTATAAACAGCACCTAAAACATAAGTGTCGAGGAAAGCGTAGTGTGTCTTAATCTTTCAGTTAAGTGCCATTTATAGAATCGCGCCTAGCAGTGCATAAAGTGGACTTAGGTGCTGGTAGGTGCCCTAACCCCAGGAGCGCCCTATTTAGGCGCCTCAAGCTCCTCCCAAGGGACGGGGCCTGAGGAGTCTCAGCAAATCAGGGCCTCCGTGCTAGGTTTATATCATGATTAGGGTTCCCATAATCATGATATAAACCTTACCCTAACACTAGATAGCAAGTGAATATTTAAAGTGTAGTGGAGGGGGGGGAGGCCCCTCCCACCCCCTCAACAAGACAAAATATTATGCACCACCGCAATTGTCCATGCGCACAGTTGTCGGGCGCGCACTTGTCCCTTTGCGCATTTGACAGGTCACCCTAAATACGCTGACCCAGTCTCTGAAATGATGTGGCTTTCCTTCTTTTGTGATTATACACAAGCAACAGGTAAAGAACGAATCAACTGTTTGTGTAATGAAATGTAGGATATTTAAGGGCTGACTTTTACAGAATCTACGGAGCAGATATTCTAACCTTAAAAGGTCTGCAGAAGATAATGTTTAGCATGTAGTCTATATATGCACATAAAGAATAATTTAAACCTTAAAAAAAAAAAGAAAAGAAAAGAGATGCTAAATGTGATTCTTTGGAAAACATGTATTATGCAGATTTAAAAAAAAAAAAATCAAAAACCCACAAATCAAGCCAATGGCAAAACATTAATCATCCATGCCCTATGGAAAGCTGTGCGGAAGACAGTTCAGTGAAAACAAGCATATGTTGAAAGGAATCAACTTTGAATTCAATTTTAGAGTTCCAAATGCCCCTAAAACTTTCAGAAGCTGTCAAGAAGTAAAATGAATAATCACGATCATTTATAGGGGCTGTGGCACTGGCTTAAGATTTTTTTCCCCATTAATATTCCTAGCCGTAAAAGAGCAATGGGGAAACCTGTTGTTTTTATGAAACTCATATTATAGGTCATTTGTAGGTTACATTCACAAGACAGCAAAATTGTTATTTCACAAAACATTGCACACCACCCACCACACATTGTGAAAACGGCTTTGTACATAACGCTGATTCATTTCTCACAATGAAAGGATTTACTCGCAAGCATATATTATTGTCATTAGCTCGAGAATAAACTCAGTAGAAGCAACAGGAAAATCTTTTATGAATTTACTTCAGGTTTTGACATTGAGATAAAATTATTTGTATTCAATTACACATGTAGCAGTGGCTTGGCTTTGGTGCATTTTCACAGAGAATTAAGGGGAGAAATGAGATTTTCTTAGCATTTTCAGCTGAGGACAAAAGGATAAGGGTCATAAGAACATAAGAATAGTCTTACTAGGTTAGACCAATGGTCCATCTATCCCAGAAGCCCGTTCTCACGGTGGGCAATCCAGGTCCCTAGTACCTGGCCAAAACTCAAGGAGTAGCAACATTCCATGCTATCGATTCAGGGCAAGCAGTGGCTTCTCCATGTCTTCCTCAATAACAGACTATGTTGCTACTCCTTGGGTGGCCCCTTTTGGTTTAAATTTAGAAATTGAATGGGGTAGCCTTTTCTAAGCAGGGAAGATTCTGATTGGTAGAGGGACAAGAAAGGAGGAGCTAAGGCGGGGATTTAAAATCTACTCTAGGACGCTGATGCCATCTTGGTCCGGGGAAGAGCTGGTGAGAGTGTTGATAGCACTTAGGGTAGTTGGTGAGTAAATTCTGTTTATTATAAACTAGGGTTTAAGTAAGAGATGTGGGGAAAAAATATGTAATCTGCATGTTCTCTTACAGGGGCATCCTTGAAACAGCACACGGCAAAACATGTTGGATAAACACCCCTGACCAAGCATAGCAAGCTGATAAAGCTAAGTGCTTTATTTTCTTTAAGCGTGTGAAATGTTAAAAATCTAAACTAATGTTATTGTGGGTAGAAGACACCTTTGGAAGCATAGTGAATGTTTATAAAAAAAAGTTAAAATAATCGGACTAGTCACGATCAGATACGTGAAGCTCTAGGGCCATGAGAGTATTCGAGCCCTGAGTTTTATCGCTGAGGTCCTGGAAAAAAACTACCTGTATGAGCTCTTAAATATACTATTTATGTAAATATAATTACTGAAGAGTTCTGAATATTATTGCCTAGCAAGTAGTGAAGCTTTAATATCTTTGCATTGGCTGCCGATTCATTTTAGAATTCGGTTTAAGAGGTTGACAATTGTCTTTAAGGTTCCCACAGGTCTAGATCTCTCTTTATTTAATGCAAGCTTTTTAAATTTTGCCATCCTGTTATAGTATTGCACCCTGAGGAGTGTAGATTACCTTTGGTACAATATTTTAAAACAAATTATGCAGTCCTTTGTAAGGAATACATGCCAGATCAGTTGTGTCATCTTTTGCTGTTTCCTGATATTAAGAAACAACACAAGGCATATCTTTTTCCTCAGGCTTTCCATTTATGATGAGTTGCACGATTATACCTGCTTAGTGGAGTAAAAGTTCTGTTTGATTTGTTTAGGGGGCATCTCAGTGTTGTTGTTTTGATTGATTTGCTTTTAAAGTTTTGTACATTTTTTGTTGCACTGCACCTAGATAACAGGCAAGTTAAAAATTGATAAATAAAATAAATTTGATCTGCATTACCGTTGTTATATAATGTGTCACCTGATACCACAGTGTCATATTAGTAATCTTCCTCTTACCAGGTATCTGAGATGTCTATTATAAGTTTATCTACTGCTTCTCAATGCTATGCATTCACATTCTTCCTTCGGGCTTCTTGTATTTACATAAAGACATTTCAATATATGTGTTTTATTTGTACTCTGCTTAGCAGTTGGTAGGAATAATTTGGTATCTTTCACTCTAAGTATCCTTTTTGTAGAATTGTCTAATTTGGCTTAGGAACTGCTTACTCTTGCTCCACCTACTGTTAAAAAGGACATGCTGTTGCAGTTCTTGTTTTATTTAACTGCGGGTAGTGACGCTACCATGGTAAATGCACCAAAACCCATTCAGTTCCTATGAGCTTTGGTGCATTTACTGTGGCAACATCACTACTGTGGCTTTGTAAAAGGGGCCCTGTATGGATGCCACTTTTTTTAAGGAAAAATAAGTTGGAAGTTTCTAATCATTGATCTGGTTGAGTTAAATGATGCACCATGTAGCAGCCTTCTAATCTTATATCCCTAGATAATAGATAGAAAACAAAGGAAAGGGATGCCAGGTAAAATGAGTTACAGATAAAATTAGAAACATCTTTTAAAAAATTTGCAATATCTGGATGATTGCTGCATGTATTCTTTGACTATTGTAGCTACCGGTATTTACTTATTCATAAGTTAAAGGAAACTAGGTTTTCTTATTCACAAGATCATTCTTTAATTGTACTCTGATTTATACAGTTTGAAATAAAAACAGTACAGTAGACAGTACGGAATTTTAATAAACTCTAGGAGGCCAATATTAAAAAGAAAATTAGCTATTCATATCCCTTGTCTATGTTCTCATCCATGTAAAAGTGAAATAACGTTTGGAGTTTTCTTTAATTCTGACAACTAATATCCTGCTCGCATTTTACAACAGGAGGGATGATGTATAATTTATGAGATGGCGGGGTATTTTTAATTAAATCAGTACTACGTTTTGACTGAATTTAATTTTGTTCTACCCAAAGGATGCAATCGGAGTCCAAGTAAAGTTTTCTTTAAATACCATTCTTGTTATCCTGCAGGCACTGAACATCGTGATAGATGATTTTAATTTTCTCAGTGCAACACTTGGGGTCAATGTTTGCATACTTATCATAGGTAGGTTACAGCCGACAGAGTCTGGAATGATTCAACTTTTCTGTAGTATAAATCTGATTGAAGATTACTAGGCAAACTGTTTATTTATCTACTTTAGCAAATTAGGGAGGTCTCTACTTGTCACAATTACCGAGTTGTGGAATAATTTTCCTGTCCGACTGCGCGATCTGGGCTCCTTCCAACTATTTTGAAAACATCTGAAAACTTGGCTATTTTCAAAGTTGTAAATTCCGCTCCTCTCCATACTATTCCAAATCCATATTGCATTTGTTCTTTTTTCTAATTTTTTGTAAACCGTGCCGATCTGTACTGTTAAGATGCGGTATATATCTCGTTTCTCTACAAAATTGATGCGAAATAAATCACCTTGGTCGTTCTTAGATTCATATGTTCATTCTGCCTCGTAGACACTTCTACCTCTCTCTTTTTCTCCCTCTTTCTCTTTCTCCTTCTTTACCTTTCTTTTTTCTTTTACTTCATCCTCTCTGCTTATCTACCCTTTCTATTTCTTTTCTTAGCAGTTTCAAATACTCTGAATTCTTCTTAATAATTTGTTATATGCAAATGAATGCAATTACGGTTTCTTTTGTTTCTACATCACTATTTCTTATTCAATTTTCATGTACTTGAACTGCTTTCTGTATATTATTTATAATATTCAATAAAATTATTGAACTCAAAAAAAAAAAAAGATGCGGTATATAAGCCTAAGGTTCAGTTTAGTTTAGTTTCCTTGTACTGGCAAGATAGGTGAAAGATTTATTTATTTATTTATTTATTCAATTTTCTATACCGTTCTCCCAAGGGAGCTCTAGAACGGTTTACATTAATTTATTCAGTACTCAAGTATTTTCCCTTGTCTGTCCTGGCGGGCTCACAATCTACTTAATATACCCGGGGCAATGGGAGGATTAACTGACTTGCCCAGAGTCACAGGGAGCAGCATGGGGTTTGAACCCACAACCCCAGGATGCTGAGGCGGTAGCTTTAACCACTGCGCCACACATTCACCAAAACTTACAAAACAATTAACTACCTCCCCCCCCCCCTTTATCAAGCAGCGCTAGAGGTTTTTAGCGCGGGATGGCGAGGTAAGTGCTCCAACGCTCATAAGAATTCTATGAGCATTGGAGCATTTACCATGCTGGCTTGCGCAGTTTGATAAAAGAGGCCCTAAGACTATAAACAGCACGACAAAATCATCCTCAGATAAGATCATTTTCTCAACTGGTTTTTACAAAACTTAGCAAAAGTTTAGCACGTTCTAAAAATGTTTCTTATTACAGAGACAGAACTTAAAATGACTACTTAATGACAATAGGCAAAGAGGGACATTTTCAGTATGACGTCCAAATCCGAGTTTGGACATTTTGCGGAACGCATCTATAGCAGTGAACTTGACCATTTTAGAAACAGAAGCACATCTATCTTTTTGTTTCAAAAATGGCCATTTCATAGATGTTCGTTATGTTTTTGACAGGAACAGGAGACGAGAAATCCTGTGCACCAAAGCACTACACAAGAGACAAAATTTAATATCGCATTAAGACTCGACACGAGTCGTGTTTTGGTCTGCATCAGGAGTCCAAAGCTTGCGAATGTTCAAGGATGTTCCAAATTGTTTTGATTCCAATCATCGACTGATATTTAGGGCTCCGTTTACTAAGGAACGCTAACATTTTTAGCGCCGCGCTAAAGATTAGCACGGCTAACCACACGCTAAATGAAAAATAGCGTGTGCGGTATTGTAGCAGGCTCTAAGCGTGCGCCAAAACCGCTAGCGCACCTTAGTGAAGAATTGTAGTAGCCTTAGTGAAGAGGCGTAGTAATAGTTTTCGCCTTCTGCGCTGTGCGCGTTAAGTTTATGAACTATTTTTGGAAAAAAAGTTCAAAAGAAAGACACATGAAACAAGTCATTAGGGTATAGGAGGGGCCAGCAGTTTTAGTACAGAAATCACACAGGGATCTCAGCAGAGCAGTGGGACACGTTAGGGAACAGTGCAGTGAACTTCACATAAAAAGGCCCGGGTACACATTTATTATTTAATTATTTATTTATTTCTAAAATTTCTTGACTGCCTATAAGTAAGCAGTTTACAATGCAAAACATTCACAATGGTTCAGAGGACAACATTGTGTACAATTCTGGAGGCCGCACCTTCAAAAAGATATAAAAAGGATGGAGTTGGTCCAGAGAAAGGCTACTAAAATGGTGTGTTGGCTTCATCATAAGGCATATGGGGACAGACGTAAAGATCTGTATACTTTGGAGGAAGATATGATAGAGACGTTTAAGTACCGACGTAATATAAATGTGCACGAGTCGAGTATCTTTCATTTGAAAGGAAGCTGTGGAATGAGAGGGCATAGGATGAAGTTAAGAGGTGATAGGCTCATGAGTATTCTAAGGAAATCCTTTTTTTTACAGATAGGGTGGTAGATGCGTGGAACAGTCGCCCGAAAGAAGTGGTGGAGACAGAGACTGTCTGAATTCAAGAAAGCCTGGGAGAGTTACAAAAGTATAATCTGAATACAGCATTAATATCTTGCTCAAAGACAAATGATTCCAATCATGTAGCTCTTTTCAGATGTTTCAGATAATGTGGTTTCAAGCAAATCCGTCGCGAGAGCTTCTCTTACGCTTAAATTCGTTTGTTCTAGCCCTGGATTAACTCCTAATTCTTTCTTTCCATGCAAATAGTATATTCGATTCACTGGCGGAATATTTTCAGGGGAAAATCTCAAAACCTCAATTAAGTACTTTTTAAATAAATCCATAGGAGTTATTCCCAGTGATTTTGAAAAATTCAAAAGGCACATATTCAATCATAAGAACATAAGAAGTTGCTTTTGCTGGGTTAGACCAGAGGTCCATCTCGCCCAGCAGTCATCTCCCGCGGCAGCCCATCAGGTCCATGACCTGTAAGGTGATCCTTGTCTAAAACCCTTTATTCCCCTTTATGCTTCTATCTATACCCTTTCATAATCCTATCTCTACCTCTATCTGTATCCCTCAATCCCCGCATCCTTCAGGAATTTATCCAATCCTTCTTTAAAACCTGGTATGATTATAATTCTCCAACTGTTCAATCTTTCTGTAAAATAAATTTTTATCTTTATGTTTGGAGTGAGACACATCGACATAAAAGGTAAAAAGCTAAGTTGGAGATGCCGTCACCTTGCTGCTGCCATCTTGGGCCCGCCCCAGCATACTTAATTGTTTAAGGAGATCTGTGCATTTTTTGTGTGCACTTAACGTTTTTACCAATTTAAAAGAAACATATTTTGGTATAAACCTCAAAATTAACCAGCTAAACATTTTCAAAATTTATCCCCCAAAGCAGTACAAAATGTGACCGAAGCCATGCAGATAAGGTGATTTTCCATTTCCTGGAAATCTCTGCTCTCCTTATAAGGCTTTAATATACCGCAAAATGCCTTTCGGTTCAATGTGGTTACAGAAAAGTAGGTACAACAAGGAAGGAGAAAAATTTTAACATTGAAAATTAATAGAACCACTTGTATGTAATATTAAGGCACATAGTTTCCCTGTCTGCCCAAATTGGGTTCATAATTTAAGCTAAGTGCCTGAGAAGTAAATTGTATGAATTATGTATAAAAGAAAGAAAAATAAATAAAACGGGGAAGAAAGCATCTCAGATCACAGCCTGCACCAAAAAAAAGAAGGCAGAAGAGTAAACACCCCAGAGGAAAAGGTATAAAAATATTATAATACTAAGAAGAGTGGCCCTGGTCACTGGAGGAAATTCCGAGCGGTTTGGGCTCCGGTCTGGGACAATTTGTCTCCGGGTGCCCGAAGTGCCCTTCTGAATTTCTGACACTGGAGTGCTTGGGGGATGAGGGGTGGGGTTTGGGTTGGGGGTGTTTGGGGGGTGGGTTATTCTTGGCTTTTGCTGAGTATCTTTTGTCTCCGCGCAGAAACCACGCGGTAGACCCTCTAGTCTTGTGTTATGATTTGTTCTGGGTTCTTTGTATTCAGATTGTGGTTTACTTCTTTGTATTCTTCTTTTCTTAATAAAAGAAAATAAAAAAAAAAAAAAAATCTACAGCTTTATATTAAAAAAAAACCCAACTAATTATAATATACAGATTAAATTTAGCACAATAAAAAATAATACATGAATGCATATACAGGAATGCGTATAGAAGAATATAGGATCGGGGTCCTCACAGCAAGGCAAAAATGCTGACAACAGACCCATCTTCGGCAGCACCTCAGTGGTGGCACTGGAACAGGCCGAAGCAGACGTCGCTCAAACATAACATAACTTAACAAATTAAAAAACAAGTCCTATTAATAAAAACAAACAAAAAAAAAATCCCCCCAAATTTAAAATTTAAATAAATATAAATATTAATTTTAAAGTCACTGCCCAGAAGAAATGATTTTTCCACTTCAGGTAATCAACATTTGCTTATCTTCATAAGAATAGCCTTACAGGATCAGACCAATGGTCCATCAAGCCCAGTAGCCCATTCTCACGGTGGCCAATCCAGGTCCCTAGTACCTGGCCAAAACCCAAAGAGTAGCAATATTCCATGCTACCGATCCCAGTAGCTTCCCCCATGTCTTTCTCAATAACAGACTATGGACTTGTCCTCCAGGAATTTGTCCAAACCTTTGTTAAAACCAGCTACGCTCTCCGTTCTTACCACAACCTTTGGCAACGCGTTCCAGAGCTTAACTTATTCTCTGAGTGAAAAAAGATTTCCTCCAATTGGTTCTAAAAGTATTTTCCTGTAACTTCATCGAGTGTCCCCTATTCTTTGTAATTTTTGACGGAGTGAAAAATCGATCCACTTGTACCCGTTCTACCCTTTGCTCTCAGGCTTCTTTTCCCTATGCACCCAACTAACATTTATACAGGTCTGAACAAAGAGACAAATAATGAGGAAAACAGCTGTTTAGTTTATTGTATGTGGGGGTTGACTTTGAAGCAACCATGTGCTATTTAATATTCAGCTGCAGAGGGAAGCCCTAGCAGGCCAGGCCACAAAGCAGCCCATTCAGAGCGCTGCTGCTTCTTTAGGAGGCCTCTGAGGTATGTCAGGTCTCACGGTGGGAGGGTCGGTGGGGTGCTGCTGCTCGGGGGGGGGGGGGAGAGAGGAGAGAGGAAGGATTGGGTTGGAGGAGAGGAAGGGAGAGATGAAACAAAGAGGGGAGAAAGGGGTGACAAGGAGAAATCCTGCTTACGATGGAGGATTTGTGGAGAAGAGAGAGGGAGAAATGTTAGACATAGGGTGGAGGGCAAGTAGAGATGGTGCATGTGGAGAGAGAGAAAGAAATGTTGCACATGATAATGGAGGGGAGGAAAGGAGAGATGCTACATGAAGGGGAATAGAGAGAGTTAACTCTCAAAAGCGGCTCTTTTACGGGAACTACTTGACCCGTTAAGATTTTCACAGGGCCACAAGCTTCCTCATCAGTACCATATTGTTGAACAAGAGACTAGTAGAAAACTAGGGTGAAAAACCAAATAAACCCAGCCCTGATGCAGATTGCGAAACGTGCACATCAGCAAAAGGGTTTGGCAGTAGCTTGCAAATGACAGCTAAAAGATAAGTGCACATTTTAAAATAAACAATGCGGTAAATAAGAATAAAGGATGTCGTATTTGAAGCCGATGAGGAAGCTTGCGGCCCTGTGAAAATCTTAACAGGTGAAGTAGTTTCCGTAAAAGAGCCACTTCTGAGGGCTTCTGTAAGTGCTCGTGGGATTATATATGTGCCAGGTTACAGTTCATGTTTCAAGAAAATAGCCTGAATGCTTCAAATATATGATATGAGATATACAGTATGGAAATATAATTATGACTGCCACTATGTTGGAAAGTAGACAACTGATTACTGGCATATTAGCTAATACATTTTTATGCAATGTGGTTGACCTTTCTAGAATCTGGAGGATAACCTATAGAATGCTATAAGTTACTTATGGTCCTTGGTGCATTTACTCATGCCGATTTATGCCTGCCATTTACCTTGAGTACACATTAGAAACATAGAACATAGAAAGATGACGGCAGAAAAGGGCTACAGCCCATCAAGTCTGCCCACTCTATTGACCCACCCCATTAAGTCTGAATGCTAATGACCTAGTTCCTTAACTCGACCCTCGTAGGGATCCCACGTGGATGTCCCATTTATTCTTAAAGTCGAGCACGCTGGTGGCCTTGATCACCTGCACCGGAAGCTTGTTCCAGTGATCTACTACCCTTTCTGTGAAGAAATACTTCCTGGTGTCACCACTAAATTTTCCTCCTCTGAGTTTGAGCGGGTGCCCCCTTGTGACCGAGGGTCCCTTGGGAAAGAATATATCGTTTTCTACCTCGACACGACCCGTGACGTACTTAAATGTCTCAATCATGTCACCCCTTTCCTGTGCACCATTTCAGATTGACACTAGTATTCTCTAATGGCAACTTATAACATTGGCGCCCAGCACATCGTATTGGCACAGCTACCTGGAGGCATCAAGTTATTGACTTGCCCCTTTGGCTGCTCTTTTTGTGTCCAGAAATTCCAATTTGCAAAGAGTTCTCCTTATAAATAATCACACCATTTTAATGATTTTTGCTTTTCATTTGCCTTCTGCAGCTGCTCGCCAACCTTGTTGTTATCTGCCCTGAAACCTTCTTTCATTATTTAATAGAGTTGTGTCTTCAAAGTACTTTAAAGTCCAAAGTGCCTGAAACTCTGACAGAGAAGAGATTAAACACATTTGGCAGGTGTTCAGTTGTTAAAGTATATTTTTTTAAAAACACACACACAAAAAACCTGATAACAAAGCTTTCTTCGTGAATTTATCTTTTAACACTATCAGACATTTTCACAGAACAACTCTCGCTGGTTTCATCCTCAGAAAAGTTTTGATTTTCCAGCTTCCAAGTGTGCAGATGTGCTGTATTTGGTTGAAATACTCTTCATACCCTGTAGGTCTATTTTTGCTTTACTGTCTGGTTGATCAAAGTTTTTAGTGTGCATAGCTTAAGGAGGTAATTTTAGGCTTTCTGTGTTTTATACATGAAAAGAGCCATTTCTAAAATGAGGTTGCTCGAGACGTATCTAAAAGAATGCATCAGTAGCAGTATGCACTAAGGACAAGCGCCCCACCGTATAGGGGCAGCGTTGACAAAATGGCCGAGGCCGTTGCCTAGGGGGTAAGGGAAAAGGAGGTAGGGAGGGGGTGGGGGGAAATTGGGGTAGAGAGAAATAGGACCAGGAAGGGGAGGTCAATCAGGTTCGGGGACGTAAGCATGGGGGGGGGCGGGGTGAGCAGAGGGAGGCGACCCGAACTGTAGCGGAGGCCGCAGTTCGGCCCTCGCCATGTGGGAGCGTCGCGGCGTAAGAATGCATCGGTAGCAGTATGCACTAAGGACAAGCGCCCCCACCATATAGGGGCAGCGTCGACAAAATGGCCAAGGCCGTTGCCTAGGGGGTAAGGGAAAAGGAGGTAGGGAGGGGGTGGGGGGAAATTGGGGTAGAGAGAAATAGGACCAGGAAGGGGAGGTCAATCAGGTTTGGGGACGTAAGCATGGGGGGCGGGGTGAGCAGAGGGAGGCGATCCGAACTGTAGCGGAGGCCGCAGTTCGGCCCTCGCCATGTGGGAGCGTCGCGGCGTAAGAATGCATCGGTAGCACTATGCACTATCCAAACTTTGAATAGTTTTTAAGTGGGGGTAACTGGGATTGATCTTTCTTTAAATAACCATAGTGCAAAGCTAGTAAATAGTTTCAAGTATTTTGAAGATAAAAGCAAAAAAACTCTGGATGTAGATGTTCGCAATAAAAACATTAACCCTCTCTTTTACTAAGGTGCGCTAACTGAGTAGCGCATGCTAAACTCTAATGCGACCATACACTAATATGCACGCATTAGCGTTTAATGCGCGCTAATTGGTTAGCCCGTCTTAGTAGAAGAGGGGATATAATACAAGTCTAAGGGCTTCTTTTACTAAGGTGCGTTAGGGCCTTAAAGCGCGGAATAGTGCGCACTAAATTGCTGCCCGCGCTAGCTGCTACTGCCTCCTTTGGAGCAGGTGGTAGATTTTCAGCTAGTGTGCGCTAATCAGGGGCGTGTGCTAAAAACGCTAGCGCACCTTCTTAAAAGAAGCCCTAAGTCGATAGTACATATGCGATGGTCCAACCAGTTTCAGAACAGTTTTTTGTTTTTTTATCGTCGGATTGTTCTCACTGTGGAGTATAGGCGGCTCTTTTTGTTTCTTGAGGAACGGGCCTCATCTGTGGTTGCCAAAGGTTTGGGGGCACTAAAACAGCTTAGAGCAGTGGTCTCAAACTCGCGACCCGGGGGGCCACATGCGGCCTGCCTGGTACTATTTTGCAGCCCGCGGTCCATGCTAGTGCTGCCCACTCTTTGCAGTGTCCTCCGGATTCCCCCTGGCCCTCCCGCTCTTACCTTCAGACAATTACCGCAGCCTGCAGAGAGGATTGCCGGTGCTGTAGCGATCCTGGCAGGCTGCCGTCGTCCTCAAACCACCTGCGCTAGTATTATTTTTTTTTTTCTACATGAAAATAGAGGGCAATGGACAGGATGAAACATCTGTATACACCCTATGTAAAATTTTAAAGCCAAACATGATGTCAACACTTTTTTTTTTTTTTTTTTCAAAATTCTTGCAGACCCAAGCAGTCACTTCAGGGCTGATAATTTGATTATCAGCTTTCATGCCTGACCTACAAAACAGCCTTCAAGTGAGAATTAGGAGAAAAATCTAATTACTTCTACCAAAGCACAATTTGGTGGCTTGGCCGATACCCAAGCAATTTGCTTGGGTAGGCTCAGGAATAACTTTTTCAATTCCATCCGTTCACTCATCCCTCAGTATTGCTAAAGATGGCTGGATTAACAAATTAACCTGATAGTCAAATTAACCTGATAAAATGGGAAGGAAAGGAGCCATGTTGGGCACTGACGATATTCATTCAAACTTCCTGTGCTAGGAAACTAAAGTGAGTTTACATGGTTAACTGTAATCAAGTGTATTCTGCTGTATGACCTAATGGAATAACTGCTCTGAAACTCATCTGGCTAACTGTATGTCATGTCTGTCCAACTTAGATTGTAAGCTCTTCTGAGCAGGGACTGTCTGTAAATTTCAAAATGTACAGTGCTGGGTACGCCTTTCAGTGCTATATAAGTGATAAGTAGTAGTAGTAACTATAAATGGATATCCTATCTCTGGATATTTGTCCTCAAGAGCCGTTTGATTGCTTTGCAGTTGTTGTTGTTTTTTAAAGTGGAGGAGGTATTTTTACATACTTTTCTTCAAGATAACCCTTGTTTTTACTGCAGAAAAAGGCTTCAGAGGTTTCACACTTGAACAGTAGAACAGAGTGGGGAGAATTCTATAAATGGTGGCCACAGTTAGGCACTGGGAAGAACAACGCTAAACTGATATTATGCAAAGAACGCTTCATTGAATATCAGTTTAGCATGGATCTTACGCCTGACATTAGGCGCCAAACTTACACCTGTTGTCATTGGCTTAGCAAGGGTAAGAGGTGCCCGGGGTGGTGGTGTCCCCCCTCCTCGCACCCTCTTCTCCCCCTTCTCTGCTCCTTCCATGCACCCACACCACACTCGTGTCCTCCCTTCCCACCCCTTCACCAGTGCGAGCAGCTTCTCTAGCCTGCTGCTCGTGCTGGTTTTCCCTCTGACATTACTTCACGCTGGCTCCTTGCACGATCCGCAGCTGCGTTGGAAGCGTTCCCTCCGATGTCAGAGAGAAGGCTTCCAATGTAGCTGCAGATTGCGCGGGGAGCTGACGCCCGCGGCTTTGAACAGAAAGGGAGACGGCCAGAAACGAAACGTGCACCGGAGGTAGGCACAGAAGAAATGCTACTGCGGCACAGGGAAGGGGGAGGGGGAGAAATGCTGAGGAAGGGGAGAAATGCTGCTGAAGGGGGGAGAAATGCTGCTACTGCACAGGAAGGGGGAGAAATGCTGCTGCACAGGGAAGGGGGAGGGGAGGAAAATGCTGCTGCTGCACAGGGAGTGGGGGAAGAAATGCTGCTGCTGCTGCACATGGAAGGGGGGATAGAAATGCTGCAGCAGCACCCAATTGGGGAGAGAGATGGAAGGAGGAAGAAGGAAAAGGAAGAGGAATGAGAGATACCAGACCATGGGGGGAGGGAAGGAAATAGATGCCAGACCAGGGGAAAGGAAGGAAGGAGTGAGGGAGAGAAAAGAAGGAAAGGAGATGCCAGATAATGGAGGGGGAGGGGGAATTGGAAGAAGAGGAGAGAGATGCCAGGGCATGGGGGAGGGAAGGGAAGGAAATAGAGATGCCAGACCATAGGGTGGAGTGGGAAGGAAGGAAAGGAGAAGAGAGAGAGATGCCACAGCATAGGGGAGGTGGTGGTGGCAGAGAAAAATGGAGAGGTGGCAGAGCTGAAATCAATCATGTACAAAGGAGAGAAGGGGCACAGGATAGACAGTTTATTAAAGGAGCCTAGAAAGAGGGAAGATGCCATATGGAACGGGGAGAGGGCGGACTGGATGGAAGGGGCAGAGAGAGAGAGGACAGACAGTGGAAGGAAGGGGCTGATGCTGCATGAAAGTCAGTGAGAGGACAGATGTTGGCTAGAAAGAAGAGAGTGAAGACAAAATGATTAAAGCAGAAATGAAAAAAGGTATAAAAAAGATTTTTTTTGTTGCTTTAGAATAAAATAGTATTGTAGTTGTATTGATAAAACTTTATTAACAGAAAATAAGGTAATCTTTTTATTGGACTAATTTTAATACATTTTTTTTACATAGTAACATAATAGATGACAGCAGATAAAGACCCGAATGGTCCATCCAGTCTGCCCAACCTGATTCAATTTAATTTTTTTTTAATTTTTTCTTCTTAGCTATTTCTGGGCAAGAATCCAAAGCTTTACCCGGTACTGTGCTTGGGTTCCAACTGCCGAAATCTCTGTTAAGACTTACTCCAGCCCATCTACACCCTCCCAGCCATTGAAGCCCTCCCCTGCCCATCCTCCTCCAAACGGCCATACACAGACACAGACCGTACAAGTCTGCCCAGTAACTGGCCTTAGTTCAATCTTTAATATTATTTTCTGATTCTAAATCTTCTGTGTTCATCCCACGCTTCTTTGAACTCAGTCACAGTTTTACTCTCCACCACCTCTCTCGGGAGCGCATTCCAGGTATCCACCACCCTCTCCGTAAAGTAGAATTTCCTAACATTGCCCCTGAATCTACCACCCCTCAACTTCAAATTATGTCCTCTGGTTTTACCATTTTCCTTTCTCTGGAAAAGATTTTGTTCTACGTTAATACCCTTTGAACGTCTGAATCATATCTCCCCTGTCTCTCCTTTCCTCTAGGGTATACATATTCAGGGCTTCCAGTCTCTCCTCATATGTCTTCTGGCGCAAGCCTCCTATCATTTTCGTCACCCTCCTCTGGACCGCCTCAAGTCTTCTTACGTCCTTCGCCAGATACGGTCTCCAAAACTGAACACAATACTCCAAGTGGGGCCTCACCAATGACCTGTACAGGGGCATCAACACCTTCTTCCTTCTACTGGCTACGCCTCTCTTTATACAGTCCAGCATCCTTCTGGCAGCAGCCACTGCCTTGTCACACTGTTTTTTCGCCTTTAGATCTTCGGACACTATCACCCCAAGGTCCCTCTCCCCGTCCGTGCATATCGGCTTCTCTCCTCCCAGCATATACGGTTCCTTCCTATTATTAATCCCCAAATGCATTACTCTGCATTTCTTTGCATTGAATTTTAGTTGCCAGGCATTAGACCATTCCTCTAACTTTTGCAGATCCTTTTTCATATTTTCCACTCCCTCTTCGGTGTCTACTCTGTTACAAATCTTGGTATCATCTGCAAAAAGGCACACTTTTCCTTCTAACCCTTCAGCAATGTCACTCACAAACATATTGAACAGGATCGGCCCCAGCACCGAACCCTGAGGGACTTCACTACTCACCTTTCCTTCCTTTACTAACTTTTGGCGACCAAAACCCCCTTTCTCAGGTCAGGATAGTATAATGTAACAGCAGTATTCTATATTGACCTGAAGATGCAGGCTATGGCCTCTGAAAGTTAATGGGAAAATGGATTAGTCCAAAAAAATGGTATATTCTTATTTTCAATTTTTGTTTTATTTTTATTTGTTAATTTGTAGAGTGGTGACTGTCAGTTTCTTCAAATTTACATCTGCTATATTTATATTTTGCAGAGTATTAGGGGGCTATGTGTCATTGTTTCTGTAGTGTTTCACTGTATGCAGTTTGGCTTCTTGGCGGTTCAGTTTAACCTTTATCTACAGATTTCTATTTTTAGTTTGTGATTACTTATTACATACTGGGTGAGGGTGTATCTGTGTTCTGTGTGTATGAAAGACATGGTTTTCTGTTAGCGTTGCCTAGCCTTGTTTGGCGAAATGCATCGGGCATGGTTCTTGGGAGCAGCTTTAATAAACCTGATTTGAATCTCCTTATTTTCTGCCGATCTTCTTTTATTTCATGTTGGATTCTTTGGTGGACTGCTTGCCTTGTTGTTTCGTTACAAGTTAACATACATGGAGTGGAACGTACTAGAGGAGTTACAGAGTTGGTTGTTTATCCATACATATGGGTTATAGTTGGTTGACACAGAATGAGGCAGTTGTAAACTTGGTTATTAATATAGACTTATATTTCATATGGTATTACTGCTTTACAATACAGTATATTTGAACACTTTTATATATGTATGGAAAGGATTCAGAGTTAAAGTCCTGGGTGATTAGGTGGGAAGGGAAGGAAGGGGGATTTGTTCAGAGATGTTTGGGGGTTGCATAGAAGAAAAACTGTACACCGTATGCTAATCTTTGTTTTGAAATAAAAAAAAGAAATACAAGTGGAAATAAAAAAATAAATAAGAAAACAGATAAATGGGGGCGGGGTGTAGGCGGGGCTTGGGTGGGTCAGGTCCAGATGGCCCAGTGTACTTGTGTGCCTAGGGACCCTCAAAGAATTAATCCTCCCCTGCCGACTCTCCCACTGTGAGACTGACAGATCTCCACTCCGAGGCCTTCAAAAACAGCAGCGGAGGCAGCGCGCTGAATGGGCTGCTTCGCGACCTTCCCCGCTGGGGCCTTCCCTCTGCCGCATTACCGATGATGTCAGTCTCAAGGTGGGAGAGTCGGTGGGGGGCATGAAAGAGCGGGGGGAGGGAGGGGCAGAGAGGAGGATGTATGTCTACGCGCTCACCAAGACGGCACCCTGGGCAGACTGCCTCCCCCCCTCATGCTAGGGCTTATTTTCAGGTGTGCCTAAATCCAAGTTTGTGCCAATTAACTCCAATTAACCTCAATGATTGGATGTTAGTATTTAGTAAATGATCCCTGCAATCTTTCTGACCAGGTAAATGCTACGTGCAAATGAAAGAGAAAGAGCAACGAACAATTTTACTGCGTGTGGAAGAAAGAATGAAATGGATCAGTTCCCTCTTTGAAACTTCAATCGTCACACCGGCGGCTTTGCATGCTTATTAATTCCCTAAATCCTATTCTGTGTGTCAGACTCACAAATTCCCTAAGATATTCTATCCCACTTTCAGCTCCTGCAGTTTTATAATAGAACAATGCAAGCAGGGAGGAAATATGGGGTCTTTATGAAATTGTAAGCCATTCCTCTTCTATTATCTTGCAAAATGACAGTTCTTCAGACGTATCCTGTGTAGGATAAAACAAAGCCTCGGTTTCCTAGAAGCTCCTTTGAATGAAAATATCAGCTGTTTTCTTTTGCCACAGTAACATAACATCAATAATGATAGCCTTAATGTTATTATTGTTATTATCACAATTTTATTTTGATCTATACTTTACAAAGGGATCTTTTAAAGGTATCTTTTCAGCTGGGGAAGCAAGTGTCAATCACCTTGACTGAAGCTCAGTGCAGATGGTGCCCAGAGATAAAATAAAGTGTTTCAAGGAAGCATTTAGTATTTATTAGATTTTTTTTTTTTTCTAAAATAAGTTGAGATTCATTTCCAAAGCCGCCGAGGACTGGACTGCGCACGGCCATTTCCATTTCAGTGTACCCCAGAGCTTGTTTCAGGATGCGCTTTTGCCAGCACGGTATACGAGGTGCATTTAAAGAAGGACTGAGTGTTACGTGGAACCTGAATCGCTAAGGCTTTCTTCCCATTCTGTGCCTATGGGGGGAATAAAAAGCTAAGTGAACAGGGCTCATCGCTTTTATGTACTGTCTCGACTATTACTGACCATGATAAAGAAAGGGCTACATTTCCAAGAGGGCTTTCGGCTCTGCTACTTAGCTTGCAGGAGAAATGAAATAGCTGCGTAGGCTTCTGACAGCCTGCACCCAACAACCACCGTAGGAAAAAAAAATCCGGTCGATATTCAGCCAGTGGCTGTCAGTGTTTGTTTGTTTTTTAAACTCTGCTTAGTGGTGTAAAGCAGAAGTCTCCAACCCAGTCCTGGAGGACCACCAGGCCAGTCGGGTTTTCAGGCTAGCCCTAATGAATATACATGAGAGAAATTTGAATATAATGGAAGTGACCGGCATGCAAATCTGCCCCATGCATATTCATTAGGGCTAGCTTGAAAACCCAATTGGCCTGGTGGTCCTTCAGGACAAGGTTGGGGACTGCTGGTGTAAAGAGGGTGGAGGGGGGGGGGCAGTCTGCCCTGGGCGTCGTCTTGGTGAGGGCGCAGGCACACATTCTCCTCTCTGCCCCCGCCACTCCTTCCCCGTCCTCCAGTGCCGCACATGCTTGCCGCTTCCCTTCCCCCTCAGCTCTGTAATGTTCTTGGCACGAGCAGCAACCCCCGTTCTGCTGTCGCACCAGCGTTGGCTCTGATGTCACTTCCTGGACCTGCGCCTAGGAAGCGACATGAGAGGAAGAGCCATCCCTATTTGCGTTTGTCTTCTACGGTCCTGCTCCCGGTTCATCAACTTTATTACTGCAAAAGTGTGGGGGGGGGGGGCAGTGCTTCAATATTGTGCTTTCAATCACTAGGAACAGGTAGATTCCCTGGAGTCCTGCAGAGCTTGCCTATCCCTCATGAAAATGTGAAGTGGAGGAATCCTGCATAGCCTAGATCAGGGGTCTCAAAGCCCCTCCTTGAGGGCCGGAATCCAGTCGGGTTTTCAGGATTTCCCCAATGAATATGCATGAGATCTATGTGCATGCGCTGCTTTCAATGCATATTCATTAGGGAAATCCTGAAAACCTGATTGGATTGCGGCCCTCAAGGAGGGACTTTGAGATCCCTGTCCTAGAAGAAACTGGCCCATAATATGATGCTAACATGAAATGCTGCAAAATGATTTTTGAACAATTAAATCTCGTTATGCCTAAAGCCCAGATTCTCTACCGGTGACAATATTTTAGGTGCCAGTAGGCACCCAAATTCAGTTAAAAACGTTGTCTGACTGGTGTTTTTAACTCAGTTTCAAGCACCTAAAATATCAACGCCAAAATCGCACCCACGTAGTGCTATAAGCCGCTTAATGCCACTGTTGGCATGGCTAATGCCAGAAGTGAAGTTAGGCGGCCTACTTAGGTGCGATTCACGGCAAAGATAGGTGCTGGAAATGTAGGCCTCGAAACCCTGGCCTACGTTTCTGGTGCCTATTTTTTTGCAGAGGCGCAATTCTCTATATGGTGCTGTCGCATGACTGACACGTGATTGGCGGCCACTTTTTAGGCGTTTGCCGATATTGGCGCCCTATAGAGAATTCGGGCCTAAATGCCTTCACAGATTATCCTGTGTTTATCATCCACTATTTAGTTTGTCCACCTTCAGTTATTTTCTACTCCACAAACATGAAGATTTCATACAAAGCCATTTTGGGTCGGATTCTACAAACAGTGCCGGTATCGGTGACTGTCTAAAAGACAGCCGCCGATTGCAATCACGGCTACTTCAAACATAGGCACTAGAAATGTAGGCCAGGGATTTGAAGACCTATATTTGATGTGAAGGATTCCTAAGGTTATTTCTGATGTTAGCCAGGCCTTCTTCAACCTTAGTTGCTGCCGTAAGTCAGTGGCATAATAAGGAGGGGCAGTCCACCCCGGGCATGGTCTTCCTCTGGGCGCTGGTATCCTTCCTCCTCTCTGCCCCCCTTTCCCATCCCCTTACCATGCGTGCCCACGCCCCTTCCCCGTACCTTTTTATCCGGGAGGAAGTGATGCGAGAGAGAACTCTGAAGCTGACGCGGGCAGCAAGTTCTTCCCTGCTCGCGCCAAAGTTTAAAAGATACGTGGACGGGGCGCATGTGAACATGGCTGGGGGCAGGGAAGAGGGCAGGAGAAGGGCGCCACCGATCCGGGCGCTGGTCACCCTCACTCTGCCAGTGCCGTAAGTGCGATCTAGGCGCTGGCTTTGCAGGCCCCTACATTTTTTGGTTTTAAAGAATTTTAAGGGGGGGGCCTTGCCGTTTAAGTTAGGCGCAAATAGGGCACCTACCGACACCTGACTTATGGCGCAATGTCCAGAATATGCCTTTGTACTTTATTGTTTGATGCCTTAGATATCCCTTCATAAAAAGTCTTGGTATCAGTGAATGTGAAAGCAGGTGTTATAGGTAAAGGCACACTTAATTTTTTTTAATCTAGGCACTTGTAGATGATTCTAATGACACTAATTAGATGGATGTTAATGAGTGTGGAGAAGGGGAAATGAGGGGGAAGATGAAGGAGGTGTGTGGGTGAATACAGAGGAATCATTTTGATGGGTGATAAAAATTGAACATAGAAAAAAAAAAAAGCCTTTATGAGAAGGTGGTGTGTGCGTGTCTGTGATTAATGCAGGAAAAAGAGGATTTAGAGGATTAGGAATAATGGTATATTATGAAGGGTAAAATAGTTTGGCTTCTGAATTTTAAATCTGCAATGTGTTAGTCTGATCTAGTGCTTTCTTAGTCTTATATTTTTTCCTTTTGCCGCACGTCACAGATGCACTTTTTTGGGTTGGATTTAACTCGTGCCTTGTCAGCCATAGTGCAGAATGAGTTACATTCATTAAACTGCCATTTCCCGCACCCCGGAGGGCTTACAGTCTTATACTTCTTGTTTGGCATTTAGAAAATTGATGAAAACTGATCTATTTGGTAAATATTTTAATTAATTAATTGCGGTTATGCCGTATACTTGTACTTTAATTTTTGTTAACCGCACAGAACCGCGCGGTAGGTGCGGTGTATAATAAATTTTGTTATGTTATGTTAAAGAGCAAGCAAAAGCCAGGAGACCCAGATTGCCACAGGAAAAGAAGAACAAGTCCAAACAAAGAAAACTGTGGAAACGCAATGTTCTCGGACCGTCGGTTATAGTTTATTCAAAATTTCCTTGGCTGCAGAAGGTGGTGTCTGAGACAAATTCAACCTCTCAAGTTTCAAGTTTATTAAGATTCAATATCAAATATTTTCAATGCATATTAAAAAAATTAAAATTTGGGGAAATAAATTATTTAAACAATAGACATAAAGACATATCCACAGACAATAAAAAATACATAAGGATTACTAGGATAAAATTACATTTGTTTTAAAAAAAAAAATAATAATAATAATTTATGGGAAGAACAACATCAGGAAAGGTATGGATAGGGGAAGAAAAGGGAAAAAAAGAAAAGATTATCTAATTTAAGAATCAAATGCATCTCTATAAAGGTAACTTTTTAAGTTCTTTTTAAATTTTTCTAGAGAGATTTCAGCGCGTAGAAAGATAGGAAGTTTGTTCCAGAGCTGAGGTCCAAAAATAGAAAAAGTTGTATTTCTTCTAGTGCCTATTATTTTTAGCGTTGGAATGGTTATTAAATTTTGTTCTGCTGATCGAAGAGATCTGGCAGGGTAATAGGGTATTAAGTACCGATATAAAAATATTGGGGTATTAGTTTTCTGAATTTTAAATATAAGTAGCGCGATTTTGTATGTTATTCTATATGAAATCGGTAGCCAATGTGCATTTCCAACTGCTGCCTTGAACTTGATGACGATGGTAAAGTGATCGAGGAAGTTGTGGATCGCATCACCAAACTGGCTCATGTTCCTGTCCAAGCCTGGCATGGCCTCACTGGTGACTGGCTCTCTGGCACCTACGGCTCCTGGTTACCCTCTGGCTCTACGATGAAGGTAATCCTACTGATTGCCTACTCCTTTGCTGCCTGCCCTGCCTAGTCCCTGTGATCATGAAGCTGCTTCACCGCACAGTCGATTCTGCTGCTGCCTTGGCCCTTGCCCTCTTCCCAATACCACCCTGTCCCCATAACTGATCCTGACCTTCCTCCTTCTTGAATTTTGTCAGTCTCGTCTTTTCCTCCTTTCGACTAGCCTGAAAGGAGGGACTGAAGGAGTCTGGGACTGGATTTCCCTAAATCTGCACTAAGCTTTCTCTTTACCAAGGATGCTGGTTTGTGTTTGATCATAGCATCTGACTTATCTCACATATTAGTCTGCCTGCACTATGTACCTTAGCCGCTTCCTGTTTATGCTGAAAAATGACCATATATGTACTTTGCCCTCCTAGAAAAGTAGAGTTGCTCCCTATAGGACTATAAGGTTAATCCCTGAACCAATGGTAAGTGCGGGCTTAGGACCAATGTTTATTGAGAAATTTTAGCAAAAGTAGCAAATGAGAAATTGTAGCTAGCATCCAGCTGTCTGGGCAGGAAATGTATAAATGTCACTGAATTTCCTGTTTTCTGCACTTCTGAGGCAGAACCTTTATTGCACAGAAGTCACGCATATGCTGAACAATAAAGAACTTGCTCTTTCTTCACATCCCTGGTTTTGTGACTGACTAAGTGACCTTTCACTCCAAATGAGTCCGGTCTCACCAGTTTAGCATGAACTTGTCCAATTTTGTCTTGAAACCCTGGAGGATGGTTTCCCCTATAACAGACTCCGGAAGAGCGTTCCAGTTTTGTACTCTCTCTGGGAGAAGAAGAACTTCCTTACGTTTGTACGGAATCTATTCCCTTTTAACTTTAGAGAGTGCTTTCTCGTTCTCCCTTCCTTGGAGAGGGTGAACAGTCTGTCTTTCTCTACTAGAAACATAGAAACATAGAAATAGATGACAGATAAGGGCCACGGCCCATCCAGTCTGCCCACCCCAATGACCCTCCCTATCTATCTCTGCGAATAGATCCCACATGTCTATCCCATTTGGCCTTAAAATCTGGCACCCTGCTGGCCTCAATGACCTGAAGTGGAAGACTGTTCCAGCGATCAACCACCCTTTCAGTGAAGAAGAACTTCCTAGTGTCACCGTGCAGTTTCCCGCCCCTGATTTTCCACGGATGCCCCCTTGTTGCCGCGGGACCCTTGAAAAAGAAGATATCTTCTTCTACCTCGATGCGGCCCGTGAGATACTTGAATGTCTCGATCATATCTCCCCTCTCTCTACGTTCCTCGAGTCTATTCCCTTCAATATTTTGAATGTTTTGATCATGTTCTCTTGCAGTCTCCTCTTTTCAAAGGAGAAGAGGCCCTGCTTCTCCAATCTCTCACTGCAACTTCTCCATCCCCTTAACCATTTTAGTCACTCTTCTCTGGACCCTTTCAAGTAGTACTGTGTCTTTCTTCATGTATATCAACCAGTGCTGGACGCAGTACTCCAGGTGAGGGCACACCATGGCCCAGTATAGCGGCATGATAACCTTCTCTGATCTGTTCGTGATCCCCTTCTTTATCATTCCTAGCATTCTGTTCGCCCTTTTTGCCACTGCAGCACATTGTGCAGATGATTTCATGGACTTGTCGATCAGAACTCCCAAGTCCCTTTCCTGGGCGGTCTCTCCAAGTACCGCCCCAGACATCCTGTATTCGTGCATGAGATTTTTGTTCCCGACATGTATCACTTTGCACTTACCCACGTTGAACCTCATTTGCCATGTCAATGTCCATTTCTCAAGCTTGATTATGTCACACTGCAGTTCTTCGCAATCCCCCTGTGTCTTCACTACTCTGTATAACTTCGTATCATCCGCAAATTTAATCACCTCACTCGTTGTACCAATGTCCAGATCGTTTATAATGTTGAAGAACATGGATCCAAGTACCGAGCCATGCGGCATCCCGCTGGTAATGCTCTTCCAGTCTGAGAATTGCCCATTTATCCCCACTCTCTGTTTCCTATGCTTCAGACAGTTTTTAATCCACATGAGTATTTCACCCTCGATTCCATGGTATGCAATTTTCTGAAGTAGTAGTTCATGTGGAATTTTGTCGAACGTCTTCTGAAAATCCAGATATACAATGTCGACCGGGTCGCCCTTGTCTATCCGCCTGTTTACTCCCTCAAAGAAGTGCAACAAGTTCATCAGTCAAGATCTGCCTTTACTGAACCGTGCTGGCTGGTCCTCATCAGATCATGTCCGTCAAGGTGATCAATGATGCGGTCCTTGATATTTTTCCCGGTACTGAGGTCAGACTCACCGGTCTGTAGAAACATGTCGGCAGATAAAGGCCAAATGGCCCATCTAGTTTGCCCATCCACAGTAACCATTATCTCTTTCTCCGAGAGATCCCACGTGCCTATCCCAGGCTTTCTTGAATTTAAACACAGTTTCTGTTTCCATCACGTCTTCCAGGAGACTGTTTCAGGCATCTACCACCCTTTCCGTAAAAAAGTATTTCCTCAGATTACTTCGGAGCCTATCGCCTCTTAACTTCATCCTATGGCCTCTCATTGCAGAGTTTCCTTTCAAATGAAAGAGACTCGACTCATGCGCATTTATATTCCGTAGGTATTTAAACGTCTCTATCATATCTCTCCTCTCTCACTTTTCCTCCTCTTTCTGTCCCCATACGCCTTATCACGAAGACCACACACCATTTTAATAGACTAGCATAGGGCAAGTGTAGATGTTTTTAAGTTATTTGGATCCCTAGCAAACTACAAACTGATACATCCGATCTTCTATTCCACAATCTTTTTGTTGTTTTCCAACTATGCCTGTGCCATATGTACATATGGCCTTAGAATAGGTCAAAGCTCAAGATTCGTATTTGGATGCAAAGGTACTGCAGTTGTATGCCAAAGGTTTTGCTAAAATGCAGAAGAGCGCATGATGGAAAACAGAATTTTCAGTGATGTATTTTACTAGTATAGGTAACTTGACCGTGCGTCCCATTTTGAACGGGACCATCCCGTTTTTAGGTAGCCTGTCCCATTGTCCCCAAGCATAGCTTAGGGACGCCGTAATGTCCTGTTTTCAGGGGCCCACTGAAGAAACAAGTACTTTAGTGAATACAGCCCCCCCCCCACCCCAGTACCTTTTTTTAATCCTGGCGACTGCCTCCTATCCTGATGTCTTCCAGCAGCGGCAGAGCAGCGCGCCTGCCTGGTCCCGCGCCGCTCACTGAATGGCTGCCGTCAGTTCTCATGAGTCCCGTAAGACGGCAGCCATTCAGTGAGCGGCACGGGACCAGGCAGGCCCGCTGCTCTGCCACTGCCGGAAGATATCAGGACAGGAGGCAGCTGCTGGGATTTAAAAAATGTACTGGGGGGGGTGTGTGTGTCCCTTTTTGAGGAAAAAAATAAGTGGTCACATTACGTATAGGCTTAAATGTGTAAGCTTAAAATCTTTTGTTGGCACTCGGATCTTTCTTGTATTCACAATGTGGCCCTTTACATGAAAACCGCTGGAGACCGTTGGGCTAAACCTATCTCGCATTATGATAGGAGAGGGATCCGTTTCCGTGTGTTTTATTGTTGCACCAATAATATTGGATGAATTACTAGGATAATGTGAGGCTATAATTACATGCGGCGTCATCACATTCCCTCTCTGACAAATATTTTTGGTCGCATAAGATATAAGATTTAACTATACCTTTTGGTGGAATTCTATATGTTATATATATAAAATGGAACGAGTTCTTGCTATACAAAAAGGAAATTATAATAAGTTTAAAAAAATTTGGGGGCCATTGATTGAATACTCAAATGATTAGACACCTTTTTATAGAAAGAATAATATGATATGGGATTGGGAGGGTATAATGTGTAAGATTTAAATAAAATGTTAATATGTGTGGAAGGGAAGGGGGGAGGGGGGATAATATAGGATTTAATATTGTATGAATTATACAAGTGAATTGTATGAATATTGAATGTTTATTGTATACTTGTTGTGAGATATAAAAATGAATAAAGAATTGGGGGGAAAAAAAAAAAAGGGCAACCTTCCCTTTGGAGCTTCATTAGAGCATTCCCTCAATAGGTTTTCACCGACATTGATACAGTCAGCAACCTTTCTGTAATTAATGGTTCTGGGAAGTCGGTGATCATTCCATTATTAATGGCACTAAATAAGAGCAGGTAATCCATAAGCAAGATCAATAAGGGGCCAAGCGGGAGTGGCCTTCATCAGAACTGAGATTATTGAGTGTGTTTTGTTTACCAACTTGAGGGCGAGGATCTCGCAGGACCAGAATTTTTAATAAAGTTATCAAAGATTTGTGATACAAACTTGCTTGTTATACGCATGTCAGTAAAGTGATTTTTAGATTCACATGTGAACATTTACATCTCTCTGCTCTTTTCTCTCTTATCCTTCATTTTTTTCTGTACTAAGGAAAAAAAAGAGTTGCCATAATAGGACAAACTAAAGATCCATCAAGCCCTGTGTCCTGTAAAACCCTGGCCTACATTGCAGATGCCTGTTTTATTCATTTATTTATTTTAAAACTTATACTCCAGTTAAACCTAAACGATTCATAAGGTACAAGCACAATCATAAATAACGATACGAGAAATAATAGTTTACGTGGATCAAAAGTTCTCCAGGATTACTGTCATTGGATGGAATTCAGGAAAAAGCCTCCATAAATAAAAAGGTTATGTGAGTAAATTTCAGAAAGTCTGGGGACCGTTAACAGATTTTTGCAATGAATGATTAACTTTTCCCATGATAAGATATTTGATTAGAGGGAAAAAGGGGTGGGATTTTATTTCTGATTATTACATAATATATCAATATTTGAATTAATTCACAATAAAGATGATTTTATGTATTATTGAATTGGGAGGGAGGGAGGGATGGGGGATTATTATATTCAATAAGAATGATATAAATTTAGATTTCTTACATAATATTTTAACATTATAGAATACTAATTTCCTAATGAAATGTTAAATTTGATGCTAATATGTGAGTTAATCAAGTGTGTATCTTTAAGTTTTATATGAGTTTATTTGATACACTTGTTGTAACATATGAAAATGAATAAAGAATTATAAAACAAAAAAAAATAAAATTGTTTTCAATGCCTTTTTAAATTTCTGAATGTCGGATAGCAGCCTAAGTGGTCCAGTCAAATTATTCCATAAAAGCACCCCTGCTACTAAGATTATTGAAGCTCTCATTTTTATAGTGTATGCAGGTTTAACATCCCCTCTGACCTCAAGGGTCTACATGGTTGGTACACTTTCAACACCTGAGTAAGATACCAAGGAATCCCATCGTGTATAACTCTGAAAATCAACACAAGGACTTTGAAAACAATCCAATATTTTACTGGTAGCCAACAAATCTGCTCCCTCTGCCGATTAATCGTGCTGCTGAATTTTGAACATCTGGTAGGCACCGTTGCCACAATTCTTGAAATGGTGCCTAAGTGTGATTGACATGTGACGTCACCTTTTTTTTTTTAGATGGCTGCCAATTTACCCTCCCTTTTACTAAGCCGCGATAGCGGTTATTAGTTCAGGGAACTGTGCTGAATGCTCCGCGCTGCTCCCGACACTCATAGACTTCCTATGAGCGTCGGGAGCAGTGCGGAGCATTCAGTGCGACTCCCTGCACTAATAACCGCTATGACAATTGAGTATAAGTGGGGGTTAGTCGCCATTTACAGAATCAGGCCCTCGGTTCTTGTATATCTTACTATTACTTGTGTAACATCTTCAGATTAACTGCTTTCTTTTGTATGTGCAAAATGACTGCTCCATTTGCACCGTCCTACAATTCTGGGTGGATTACAATTTTACATATCCAACAAAATAAAATATGCATGCTAAAAATAAATGGACATGGGCAAGGACCCCATCTGCTCTTATTATTCAACGGCTATGCGTCTGTGAAAACTAGGTTAAAAAGTGTATTTTTAAATATTTATGAAATTGGAGAAAAAAAGATATATTCATAGTTCAGATGGCAAGTTCTTTAATCTAGCTTGTTCAGTATAGAATATAGGTGATCAATATTCAGTCAATGTGACATGACGAAAGGACGAAACATCAAGTAATAACTTATTTCCAGACTGCAGAGTGTGGGTTGGTCGATATATTCTTAAAGAACTAGCAATAGTGATCGGTGCATCATTATTCAGGGCTTTGAAAATTAAAGTCAAAATTTTAAATCCGATTCTCCAATGAATAGGTAACCAAATGTACATTTTTGAGAACTGGAGTTCCAGGAACAAACTCAGAAGTATTTGTAAGTAAACGAGCTACCGTATTCTGTGCAATTTGTAAAGGTCTGGTTTTGCTCATTGGTAAGCCTAAATATATTGAATTGCAACGATGCAAAAGTGGAGTTATCAAACACCAAAGCAGTTCTAAAGTTTGCATGAGATAGTAAGCTTTTCAATCTTCTGATTGGCCTAAGGGTAACCCCTCCCCCCCCCAAACCCCCAAAATCCTTTTCTAACAGGAATCCTCACTTGAATGGCTAAAGATAGACTGGTATCCAACAAAATCCCCAAATATCTCATGCTGGAAATAATAGGGATTTTCAGTATATCAATGCAGATGATCCTGGCGACTACTGAAGGAGAAATCTTATCAGGCAAAAGCAAAATTTGTGATGTGGAAATGTTCAATTTAAAACTGATGGTCAAAAATTGTAGATTTTTTTTTTTCTATCGACTAAGTAATGGGAAAGAACTATAAGGCATCTGTGTAGAATTTCTCTATCAAGCATTTATACTATCTCCAAGGTAGATGTACCAGTTACTTGATTGTCTGGATTCGGGGTCTCTACCAGTGACTGAGGAGGAAACTAAGCTAACCTTTGTGGTATCTAACACCTCTTCAAAAATACTCAGGTAATGTCCCAACATCAATAACAATTTATTATTTCTGTAGCGCTATCAGACACATGCAGCACTGTACATTAAGCACACAAGAGAGTCCCTGCCTGATAGAGCTTACAATTTAATTATGGCAGACACACAGGACTAAAGGTGAATTTATATACAACGATCAGGTAGGGAACCAGAAGGGGAATGATGGGGCAGATAGGGTGGGAGGCTATGGAGGGAATGACCAGCAGAAATAGTTGGTTGGTTAGGACCTAAATGCAAAAAAAATGGGCTTTCATTCTGGACTTAAATACCACCAGAGACAGAGTATGATGTACTGAGTTAGGCAATTGTGCCTTGATGCAGCAAAGTAGAAGGGATGGAGTCGGGAATTGGCAGTAGAGGAGAAGGGTACTGCCATGATGAACGGAGTCCCAAGTTTGATGTCCCCATTTAGGAACTGCTTCCTATACGCTTGTAGTTCCAATTTCCTTATGAAGAGAGCATCACTTTGTAATTCTAAATAGTGTGCCGCAACTTAGGTGCTAATTATGCCACACATTTTAGATACTAGGCGCCCGAATGGGGATAAATGGCAGTTAGGCATCTAGCTGCTTTTAGGTGTTATTCTATAAATTAGTGTCTAAGTATTTAGTTGCAAAGGGGGAATTTGGGGGGTGCTGCATGGGTGGGGAATGGGTGAATCACACAATTAAGTGCCTGTTATAGAATACTGTAAGTTGTGCCTAGGTACTAACATTGGGAACTTAAAAGTTGGCATTGACTTAAAAAAACCCCAAAAGGCACCATTTATAGAATAGTTCTTGGCGTCAGGATCCATGTCTAACTTTAGGAGTCAGGTTTAAAGCTTCTGCCTAAATGAGGTGCGGATCCCCCTTATTCTCCAATAGCGTGCATAAAATACAAGATCATCCCTGACCTGCCCATGACCCTCCCTTGGCCATGCCCTCTTTTTGGAACCAGTGTTATTTCTAGATATTCAATGTTGGGCCATATCTGGGCACCAGATTTGTATGGTTGGTTGTCTCTTATGTAGTTGAGTATATTATTCATCACTTAACCGCATAAACAACGTTACATAAAGATAGGTTTGAATTTTATATGGTCAGATTTAATTGCTAAAGTTAGATGATTTGAGCGCTTGAATATGGACACTTAGGGGGAAATTCTGTATAGGATGCCGGTTTCTGGAGCCGCCTAAGAAGTGGCTGAGAATCGCACACCGGCATCCTATGTAGAATTGTGTCTGCCTTAAGGGACATATGTCCAACCCCGCCTAACCAGCCTGATTCTCCAACCGGTGCCCATTTCACAGGCGCCGGTTAGAAAATAGTGCCTGATCCCTTCCCATTAGCTGATCATGGCAAGGGAATCCTCTTGCTGCAATTAGCTGAGCGGCTGCGACAGAGAACCCCTGAACAACTCCCCCCCCCCCCCCCCCCCCCGTGAACTTGACAGGCAGGAGGGTTTCACAATTTCTCCCATTGCCACTCCCAAACCCCCACCCTGTCTGTGGCAAGAAGGATGCCCAGTCCCTCTGGCCGCCACCCACAACCTCCCTAGAAGTCCCCCAACAAAAGGGATGCCCACTCCCTCCTGATGTAACCTCTGAAACAATTCCCTCCCCCCCCCCTGCAGTAGGCAGGAGGAATGCCCACTTACTCCTGCCAACAGGACCCCCTGAACCCATGATACCACCCAACCGGACCCCGGGGTGGGAGGTTTGGGTCTGGTAGTTAAAAACTTTTTTTTTTAGAAAACATGCATCCTGATTGGCTAGTTAGATAGTGTTAGGATGCATACCGCTGCCTACAATCAGGACACCATTTATAAAATTTGCCCCTTAGGGGGAAATTCATCACCAGTAGCGTACACTAATAATTAGTGCATGCTAAACGCTAAGGGGCTCATAATAATAAAAAAAAAAGTTCAAAAAGTGGCCTAAATCGGTTCTTGGACGATCAAAAAGACAGATCATCCAAGTACTGATATTCAAAGCTGGTTTTAGGCGTATCTAAAGCCAACTTAGGCCTTTACCTTGCCTCTGAACACCTAGAGCAAAAAGAGGCAGTTTTAGAGGAGGAGAAAGGGCGGGACCTAGACTTAGGGCTCCTTTAACAAAGGTGCGCTAGCGTTTTAAAACACGCACCAGATTAGCGCACGCTACCCGAAAAACTACCACCTGCTCAAGAGGAGGCGGTAGCGGCTAGCACGCGCTATTCCGCGCGTTAAGGTCCTAACGCACCTTTGTAAAAGGAGCCCTTAGTTGCCCAGTCAGAACTTTTTAAGTTTTGACTTAGACCAAGTCAAAACAGGTATAAGCGATCGCTGGCAAGAGGGAGCCCAAGCCCTCCTGCCGAAGACGGCCCCCCAAACCCCTTTGAATACCGGCAGGAGGGATCCCAAGCTGTCCTGCCGCAGACAGACTCCCCTGCAAACCCCCCTGAATGCTCCCCACTACCCCGACCCCCCCCCCCTCAACTAACCTGTCAGTTGGCCGTCCAGACGGGTCCCCGGTCCGGCCAGCCTGCAGGCCCGCCATCCTCAGAATGGCAGGCCTGCCCCTTCCCAGTGCATTTTTTGATAGTGTGAAGGCGTGTACTTTATGACATCTATGCCTGGGTCACAGAAGGGGTAAAGTCAGAGCCCCCAATCTAGCCACTATTTCTGCAGAATTTGTGATAGTATTGTATTTTATAAATGCATTAACATGGGAAGTGAGCAATTTGCGTTAGGGTTTTAAGTCACCGCAAGTTACAAAACTCATTCCTACGTCAATTCCATAAAGCAACTTGCTGCGAAGCCCGAGGCCAGATTCTATAATTGGCGCCTCACTCGATAAGAGCCTAGCAAAGCGGCACCTACTGAATGTCAATCAAAGTTAGACGCTATTTGTAGAATTGCTCCTAGTGGAGCCTAAAGCAACTTAGGCCCCAGTAGGCATTATAGCGTTAGGCGCTGGTATAGTCAGCCACTATTTTCTTTGCCCAACTCAATCCACACCCAAACTCCGCCCCTAACCACGCCTACTTTTCGTGTAGGCGCCAGTGGGTGCCTCGTTGTAGATGCCTACCTTAAGATGGTAGATGCCTACTGGCTAATTAATTTCTTTAAATTAATTTTTTAATTGCTTTTAATTAAAAGCGCCAATTAAAAAATTTAAGTTAGGGACCTAAATTGGCCTATTGTGTGTACACTGAAAGTCAAGTTACAGCCCTAAAATAATGCAGAAATAACCCCAACTTTTAGCTGGAGTTATTTCACTGCCCATAAGAATTGGGTTACCAGGGCATGGCCCTTTGCCCCTGCCCATGAACACCTGGGTTACTCTCCAATCAAAAGCCAATTCCATATCTTTAAACTCACCGGAGAATTTTTACTCTAGGGAAAAAAAGACCAACTGATTTTCCCACCAAAATTCATGCCCTTCGATGGGTGGGGGTACCAGCTGGAGGGACTGGGCATCCCTCCTGCCGGTGGATGTCTTGGCGAGGTGGCAGCAGGAGGAATTAGACACTCCTCCTGCCATAGACGTTCAGGGGTTCTTGCAAGAGGGACTAGGCATCCCTCCTGCCGGGGGATGTCTTAGGAGATGGCGGCAGGAAGAACTGAGCAGCCCTCCTGCTGGTAGTCTTCACGGGGGGATGGGTTCTCTGCCGCGGCCGTTAAATTGATGGCGGCAGGGATCACACGTTCCATATTCACAGTGTAGGTTCTTCTGGAGGAGAAAGTGCTTAGAAGGCACTCGCTAAGCTTAACAGCTATTATGGCTTTATTCAAGCCAGCATCCTAGGGTTGAGATTGATTTTGCATGCCATACCTTGCTGTATCAAACTACTGTGCTCATTACGTTTTCTAGCTTCAAGCTCCTTTTAAATGACTGTGATTGTAGTTAGCAGAATGGAATAGTTTTCTTGCTTATGTTGGCTAGGTACTACAAGCCATGACAAGACAGCTTAGAAAGTATATTAAATTATGTCCGTTAAGCCACGTCCTGGTCCTCGCTCACGTCCTTCAGCTGCTCGGGCCCATTCCTTGCTCTCCTCCTGCAGCTGATTGATCAGCACCTCCCGCTCGCGCAAAGTCTCACCATCCAGCTCTTGCCGTAGCTGGCCGCACTCCTTCCTCAGCTCTGCGCTCTGACGCTTGTAGTCATTCTGCGCAGCCGGCCGCACTCCTCCCGCAGCTCGGCGCTCTGACGCTTGTAGTGATCCTTGAAGCGGATCATCATCTGGTGGTTGTTTGCCTGGCCCTCAAAGGGCTCCCCCTTATTTCCTATTGTTTTCATTGTATTGGTCAAGTTTTGTTAACTGAATATTTGTCTGTTTTGTCTTCGCCTTTTTAATACAATTTGTAAAACGCTTAGAAGTTCTGATTTGCGTTTAATCAAAAATTTTAATAAACTTGAAACTTAAGGTGAGGTGGTCAGTGTGAGCATACACACGCTTATTGTAAATTTATTCAAAACGATGTATCCCAAATTCTATTAAAATTGACCTTTTTTGACAGTTATGTAGAAAACAAGCTTTGTATAGGGTGTTTTGGGGTTTTTTCTTGAAATGCGGTATAGAATTGTCATTGAAGTGCATCCATACTATGGGGACAACGGGATAGAAAACAAAATGAATTTAAAAAAAATACTAATTGCCGGTATACTTCACATGAAGGAAAGGGAATGGGGACTTGTTACCACCTTTTTTGTCACTTTGGCATTTCAAAGCTGACATTCAAAGTGGTGGGCGCTGGAGGATTAAGTGACTTGCTCAGAGTCACAAGGAGTAGCACTGGGATTTGATCTCACAACCTCTGGGTACAGTGAGCCACAGCCCTTCCCTTGTGCATAGCTGCATGAAGTCATGATGGGAACACACCCGGAGGTTTGCACACAGCTTTTGCACTTACCACCCATTCATTTTTGCAATTAGCATGAAGTGCAAAATCTTCTTGCACTTTGGACAGGCCCCTCTGTGTTGCTGTGAAAAGCTGTGTACCTCGGGCAATGCTATACAGTATATTCAACCATTATTATCATAATTCCCCATTAAAATAACTAGAAACATTTCTGCAGATATCCTCACATGTTTACAATTAATATAAACATTAAAAAAAAAATGCATTGGGACTTAAAGATTATGGATGTTCGAAAGAGAACATCTTATAATAAACCCATTTCTAAGCATGGTGTTGCTACCATTAAGTTTCTTGCTTTATTATGACAATTGACTTGCTTTAACCCTTAGGAATTGAGATGCTACAGACCTGCTGCTTCTCTGGGTTTCGAACCCTTGGCATGTCTTGTGCTATCTTTGTTATTCAAGGATTAGAGCACAGAAGGAAAGTTGGATGAACACAACTAGTGATCCGTATCGACTCAACATGACCTTTGTGACAGAATGATAGTGCAAGAATAATATAGAACAAAATGAACTACAGTGGGCATGTGCTGGGATTATCTTTTGTTTTTGTTTCCATTTCATTGGTATAGTTTCTTTTCTGTTCCTTTTTCTTAATACGTGGAAGGCCATAATCAAAAGAAACGTCTATGTCCGATTTGGATATAGGGCACTAGTCGGCCAAAGTTGGCAGTAGCAAAATGTCCATTCTCAAAGTATGTCTAAAAAAATTTAATTGTCCAGACTGCCACTACGTCTATCTTTATACCACATTTTCAACCAAAAATTTGTTCAAGTCCCAAATGCCCAGAGCAAGACCTTTTGCACATGGGAGGGGCCAGCATAGTGATGGACTTGGCCATCCAGGCATGACAAAAGAGCAGAGGGACACTGCTATGAACTTCACAAAATGGATGCCACATAAACATCTCACCAGAACTCCCTTATAGGTTATGTTGAGCCCCCAAAATACCCCCAAAACTCACTATACACACCTATCTACAACCCCAATAGCCTTTATGGCTGTAGGTGGCACCTATATGGCAGTACAGTAGGGTTTTGGGGGATTTAGCTGGCTCACATTCTCCACCATTAATGTCGTGGTTAGAGTGTTTATGGGCCTGGGTCTTCTTCTCTATGGTTCAGTAGCCCACCCCCCAGACTACTTCAGCCACCTCTGTGCAGCTGTACTAGACTTTCCTATAGCAGGTGCTGATGTTACGGAGGTAGGTATGTACTTTTTATTCTGAACTTTGTGGTGGTATAACAGGGTCAGTGAACATGGGGAGGAGTGTGGGAGTCTTTACTTTTTCCCTGCAGTGGTTATCTGGTCACTTTGGATAACTTTTTGGCACTTACACCTGTCTTTACATCATCTAACTCATGACATATAAGTTTCGTTTAGGACTGCCCACATCCCATCCTAACAACTTCTCCAGAAATGCCCCTTTCAGCTCTGGGCACACAGCAAAATTCAGAGACCTATAAAGGCCCTGGATACGTCCAAAAAGCTGTTTCGATTATCGGCACTTGGACTCCAGCGGATCCAGAACACTGCGGCTAAACTAATCTTCGCAAAAAGCAAATTTGACCACGTCTCCCCGCTTCTGTCTAAGCTTCACTGGCTCCCAGTAATTCTTAGGGTTCACTACAAATGCGCCTGCCTAACCTTCAAATCTCTTCACGGTATCCTGCCTCCCCTTTTTCCACTATCTTGGAACTCCTCTAATCCCAACACCACCAGATCCACTCAAAAATTCAAACTATCCTTCCCCTCTTTAAAAGGCATATCCCATGCAGGAAAATTAGGGACTTCCCTCTCCTTCAGAATCACCGAACTCTGGAACAGCTTTACTACCCCGCTTCGGTGCCTGACCTCCCTCCAACTCTTCCGAAAACATCTGAAAACTTGGCTCTTCTCTAAAATCCAATGACCCCTCCCTCATCGATATACTAATTCCCTCTAAACTTCTCTTTCTAAGTCCTTCTACTTTTCATTGTAGTTTCTTTCAATACCAATTCCTGTAAACCGTGCCGAGCTCTACTTCTGTGGAGATGATGCGGTATACAAACTTAAGGTTTAGTTTAGTTTAGTTTAAGATGACCAAGAGCTTAAGTTTTGATTATGAACTCCATCCTATTTTAAATGGTACACACTAAAAAACATTTTAGTGCATATTGTGGGTGGGTGTTCATGAGTGCTTATGATTTATTTGGGAGCTCCATGTGCCTGGTAGTACTAGAAATAATAAACTGTTGTTGTTTGCCTAAAATTTTCAAGTGCATTGAAATCACTTGTATGCAAATATCTAAGAAGAAAGGCAATGCACAATCAACTTATATGATTTAAAAGTTTTCTGACTTACAAGCTATCAGTCTCTAGATTGGGGACTGAAAGTTCACCTTTGTACATGATAGCTGATGCCCAAGATTGGGGGAGGGGGAGAGGCAGACAGACTTGTATTTATGCTCTGGGGTAAAACATCCACATTTACACCCTTCAGAGGACTTCTAAAACTCAAAGCAGAGAGAGGCATATATCAAACAATGAGGACCACACTCAAACCAGCAAAGGCCAGACCAAAAAGGTGGGTTTTCAAATCTGCTTACAATGAGGATTCAGCACTGAGTCCAGGAAAGAGTTCTATAGCTGGTGCCAAATAAAAGAACGTACAACTACCAGTGGAATCTAGGAGCTCCCATGAGGGAAAGGAGAGAGAGAGATAAACTTCACAAGAATGATGAAATCACGTAGGATTGTATGGGATGTGAAGAGCAGACAAGTAAAGTACGTCAGAGAATTACCGTGAAGGCCTTATGTACGACTGTACGGATTTTAATCTGAACTTGAAAGTATAGTGGATGGCAATGATGTTGATAAAAGAAGAAAGTTGCACTGCCAAATTTACATCCCCTACTGAGGGCTCTGATTGCAGTATTTTGGATGGATTGGAGTCTTTTCAGAGAAGATAGACTAGGGCCTTCATAGACACAATTACAGTACTTCAATCATGAGGACACCAGAACATGAAGTAGGGTCGGATGGGCTGCATGATCTAATGAGTTATGAAGTGATCTAAACTGGTACAGCAAAAATGAAACAAATTTTTGCTATTGAGGCAATAGGAGTTTTGAATTTGAGGTCAGTAAGCCCCTGAGAGTGATGAATAATACTTTTGAGGCATTTTCATCTCAACACTCGTAGTAAATGTCATACTACCATTTAAGTTTCACAGCCCTTCCTTGAGGTTGTTTGTTTTTTTTCTTTGCAGGGAAAGAGTAGATGGGGAGAGGCTGTGAAGCACCATGTATGCTACAGTATGTTATATGATGTTTGTATACTTCCTCCCTGTACCAAAACATTGACCAATCTGGTTCAAAATATAAATATAAAGACATTGATTAATGACTGGTCATACATAAAACAGGAGTAGCCTTATTTTTAGAGCAATGGGCTGAAAACCAGAAGGCCCAGGTTCAAATCTCATAGTAACTCCTTGTTGCTTTGAACAAGTCACTTAACCATCCATATGTCAGGAGAAGGCAATGGCAAACCACTGTTGTATCATTGCTAGGAAAACCACAAGGAGAGGTCCTTCACTGTGTGGTTGTCAGGAGTCAATTCTGACTCAAGGGAACATCTGAATCACGTATAACATCTTACTATGAGGAATGCATCTGTAAGTATATGGGAGCTCTAATTCAGGGGAACTGATCACAGACTGCTGGGACTTAATAGATTAGTTCCTTGACCAAGACGAAAGAGGTAAAATTATCTTCCTTTAAGAGAGATGAATTTATTTTAGGAGGTGATCCCAAGGCCTCTTTGCAGTTGGGTCCCCCAAGCCTTGGTTTTGGCTCCAGAATGATCTTCTGGGAGTGTCCAAAGAGGGTTATAGCTAGGGAGGTGGATGATGTTTCTGTGGATAAGGAGGTTTGGGATTGAAAGGCCAAAAGAAGGATAGCATTCATATTGTTCACAGCAGCTGTGAGGTTAGTCAAACCCTGAGGAGTGGCGATCTACATCTTATTGCCAAATCAAGTTTTATTTAAAATTTGATAAATCGCTTAATCTAAGCGATTAACATAAATAAAATTTACAACATTCAAAGGGTACAAAATGTCAAGCATACAATGGATTTAAATGGGGAAGGAGGGTAAGAAATACAATGTTTGATAGGAAAGAAAAATATATAAGGGAAAAACAACAGGATAGGTGATTAGGAGCTAAAATAAATTGGAGAGAACAGTAATTAGGATTGAAATAAAGAGATTAGAATGAGGAATAAAAGGGAGAAAGAGAAAAACAAGTTAGAGTAATTCTGCAGTGAAAAGGAAGGTTGAATGGAATGGTAAAAGCATGTCATTGCCAAAGTATCTTCCATTGGATTTCATAAAGTCAAGGTCATAGCTAGTTGCTCTCCATAATGACCAGGATGGCTAGCGTTGGCTGAGGCAACTCTGGTACTGGATGTTTTTGTGGCATTTCTTGAGGCTCCTGCCCGAGGGTGAGGACTTAGGTAGGTGAATCTAATGGTGGGTGGGGAGGGGTAGAGAGTTCATGGTGTCTCCTCCTCTTTGACCCGAGTATCTCCTGGCTCTGCTAACTCTTCAATTACTATTTGGTAAGAGAGACGGGCTGAGGGGGAGTGGATTCAGGCAGACCCAGCATTTGTGACTCTTCATGGATCTCTTCTTCCATATCTGGCTTGGGACATGTTAATAGGTGTTTGCACCTGGGTCATTCCATGCCAAGTGATCCAGAGCTCCCCACTCGACCATCTCAGATATTGATGAAACTTTTTCAGGGACCTCTAATGAAGATATCCAAAGTTTTAGGCCATGATCTCAACTAGGTCCAGAGTTAGGGGCCCCTTTATTTGAGCCACTTTTTTGTATCCATGGAAGATAGTGAGTGGGGACCCTTCTTGAAACTGGACCAGTTGACATGGAATTACCCACCTGTAAAAGGAAGGCAGTAGTAATTAAGTAGATTCTTTAACCTTTTACTCTAGAAGGAATTCCTAGGCTGGCAATAGCACTCAACTCTATGTGTGTTATTCTATCTCATTCATAGTCTTACTGATTAAACAGCCAGGAATAAGTTCTTTTAAAAAACCCAAGCGTCAAGAAAATCCAAATGAAAAAACATATTGCTTCTCAGTTCTAGTGATGCCAAATAAACTGGATTAATAGAGAGTAAGCAACAAATAACTATATAACATAAATACCACTACTGCTTCTGTATAATAGGAAAACCTATTTTGAGTCTGAGAAACAGAGCTTTGGATGAAATAATAAATGTGGATTGCCTACAATTGAACAATAATGCAACTGCTAACCTAGTTAGAGGGAAAAAATGAAGGGAAAATTGCATTTGTTAAAAGTAATACTGCATTTGCCATATGAAAGAACTCTAGCTGTAAGCTAGACTAGGCCATTTGCATCCATCTATTTCACGCATCTATTTGTGAAAAAGAGTTCATCTCCAGCACGGAATCATGTTGCTGGATGCTAATATACACTTTCATATTTTGTTGAACAAATTTAATTTTCTCCAAAATAACCTCTTGAAAGCTATTTTCACCAAAGGAATCTTTAGGCTCATATCATTCAGAAACTTCAGGCATCTGAATCTTTCCAACTGTTGTATCAAGAAGAAAGAAATTTTCAATGTTCCCTCTAAGCTGAGCAGGTGTCCTCCAGCTGCATTGCTACCACTAGGGGGTGGAATATTTTCAGTCGCTAAGGACAGGTATGTTCCCTGGAGTCCTGCAGAACTTGCCTGTCCCTCACAATTGAAAAATGTGACAGTAAAACAGCACCCTCTATTGGTGAGACTGTGGGTGGAGGACTCCTGCTCAGCTTATTTCTGGGAATTCCACGTATGTGCCCTCTCTTGTTCTCCTGACTTAAGCATGCTGATTAGAATGGCTCTACTTAATGCAGCTAAGAGCATGTGCGTTATGGAAGCCATGCTTACTTTTAGCTGCATTCGAGGAAGGCGATATCAATCATCTCATTTGACCAGGCTATTATTAGCTAGGTCTCATTGTATAAAATGGGACTTGTACTAAAGTACCATGCGTTTGTGGTAAAATAACACATCTTAATGGTAGCCCCAAACTGATCCTTAGAGAGAGGAAGAGATAATGGTTACTGCGGATGGGCAGACTGGATGGGCCATTTGGCCTTTATCTTCCATCATGTTTCTGTGTTACTGTGAAGAGTTTCAGTTTCTGGTAACCAGAGATGAGATTGTGATGTCATAATGCCTCATTCCACCAATGCCAACCTTATTAGCGATGTCACAATGGCTTGATTGCTCTGTATATGTCTCACTTTTATTATATGTAAACAGTGATTTTGATGTCTAAAGACATTTCTTTTTTCTGTAATTAAAGGGGAACATTATCAAGGTGGTCTACCATTAAGAAGTGTCATTTTGCTGTTTCTTACTAACTAGCTCCCCCCTTTTACTAAACCACGATAGCAGTTATTAGCGCAGGAAGCTGCACTGAATGTTCCGCACTGCTCCCGACATAACTATGAGCATCGGGAGCAAGGTGGAGCATTCAGTGTGGCTCCCTGTGCTAATAGCCTCTATCGTGGTGTAGTAAAAAGGGGGGTGGGGGGTGGAGGTTTAGGTCTCATTGCATAAATCGGGATCTGTGCTAAAATAGCATGATTTGAGGTACAAACCCATCTTAATGGTAGTCCACATTGATAACTTCCACCCTAAATGGCTTTGGAAATTGTCCTTGAATACCTAAGAGTTCTAAGGCCCATTTAACATAGAACACGGAGAAAGGCTTACTTATTCTGAAGCATTAGTTACACTTTTTTAGAATGAGGGGAATGGATGTTTATAACCTTGCTATCTCCTTCTTGCCTGCTCCCGACTTGCTAAGCTATATTGATTGATTGACTTATTTGTAACTTCGCTGTAGATGTACAGTCTCTTGCCATGTAAACCGCTCTGAGCTATTCTGGTACTGCGGTATACAAAAATAAAATTATTATTTGTTTAAATTATTATTATTATTTGTTTAAAATTATTGATCGGTAAGCCATAACTATGATTGTATAGCACAAATTTTTTCTCTTACTGTACTCCACTTTGAGCTGTTGGTTAAGTGGAATGTAAATGTTCAAATTAATTCATTAAAATTAAATTGAAGTGGTTTTCATAAATAACACTGGCCAAACTCATTTTGATGCCTCAAATGTTAGACCTGTATCTGGGAATATCTGACCTGCCGATTCCAAAAATGGCACCGGTTTGCTCCTATCAGCTCTAGCTTTTGAGATACAGATCATGTACCATATATCACTCTTCACTCTGCTTGCCCATTAAAAAATCTGGATATAATGTAGTGTTTAAATTAATATCTTTTAAGTATGAAGGAAACATATTAAAAATGAAAAGTATACAACATGAACATCGACTTATTTCATCCCAAAAGCACAAGTTTATGATACAAATTTTCCAGTCATTCAACATAGAAGAAGCCCCTTTTGTAAGGCTTCTGAGATGGGATCTGTCGGGACAATCCTGCATTAGAGTCCAACAATAGTCTGCTATAATGTGTGCATCCTATCTTCCTTGGTATCTGGCTTCCATTGTTTTTATGTCTTGGTGAAATCTTTCACCTTGCTTTTTGCTTAAGTCACCAATATTCTCTGGAAACCGATCTAAGTGACTGTTCAGATAATGGACTTTAACACTCATGCTACAGCCAAGTCTCTACTAATTGTGTACAGTTGTCTGCCTTCTTGTTGCCAAGAAAGTTTTTCACAACAAGAACAAATGAAGATCAGGACGTGATTTGATTTCTAATCTAATCTAATCTTCCATTTGTGAGTCGCACATACCTATGAAATGTGGGTCATTTATAAGTTGTCTGATTTGTGGGCCATCAACAATTCCTGCCTTCAGTTTTTCCATGATAAGGCCAAGTAACATGTGCCATATATTCATTACACAAACCATCTTTATTCACAGCCTTTACAAGTTTCCTAGCTTTATATATAGTGGTGGCAGTATGATTCTTTCTATCTCGTGCTATCAAAGGTTCATTGATTATATTTTGTCCTCCAGTCACCATATATTCCCTCGGAGGCCAATCTTTTTTTGCCCAATGATCAGGCATAAAAAACAAGGATCCTTTCTGTAGCTACTTTATTGACCAAGAAGAAAAGTAACCATCTTAAAGTCTATACAAATCACCCATTTATGGTCTTGGTAATTTATCTTTTCTAAGGCTAAAGAAATGGCTTTGTACTCTTCTTTCATCCTGGTGGAGTGACCGATTGGCATAGAACCATATTTGTTGCTGTATCTAAGAAACTAGAGCTGACGTGGTCTATCCAATGCAATTTTCTGAATCAGCACCCCAAATAATCCCAGGAACAGGTTAAAAAAAATAAATACAAAGCCATCAACAATTTTTTGTTGTTGTTGGCCTGTGTTGTGTAATAGATGCACTGATATACAAAACATACATGATTACATGAAGACATGTAATTTTATAATGATGGCACTGGTAGAAAGTGCAAATGTACTTTTCTATAGTTTAAAAAGTTTTGGACAAGTTCCCGGAGGAACAGTTCATGGTTGCTATTGAGACAGACATGGAGAAACCACTGCTTGCCCTGGGATTGGTAGCACGGAATATTGCTATTATTTGGGTGCCCTCCAGATACTTGTGACCTGGATTGACCAGGCTAGATGGATCATTGGTCTGACCCAGTATGGCCATTCTTATGTTCTTATTTTGAAAGTGTACCCACATTTCCTCTTTGAAAATTACTCCAGGAAAACTGTACACCTGGTCCTTGGGACATATATTAAGGTATATGTATAGACATGAATTTTCAAAAATATGCATGTAAGTGCAAACCTTTCCCCAACTACACCATTGAGAAAGTCTCCTCAAATAACTGCCAAACTTGTCTCACGTGTCACACATATTATCTGTATTGGCTGACCAATTTTGAAAGAGACCACTTCTGCACGTGAAACACTGCTTTACCTATGGCAATGTCTTTGGAAAAAACTCATAAAATACGAACCCCCGTTTGATTCCCACCACCAATAGGTCTTCCACCTACCACCTCAAGAACATAACATACTGGGACAGTCCGAAGATCCATCAAGGCCAGTATCCTGTTTCCAAAAGTGGCCAAGTACCTGGCAGAAAGCCAAAGAGTAGGAACATTCCAGAGCTGAGATTGTGACATTCCACCAGTGCCTAAGAGCTAAATTCATGAGTGATGTCACAATGGCTTGATTGTCCTATACTTGGCTAGATCCCAAGTAGTATAAACAGATTTTGTGCTGCTTATCCTAGAAATAAGCAGTGGATTTCCCCAAGCCATCTCAATAATAACCTATGGACTTCTCTTTTAGGAAATTACCTCTTTCCCATTCCATACTCTGCTATTATAAATTCAATCCCAACTATCCAAAAAACATCTCATGAACCAATCTTATCCCAGGACAAGCAGGCAGCATATTCTCGACATGTGGGCGACGTCATCTACGGAGCCCCGACGCGGACAGCTTTTCAAGCAAACTTGATTGAAGATTCAAGTTTGCTGTGCTGCACCACGCATGGGTGTGCCTTCCTGCTCCACTAGAGGGCGCATCCCCTCCTCGTGGTCTTCAGTTCTAAGTTTTCCGCGGAGCCAGAAAGTCCTGTTCTTTTTCACTCCGTTTCAAAGTGCCTTCTAGCACCGCGGCTTTGTTGTTTTTTCACCGGAGTCGCTGTGCGTTACATTTTTTTTTTTTTCCTGCTTTGTTGTTTTCGCGTAGTTTCGCGGTAGTTCGGATGTGCAAACAGTTACAATTATATTGCCTTCCAAGCCATCCCAGCCAAATTTCTTCTTCAGCAGAAATGCATAAACTAAACATATTGCACCAATACCATATTCTGTAATTACTTAAACAGCTGGAGAGGCAAAAACACAAATTTTGCTTGGTGTCAAAATGTTCTTCATATTTTATTGCAAGCTCTGTCATGCGAGACAGTGTGCTACCATCAGCTACGTGCTGAAACCCCATTCACAAGTGCGGAGAAATAACTGAATTCGTGTCATGCATCCATAATTCTCTCTTGTTTTTCTAACTTCAAGGATTATATGAATTAATTTTCAATATTTGCATTTTTAATAATTAAGCAGTAACTTATCAATAATTAACTTGAATTTAATCTGATCTGAGCAAGGTTCATTAGTGAAGGAGATTGTTTCATGATATCTTGTAGTCACACTTTTGGACATAGTTTTTATTGGCGGGTGACATTTTAGTTCAGGATATGATATATATTTTATTTATTTTTCTTAGACTAGAATCAGAGTTGCCATTTTATAGAAGCTCTCTTAAGTTTGCTTTCCTTTGCTCTTCTAAAAGTTTCCTGCTATTACTTAGGTCTTTCATTGAGACTATAATTATTTGGTCACATGTTTACTCTGGATGGGAAATAATTCAAGCGTGCAGTGCTTTTTTTTATTTTCAAATCCATTACAGAAAATCTATTGGTCTTATTTTCAAAAGGTTAATTCAAATTTCTGTACAGCACATGACAGTACTCATAACTTGAAGCTAGCAGCAGGAACAGAGGAAGAGTTTCTGCTAGCTCGCCCCTTCCCCCCCCCCTCAGCTTCTTGTCTCTCTTACCCTATCCCCCTGCACCCATTGGGCTTGCTGACACAGTTCCCCTGTCACCACCCAATCTGAAAGAACCAGAAACTCGGTGTGGCATGACTCCTTCCAGCTCATGCTCTCCGGCTGCCACATTCCACTCCCTGCCTCAACTTCCTGTCGGAGCTGGTGACACATAGCAGGGCCTGAGTGTGAGCTTGGTTTCCCCCACATGTCGGCGCCCCTCACCACACTTACCTTGCAAATTGTGTTATACCGGCCCTGTCTAGCAACCCAGTCGGGCTAGAGAACTTTATCCTGTCCTTACACCAGCATTCCTCTCTTTAGCCCCATGTAAATGACCATAGGTGTCAGAACGGGGGAGGCCTCAAGAGCCACACATAACTCATGGCTCCTCCTTGAATCTTCACTGTAAGTCACCCCCATTCCTGCCCACTTTTGAAACATGGCCAGTCAGTGTTGATATTCAGTGGATAGCCAGCCAGAAGGCATGGCCCTCTGCTGCCTGGTTAAAATGCTTTGGATATCAGGCGGTAGAGACATAAATTGCAACTCTGCCCAACCTGTACCCCTGAAATTGCCTATCGTAAAACTGCATGCCAGTTTATACTGTGTGTAGTTTTAGGCATAACCTAATTCTCTGAAAGCCTATTTATGCCGTAAATCAGCATTTTCTGTGTGAAAATGTTTTGTAAAATTACCCTCCAGAAATCTAATACTATTAAAGCATAAATTTCAAATAAACTAAAAATGGCCATGTCACAGGGGACTTTGCATTAATATGTATGACTTTTATGAATTCAATAATTTATTAGCCATAATTAAATGAACTTAGATTACACTATGTAGTGCAACAGTAGCAGTTCTTACTTCAGAGACAGAACAGATGCAGCTAAATCACGAAAACTGTTCCTGAGATACTGGGTAAATCACATATCCAGATTGTTCAACATTCCTTAAATATGAACATTTTTGTTTGCTGCACATTTCCCTCATTTTGGCATTCCGGTACAACTAAACGCACTATTTTCCTGGCATTCCCTTCAAGCAGATCATTACTGGTATTTGACTTCTTCAGCTGCCTGATAAATTAATCGTTCCTCTCTGTGCGAGAAGCCAATGTTCTCCCACCATAATCTCTGGCTGTCAGTTTTGATTACTTGTAAATACCGAGGCCTTTTATTTTTTTGAATATTTAGGCATGTGAAAAGTGTTCATTTTCTCACTCGTGTCTACCAGTGTAATGTTGGTGGCAAAGCTGACAGCTGTGCTTTATGTTATTTTATTAACGTTAGTACTGCAGAAAGGTCTATGTTTTTATCATTGCGACGCTTAAGGGAAGCACAATATTGTTTTATGACACATTCAGCTTGTCATGGTGGGACTTCTGCCTCTTGCCCTTTTTTATAGAAAGAAACCCAGAGTAAAAGAAGTGGGAGGTTATTGCTGTCTTTGATCTATTACTTTGTACTGTTATGACAGATGATGACTGAGTCATCAATTTACAGTAGCAAAAGTTAACTTTATACTGCTTTCCAAAATGAAACTACTGTAGTCAGGATAGTATCATTTTTGCATTTCATAAATAGTCACAATGAAATTTAAAAAATATGGATAGGATTACCAGATTTTTTGTCCAGAAAAAGAGGATGCTTGGCCCCGCCCCCGGCCCCGCCCCCACACAAACCTTGTCTCTTCTGGGCCGCGTCTGGAGGGCATCTGCGCATGTGAAAATGCAGCGCGATGCCATCACAAGAGGACATATCCGGGCAAATCCAGATGTCGGATAACCCTAGATATGGAGGTTTCTCTTTCCAGAAATAGGTTGTGTGGGGGAGGGGATTTTATCATAGGCTGCCTGACGTGTGGCAAACACACCCTGAAGCTACATCAGTTGGTGTCAGGTCAAAAGCGCGCCGGGACAAAGGTGCGCCCAGACAATTGAGCGCAGCGCGGGGGTGCGCATTGCACAAAATTACTGTTTTTAGGGCTCCGACGGGGGGGCGTGGGGGGGGGGAACCCCCCCACTTTACTTAATAGAGATCGCGCCATGTTGTGGGGCGTTGTGAGGGGTTTGGGGGGTTGTAACCCCCCACATTTTACTGAAAACTTCACTTTTTCCCTGTTTTTAGGGAAAAAGTTAAGTTTACAGTAAAATGTGGACGGTTACAACCCCCCAACGTCGGCGCGATCTCTATTAAGAAAACTGGGGGGGCTCCCCAACAAAACCCCCCGTCGGATCCCCTAAAAACTGTAATTTTCTTCGGCGCGTGCCTCCGTCTTGCGCTCAGTTGTTGGTGCGCGCCTTTGTCTTTCGCGGGGTTGTCCATGAACCACATCAGTTTGGAAAGGAAAAATATATTTCCTTTTTCAGTATTACCCTAGGGAAAGTACCTGCACACATTTACACATGAAATTCAGCCTGCAATAATTTCTTGCCATTTTGTATACATATGTTTATAAGATATGAAACAATTTTGTAACAGGTTCACTATAGCGCTGCATGCGTCTGGTAGCGCTACAGAAATAATTAATAGTAGTAGTTTAGATTAGAGGGGTAAGAAGATGCCTATTTGATAATGACACATAGGTGCCTATGGTGCTCATTGAAGCATTAGTCGTGTCATAACCTGGAACTGAGGGGGGAAGATATCAGCCTAGGTGCCATTGCATAAAATGGGACCAGGGCTAAGTTCATGATAAAATGACACGTCTTAATGCTAGCCCATAATGCACGGATGTCTAAATCCTGATTTTACAAAGCCAGGATATGAATCTAGAAAACTGCAGAATGTACGTCTGGCAAGGGGTTGTGATCCGGGCATGTTTTAGGAAGGAGTTGGTTGGGGTTAAAAATATGGATGCTCATTTCCCATTGCAGAAGCCTCTTTTCATTCAACTTTCATTTTCACCCTCCAGGCCCGTTTCCCTGTTTTTCCTTCCATCTAGCTACTAGCTGTCCATTTACTTTACTCACTACCTTTCTCTTATCCCATCTTCCCACTCTCTTACCCTTTCCCTAGTCTTCTCATTCCTCATCTCTCACTCCTTTCCCCAGCCTCATATTTATATCTGTCTTTATAGACCAGGGGTTCCCAAGCATGTCCTGGGGGACCCCCAGCCAGTCGGGTTTTCAAGATATCCCTAATGAATATGCATGAGAGAGATTTGCATACCTGTCACTTCCATTATATGCAAATCTCTCTCATGCATATTCATCACTTCCCAAAAATGTCAAAGAAGCTATTATAAAGATTTTTTTTTTTTTTTTTTCAATTTAATCAGCTATAAATCTTAAAGATTTCTTTAATAGATGTGGTCCCTCGTCACATGCAACATACCAGCATGGGCTAAATACTGGACAGGCATCTATAACTGGAAACCGCTTGGTTACAAGCAGTATATAAATTTTTAAATAAATAATAGTGTTAACAATAATAATATAATACTGCCTTGGGTGAATCTCTTATAAATTCTAATTTTAAAATAAATTCTAAATAATTTTAAAATAAATTCTAATTTTAAAAACCTCTCCTTTACAAAGCTACGCCAGCGTTTTTAGCATCGGCTGCCGTGGTAACAGCTCCAACGCTCATAGGAATTCTGAGCATCAGAGCTGTTACCACGGCGGCTGGTGTCAAAAACGCTAGCGTAGCTTTGTTAAGGAGGGGGGTAAATTTGTTGCAGCATTTTTTTTTCAGGAGTAACGATAAGATTCTGGGGCTAAGTGAGGTCAGCATATTTTTTTCAGCGTAATGACATGCTTCCTGATTTATGGTATATACTTTTGGAGAGCTCCTCACACTTTTGAGGAACGGGGGAGGGCAGGGGTCTGAGGCACAGCGTGCTTTTAATTACACTTGCCATAATCATGAAAAGACAGAAGTGGTTAGAACATTAGGTTTGAGAACTGCTGAGAAATGAGTTCAGGCTTTAGTGCTATAATTCTATATTTGATCAGAAGCAAGTCACTTTTTTCTGAGTACTATATATTTGCCCAAATTGAAAGTAAGCCGTTTGTCTTAATTTGACTTGCCCAGTCAACACGTTTAGTTTCATATAACACAACTATAATTAACTATAACCACAGCCTCTTTCAGTCTTTGGGTGCTGGTGATCTGCCTATGTGCTGTTTCAGGTTTATTAAAAGTTTGACATACCGCCTTATTAAAAATTCAAAGCGGTTTTACATAATATAAAAAAGTATAATAAAAACGTACATTAAAAACAAATGACAAACAATGCTACAAACAAACGCACTGACGAACATAAACTTACCGATACAAGGTGGAGAAGGGCAGAAATACAATTTGTATAAAGAGAAAGAGAGGGGGAAGAGGGATCAAGACACCCAGTGGTGTAGTGAGGGTGCGTGGGACCTAGGGTGGTGGCACCCCACCCCTCCCCCTTCTTGCCCCCCCCCCACTCCTTCCTGACCCCACCAACACCACATACACACCCCCTCTTCCACTGTACCTTTTTAATTTACCGGGCGGGAGCAACATCACAAACTTGATTTCAGATCAGTAGTGCAAGAGTTAATATTGTCAAGATTAGATTATTGCAATTCACTATCTCGGAATATCCAAGACAAAATGTAAGGCTGTTGAATTCAGCCACGAGGCTAATTACTGGGGTCTCTAGAATAACCCATATTACACCTGTTTTGAAGCTGTTACACTGGCTTCCGGTGCAGCAGAGTTCAATATAAGGTGTTACCTGTAGTATATAAAGTTTTATATTGGATGGCCCCAGTGTATTTTCAAATGTTTCTGGAAATATATCGACCAGGAAGAATGTTGAGGTCTGAGGGTGGGATGAGATTGTCAGTGACTAGGGTATTGGGAGTGCTCAATGCTGTGACGAGGGCTACAATGTTCTTAATAGCTGGAGGGAACTTGCGACTCCGCTGATTGTGTAAATTTCAGTTATTTGTTAATGCTTTTATGTAATATTTCTTAGCATTTAGTAATGAAGATGTAAAGGAAGATGTTTTTGTCTTTGTAATATTTGTTTTAATGATATGCATCTTTAATTGAAAACCGCTTGGTTAACAGGTGGTATATACATTTTTTTTTAAAATAAAATAAATAAATGAATAAACTTGCTGCTCGCATTGTGTCAACTATCCCTCTGACGTCCCTTCTTAGGCACGGGTCCCGGAAGTGACATCAGAGAGAGCGCCAAAGCGGGTGGCTACTCATGCCGAAGTTAAGAAGGTACTGGTATGGGAAGGGGTACGCGCGTGGGAAGGGGGTGAGGAGAAGGGGAGAGCATCCTGACATCCTTTCTCACTCACCTGAAGCTGTAGCGGCAACTGGCAAGCAGAAGAAGCATCGGTAAACAGGCTTCTTCCAGCAAGCCCCGGCCGAGCCTTTCCTCTGCTGCATCACTTCCGACGCAACAGTGGAAAGGCCCTGCCAGGGATGGCCAGAAGCTGCTTGTTTACCGATGCTTTCTCTGCTCACTGGCTGCCGCTACAGCTTCAAGTGAGGGAGGGAGGGGAGTTTGTCAGGATGTTCTGCTGCTTCAGGGATGGAGGAAGGAAGCGGATTGTCAGTTCCGGCTCTACTGCTTCAGGAATGGTGGGAGAGAGGGAGTGGGAGAGAAGGGTGAGAAAGAAAAGTGGGAGAGAATGAAGGGAAGAACAGATGCTGAACCCACATGTGGGGGTGGGGTGGGGTATGATAGAGTGAGGTGGGAAGGGAGACCAAACTTATTTTTTATAGCAACTCTCAAGCAATCAGAAACTACAGTTATCCAGCATCCACAAGTCCCCCATGTGTGCCGGATAATTCAGATTCAACTGTACCTTGTTGGATGTAAACTATATTTATGATGTTATTTATACGTCCTGTTTTGACGTATGATATCCAGTGGCGTAGTAAGGGTAGGAGGCGCCCAGGGTGGTGGAAACCCCCTCCCATGCCCTCTTCTCTGTGCCCCTGCTTCTTCCTTGCCCCCCCCCCCCCCACTCCACACTTATGCTCTCCCTCATACCTCTAAATCTTTGCCAGTGCAAGTGGCTTTTCTCTAGCATGCTTCTCGCACCAGCTTTGGATTTTCCTCTGACATCACTTCCTGGCCTCTTGACCTGATTGTGATTCAGACGGAACTAGGCTGGCATGAGCAACAGGCAGGTTGCTCACGCTAGGGAAGATCTACAGAGGTATGGGGTGGAGGTGGGGGGATGGCACGAGCGTGGTGTGGTAGGGCGGAGAGGTTCCCCTTACTATGCCACTGATGCTATCTTTGCAGTATAGCTCTAAATTCTATTGTAAAATACTTTGTGTTTTTGGGAAAACCTGAAATAAATAAATTGGGATGATGGCGGTGACTTTGTTTCATATCCCAGAGCTTCATTTATTATATACAATAAGCAGGATTCAACAAAGCACAGAAAGCAATCAAATACGAGGGATGTGTATGACTCTATTATGGGGGACAGAAAATACAGACCTAATTTTCAGTGTGTTTTTCCTTTTATCACCAAAGAACAAGCTAAGACAACATTTCAGCTCTTTCATGAAAGGAAAATGGACCAAAGTGACCTACTGCACCATCTAGCTTAGTTGGAATTAGCCTTTCTGTTCTAACCAGGGTTTTGTAAGCATTTTGCTGGAAACGAACCCAAAAAAAAATAAATAAAAGGACTGCACTGCTCTGTAATATGGTTGGAAATTGCTTTTCCATTTAGACAGGTTATCACAAAGGTTGTTTTTTTAAAAAATTTAATTCTTTTACATTGCTTAGATATCATTTGAATTAGATTTCTATTTTTGCTTGCAGTTTCTGATATGTTGCTCCCTTGATTTCCTTAGAGCAGTATTGATGGGAAGTCGACTGATCTTACTGCAAAGGATGAATCATCCAATCCCGTTGGATGATTCAATTATGCCCTGCACATATGGGAAATCAATGTTAGCCAAAGGGTATAAACCTAACATATGAGCTGAAGTTCTCTAAACTGGTGCCTCCTTTTTGACAGTCCGATGCAGGGCAGAGAGCACCGGATCTAAAAATGGCGTCAGAAAGCCCTGACGCTCTTACAGAATACTAGTATAAACCTACATTTGTATGCCCAAAAGAAGGGGCACCTGCTTACACCACGTCAACGGCAGGTGTTAAGAGGGTGTTCCTGGTTCCATCTGATAATATTCTATTACTGTAGATGAGTGCATTGAAGGTGACACTCAAGTTTATTTATTTATTTCGATTTAAGGACTAAAGCTCACCCACCACCTCACCAAGATGGTCAGTTGCCGGAGCTCCGTGAGCGGCATCGAGGAGGCTTTGGATTTGGTCCGAAATGTATTGCATGGGGTGAGGAGGTGCGCAGGGGCCGATCATGCTGCCTTTAACTTGAATGCAGAGTTCTCAAGAGAATTTTTTGTTGCCGATGAATAAATTTGCTCCAGAGTAAAAATTCACAATATTTACTTTTTCCTGGACAATTTGAAGATGATAGCCATCGGAACTGGAATAGTTGTCGGTTGAACGTTATTTTACTTAATTCTATCTTTAATTTATTTTTTCATTACTTGTTTGATTATTCATTTCCATCGACATCTCTTTTTTTTTTTTTTTTCATAAATTATTTCTTGAGGTACTTTAGTTAGATTGTGAGCCTTTGGGACAGTTAGGGAATTTCCAAGTACCTATCTTATGTATTTATTTCTATTCATTGTATCTTTTAATTTCATCATTTTTGTAAACCGCTTAGAAACCTCACGGTTATTAGCGGTATATGAGAATTAAATTAAATTAAAATTAAATTATATCCCGTTCTCCCAATAGCTCAGAACGGCCTACAAGCAAACATTCACAGTGGCGTATATGTCTTGACCAAGCTCCTCCCACATGTATAGTACACCCCCCTTTCCAATTGCATTGCCACATTTCTGACTAGGTGCAAGTTATAGAATAGTGACGATTGCATGCCTAACTTAGCAGCCCTTTACTAAAGTGCGCTAACAAATTTAGCTCGTACTAATGATTAGCGTGAGTTAAATGCTAAGAAACCCATAGGTTCATATGCACATTAGTAAAGGGCCTTTCAAACAGAAAGCTATCAATCTCTGCCAGGATAATAGCACTTTTAACAGAACTAAATTACATTACGTTAAGGCCTTCTAAGTACAGTAGCGCGCACACATTGGGAACTTACCGCAAGATGTGTCTGTGTACCCCACAATAAGCCCTTTTAAGCCGCAGCTTAGTAAATAGAGCCCTTAGTGGTCAAGCGCTAAGGCGGCCACGACAAAGGGGGCATGTGCGTCTCTTTCAGTTGAGCGCAAAAGAATACTATCGCGTGCAACTCTTAACGTTAGCTGCAGCCATTTACACCAGCTCTTGACACGGCTTGAATGCTGTTGCCGAAAGTTGGCTGTGCGCTTGCCGACTTAAGATCCATTCTATATCAGCAATCAAGAATTTCCTTTCCAGAATCGATGCATAGCACCCGTATTTTTTTTCCGCTAATCATGGACTCGCTTTCCTGAATCTACCTCGTGCCACTTACAAGTGAGCTAAGAGAACAGTGGAGGCGACCTAGGTGCTCAATGATTTTATTCCTTTATTTATGACCCAACAATGCACATGTTTCGGCCAAAGTGGCCTGCCTCAGGAGTCTAAAATTAAAATGACATGAACATACCTAAAACATTAAAGCAAGTGAGCTTACAGAACAGCTTTGTTTTTCCTTCTGTTTGTGGTTGTGTACACAAAATATATTTACAACAACTGTCCTATCAAGCTGCTAGTTGGAATGTTGATTTTCATAGATTATTATCCCTTTCTACATACTATATGTATTTTTTGAAATGACTGAAACCAACATTGTTTGTAAAATTTCTGGGTAATTAATTTACAGATTACTATGATTGTTTAGCCTTTTTAGTGTACATCACTGAGATTGTTTATTCTCTTTGGATCGTTAACCGCATAGAACTGCAAGGTTTTGCGGTATAGAAATGTGATATTATGTTATATGCAGGTGTTCCTTCTACAGAATTGCCCTCAGAGTTTCTTTACTGTCCACAGTAAACTCTCCAAAACAGAAAGAAAATTGATGACCAAGCAACTTAAAAAAAATATACGATCAATGAGTTATGATCAAAATAACTTCAGAAAGACACGTTTTGGACGAAAACTCAAAGTTAGTTATGTTGCATCTTGTTACCAAAGACTTAAAGTACATTTCAAGCATTTTATAACTGTCTCTTACTGATAAGCTTGCAAGTGGAAAAAAAGCAGATGGCAAAGCAACGAAACATTAAATCCCATTCCAACACTTGAACAATACCATGAATATTTCAGAAGCGCACTGAGCTTGAAAAAGCAGGCGGCCTCACCTTTCTATTAGCTTAACATAGTAACATAGTAACATAGTAGATGACGGCAGATAAAGACCCGAATGGTCCATCCAGTCTGCCCAACCTGATTCAATTTAAAATTTATTTATTTATTTTTTTTCTTCTTAGCTATTTCTGGGCGAGAATCCAAAGCTTTACCCGGTACTGTGCTTGGGTTCCAACTGCCGAAATCTCTGTTAAGACTTACTCCAGCCCATCTACACCCTCCCAGCCATTGAAGCCCTCCCCTGCCCATCCTCCTCCAAACGGCCATACACAGACACAGACCGTGCAAGTCTGCCCAGTAACTGGCCTAGTTCAATCTTTAATATTATTTTCTGATTCTAAATCTTCTGTGTTCATCCCACGCTTCTTTGAACTCAGTCACAGTTTTACTCTCCACCACCTCTCTCGGGAGCGCATTCCAGGCATCCACCACCCTCTCCGTAAAGTAGAATTTCCTAACATTGCCCCTGAATCTAAGAAATTTGTAACCTTCATGCTACTAGTACGTGGTACCTTACAATTGTTGTTACAATGCTTATGGCATAGCTGGAGAGGGCACATGCTCACAAATCATCCATTGGATTACTTTGAAATAGTTTAACTTTTCCAAGTTTAAATGAAATTCATTATGGAGTAGATCTTTATAGCTCATGTTCGGAAATATCTTTATTTGCCTAATGCAACCCTTGGGACATAATGACGAGCCAATGATGACTTACTTCATTTATCTCTGTTTTCTAATTTTGTAAAAGCTCATTTCTGTAGTAATGGCTTTTAAAAGTGTCCTTCCAGCATCCACACTGGCATGGTGATTTCCTACACAGAAGAGTTCTAGTTAATCATTTGTTGGGTATTTTTTTTAATCATTGATTCAACGAAAGCCAATTATTGCTTGGAGCATATGGATTACGTGAACCCCAAACAATTATGTGTGAATGGTCTGACTCCTGTATTTCAGACAACCAAGGCATTAATTCACCTGTGTAGAACATCCCAGAGGTCACTAATGCAGTTTGTGTCTTGCTGAAAATAATGTTAAATAGCGTTATTATCAATTACCACATTTGCTGTGCACACATGGTGCATATGAACATTAATGCAAGGCCTTTGGAGTAGAAAACTATCAATCTCTGCCAGGATAATAGCACTTTTTAGCATAACATAGAACAGTTACATTATGTTAAGGTCTTCTAAGTCTAATAGTGATGAACCAATTTCTCCTTCAAATAGGCTACAGGAGATCTAAGAAATGTGCAGCCACGTTTTATTTATTTATTTATTTATTTAAAAAATGTATATGCCACCTAAATCTAAGCGGTTTCCAAAACATACATACATATTATAAAATCATAACAACACATTATACATAAACATTGTCTGTTCATTCTCTGCCTAAACACTGTTTAAGTCATACTACACAATCACCAGATACATAGAAACCTGACGGCAGATAAAGGCCAGATGATCCATCTAATCTGCCCATTCACAGTAACCATTATCTCTCTCTCTCTAAGAGATCCCACGTGCCTATCCCAGGCTTTCTTGAATTCAGACCTCTTCTGGGAGACTGTTCCACGCATCTACCACCCTTTCTGTAAAAAAGTATTTCCTTAGATTACTCCGGAGCCTATCACCTCTTAACTTCATCCTATGCCCTCTCGTTGCAGAGTTTCCTTTCAAATTAAAGAGACTCGACCCATGCGCATTTACATTACATAGGTATTTAAACATCTATCATATCTCCCCTCTCCCGCCTTTCCTCCAAAGTATACAGATTGAGATCCTTAAGTCTGTCCCCATACGCCTTATCAAGAAAACCACACACTATTTTAGTAGCCTTCCTATGGACTGACTTCGCTACCTGCCATATATTTACTTGTAGTGTAGATATAACCCCTTGTTTCTATTAGCTGCCACTAAATTAAACACTATGGGGCTCATAATCGAAAGAGAAAAACGTCCAAACACTGGCCTAAGTCGGCACTTGGACGGTCATCATTCAAAAACGTCCAAGTGCCGATAATAAAAACTGGGTTTTGGACATATTTAAAAATGGCCTAGTCCTTCACAGTGCCTCTGAACGACAATAGCTAAATGGGGCGTTTCAGGAGGAGTGTTGAGGGCGGGACGTGGGAAGGTTTAGACTTAGTCCTACTGCATGCATAACCGAAAGTTATACAGCACAGCAAAGACGGAATTTGGACGTTCTGACTTAGACCATTTAAAAACATGGTCTAAGTCACAAAAACCCACCTAAAGCCACCAGATAAGCACTGCAGATACAAACTACAGACCCACACACACTACCCCAGTGATCACCGACCCCTCCCCCTAAAAGTATTAATCACAACTTGAAAATTGTACCTCCAGAACATCATCACGTGGCAGCCTGGCATAGGAAAGTCTAGTCGTGCTGCACAGAGGCATCTTAAGCCGTCTTGGGGGTGGGTTAGGGACCCATGGAGAGGAGGACCCATGCCCATAAGCCCCTGTAATCACTGCATTGATATTGAAACATGTGCACTCCCCTATACACCCCCAAAACCCTTTTGTACTGGCATATAAGTGGCTCCTGCAGCCATAAGGGCTATTGGGGTGGTAGATAAGTGGGTCTAGGGGATTCTGGAGGTAGTTTAGAGGACTCACCATGAGGAACTGTAGTGAGATGAAGACATGGCACCCTTTTCTGAAGTTCGCAACAGTGCCCTGTAAGGTACCCCACTATTTAGGTGCCATGTTTGGGTGTTCAGTCCATCACTTTGCAGACCCCTCCCAAGTCCAACAGGGCTTGTTCTAGGCGTTTTTGACTTGGATGAAAAGTTGGACGAAAATGTGGTATAAAAATGGATGATTTAGCGACTTGGACGATCAGATCAGCAGGACGTATACTTACACAATTTTTGAAACGAGAAATAATTTTGACGTATTTTTCTAAAATGTGTCCTAAGCTGTTTTTTACTTTGGACGATTTGCGACTTAGACGAAAACGGACTTAGACGTTCCTTTTGATTATGCCCCTCTATCTGTATAAAGCAGCTTCTAAAATTTCTATAACCCATTCGATATTAATGACTTTGAATGTAAATTTTTGTTAAGTCTTCAGAATGTGCCAACCACCAGCCAACTGATTCTTCGGCTGGGATATTTCATGGCAAGTTCATCCTCATCAGACTTGTTTTATAAAATCTTTATATTTGTGCTCATAAGTGTTATTAAAGTGCTTTTTTGTGCAATAAATAAACTTCTAAATTTTTTCCAATTCAGAAATTCAAGTATTCAAAATTTTTTTTACTTTATAATTTGTACTTAACTTTCATGCTTGCTGATTGCATGAATCACTTCTAGTTGATCTTAAAATGTTGGGTAGGGACCTGTCTGCTTCGACATGTTTCACCAAGAGCTTTATCAAGAAGTCCCCCACTTCAGTATCCCAACCAGGCTTCTAGTATATTTACATGTAGGCATCAAGAAATAACTGTGTCTTTAGCAATCTTTTAAAGGTCCCGGAAGGGCATTCCACAATTTCACACCAGCAATCGAGAACATTTTTGCTTATGTTGCCACATAATGTACTCCCGACGTTAACTTCATTCCTCCCTCTGTCCTCAGGGCCCTTTCTAGAACATAGAAATCAGAATTGATATGTCCACGTGTATTTGTTTGAAGGTGTAGCAGAAACAGCCACTCACAAAAATACACAATGGAAATCTAAAAAAAAGAAAGAAACACAGCAATTTACATGTTTAAGTGTATTTACATGTGAATGATGGTATTCCATAATTTATATGTGTAAATGTTAGCATATTTATTTTAAATTCAGATTTTAGGTACAATAGATATTTTTCTGTCTCCTGGAGGCGTGGAGGGGTATAATCAAAAGAAACGTCTAAGTCTATTTTGGCCTAACTCACAAGTCGTCCAAAGTCAGACACAGAAAAAGTCCATTTTCAAAAAAAATATGTCCAGCATATATATATATATATATTTGAAAATCGTCCAGACCGCTAAGTTGTCCATCTTTAAAAACGCCTAGAAAATGACCTTTTGGATGTGGGAGGGGCCAGAAAAGTAAGGGACTGGACACCCAGACATGGCAACAGAGTAGTGGGGCACCTTACAGGGCTCTGCTGTGAACTTCACGAAAAGGGTGCCATATAAACATCTCACAACAGCTCCATTATAGGTCATGGTGAGCCCCCCAAAACACCAGAATCTACTAGTCCACCTATCTACCACCCCAGTAACCTTTATGGCTGCAGGAGCTACTTATATGCCACTACAAAAGGGTTTGGGGTTTTTTTTGGGGGGTGCACAAGTTTCTCCATGAATGCAGTGATTAGAGTGGCTTATGGGCCTGGGTTCTCCTCTCCATTGTTCACTAACCCACCCCAAAGACCACTTAAGCCACCTCTGTGCAGCTGTACTAGGCTTTCATATGCCAGGCTGCCAGGGGCTGATGTTCTGGAGGCCAATATATAAAATTGTTGTTACGTTTTTTATGGGGCTGGAGGGAGGATCAGTGATCACTGGGGCTGTGTGTGGGAGTCTGTACTTTGTGTCTGCAGTGTTTATATGGTCACTTTGGATACCTTTCTGGACTTAGACCTGGTTTTAGATGGCCTAAGTCACAACGTCCAAGTTACGTCTAGGCAGTACGACTAAGTCTACCTTCTCCTTTTTATTTTAAGTATTGTAACTTTTCTTATATCCCTTTTGTTCAATGTTTTGTCAATAGAATTTTAGTATGTATGTCCCTTCCCCTGATTTTTCAATCATTTTTTATAAATTCTGTTTGACGTAAACCCCTTAGGAAATTAAAGCCATAATAAACTTGAAACATTGACTTGAAAAAGTAGATCAACGATGTTCCCACAAGTTTTTACAGGACTTCCCCACACGAATATGACTGAGATCTATTTGCATGCACTGCCTTTATTGTATGCAAATAGATCTCATGCATATTCATTGTGGACATCCTGAAAACCTGACTGGGTTGCGAACTCAAGGACTAACATTGAGCACCCCCAACTTTATTGGATTCTTCATCTACTGCCTTTCTGTGGTACAACCAAAGTAGTTGACATATTATACACCGGTGGACAAATATTACACGGGCTTAAAGAAAATGCCTTACTTGGCCCTTATGTAAAGGTCTGACTGAAACAGGTATTTTTAAAAACCCTATATGAGCCTTTGAAGAGGTACAAATCCCATTGAAAAATGGGGACTACATACAGATTTTTGTCTCACTCAAGGAATACTCCTTGAAATCTCTACATCAGGGGTGTCAAAGTCTCTCCTTGAGGGCCACAATCCAGTCGGGGTTTCAGGATTTCCCCAATGAATATGCATGAGATCTATTTGCATGCACTGCTTTCATTGTATGCTAATAGATCTCATGCATATTCATTGGGGAAATCCTGAAAACCCGACTGGATGGCGGCCCTCCAGGAGGGACTTTGACACCCTTGTTCTACATGATGTGGAAATCCACCTGTAAACAGTGGCTTTCTGAAATCAGTATTTATACATTTGTGGCCTTACCTTACCCCAAAATCTGCATGTGGCACTGTATGCGACCGATTTGCATGCACAAATTAATTAATTCAGCGCCGTTCGATGGCAATCGACACTTCATAATTGACATTGGCACTAATTAAAAGTTACGCGCACAACTTGGAAAGCACAATTCTATAAAAAGCATACACGAGTTGCAGTGCTTGAATTTTAAAAGGGGCGCAGCCAGGGGCGGTTCATGGATGCTCCTAAAAGTTATGTGCGTTGTTATATAAAGACGCCCAATTTGTGCGTAAGTTAGGCCTGGTTTTATCCGGCTTAAATGGGTGCTCTAAAAGATATATAATGCACTCACACTTAAGTACAATTCTTTAAAAGATACACATTCCTTTTAGAATCCCGCTAAGCACCTTTTATTGTCTTTCTTTCCTATCAAATATTGTATTTCTTCCCCCGCCTCTCCTCGACCATGTTTGTATGTCTTTGTCATTGTGATATCCTGAGTAATTATATATTTTAGTCTTTTTAATTATGTACAAGCGGGATATCAAATTTTAATAAACTTGGAAACGCCGCATGTAGTTTCATAATGTGTTTCCAAAATTATCCTTTTCTGTTTAACACAAAGTACATTGATTTATACAAATTTGGGTATGTGGTTTCAGCCAACTAAAAATCAATATGCATGGATATGGATGACTTAGCCATAGGACCTAGGATGTGTTTTTTATGATAGTTTATAACTGGTCATACAGTTTCTTGGTTGTTTCCTTGAAACACTGAGGTCTTTTTCTCCATGTTAGATACTTGCCTTTCAACCTGTTACCTTCCACTATTAGCAGTTCTACTCTGAATAGTTGCTGTAACTTTTTGATTTTTTTGATATTCAGCTTGTATATATTTTTTGATAATTACCCATATGAAAGCCATGTCTTTGAAAATGTACCTCTTAATGGTCATACCTGGAGTACATATACTGTAAAATATGCAGTTATTGACCAAGGACTGTTCCTTCCATGGATGGTTGCAACTTATTCAGAATACAACGGCAAAATTAATCTTTGGTAAACGTAAATATGATTGTGTTACCCCTTTGCTATAGACACTTCACTGGCTTCCTGTTTATTGGAGAATACAGTCATTTTTAAAATTCTGTAAGGGATTTTTTTTTTTCTACTATTGTTTCTTTTTTTTTTCAATTCCTCTTTGCCATTTAAATCTAGAAGTACCCATAAATATAAGCTCGGTTTTCCCACCTTAAAGAACATCAAAACTACAGTCAACTTTTGTTGTTCATTTACCTTTTTATTTGCAAAGATTTGGAATGAGCTTCCGTCTGAGATTAGACTCCTTCTCCAATTATCACTTTTCCAGAAAAAGTTAAAAACTTACTTATTTCAGAATTCATCTGTTTCTAATTAAGGATTTTCCACCTGTCAACCACGATCCTTGCTTTGTTTTGATTTTTAATATTTGTAAACCGAGGACTGGATCGGATTGAAATAAGGAGAGGGTTAAAAAGGGGTTAAAACCCGTGTCTGCTGAATATAAAAGTTAAAGGTTCCATGACACGATTTGGAACAAGTTTCAAGTGAACCAGGAGCTCAAAGGAACAGGAAAAAACCGCTGAACCAAATTAATGTGACGTGCAAAATAGATCTAATATAATAAAACTCAATTTTCACCTTCATTTATGAACTGTTAGATGGATTGTGCTATATGTCATTTCTAGTAAAGCTTTAGGAAAAGGTAGTAAAAGGTTTTCTAACAAATCTATATATTCTACTTTCTTGGTGGCTCTGTAATACTTCACACCAACTTGAAATAGAAAATTAATCTGTGACCTTGAAATAAAAGGTCATGGCACAGGAATCCATTCTATCATTCGTACTCGCCTCTTCCTTCCTCAATAAAACAGGCACACAAAAAACATGGCAAAAATAGGGCTGCAGTTTTATTGATTCAATATAGTCATAAAGTACATCAATGAATCCAACAAACAAATTAATTTGTCCCCTTCCCAACCTAGCAAAATTACATAGTACATGCATGATATCATCAATGCGCTTTTAAGGCATCTATTTGAACTAAGAGGCCACAAACAAACCAAATACAATAAGTACTAGAAAACAAAAATTGGGCAGAAAAACTTCAAATCCCCTTTCAAAACCGACGAAGCACTGAATCAAAAAATCATGATGCAATACTTAATAAAAGGACAAATCAGTCCGGGCCAAAAAAGTTAAATAATAAATTAATACATAGAACTTTTTTATAGCCCCAGGCAGGAAACTCATAGGTGACCAGCACCAGGTTACTAACCTTAATAAGTCCTGCCCCATACATCATCTAGTCCTGGGCGAAATGCATACAAAAAGCCAGTGAAAAAAAACTTCAATCAATATTGAAAGGGGAGGAGAAGAAAAACAAAATGGTTCAAAAATTTTTGTTTTTTAGTATCTATTTGAACTGCCATTTGCCACCTTCAGCCACCCAGCAATTGGAATATCGTGGACATTTGAAAACCCCTATGGTGATACCAGGCTGTTCATGTGAAAAGCCTAACTGATTCATTCATGGAACCCATTCAACTCCCCAGTGATACTGCTAGGAAGCCGAAGGTCTTCCTGGTCCAAGAATTAAATGCCTTCATCATGCCTAGGTTGGAACGATGAAGGTTCACATATGCCATTCTACAAAATTGCCACAAAGCTACACACCCAGAGACAGATAGGTCATTTAGGTGATTGTGCTTATTCTGAATTTCATCAAATTTCAGGTTCGACATTTAAAAATTAGATTCAGAAATACACCAAAGGGTTGATGGACAGATATGGTTAATTGATTATTGCAGAACTGTGTTTTTCTCAGGGAAATCTTTTACTCAAAGGTGAGGAGCTGGATGACAGGATGTTTGTAAATTATCGGCCTGTAAAACACACTCCTGTTCTCACTAAAATAACACAGGGAGTGAATCCATAATGTTTAAAAAAAAAAAAAAAAAAAAAAGAGATAATTTAATATATAGAAAAGAAATAAGGATTTTTGTGCTATATATCTTGGAATTATCCAGAAACCATTAACGATTTAGAAAATGGTGGAGTTTTTTTCTGACTCCATGAAGTATAACTGAGGTCTTTTTCTCCACCAATTTTTGTTTTTTGGTTGATGTGGGCGTCTTTTTTGAATAGATTTTTACAGAAAGGGTTCCTGGGTTTCTTTTCAGTATGTGTATGATAGGGTATAGTGTGGTTCATAGTGACACACTATAAAATGACATGGGGACAAATTCCCTGCAGGAACTTAATTTCCCCGCCCTGTGAGTTTTGTCATATGTTCTCTAACCACTGCAGTAGAGAATGACATGGGGACAAATTTGTCCCCGTCGGAACTCAATTTCCCCCATCCCCGCGAGTTCTGTCGCTGTCCCTGCCCCCATTCCTGTAATCTCTGCCTTAACCGCATAAGCCTCAAACACTTATGATTTTAAAGTGTTTGAGGCTTGTGCAGATGAGGATGGAGCTCAGGCATTGGTGGAATGAGGCATTATGACATCACAATCTGAGCTCTAGAATGTTGCTACTTATGATTTTAAAGAGTTTGAGGCTTGTGCAGATGAGGACGGAGCTTAGGCATTGGTAGAATGAGGCATTATGACATCACAATCTGAGCTCTAGAATGTTGCTACTTATGATTTTAAAGTGTTTGAGGCTTGTGCAGATGAGGACGGAGCTTGCAGGAATGGGGCAGGGACGGGAAAGTGAGTTCCCGTGGGGACAGGGGAAAAATTTGTCCCCGTGCCATTCTCTGTGACACACCTTCCTTAAACTAATACTGTGATCCCTCTTACCCATTCCATATTAGATCCACTCCCTTTTTCTCTTTTTTTTATTCTGCATATTTATATCTCATCTATATTACTACAGATTCAAAGCAGTTTACAAAAGACCATCAACAAAATACCAATATATGAGAACTTAGAATAATATACTGTAATTATTTTTCAAAATATTTACAAAACCAAAAAATGTTTTCAAGACTTTACAAAATGATAAATATGTAGACTTTCTCCTAGGGAAAAGCAGAATATCAAATGCATATCAATAAATGAATAAATATTAGCATCAGTGCTTCAGGGACAGTGTCTATTTAATACTGCCAATGTTCTGAAAAATAAATTACTGTCTTTCTAATTTATAGGCTGGGTTAAAACACTTTGGGGACAATAGTCAGCTAGCGTGGTCAGCTTAAACACTGGTAGTGGTCAAAAATTATCCAAATTAGCAGTACCACTGTCTGTATAGTTGCAAGAGCTGAATATTTAGATAAGGGTGTTCACCCCCAGATTGCATATATGCTACTCAATTGAATTGAGGAATGAACCATTTAGTGCCAAAATTCGGCACATCAATCAATTATTGACATTAATTGGTAATTTAGATTTTCATGCACATCTTGCAAAGCGCTATTCTATAAAGGTGCATATGTAAACAGTGGTATAGTGAGGAAAGGAGGCAACTGGGGTGGCAGCGCCGGCATTGTCTTATTGCCCTACACGTTCCCTGTACTCCTCCCTACCAACCTCACTCCTTCCCAGCCATATGCCCCCCTCCCCTACATCTCTTGAAATCTTCACCGGCAGTGAGCGGTTTCTACCTGCTGTTCACGTCAGCCTTAGCTTAGGGGGGGGGATGTTAGAGGCGTGTTTTGGGTGGGCTTAGGACTTGGACGTTCTGCAGGGATAAACTTTTAACAAAATCATGATGCTTCTAAAATGGTATGTGGTCTTCATCATAAGGCGTATGACTTAAAGATCTCAATCTGTATACTTTGGAGGAAAGGTGGGAGAGGGGAGATATGATAGTCGTGTAAATACGCATGGGTCGAGTCTCATTTGAAAGGAACCTCTGCAATGAGAGGGCATAGGATGAAGTTAAGAGGTGATAGGCTCCGGAGTAATCTAAGGAAATAATTTTTTACAGAAAGGATGGTAGATGCATGGAACAGTCTCTCAGAAGAGGTGGTGGAGACAGAGACTGCGTCTGAATTCAAAAGGGCCTGGGATAGGCACGTGGGATCTCTCGGAGAGAGAAAGAGATAATGGTTACTGTGGATGGGCAGCTCTATGACCTCACAATGCAGATGTAAAGAGCCTTAGCCTATAGGAAGAGGAGATGCAAATGTTAAGAGCCTTAGCCAATAGGGAGAGGAGGAGATAGTGGATGCAGATGGGAGACTAGATGGGCCATTATCTTTCTATAAACCTCTGCTCTGTGTAGAACTGGCTTTTGAAACTGCCCAAGTTATGTTACTGATGGCCTTTTTATTGGTCCTTTCTAAAGGATGGTAAGAGAGTAAGGGGGAAGGGGGATCATGCTTTAATCCCTCCAGTGGTCATCTGGTCTGTTTGGACTAGAGAGTTGCGCGGGGACAGAAATCCCACCCGTCCCCACCCGTCCCCGCCAAAGTCCCACCCGTCCCCACCCGTCCCCACCTGTCCCCGTGAGGACTCCCACCCGTCCCCGCGAGGAATCCCCTCCGTCCCCACCCGTCCCCGCGAGGAATCCCCTATGTCCCCGCCTGTCCCTATAAACTACAGAAATAGTTATTTCATTTAATTATGCTACTGAATTAAAGGCTCTGGTAGAAACCCATTTAAAAATAAGCAAAAAGACTTTATTAATTTGGAAATATTAATTGGGAAGAATACATACTTTGTAAACGGGTTTCTACCAGAGCCTCTAATGTTTATAAATTTTTATCAACACAACTAATATACTACTTTATCCTTAAGCAAAAAAAAATAATAATAATAATTTTTTTCCTACCTTTATTGCCTGGTTTCTGCTTTCTTCATGTTCTCATTCAATTCCTTCCATCCACTGCCTCTCTTCTCTCTGTGTCTTCCATTTGCTCTGTTACTGTGCCTCTCCCTTTCTCCCCCCTCCCAAATTGGTCTGGCACCCATCTTTTTCCCTCCGCTCCCCCCATAGTCTGGCACCTCTGTCTTCTTCCCTGCCAGCGTCTTCTTCCCATTCCCTCTTCCCCATTTCCTTTCAGTGTCCTTCTCCCCCACCATCTTTCCCATGTCCTGTCAGGCAGCATCCTTCTCCCCCCCTCTGTCTTCCCCATGTCCTTTCAGTGGCATTCTCCACCCCTTTGTCTTCCCCAGTGCTTTCAGGGTCCTTCCCCCCCCTTTCTCCCGTTTACCCCATGTCCTTTCAGCGTTCTTTTCCACCCCTTTGTCTTCCCCAGTACTTTCAGTGGCCTTCTCCCCCCTTAAGCGTCTTTTCTTCTCCACTCCACCTTTCCTCCCTCCCTGCCTCCACCTTTGTGGCGCTTTTGCACCCGACCGACAACAGAACAGGCCCGGTCGGACAAATCTCCCTGTCCTGTAGCCGCGAATCTAAATTACCTTCTTACAGCAGCTGGAGTAGTGAAGCTGCTGTAAGAGGTAATTTAGATTCGCGGCTACAGGGCAGGGAGATTTGTCGGCCGGGCCTGTTGTCGGTCGATCGGGGGATCTGACCGGCTGTGCACATTCTCCGGGGCGGTCCGCCCCCTCCCCCCTCTTTCGTACGCCATTGCCTTCTTCCTACCTGCCCTGCCGCACACAGCCGACCGGAAGTCTTCCTGATGTCAGCGCTGACGTCGGAGGAAGGGAGGGCTTTGCTTAAGCCCTCCCTCCGACGTCAGCGCTGACATCGGGAAGATTTCCGTTCGGATGTGTGCTGCGACAGGGCAGGTAAGGAGAAGGAGACTACCCTCGCGGCTTGACCAACCCCGCTGCGATCCAACCCCGCAGGAACCCCGCGACCCTCGGAGGCGTCCCCACGGGATCCCCGCGACCCTAGGGGGCGTCCCCACGGGATCCCCGTGACCCAAAGGGGGAACCCGCGGGATCCCCGCGGGTCCCGCGGGATTCCCGTCATCCCCGTTCCCGTGCAGCTCTCTAGTTTGGACACCTTTTTGACCCTTATTCATTTTTTAAAGAAGTGTAGCCTCAAATGTTTGGACCTTTTGTTAAAAGTTTGATTATCCCTGCAGAACGTCCAAGTCTTAAGCCCGCCCAAAACACACCTCTAACACATACTCCTAAGATTTAGATGTACTGGAGACAAAATGACCAGAAAACCCATCTAGAAAATCATTTTTGAAAATGCCCACTTGAACGTTTTGACTAGTAAGATGTCCAAGAGCTGGTTTATGCTGTTTTTGGATGTCTGTCTGTCTGTCACTGAAACCAAAAGGGTAGACCTGCCGACTCGAGTCCAACTTCCGCCTCCCCCCATCTTCTTCAGGAACAATATACTGTTTTTGAAGTATTATATTAAACATAAATTAATAATTACAACACAGATTCTTTAGTCAAACACCACATTAAGGGGTCCTTTCACTAACCGATTTAGCGCATGCATGGGTGCCTTAGCAGTGAGCATGCACTAAATCGGTTAGTAAACTTTAGTAACTTTGGGAAATAAAAAAGAACAAAGAGATAAGACGCTTCCTTTTAGTGAACTAATTTAATATATTATTTGACCAGCTTCCATGAACTAGTACTCCCTTCCTACACTTGAAAACGGAGTGAGCAGGTCAGAGCAAAAGATGATGTTCCCTGAATATTAAAATAGTTTAGCATTAAATTACAATGGTGGTGTGAATGGAAAGGAGGGGGTAGGAGGGGGTGGGGGGGGCTGATGTGTTAAAATGAAAAGAAGGTGACAGAAAGGCACAAAATTATGGTTGAAAGTGTTAAAAAATGTCTCTTTATCAAACATATTCAGTGTCAAAGAGCTGAGAAACCTACACTGTGAAGGGCTTGTTTTTTTAATCACCTAGAGAACATTTTCTTCATATCATTTCTGTATTTCTTTTTGAAAGTTAAGAAACTAGAAAATATTACTTCTCATTCTCTTAACATGATTTTTATTCTATTTTATACACTAAATATTAAATAATGGGAACATATTTCCTTGATTTTATGCAATTGTCAAAACATCTTTCTTACAGTTGACCTCAAAGAGGTAGATGACATGAGGGAATGGAAGACTAGCTAATTACGTCGATCAGCAGGCTATGAGCTAGGTGAAGCTGGGTGTCACGCCCCTGGCCACGCCTACCCAAAGGTGTAGGCCAAGTCTCCGTTCACCGCCTACCGGGCTATAGGCCGAGTATCCGAGCTAGCTGGTTTCGGGCTTACCGAGTGTTTGGCCGAAGCCAGCATTCCTCCTCTCAAGAGTTGCCCTGGGGCTCTTGTTTCCAAGAACTCAAGCTATGCTTGTTTCTGCTGGGAGTCCCATTAAACAACCCCCCTCTTGACCCAAAATATCCCCTGAGGATTGAGGGAGTCCAAGCCAAAGCTCCTCTCCCTATCAGGAGTCCAGTTTAAGGCTTTAGGAGTCTCTTTTCTTTAAATCACCCTTTTTCTTTGCAATTCACTGTCATGCAAATTAGGATGCAAATTAGTTATTCAAGTCCAATGACAAGGTCATTCAATCTTTACTATTGGGTAACACAATACTCCAGGGAAATAGGAGTAGGTGGTTCCTAACACCTCCCCCCTAGTCTTTCTCTATGACTAGAATCACCCTATTAGGAACTAGTTGAACCCAGCTATTCCCTGCTTAACCCTGGTAACCTATTTCCCATGGGAACTCTGAGGACTCTCCTTGGGAAGGTCACTTTACTCTCTGTTGCCTGGGGTACAAACGTACTACTACTTCTAGGACCACTACTATTGGAAACCCTCCAGCCATAATTTTAAGCGGCGGGGCACATTTTTTGGGGGGAGAGGGAGGGAAGTATAATTTTTTTTAAAAATCGGGTTGATATTTTGCGTGTGTAAAACACGCAAAATATCTGCCCGATTAAAAAAAAATTTATAAGCCGGCAGACCCCTGACAGCAGTGACAGGAGGCTGCTTCTCTTGTCACTACTGTCCGGGCTCTCCCCCGACTCAATCCGATCCGTGCAGTCAGTCAGGGGCATGCCTCCGATCACCTCCAATTTGCCTTCAATCATTCACAGACCGGGAGGTTAGTGAATCTAGGCCTAAGACTCCAAACATGAAAGGGTCAGCTTCAACAATGAAAATAATTACTGTGGGATTCAGTAAATGTAGGGTTACCATATGACTTCAGGAAAAGGAGGATGGATTGAGACATGCAGGTTTTACTTCCATTGAAAGCAATGGAAGCAAAACCCGGAAGTCTCAATCCGTCCTCGTTTTGCTGGAGCCATACGGTAGCCCTAAATAAATGGCAATACAGAGATATTGCGAGTCAGTGAATCTTACAATAAATGTTTTGGTACTAAAATAGCATACAAAGTTATTTAAAATATAAGCCCTCTCAAGACAGTTCACGTTAAGATTCTCTCAACTATACATCGGATTTTGTATCTTGTTTCTCCGGTTGTTTTACAAGGATTTTTTGAAATTTATCAGCCTAGAAGATGTCTGAGATCTGAAAATAGTACGAAACTGAGCTTAGAGGGTAAGATGTCCATCTCTCATGCTGCCTGTGGCAGGTGCAAAGCTTTGGAGCGCGTTGCCTGGAATTTTGCGATACTGTGCCAGGAGGATGAATTTTAAGAAAATGCTGACAAATCAATTGTTTGTTAGTGCTTTTCTGTGTTAGTTATTTTTATGAGAGCTGTTTTGCAAATGTGTCTTATGTAATGTTTAACTTGTTATGATCGTAATTTTTGTAAACCGAATAGTTAATATACGGTATATAAATTTTTAAATAAATAAGTACTTGAATAAGAAAATAAGAACTAGTCCAGTATCCTGTTTTCAACAGTGGTCAATGTCAATCCAGCTTAATTGTTTTTGGCAGAATTCCAAAGAGTAGCAAGATTTAAGGTTTAAGGACTTTTCCTCCAGGAACCTGTCCAAACTTTTTTTTTTAACTCAGGTACACTAATTAAGGGGTCTTTTTATCAAGCTGCGGTAGGGGTTTAACGTGCATAATATCGTGCGTTAAACTGCCTACTGTGCTAGCCGCTAATGCCTGTATTAAGCAGGCATGAGCTGGCCGCAGGGGTTATCGCGTGATGAAATGTCCGACGCGCTAACCCTGCTAGTGCGGCTTGATAAAAGGACCCCTACATTTACCAGGAACAACTTGCAGAGCTTAACTCGCCTTGACCTTGAAAGGGCATGAGCTAAGGTCTGAAAAATATATAAAATGATGATAATGCAACTCAAGGCAGGAAAATCAGGGCGCTTAGAAGACATGAATTACGATTCGCTTCTAGAATGCTTCACTCTTAAACCTTCCCTCAAATGTTTGCAAACACTCACTTACAAAACCGCATTTCAATGACAAGATGTTAAATAACAGCAGATTCCAGGTCATTCACCCGTTATTTCAGTCGAGTGGGAATCCTAATGACAGTCGCTGTCAATACAAAACTGAGCACTCTCTGATCTTCTGTCATGCCATCAAAGCAAGACACATCCAGAGGACACTCTACCATTTACCTCACTTGCTATCGGCAAAACAATTAACTCATCAGTTTAACGTTTCATAAAGAAAAGAAAAGGAGAAGATGGATATTGTAATCATGGTGTTCAAAATCTTTTCCAGTGTATGATTTAAGCGGTAGCCGTTGTTTTGAAAAGTCACCATTTTTTTTGTGACTGATTATCTGCTTGACACCTTAATTGTATATGTTCGCTAGCCGTGTGAACTGGGGCTTTGCTTTGCCTTTTTTTTCTTGTCATCAGTATGTGTAATTGCTTACCACAATCTGCCATACCAGATTTTCTAAGCATTAGAGTAATTAACTTAAGCTTGATAATTATGCTTCAGATATTGTAGCACTAGACAGAACGTGCAGTATATATACAGCCACTTTGGCTGATTCTAGCAGCATGGTCTCTCTCTCTGCTGAGTTTTAAAAATCTTTCCTTTTGGGGTCCTTTTACTAAGGCGCATTAGCCGATTGAGCGAATACTAAAAATTAGCATGCGCTAAATGCTAACGTGTGCCAACGCGTCCATTATATTCTATGGATGTGTTGGCACGCGTTAGTATTTAGCGTTCGCTAAATCAGCTACAGCACCTTAGTAAAAGGACTAGTTTGTCAAGCCACGCAAGAGTTTTTTTTAAAATCACGGGTCACTGTGGTAAAAGCCCCAACACTCATTTTGAATAGAACGTTTGGCTCATTTGGGCCTCATATCCATTTAGTTAGCACATGAGGCCCAAACGAGCCAAAAGTTCTATTCATGGTCACTGCTTACTGTATGGTAATCTATGAAGCTGGTATGGAAGGGCAGATAGCAGAGACTACATGGTCTTTATGTGCTATCATTTTCTATGCCTCTGTGTTTCTATGGAAACGGAAAATATGGGGAGAAAACATAATTCACCAGAATTTACATTTTTGGCAAACAGCCATACCTAAGATTGCAAAAATGTTAATGAGAAGTTAATCACATTACCTTAGTTAATCCTCCATCCACCGAGCTTTTTATCACATCTTTTCCTTACTGGCTTCTTACCATTGAGCACTTCTTCTTGACATAATTTCCTTCCACTTTATGGTGTTTCTGATCCTCACTGAAAATATAGAATCGCGATGGCAGATAAAGGCCAAATGGCCCATCCAGGCTGCCCATCCGCAGCATCCAAACAGAAGTCTATAAAATACTGAGTGGAGTGGAAAGGGTAGAGGTTAATCACTTGTTCACTCTTTCCAAAAATACTAGCACTAGGGGGCATGCAATGAAGTTATAATAATAATAATAATAATAACAACTTTATTTTTGTATACCGCCATACCCAGATGAGTTCTAGGCGGTTCACATTAATTAAACAGAGTTACAAGTGGTTCCGTACAAGATTGATCAGAGTTGCGAACAGTGAAGAGAAGTAAGGGGGAGAGGGGGGAGTCAGGGGGGGTTCATTAGGAGAGAGGTGGAGGTTAATGAAGGGGTATTAAGGGTCCTGGTCTTGGAATAGGTGGGTTTTGAGTAATTTTCTAAAGTCAAGGTAGTTGGGGGCCTTGAGTAGTAGATTTAAAACAAACTGGAGAAAATAATTTTTCACACAACATATAAATATAGTCTAGAATTCGTTGCCAGAGAATGTGATGAAATCAGTTAGCTTAGCAGGGTTTAAAGAAGACTTAGACTTATGTTCTTAGATAATTTACTAAAAGATAAGTCCATAGGCCATTATTGAGATGGCTTGGGGAAATCCATTGCTTATTCCTAGGATAAGCAGCATAAAATCTGTTTTACTACTTGGGATCTAGCTAGGTACTTGGAACCTGGATTGGCCACAGTTGGAAACAGGATACTGGGCTACCCTCAACCCACTTTCACCACCCCAGAACATACCTGGGAGTCTGTACAACATATGTCAGCCACAGTGGCAGCAGTTTCTCTTTGCTACTACACGGGTCAATGCCGCTTCCAAAATGGTGTCTGTCTCCTAGTGGTAATCTTGCAGTACTACCGCTAAGGGGGGTGACCATCCAGCCATATAAGGAAGGTAGGTCCTGGGGAGATGGAGGGCGAGTGGGATGGTAGGGAAAGAGGCTCGAGGTTTCTGCAGCAAGGGGATGGACCTTTTATGGCAGACAACAAGGTTGAACTAAATCAGGTGGGATTGAATGGCTTGTGAGGAGGCTCTGAATTTAAGAACATAAGAATAGCCTTACTGGGTCAGAACAATCGTCCATCTAGCCAAGTAGCCTGTCTTCACGGTGGCCAATCCAGGTCACTAGTACCTGGCAAATAACCAAAGAGTAGCAACATTCCATACAGAATCCCCAAAGAGTAGCAAGATCTAGAATCCCACGGAGTAGCAACATTCCATGCTACCGATCTAGGGCAAACAGTGGCTTCCCCCATGTCTTTCTCAATAACAGACTATGGACTTATCCTCCAGGAAATTTCCAAACCTAGGGTTACCAGACGTACAGATTTTCCCAGACATGTCCCCCTTCTTGAAGACATATATGGGGTTCTAGATGACTTTTCAAAATCTGGCACTTTGTCCAGGTTTTGAAAAGCTTCCTTGAAATCGCGTTGGACAGGAGGGCGTCCATGCAGATGCCACGCGATGATGTCACACGCATGTGTGCATGCATGGATGCTTTCCTGCCAGATGAGAGCAGGCAGTGGGGGGCAGGACTAGGGTGTAATGGGGCAGGAATGGGTGGAACTGGGCGGACCTGGGGGCAGGTCTAGGGATCCATATTTTACTAAAGTAAAATCTGGTAACCCTATCCAAAACCTTCTTAAAACCAGTTAACACTATTCGGAGTGTTAAGTGAAGGAAGGTCAGTGATCGTGACTAATGTGACAGGAATCCCAATAGAAACAGGAAGGAAGTTCCTGTAAGCCCCATTAAAACCCTATGATCAGGTCTGGTAAACATCCTGAAGTATGATCCTGTGCACAACCTTAGAAAGGAGCCTGCTCCTTTAAGAGTGTCCAGATAGAGCTCAGGCTGACATGGAGAGTGCAGGGCCCTTTAATATCTTGCCTGCCTCTGCTAGGAGGGGGCATGGCTGGATGCCGAGGCTTCCATTTACTGAGCTTTCCTCATCAGAGAAGGGGGAAACAGCTGGAACAAGTAGTTGAACGTAGGCTGGGAAGGAGGTCAGTCCTTCCATCTGAATCAGAGCCAGCACAGGGCAGTTCCCCCGCAGACTGGGAGATGGAGGAACTAGAAGAATGCCATATGAAGCCAATCTCAGAAGCCCAGCAGGAGGATTATTATATGGATTTCCAAGAGGGCTATGCTTTGCCTGACTGGGAAGAACAACAGATGGACTGGGAGTAGGCTATTAAGCCAAGCAGCTATTTTCCTTTTTCTTTTTTCCTTCAAGGGCTGGAGTCCATGTTATCTCACAGAGAGGGGCTCGTTTCCACACGGGTTCAAGTGCGTTGAGCTGAGGGAAGGAGAGATACTTCCCTGGTGTCAGACATGTAGCAGCTCCGGGTATATCACCTAAGACACCCCCTGTTAAGCAAGGAGGGTCTAGGAGGAAGGTGACATGCTATAATTGTGGAAAAGCTGGGCATTTGCAAAAGGATTGTAGGCTGACTAGAGAGAAGGTCCTATTGGGTGCCAGTGGAGCACAGTTTTTCTTACAACCACCTAGTCCAAGTAGAGGGCCAAATGGTGGAAGGCTTACTGGACACTGGGCCTAACCAGTCCATGGCGGCTATGTCCTGGTTGTGGGAGGCCATGAGGGGACATTCGGAACCCCCAGTGGTAAGACAGGTAGGAATTAAATGTGTTCATGGGGCCACTGTGCGTTATCCTCTAAGGGAGGCTGGGGTGAAATACCAGGGACGTCTTCATAAATTGAAGATAGCAGTGGTTCCCAAGGCTCCATACCCCTTGATTTTGGGGAGGGATAGTAGGGGGCTGGATTCCATGTTATCTCACAGAGAGGGGCTCGTTTCCACACAGGTTCAAGTGCGTCAAGCTGAGGGAAGGAGAGATACTTCCCCGGTGTCAGAAGCCCCTCCTTTTCCTTTCCAAGAGGAGGTCTTTGGTGAGGGTACTCGTTCCCAACCCAAGAGACCCCGGGTAGGTAGAAAACAATTGAAGCGCCAACGTGGCCGGGGGTTACAGGAGGCGCAGCAGACTGACTGTTGCCTGCAGATATTTTAGAGTTTGGAGTCCTTTCCTATCTGCAACCGATCCATACACCTTCCCACTGCCTGGAGGAAGGGGGTGTTCTCGCCCCACCAGGTACACCACTAGCTAACATTATTTTTACACTTTGTGGTAGGTACAGTATGAGAGTGCTTACCATATTTTAGTGAAGCCCCTTTGTTACAATCTGCTTTTATCGATTAATATAGATAAGTAAAAATGTATTTTCATGATGACCATATCCTAAGAGGTTGTTTTAGAAGAACGTACTCATGGTGAAGAACAGGATTTGCACATATAGGATGCTAAGCTTTTGTCTTCCATCCATTTTTCTGTAGCCAAAGTGTAAAAATCAATGAAACTTCTTTTATTTCCTATTGAGTTAAAATAATAGGTTTCCTTCTGCTTTTGTATTAAAACAGAAATAGCATGCTTGTTGCCTGAAAGACAAGACATAATCGCTAAAAGATGGACATAAAAGTGTCAAAGCAATTGAGCCTCATCAAAGTGGAATTGTATTTATTTATTTAACCAGCATTTTTGAAAAAAAAAATAAAAAAATACTAGCCAGGATGGTTTGCAAAATTTTGCAAAGCTGGGTTAACTATTAACGTGGAATTTAACGGGTGCTGTTAATTTTGAGACCTAACATAGTAGATGAGGGCAGATAAAGACCCAAATGGTCCATCTAGACTGCCCAACCTGATTCAAACTAAACTAAACCTTAAGTTTATATACCGCATCCTCTCCATAAAGATAGAGCTCGGCACGGTTTACAGGAACTTTAAAATAAGGAAGGAAAAACATAATAAGAATTAGTGAGGAAGGCTGTTCCAGCTGAAACAGACCGTGTTGGGGTCCAGGACTAAAAGGATTAATGGATTCTCTATTAGGTTTGCTATATTTATATATGTTGTGCTTTTAATAAATTGATTGTTCTCACTGTTGGTTGACTATGTCCCTTCCCCACTGCTACTCTTGTGTACATTTTACATGTGGGGTTGTTTTTTTTTCCTCTTTTTTGTGGGATACCTTCCTTAAAACACACAGAGACTATGTTTTCCTAATGTAGGATACAATTATGTTTATTTATCAAAGTTGTCAAATGTATTTTAGACTGAATACTGGTGAATCAAGCCCTTGTACTGACACAGTTTTAAAAGCCTGAAGCAACCTTCATTAAAGAAACCATCAATCTTAAGGGCAGCTCAGATTAATGAAGTCAAGGGAGCTCCAGCAGATTGTGGTGGCAGCCTGTAGCATTTCCACACAGTATGGGTCCATTGGCAAGCCCAGCATGGTGTTTTCTGATATATAATCCAAAAAACATGAATTTTCACTGGTTAACCCTTCTAAATCTACCTTAAGTGGAACAACAGAACTGTTCTACTCATTGTAATCCTCCAGTAACCTCATGTGGCCTAGCAATGATCGAATTCCGTTCTTGATGGCCACAATGTTTTTAGGTAGTCAGGGTTTCTACAATTAATATGCATAAAATCTATTTTCATACAGTGAAGGAAGAAAATGCAAAAATAGATCTGGAACATAATAATTGTAGAAATTCTGTATCCAGACTGGGTTGTGATATTTGAGGACTGGGCTTGGGGAGCCCTGATCTGGATAATGCTTTCCCAAGGCCAATTTTCTTATTTTTAGTTGGCAGAAATGTTCTTCAATTTAGGCAGAGAGTTGTTTGCAGATGTGAGTTTCGAGAAGTTTGGTTAGTATTGGGATTCCAGCTATGGGTCTGTAATTTGATGGGCTCAAAAGGTCTGCATTCTGAGATTTGGGGGATTGTCGTGAGGGCAGTTTGTCCCCTTTGGGATGGTAGTTGGCCATGATGAAGAAGTTTGTTTAACAGTTTTGTTAGCCATTCTGTGATGTGATCAGACAAGTATACTACTACAAGTGGACAGTTTTTTCAAGAGGGTAGTAGTGGTTGTTTGGGATAAAGTTTGGAAGGTACTCCAGATTTGGTTTACTGAGTTCGATTCTGGAGGTGTATGATTTGTTGGAGAGATATACTTACTTTTTAAATCTTGTTTTGGAAGAAGTCTGTTTAAGCTCTGAGCATTAGGTCAGCAGTCAATAAAACTGGGGGTAAAGTTGTGGTACGCATTAGACAGAATAACTTTTTGATGTCAAAGTTATTGCTTTCAATTTCAAGAGTGTAGTAGGTTTTTTTGGGGGCCTCAGCAATATGGAATTTGTATTTGTTGATAGCTGATCTCCACATCTCATCGGGGTTCCAAAATTTGAACATGGAAAATGGGGGGAGGGACCATACAGAATATGAGCCACAGCATTTATTCAAGTGCTAATATTGAGAAAGTATAGACTGAGTTAGATTTTACTTTACAATGTAGGAAAGTCAACCATGCAATTAATCTTTGCAATGCTTCTACGAAATAATATTTTCAAAATGCTATTCGGTATATATAATGCTGTACAAGCACATAAAATAGTCATTTTGATTTTGCATTACTGCAGGATAAGATGGTAAAGTAAATGATAGAGCTATGTCGAATAGCATATATTTATTTATTGGGATTTATTAACTGCCTTTTGACGAGATTCTTATTATTATTTGACCAAATATGAATAATGGCCATTAAACTTTAACATAGAAAATAATAAAAGAAGCAACATGAAATCAGAGATCATTTTTATTTCAGTAGGATTTAGCACAGTAAAGCCCCAGATTATTCATATTTGAATATAAATTGCTATTTGGCCGAATACAAAAATGTATTTGGGGCACAATTTAGTACAACTCTAATAAATTCACAACTAATCCAGAGAAAACTAATAATAAACAATGTTTTTTTTAATAGAAGAAAAAGCCTCAGATATCAATCAGGCATTAAACTTGTGCTTGATCTTCTCTATCATAGGCAAAGACCTTACATCTTAACTTGAGTGTTCAAATAAACTGCAAAACAGTCCCCCAACTGTGGCTTGTGTTTCGCAGTGTAAATACCAGTGCCTCAGGGAAAATTACAGACCTCTATGTTCATTTCAGGTGTTCCTGAGGATGTTTTGAGACAGAGTCTGAAATGAACATAGAGGTCCATAATTTTCCCTGAGGCAGTGGTATTTACACTGCGAAACACTGGCCACCATCAGGAGGACCATTTCCCGGTTTATTTGAACACTTAAAGTAAGATGTATATACCCGTCCCCTCTTCCTCCCTGTCAGGCTTTGAACCCAGCCCCCCTTCCTGCCCTGTACTGTATCCCTCCTCTCTCCCAATGTCCTGTAGGCCTCCACTGGGCCTGCTGTATGACCTGATGGGCCGGAACAAGAGGGAACCCTCCTGTCCTGGCCAACTTTTGTCAGGTTTTTTTTTACCTCCCTCCTGCCTCCCCACGCATACCTTTTTGAATCCCAGGTAGTCCAGCGGCTTATGGGGCAGGAGCGAGCTTTCCATGCTCCTGCCTCATGCTGAGCCCCTCTCTGAATGGCTACCTCGAGTTCTTACAGCCCAGTGTACCAGGAATGAGAGAGCTTTCACGCTCCTGCCTGGGGCTGAGCCACTCGCTAAATGTTCGGGTTGTTGTGGGTCTCATGAGAACTCATGGCAGCCATTCAGCAAGCTGCTCAGCGCTGGGCAGGAGTGCGAAAGCTCGCCCATGCCCAGTACACTGGGCCACGAGAACTCAAGGCGGCCATTCAGGGAGGGGTTCAGCGCAGGGCAGGAGTGCAGAAAGCTTGCTCCTGCCCAGTACACTGCTGGACCATCAAGGATTCAAAAAGGTACAGAGGGGGAGATGGGAGGGAGATAAAAAAAATTGGCAGAGTTGTCCGGGACAGGAAACAGGAGGGATCCTTTCTGTCTCGGCCCACCCACCAGGCCATATGGCAGAGGGCTGCAACAAGTCTGGGACGGGTGCAGGTGGGCGATGACCCAAATATAAGCCGAGACCCCCATTTTTGGGCCTTTTTTTGGCTCAAAAATCTCAGTTTATATTCAAGTATATACAGTATACTTCACTCCTCATAATTTATAGTTTTGTAGACAGTGGCGTAGTAAGGTTAGAAGGTGCCTGGGATGGTGGCGCCTCCCACCCTCTTCTTCCCCCCCACTCCTTCCTGGATCCCCCCACTGCGCTCGTGCACCCCTTTCCTTCCCCCATATCTCTTTAACATCTCTGGCACAAGCAGCATCTCCAACTTGCTGCTCATGCTGGCCTTGGCTCTCCATCTGACATCACTTCCTGGTCCTGCGACCAGGAAGTGACATCAGAGGCAGAGCTGAGGCCAGCGCGAGCATCAGGTTGGAGCTGCTGCTTATGCCGATGAAGAGCTAGAGGTATGGGGGTTGGAAAGGGAATTTGCACATATGACGGAAAGGAGCGGGGGAGTTGAGAGCAGGAGAGGTGCCAGCGCCCCCACCAAAATGGTACCAGGGCAGTCTACCCCCCTCCCTCCACCTGCTCCTTACTGCGCCACTGATTGTAGAAATAAACTTACAGCCGTTTTCTTATTTGCTCCAGGCCGAAGCTAGTCTTTAATGGCACTGTTCTGCAATTGTTGGAATTTTAGTTTGAGAAACAATTATGGCTCTCTGTGTCAATGTGTGCTTTACTTATGTCATTCAGTTTCAAGATTTTTACTTTTCCCAACTTGAATGGTACAATGATAGATCTTAGCCCCTTTTCAGACTGTAGCCTGAGAAAGTTAGCTTTGTCAACCTATCGATCAGCACTTGTTGACTAAGAACCTAATCAATATTTGTGCCTAAAGTGTACTTTATTGGGATTTGTTCTCAAATGTTTCTGCAGAATATCTCTCTATTTGAAGCAAATGACTTTATTAAGCATGGAATACACCTGTTGTTTCACCACATTTGCTTTATACCTGAAAACACACATCTTGAGATGTGCCAAATCTCACTTCTCAATGCCCAGAACTGTCAGCAAAGAGCAGATGTACAAAACCAGCCACAGTAAAACTGCAAGTGGAAAAAAGTATTCATTATAGATTTGCTCTTAAATGAATTAGAAATGTATTTTATTTTAATTTAAATCAGGGAATGAAGAGCGCATAGGCCAAACTTTTTTGGTTCAAAATCATATTTTTAGTACATTTGTGGTCTATTGATTAGAGCTAGAGCCTCAGCACCCTGAAGTTATGGGTTCAAGTCCCATGCTTTTCCTTGTGACCCTGGGCAAGTCACTTAATCCTCCTTTGCCCCAGGTGCATTAGATAGATTGTGAGTCCACCAGAACAGAGAGGGAAAATGATTGAAGTACCTTTATGTAAACCGCTTAAATAATCTCCATTAATAGGCAGCATATAAATAACTTAAAAAAATAAAACTCTTTAATGCACAAAATTTCAAGCTACATCAATTTGTTTGCTCAAGGAAGTTATTTTGCTAACATGAATTACCGTGTGTCTCTGAAAATAAGACACTGTCTTATATTAATTTTAGGCCCAAAAAGGCACTAGGTCTTATTTTCGGGGGTAGGTCTTCTTTTTTTCACGTACTGTACAATGATCATCTCTCCCTTCCTCTCTCCTCCACCCCAATTCTTCCTATTTCCTTTCTCTGCCCCACATGTGCAGCATCTTTCCTCCCCTCTCTCCCATGCCCTTGTGCAGCTTGAATCCCTCCCTCTCCCGCCATCGCAGCACACCCACCTGCCGACCTTGAGATCTTGTAACAAACAGCAGTGTTACAGCAATGTAGACAGGCTGATTCGCGGCCTTCTGCCTGGGCACGTGTCCTGCATTGCTGATGACATCATCAGTGATGCGGCAGAGGAACGCCCGGGCTGGAAATACCGCAAAACAGCCTGTCTACATTGTTGCGACGCTGCTGTTTGTTACAAGGTACCGTATTTTGGTCTCGCGGTTGGTAGAAGAGATGGAAGGGGGGAGGGTGCATGGGGAAACACTGCCGCCTGTGACTAGGGCTTATTTTCGGGGTACGTCTTATTTTCAGGGAAACACGGTAGGTGCTAATGTGTCTCTAACGCAACTGAAAATGGAATACCGTGGGATGTATTCAGGCATCCTGCAGTAACTTCAAAATGTGCACACACTAACCGTGCAGTAAATTTTTGTTGTTTTGTTTTCGAGAAGGTATTTCAGGATTGGAGACAGTGGGTGAGAGGAGGCGGTCTGCCCCGGGCGCGATCTTCCTCGGGGCGCCAGCACCCCTCCTTCTCTCTGCCCCCCTCCCTTCCAACTCCTCACCCGGAAAGAAGTGATGTCAGAGAGAGCTCGGAAGCCGATGCGGGCAGCAAGTTCTTCGCTACTCATGCCGAAGTTAGAAAGGTATGGGGAAGGGCACATGGGTGCGGCAGGGGGGCAGGGAAAAGGGCGGGAGAGGGGCGCCACCACCACCCTGGGCGCTGGTCACCCTTGCTACACCACTGGTTGGAGATTGGGCATTTCAGTACTAACCAAACATCACGATAACTTGTGTGTTAACTGTTGTGCAAGTTTCTCAATCAAGGTGTAATGTCACTTGCTTGTGAGCAGAAAAAGTTGAGGCATTTCAGGTCAACAAACTGGGTAGATTCTAACTTAGGCTATTTTGCAAAGGAGCTTTGACTTTCAATAGCTTAAGGGCAAGTTTGCTAAGGTATGATAAGCAGTTAGCATGTAATTGAATGCACACTAATGCCTACTGTACATTAATCCACCCAGTGTAGTATAAATCAGTTGAGCATGGGTCCTCGTCATATAGTTCCAATAGTGAGGGACAGGGAAGCTCTACAGGACTCCCAAGGAACATGCTTGTCTCTAGCAATTGAAAACATAATATAGGCAGTCCCCGAGATACAGACGCCAAACTTAAGTATGACTTGTACTTAAGAATGTGGTTGTGGCTGCATTTTATTTCACTGAGCAATATTTCCAGTGGCCCAGACTCCCACACTTCTCCTGTAGCAGATTTGGGATTGATGCACGGCCACATTTAGAACAGTGTGTTGTTGTGCATGCTGAACCTTAGAGGGAATACTGGTAGGGGCAGTTGACCCTTTTGTCAGCTGAGAGCAGAGGTAAGTACCAAGAATCTTAAAATCTACAAGTTCTGAGTTGCATACAAATCCGACTTAAGAACAGTTTTAAAAACATAACGTGTTCTTATCCTGGGTACTGCCTGTATAGGAATAATCAAGACATTGTGACATCGCTGATGTCACAATGAAGTTGGCTCTTAGGCATTGGTGGAATGAGACATTATGACATCAAAAATAAGCTCTGGAATGTTGCTACTCCTTGGGTCTTTTCAGGCACTTGTGTCCTGGGATGGCCACTATTGGAAACAGGATACTGAGTTTGAGGGACCTTCAGTTTATCCTAGTATAGTAACATAGTAGATGATGGCAGTTAAAGACCCAAATGGTCCATCTAGTCTGCCCAACCTGATTCAATCTAAAAGATTGTTGGTTTTTTTTTTTCTTCTTCTTATCTATTTCTGGGCAAGAATCCAAAGCTCTGCCCAATTCTGTTCTTAGGTTCCAACTACTGATGTCTCCGTCAAGGCTCACTCCAGCCCATCTACACCATCCCAGCCTTGAAGCCCTCTCCAGCCCATCCTCAACCAAATGGCCATATACAGACACAGACCGTGCAAGTCTGCACAGTACTGGCCTTAGTTCTTCAATATTTACTATTATTTTCTGATTCTAGATCCTCTGTGTTCATCCCATGCTTTTTTTTAACTCTGTCACCGTTTTCATCTCCACCACCTCTCTCGGGAGCGCATTCCAGGCATCCACCACCCTCTCTGTAAAGAAGAATTTCCTTACATTGCTCTTGAATCTATCATCCTTCAACCTCAAATTATGACCTCTGGTTTTACTATTTTCCTTTCTGTGCAAAAGATTTTGACCTACGTTAATACCTTTCAAGTATTTGAACGTCTGAATCATATCTCCCCTGTCCCTCCTTTCCTCTAAGGTAGGGGTATCAAAGTCCCTCCTTGAGGGCCGCAATCCAGTCGGGTTTTCAGGATTTCCCCAATGAATATGCATGAGATCTATGTGCATGCACTGCTCTCAATGCATATTCATTGGGGAAATCATGAAAACCCGACTGGATTGCGGCCCTCAAGGAAGGACTTTGAGATCCCTGCTCTAAGGTATACATATTCAGGACTTCCAGTCTCTCCTCATACATCTTTTGTTGCAAACCTCCTATCATTTTCATCGCTGCCTTCTGGATCACTTCAAGCCTTTTGTGTCTCCAAAACAGAACACACTACTCCAAGTGGGGTCTCACCAATGACCTGTACAGGGGCATCAACACCTTCGTTCTTTTTCTGGTTATGCCTTTCTTTATACAGTCCAGCATCCTTCTGGCAGCAGCCACCGCCTTGTCGCACTGTTTTTTCATCTTTAGATCTTTGGACACTTATCACCCCAAGGTCCCTCTCCCCATCCTTGCATATCAGCCTCTCACCTCCCAGCATATACGGCCCCTTCCGATTATTAATCCCCAAATGCATTACTCTGCATTTCTTTGCATTTAATTTTATTTGCCAGATATTAGACCATTCCTCTAACTTTTGTAGATCATTTTTCATGTTTTCTACTCCCTCCTCGGTGTCTACTCTGTTGCAAATCTTGGTATCTTCAGCAAAAAGGCAAACCTTTCCTTCTAACCTTTCAGCAATGTCATTCACAAACATATTGAACAAGATCGGCCCCAGCACCAAACCCTGTTATGTGAGTCAAGTACAGGCAGTCCCCAAGTTACAGACGCCCGACTTAAGTACGACTCGTACTTAAGAACGTGGTTGTGGCTTCATTTGATTTTACTGAGCAGTATTTCTAGTGGCAAAGACTCCTACACATCTCCTGTGGCAGTTTCAGGAATGATGCATGGCCACATTAAGAACAGTGTGTGGTTGTGCATGCTGTACCTTAGAGGGAACACTGACGGACAGTTGGCCCTTTTGCCAGCTGGGAGCAGAGGGAAGCAGAAAGATTTCTTCTTAAAATCTACAAGTTCTGAGTTACATATAAATCCGACTTAAGAACAGCTTTAAAAACATAATTCATTCTTAAACTGGGGATACACCAAACCTCCCCCTGCCAGCAATGAAGCTTAGAGTGGTATAAATCAAATGCTAACTGCTTAGAATAAGATGGGATGGGAATGTGCAGAGATGGGCTCCACATCCCATCACAGTCAGTGATCAGAAGGTAGTGCGTGCTGTCAAATGTGCAAGTGTTGTAAGTTTGCCTAACGCCACCTGAAGAGGTGGTGTTAAGTGAGCCTTCAAATGACATACATTAGACAACTTTTCTGTGCAGATACTGCAGGGGGGGGGCGGCTGTTAGATACACTATCAACAGTTACTGCAGAGCCTTTGCACTTAAGGCAAATTGATTTTGACAGCTAACTTGTATTAAGTGCAAAAACAGCTCGCTTTATTAACCATGGCCCTTAATTCTTTCAAAAGTTATGTTTTCTCCTCTACTTTAACAGTAAACGATCTAACCTCGCTACATTAACATTTTGGATCTCAACTGAGGACTTGAGCTGTATTTAAGCTAATACTTTGTTTGCTTATTGTATTGCATACTTTCTTATTTTGGAAATTTTGATTATCTTAAATAGCTTTCTGTACAAGTTATCCTATATAATAAAACCCTAAGCGCGCATGCGCACTTAGGGCTTCGTGATCCTTGCCGCCGTATTTTCTGGTCAGTGGCAGGGAACACTCCGGAGACTCCCCCCTCCTGCCCTCACTCACCAACCGCTGCCGACACCGCTTCTCTTCAAAGGAGCCTGGTGAGGATTGTGGCCGGCTGTAGCAAACTTTGCAGGCCGCTCAGCACCTCGGTAGCACGTTTCCTCTGACGTACACGATCGCGTCAGAGGGAACATGCTATCAAGGTGCAGAGCAGCCTGCGAGGTTCACTACAGCCAGCCACAATCCTCACCAGGTCGCTTTAAAGAAGAGCAGGGCAAACGACCATACTAGACAGGGGGAGCAGGTAAGGAGCGCTGCTGGACCGGGGGAGTAGGGAAGAGGGACAGGGGGAACAATAAGGAGTGCTGCTGGACAGGGGGAGCAGAGAAGAGGGACAGGGGGAGCAGGGAAGAGGTTCTGCTGGACAGGGGGAGCAGGGAAGAGGGACAGGGGGAGCAATAAGGAGTGCTGCTGGATAGGGGGAACAGAGAAGAGGGACAGGGGGAGCAGGTAAGGAGTGCTGCTGGACAAGGGGAGCAGGGAAGAGGTGCTGCTGGACAGGGGGAGCAGGAAAGAGGGACAGGGGGAGCAATAAGGCATGCTGCTGGATAGGGGGAGCAGAGAAGAGGGACGGGGGAGCAGGTAAGGAGTGCTGCTGGACAGGGGGAGCAGTGAAGGGGTGCTGCTGGACAGGGGAGACGTAAAAAAAGGGAGAAGGGCTGCTACTAGACAGGGGGAGCAGGGAAGGGGTGCTGCTGAACACGGGGGAGGTAAAAGGAAGGGAGAAGGGCTATTGCTGGACAGGGGGAGCAGGCAAAGGGTGGTGGTGAACATTGGAGGAAAGAGAGACAGAAAGAAAGACAGACAGACAGAAAGTGGCAAAGGAGAGAGAGAGAGAAAGAAAGAAAGAAAGACAGACACACACATCTATTCTAGCACCTGTTAATGTAACAGGCTTAAAGACTAGTGCTTGATATAATTTGAAAACTTATAAATAAATAAACAAAAAGCAATCTAATATTGAAGCGTACAAGAAAAATTAAGACAGGAAATATTTTTAAAAATTTGGCACACTGTAGTAACCAGGCTAAGAACCATAAAAAAAATTACAATATTGCAAGAACAACTTATGAAAATTAACAGCCAGCATAATTAAGAATAACAGATTTGAAAGGTGCTGAAATGGGCACAGTGGCAATATATCATTCTGTTACGGTAGGGAATATCCATTAGTCCAACGTTTTAAAGTTCAATGAACAATGTCTTTTCAATTCCAACAATTAATACCGTTAAATTTAAAATATCAACCTTCTAAGAAGATGAAACTAATAGTACTTTTCTTCATATTTTTATGATCAAAACTTGTTTAGGAAACAGAATTAAATTTACTTGTTATGGGTTTACACATTTCATATTCCTAAAATTAAAATGGTTTATAGTTGCTGGCTTGCTTAATCATTTAGCTGATTTAATGCAACAAGGACCATCATTTTTCTCTGACTTTCTACCAAGATTAATGCACTGACTGAAGAGCAATGAAATATGAGATAAAGTTTATATAATTCTGAAAAACTACAGATTGAAATTAAAATGTGCACATTAAGCTGGATAACATTTTCTGTTTAATCTTTCCAGTGTATGAGTAGCTCTAATCATAAAAACAGTGCAGATAGGTATTGTTGACTTTATTGCTTGAAGACATCTTCCTTCAAATATTTTAGACTGGAAAATAAACATTGAGGGGCTGATTCTATAAAGGACTGCATGTCAATTACACTTAGGTGCCTGAAATGTAGGCGAGAGTTTTAAAGGCGCTTAAGTTTCTGGAGAATCATGCTTAGCGGCACCTAAGTCATGCTCCGCCCATTTAGGCGTTAGTCGCCACTAAATGCCATGCAATAGGTGCCTATCACCCAATTCATTTTGTTTAGCAATTACAGAACCTATTAAGAGGCAACTACGTAACTTTAAGATGCCCTTGATAGAAATAATAATAATAACTTTATTTATATACTGCATTACCTCATGGTTCAGAGTGGTTCCCAATAAGAAGAAGCTGTAAAACACAGACAATTTACATCATTAGATAGAAATACATGACAGATAAGAATTTATATCGCAGTATAGATGACATAAAAAGAAATCACAAAAAATACTACAAGCCAGAGGTGGGCTGGCCAGATGAGAGATACTAATTCACACAAAAAGGTGGAGAAAAAGCCTCAAATATCATACATACGGACAGCAGTCCAAAAGGACTTCAAGTTGCCACACTGCTTGTCATTGGCAAAAAAAACTCCACCACATTGAATATTTTATCTCACATTGTACAACCGCCCACCACCGTGCACGGATGGAAAAGAAAAAGTTTCACCTGGCTGAGGTAGGAACGTTCACGCTGTCCACCAAAGGTAGCTGACCCAGAAAAACACGAGCCTCCCAGTTCAAATTGATCATCCATTCATCATTCGCCTCCAAGAGCCTTGTTTTACCGTTAACCGGCTGCCTCAGAGATTCAATACCAGTTAGTTTTTCTTCATCATGGCGCACAAACGGTGAAGACATCCAGCTGATTTTAACGGAAGTAAAGTGGGAGGTATACGGAGTGACGTAGGCATTCCAACGTAGGAACCAATCATCAAAGGGGCTCTCAAAAACGTCAGCCTGTCAAAAATCAAAAGAAAAAAGTCAAACAGGTTCAGAAAAAAGCGCACCATTCAATGCGCTGATTCAGCCCCAAGGGGTATAGAGACATACCTAATTATATAAATTCATCAAACAAATTCATTTTTAGCGGTCTTCTAAAAGTGATGTAGGGAGAGGGTAGGAGGTGCCCAGAGCAGTGGCTCCTCTGTGCCCTCTTCTCCACCCCGTGCTCCTTCCCTGCTACGCTTGCGCCCTCCCTTCACACACACACTCCCCCCCCTGGACCTCTGAATCTTCACCAGCTCGAGCAGCTTCTCCGGCCTGTTGTTCATGCCGGCATTGACTTTCTATCTGATGTCACTTCCTGGCCCCATGACCCAGAAGTGATTTTAGAGGGGAGCCAGGTTAGTACAAGCAGCAGGCCAGAGAGGTTGCTCATGCTGGTGAAGATTTAGAGGTAAGGGTGGGGGCGTGAGTATGGCGTGAGTGGGCGGAGAGGTGCTACCACCCCCATAAAGATGGCGCCTGGGGTGGTTTGCCCTCCCCTGCCCCCCTTACTACACCACTGGGTCTTGATAAGGAGGAGAGAGGCACCTGCACTTGACTGAGGTGGTAGTAGAAGAGAACAGAAAAAAAGGTTCCTCAGGAGTAGGGCTCGGGGCAGTGGTGTAGTGAGGGTGAAGTGTAGTTAGGGCAGTGGTTCCCCTCACCACTCCTTCCCCCTTCCCTTTAGTTGAAGTTGTTGCTCGCTGCGGTCAACAACGTGCTCCTTGCGATCTCATCACCTCTCCCTCTGATGTCACTTCCTATGTGTGGCACCCAGAAATGACATCAGCGGGAGAGGTGACGGGGTTGTGAAGAGCATGTTGTTGACTGCCATGAACAACTTCAACTAGATGTATGGGGGAAGGGAAGAGGGAGGGGTGCGTGCATGGAGGTGAGAAATGGGAAGAGGTGGGGGGCAGAGAGGAGGAATGGTGCTGGCGCCCCCACAAACATGGCACCCAGGGCGGACCGCCCCCCTCTCACCCTTCCCCCTTTTACTATGCCACTGGACAGGGACAAAGCTGCCAGATAAGAAATTCCCTCATTTTCTAATAAACCCATCTCTCTATAAAAGGGGTTCTCAATGCAGTCTTCAATACAAACCTAGCCAGTCATGTTTTCAGGATATCCACAGTGAATATGCATCAATTTGCTTACTCTTCTTCCATTGTTTGCAAACTTATCTCGTGTATTCGTTGTGGGTATCTTGAAAACTTGACTAGCTAGGTCTGTCCCTAGGACTGGGTTGAGAACCCCCTGCTCTATAAGAAAGTGTTGGGAAAGGAATGAGAGGAAGAATTTGCCAAACTCTATTCAGAGCTATAGAAGACGAAGGCTTCAAATTATGCAGTTCCCTAAAGCCGAGTGCAAACTGTATTTAAGAAGAATATTTCCGAGTAGGTACAGAAAATCCAGAGCTAATACTCACGAGATCTTTCTTACTAATAATCTGTGTCTTTAACCATCTATTGATTTAGTATATCATGTACAATTTAACACTGAAAATGATTTTAATTCATTTACTAATTAGATTAATAAAAACTGGTATAACTGAAAGTGCCATTAAAAGTCCATAATGTTAACTTAATGGGGAAAAACTAATAGACTTTGCTGGAATTTTTCCATGAAATTAACATTGCAAAGGTTTTAGTGGCTTTCTTACATGGCTTTATAGGTATTTTTAATAACAAAACTTACAATGGAATTATAATAGTTACATTTATTATAACATACTGTTTTGTTCAGTAACCCCCAAACTCTGAAACTGAATTAATATTAGCCAGCAACTTAGAAGTTCTTAGAAAATTCTTCTCTTCTGATAAGCCCATAGCTAAAATTTTACACACTGGGAAGTCTTAGAAGTCTTGGCCACCAGGATGTCCAACTTTTTTAGGTAAGTTCAAAATATCCAAACCCAAACCATTTCGACGTAGGATGGGACACCATTTCTATCTAATACTCAGGGCCGCCATCAGGGTAGTACTACCAGTCCTGCATTCAGGGGCCCGGAGCTGACAGGGGGCCCAGGGCTCCCCCAGGGTCCTAGGCAGTGTTCTAAGGCAGGGGCGCCAGTAGCTCGCCAAGGCAAAGTGAGTCGATCACCCAGGACTCACTTTGTCTTGGCGATTAAATCTATCGAACCTATCAGCCTTCCTCTCCCCGACGTCAATTCTGCAGTCGGAGAGGAAGTTTGGGCCAGCCAATCGCTGCCTGGCTGGGCGGAACTTCCTCTCCGACGGCAGAATTGACGTCGGGGAGAGGAAGACTGATCGGCCCGAAGCAGGGAGAGCATGCGTCGGCGTGCGTCGGGGCCTGTTATCCATTGGTGGGTCCTGTTCCCCGATGGCAGCGGCAGTGGCAGTGGCTTGGGGAACGGCAGGGAGAAAGAAAGAAAGGGGGCAGGCAGGGAAACAGAAGGAAAGAAGAGAAACAGAAAAAAAGAAAGAAAGGCCAGGGAGAGAGGAAGAAAAAGTTGGGGGAGGGAATGAGGTGTGGAGGAGAGGAAGCATACAGGCTGATAGAAGGGAAGAAAGATTGGATGCACAGTCAGAAGAAGAAAGTGCAACCAGAAATCACCAGACAAGGTAGGAAAAATGATTTTATTTTAAATTTAGCAAAGTGAAGGCAGTATTACCACAGTTTTCAAAGGAATTTGCCCAAATAACTTAATAGTTAACTGGGTAAATTCCCAGAGATGAAAACTTCCCTTCACTTACTATGCACAGTTCTGAATTTATATCTGCTGTCTATATTTTACAATATGGTCCCCTTTTACTAAACCGCAATAGTGGTTTTTAGCGCAGGGAGCCTATGAGCGTCAAGAGCAGCGCTGGGCATTCAGCGCAGCTCCCTGCGCTAAAAACTGCTATTGTGGTTTAATAAAAAGGATGGAGGGTATATTTGTCTATTTTTGTATGGTTGTTACTGAGGTGACAATGCATAGAGTCATCTGCCTTGACCTCTTTGAAAAAAACCCAGAATAGGAATGATAATTAACATTTTCTCAGCGTATAGTGTGCTTTGTGTTTTTTAATTTTATTGTTGGTAGATCATTTTGACTTGGTCATTTTAAAGTAGCTCACAAGCTCAAAAAGTTTGGGCACCTCTGAGCTAGAGCATTGAAACTGTATTTCTATTTTATCCCCCCTTTTACAAAACTGTGGAGCGTTTTTTAGTGCCAGCCGTGGTGGTAGCAGCTCTGATGCTCAGAATTCTATAAGCGTCAGAGCTGTTACCATTGTGGCTAAAATCCACACTACAGTTTTGTAAAAGAGTGAGGGGTTAGTTTGTGATGACATATTCCATACTAGGCGAAGGTGTTTTCTGTGTTCTGTGTGTTCGAAAGACATGGTTTTCTGTTAGGATTGACGGTGTAGGATTGATCTGTGCTGGTCTGGCTTGTTTAGTTTTACAATGGGTGTATTGATGTACTGCTCACTGCAATATGTAAGATGCTGCCTTTTCCTAGGTACTCATGTGTGACGTGTGGTTTGTTACTAAAAATCATGTTTTTCTTACAGATGGGGTGGGTGCCAAAAAATGATGGGCCCCGGGTGTTACATATGCTACGTACGCCACTGTATGTAAAGATACCAGAAAGCTGGCGTAGCAAAAACTTTAAGTAAATTGTTATTCTTCTAAGTTTTGAGTATTTAACACTCCCACAATCTCACGGGCACTCGTTTCAAGTTTATTGAGATTTTGATTTAAACGCAATATCAAATATTTTGAATGCGTATAACAAAAATAAATTTGGGGAAATAAATAAAACCATTTGAACAATAAACATACAAACATATCCATAGATGATTAAAATTACATAAGGAGTACAAGGATAAACTACATTTGTTTAAAAATGCGTTCTCCGCGCCTGCTCATAAATTTGTTGACTGGAAGGATCCAGCAATGTGGCCAGATGCCATTCAGGACAAAGACAGAGAAAGAATTGTGCAATTTGGATTAATGATGGAAGATGATTTGAAGCAAATGGCACAGTCTATGAGTAAAGATCTTGACGGACGTTCTTTTTATGAATATCTCCTCTATGCCAAATCACCCAATGGACGTGAGAAGATTTTACGGGACTAGCTTAGGTGGAGCATTAGCAGAAAAGTATGTGTATTCGGCCCATGGAAGAAGGGGGTGGCGTCAGGGGGGGGGGGGGAAGGGGTGCGTGGGGGGCCCAATAGGATTTCTCAGTAAGGGGCCCAGAAATTTCTGATGGCAGCCCTGCTAATACTGGCTACACAGATAATGCCAGCAGAGCAGTGGGATGCCTTAGAGCAAACTGTGTGCCACACGAGATTTCAGAATGTGCCTCTCATGGCTGCAGCAAGTGCCTCTCTTCCTCCCTGCACCTCTTCTTTTTCAGCACCCCCCATTGGCGGCTCTGGGCCCTGTCCAGAAGGTCTCCATTAGGATTACCAGATGTTCGGATTTCCCTGGATATGTCTTTTTTTTGAGGACATGTCCGAGGGTCCGTACGGCTTTTCAAAACCTGGCACTTTCCGTTTTTAAAATCTGGTAACCCTAGTCTCCATGTATGTGTGGACGCCAACGTGATATCGTCATGATGATGTCTGCACACTTGCAGGTGCCCTCGAGCCGTGGACACCAGTTTAGTGTGCCACAGCTCATAAAGTTTGAGAGACACTGCTGTGAACTTCACATGAAAGATGTCAGGTACACATTTCACTATAACCACCTTATAATCTGTGGTGAGCCCTCCAAAACTCCCTCAAAACCCACTTTATCCACCTATCTACTACCCCATTAGGGCATAGCGAGAGTAGAGAGGGACAGATTCTTCAAACTATCAAAAAATAAGAGAACTAGAGGGCATTCGGAAAAGTTGAAAGGGGACAGATTCAAAACGAATGCGAGGAAGTTCTTCTTTACCCAACGTGTGGTGGACACCTGGAATGCGCTTCCAGAGAGCTTAATAGGGCAGATTACGGTACTGGGGTTCAAGAAATGATTGGACAATTTCCTTCTGGAAAAGGGGATAGAGGGGTATAGATAGAGGATTACTGCACAGGTCCTGGACCTGTTGGGTCGCCGCGTGAGCAGATTGCTGGGCACGATGGACCTCAGGTCTGACCCAGCGGAGGCATTGCTTATGTTCTTATGGCTTCAGGTAGCATCTATTTGCAGTATAATATGATTTTGATGGGCTCATTCTTCCCACCATAAATGTAGAGGGTAGAGTGGAATATGGACCTGGGCCCTCTCTCTCTGGTTCACTACACCACTCATTAGTTAACTTCACACACCTGCTTGCTGCTCTACTAGGTTCAGATCTTTGGGGGGCTGGGAGGGGGGTCAGTGATCACTGGGGAAGTGTGGCAAGATCATACCTTCATACATCCAGTGGCCATCTAGTCAGTTTGGGTACCTTTTAGGGCACTTAGATGCTTCTAGCTCTGGACATCTAAATTGTGTCCTGGACATCTTGGGAAATGTTTGATTATCACTGCAAGATCTCCAAGTGCTAAGCATGCCCAAAGCACACCCATAACTTGCCTCCAACATGCCTTCTTGGACTTTGGATTCACAACGGACAAAAAGCCTAGCAAAATGTCTAGAAAGTTGGTTTTGAAAATCAGCACTAGGATGTCCTGGCAATTAGGACATCCATGTGCCAGTATATGCCATATTTTGAATGTTTTTTTCTTTTTTTGAAAATGAGCCCCAGAGTTTTCTATGATATTTATATATTGACCAATCACAAATTAAGGGGTCCTTTTATTAAGGTGCACTAACAGATTTAGCTTATGCGCTAAATTCTAAGGGGCTCATAATCGAAATGGAAATACGTCTAAAAACCGGCCTAAATCGGCACTTGGACGATCAGTAAGACAAGTCATCCAAGTGCCGATAATCAAACCTGGTTTTAGCCATATCTAAAATGCTGCTGTACGACCAGAGCTAAAAGGGGCGTTTTAGAAGGAGTGGTGGGGGTAGGATTAGGGCGGGACATGGGCTGATCTAAACTTAGTCGTACTGCAAGTATAACCGAAAGTTTAATGAGGCTGGAACTTGTACGTTGTGACTTAGGCCATGTAAAACCAGGTCTAAATGCCAAAAAGGTATCCAAAATGACCAGATAAGCACTGCAGACACAAAGTACAGACAATGACCCACTGCCCCAATGATCACTGACCCCTCCCATCAACACCATAAAAATCAGAATAAAAACGTACATACCTGCCTCCAGAACATCAGCACATAGCATAGGAAAGCCTAGTAGAGCAGCACAGAGGTGGCTTAAGTAGTGTGGGGGGTGGGCTAGTGAACCATAGAGAGGGCTCATTTGCCACTCTAACCACTGCATTTATGGTGGAACATGTGCACCCCCCAAACACTATTGCACTGCCATATAGAAACATAGAAGATGAGATGAAACATAGAAGATGACAGCAGAAAAGTGCTATAGCCCATCAAGTCTGCCCACTCTGCTTACCCACCCCCTGTCTATGCCCTAATGACCCAATTTCCTTATCTTGACCCTCGTAGGGATCCCACATGGGTATCCCATTTATTCTTAAAGTCTGGCACGCTGTCTGCCTCGATCACCTGCACTGGAAGCTTGTTCCAATGATCAACCACTCTCTCTGTGAAGAAATACTTTCTGGTGTCGCCATGAAATTTTACGCCCCTGAGTTTGCGCGGGTGCCCTCTTGTGGCCGAGGGTCCCTTGAGAAAGAAAATATCATCTTCCACTTCGAAGCCCTGAGGACTGCTGGGGTGGTAGACAGGTGGGTCTAGTAGGTTTGGGGGATGTTTGGGGGGCTCACCATGACCTATAAGGGAGTTATGGTGAGATGTTTATGTGGCACCCTTTTTGTGAAGTTTGCAGCAGTGCCTTGTAAGGTGTCCCACTACTCTGTTGCCATGTCTAGGTGTCCAGTCCATTATTTTGCTGGCCCCTCCCATGTCCAAAAGGTCCTTTTCTAGGTGTTTTTGACTTGGACAAATTTTTGGATGAGAATGGGGTATAAAGATAGACAACTTAGCGGTCTGGGTGATCAAACAGCTGGACGTACAGTTAGACGACTCTCGAAAAAAACAAAATATTTTGGACATATTTTTTGAGAATGGACTTTAGGCACTGCTGACTTTGGGCGACTAGCAACTTAGGCCCATAACGGACTTAGACGTTTCTTTCGATTATGCCCCTCCATGGCATCCATTATATTCTATGGGCACCTTAGAATTTAGCGTGTGCTCATCTTTAGCGGGCGCTAAATCTGTTAGCGTACCTTAATAAAAGGACCCCTGAATCAATATTGCAATAACCTGGATTTTGTTTTGTTCTATATTTTTGAAACACCGCTTGTCTTATCCCTTTTTAGTTTTTGAGGGTTTTTTTTTAGGTTCAATGATTAAGTGCATAGAATAAACCCAGGTGGCTTGTAAGTGATGGATTTCTGCTGAGATCTTTATTTTCCTAATTTGTACTTAGTTATGTTTTGTTAAATTAAGAAATTTTCCTCTAGTTAACTGTGTTTTGGTTTTGTGTTACTGGTAATAAAAACTGTTTATTATACTTGAATGTTAGAATTTTTAAATGTGTGGACATTGATTATATATGCTAATTCATAGATTAAATTGAATTTTTGTGCATTGAAATTTTAAGTTGTCTTAATGATTCTAATGTATTTTAATGGATGGCCATCCCTTTGCTTTATCTATAATGTCAGAAGAGTAGATATATAGGGGTAGATGTTTTCATATAATTTTTTTATTTGATGGTAATAAGGTGTTCAGATAGGTCAGGAATTAGGCAAAATGTTTGTAATCGGGGAATGTTTAAGGCTTTATTAAGGAGGGTGATAAGAGGAAGGTTTGGAATGCTGATTTCCTGTATGAACTGATTTGATTATTTTCATTAGTATTTAAGCAGTATTTAAAAACTATAAATAAATACATGAGCGAAGAGTTTTTCATTTAGTGCATAATTAAGCTATAAATTTTTGTTAGCAGAGGATGTGGTTTAGGTTAATAGCATAGTTGGGTTTTAAAAAATTTGAAAAAGGCTTCTGGAGGATAGATCTATTAATAAATTGTAGCTATCAATAACAGTTTTCCGCACAACTTCTGTCTTCAGCCAAGCCTACCACATGCCTCTCAGATCCTATTCCCACCCCTCTACTTGACCTCATCTCACATATGGATATCCCGCCCATCTGCCATATTTTCAACCTATCCATTTCCACTGCAACTGTCCCCACTGCATTCAAACATGCATTGGTTAAGCTGCTTCTCAAAAAACCATCGCTGGACGCCACCTGCCCTTCTTCCATTCCTATCCAGTCTACTCAAGCGTGCTGTTCTCCGTAGCTGCCTGGACATCCTTTCAACTTGACTGATTCTTGATCCTCTACAATCTGTCTTTCGCTCTTAACACTTCACAGAAATGCACCTACCTGTTCATGGCCAGATCTAGGAGCCTTTACTCGATCCTCATCCTTCTTGACCTGTCTGCTGCCAGAAGGATGCTGGGCTGTATAAAGAGAGGTGTAGTCAGTAGAAGGAAGAAGGTGTTGATGCCCCTGTACAGGTCATTGGTAAGGCCCCACTTGGAGTATTGTGTTTAATTTTGGAGACCTTATCTGGCAAAGGACATAAGAAGACTTGAGGCGATCCAGAGGAGGGCGATGAAAATGATAGAAGGCTTGCGCCAGAAGACGTATTAGGAGAGACTGGAAGCCCTGAATATGTATACCCTAGAGGAAAGGAGAGACAGGGGAGATATGATTCAGACATTCACATACTTGAAGGGTATTAACGTAGAACAAAATCTTTTCCAGAGAAAGGAAAATGGTAAAACCAGAGGACATAATTTGAGGTTGAGGGGTGGTAGATTCAGGGGCAATATTAGGAAATTCTACTTTATGGAGAGGGTAGTGGATGCCTGGAATGCGCTCCCGAGAGAGGTGGTGGAGAGTAAAACTGTGACTGAGTTCAAAGAAGCGTGGGATGAACACAGAGGATCTAGAATCAGAAAATAATATTAAATATTGAACTAAGGCCAGTACTGGGCAGACTTGCACAGTCTGTGTCTGTATATGGCCGTTTGGTGGAGGATGGGCTGGGGAGGGCTTCAATGGCTGGGAGGGTGTAGATGGGCTGGAGTAAGTCTTAACAGAGATTTCGGCAGTTGGAACCCAAGCACAGACAGGGTAAAGCTTTGGATTCTTGCCCAGAAATAGCTAAGAAGAAAAAATTTAAAATTTAAATTGAATCAGGTTGAGCAGACTGCCGTCATCTACTATGTTACTCGCTTGGATTCCGCAAAATCTGTCCTCTTCTGGTTTGCCTCCTACCTCTCCCATCACACTTTATTGTACCTCTCCCATCACACTGTTCTGCTGCTACCCTACTAGTGGTTCTGCTGCTACCCCATTAGTGATTGGTGTCTTAGGACTTCTTTTCTCTATATATACCTCTTCCTTCGGTGCCTTGATCTCCTCCCAAGGCTTCCAGTATCACCTATATGCTGATGACTCCCAGATCTACCTCTCTACACCTAAAATTTCACCTAAAGTCCAAGAAAAAGTTTCTGCCTGTTTGGCTGATATTGCTGCCTGGATGTCCTGCAGTCATCTGAAACTACACTGAGCTGCTCCTCTTTCTCTGTTCTCCATCACTGTAAATAATACTATCATCATTCCAGTCTCCTCTGCTTGTAACCTTGGAGTCATCTTCGATTCTGACCTCTCATTTTTTTTGCACATCCAACAAACTGCTAAGGCCTGTCGCTTCTATCTCTACAACATCACTAAAATTTGCCCCTTCCTCTCTGAGCATACTACCCGGACCCTTGTCCACCCTCTCGTAACCTCATTCTTAGATTACTGTAATCTGCTTCTATCTGGTCTCCCGCAGTGACGCGTATCCTCCATGCAATAAGTGTAAAACTCTGCTGCACGACTCATCTTCTTCCAACCTCGCTACACTCATGTCACCCCTCTCCTTAAATCACTTCACCGGCTCACTATCTGCCTTCGCATACAGTTCAAGCTTCTATTGCTGACCTACAAGTGTATTCATTCTGCGGCTCCTTAATATCTTGCCTCTCTTCTCTCTCCTTATACACCTCCAGGAGAACTCCGTTCCTCAAATCAGCTGCTCTTAGCTGTACCCTTCTCCACCACTGCCAATTCCAGACTTCGCTCCTTTCATCTAGCTGCCCCCAATGCCTGGAATAAATGACCTGAGTTTGTCCACCAGGCCCCTTCCCTTCCCTTGTTTAAAAGCAGACTGAAAACCCACTTTTTTGATATAGCCTTCAATCCATATCCCTATTCCTCACTGCTCACAAAACCAGACAGCAGATTAACCGTTTCCCGTAACTGTACCCATGACATCCTGTTTATCTGTCGAGATTGTAAGCTCTTCTGAGCAGGAACTGTCTTCTTCTCTGTGACTCTGTACAGCGTTGCATGCGTCTGGTAGCACCATAGAAATAATTCATAGTAGTAGTGTGAAGAGTTTCAATTTTTGGGAAGCAGAGCTGAGATTCACTTTGGACCTTTATTGGGAGTTGGCAGAATATATTTATTTATTTATTCAATTTTCTATACTGTTCTCCCAAGGGAACTCAGAACAGTTTACTCAAGCATTTTTCCCTGTCTGTCCTGGTGGGCTCACAATGTATCTAATGTACCTGGGGAAATGGGGGGATTAAGTGACTTGCCCAGGGTCCCAAGGAGCAGCATGGGGTTTGAACCCATAACCCCAGGGTGCTGAGGCTGTAGCTTTAAACCACTGAGCCACACTCTCCTCCTAAATGACCTATCACATTATATTACATGCACTAGGGGATACAATTCCTTTGATTGGGTTTATTGATTTTTGCATTTTTCCTCAGAGTTAAGTCTTTTGCCACTGGGATTTTTTTTGTGTTGGGGCTGCATTTACAGCACTTCATTCAACTAGGTCCAGGGACGTATTATGCTTCATTTACCCTGTTGGGTGTTCAAGTTTACAACTCGCTTATTATAAAATCTGTGTTGAGCTGTATATTACTGAGGACCAATTATTAAGTTGATGTGCTGATATGCAGTCCTTTTATTAATGATATATATTTAACATTCCCCTTAACTAGTTGTGGCCTTTGAACTTCCCTGTGGTATGTGAAAGATTTTAAAGCTACAGCCTTAGCACCCTGGGGCTGTGAGTTCAACTCATGCTGTTCCTTGGGACCCTGGGCAAGTTGCTTTAATTGCCCCAGGTACATTAGATGTATTGTGAACCTATTGCGACAGACAGGGAGAAATGCTTACGTACCTGAATAAATTCATGTAAACTGAGAGAACAGTATAGAAAATTGAATAAATATTAAATGTAATTGTTTGCAACTCCTTATGTAATAAACATCAAACTTAAATGGCTTGATGATAAGTTCTCCAATATTTTTTATAATGAATGCCTGGTACTGAAAAAAAAAAAAATGATATCTGGATAATGTCATTGAAAATCAGTAGCTGGCCATGGTGCGTGGCATTTATTCAACTTAAATGCCACTGAATATCAACCCATTAAATTCTAATTAAAAAGTATTACCTTATTTCTATATATTACCTTGAGAAGTGGACAAACAGGGCCACCGTACCATTTCACTCAAGATAATAACAAAGATATTTAATAGAACATAAATATTTTGATTGACACATTGATTCTCCAAATGAAGTCCAAACATATGCTAATGTAATTTATGCAAGAATTAGAGTGTGACAATCTTGTTCAGAGGATGGTCATTAGTTTTGTTAATCAATTATTACCATGATAAATACTCTGGTAAATCAATACATCTTCTTGGTTGTCCAGATAATGAGCTTTCCATTACAAAGCAACGTCTGTGCGCCAATAGTGAAAGGGTCGTTTCTGTTCTGGTATGCACAGATGTGTGTTAATGTATACGATAATCATCTGATTGCTCAAGCTAATGAATCTCTGATGAATTCTACAACACCTCATTGCTAACAGGATTCTTTTTTTATTCTCCAAAGCAAATTGTAAAGGTCAACCACACCATCAAATTCGCCACGCATCAACTTGTCTGGAATCTGATAATTTGACTAATTAGTAGTTTTGTAATTATCAATCATTGCAAGTTATCTGTTTTGTATGTAATAAGAAATTATGCAGGCTTTAAAACGGTAAAGATATTTTGTACACAATGACCCTAAATTCTAAACAGTTCACCATCTTCTATTTCCTGCCAGCTGGAGCCTTTTATCTGTCTCTGTTTAACTGTAATATAGAAAATGGAGTTAATATATTGATACAAAAACAAAATGAGAAACACCACCTGGTTGGTAGTTTGTGAAAAAATACAGTGAAATGCTGGAATAATTGGGTTCAAAACAGAGAACACAGTTGCTACAGCGTACGGAGAAAAGGGGAAGTTGTATTGTAGAGTCATGGTTCTCAAAGCCAGTCAACCCCACCTTACAAAACCGTAGAGTGGTCTCTAGCATTGGCCACGGCGATAAAAGCTCCGACGCTCATAGGAACCATGCTACGATTTTGTAAAAAAAAAAAGGGAGGGGGAGTTTGCAGGATATTTGCAATGAATATGTATGATATTGATCTGTGTGCACTGCCTCCTTTTCATGCAAATTAATCTCATATACAGGGTCAACCAAAAGTAGGTATACGGTATTTATTCATTATTTCTTTTTATTTTATAGGTGCCATGAATAAAATGTCCCTACGCATCTCCCTTAACTGCAGCAAATACCTACAGTGTAAGTACCTGCCTCAGGGTTTTTTTTTAGAAAACATTTGTTCCGATTGGCTGGTTAGACAACGGTAGGACGCCTACTGCTGCCTACAATCGGGATGCCGTTTATACACTAGAATCTGCCCCATAGTGGTTTTATTCTTTGTCCTGTATGAGTGCTTAATCTTTCCTATAGTATTTCTAATGGAGTTTTTTTTCTTATATATGGATATTTTTATTGTGAACTGCATTGACCCACCCATTGGAACTTGTAGTATATCAAGTACAGTAAAACCTTGGCTTGCGAGCATAATTCGTTCCAAAAACATGCTTGTAATCCAAAACACTCGTATATCAAAGCGAATTTTCCCACAAGAAATAATGGAAACTCAGATGATTCGTTCCACAACCCCAAAACTTTAATACAAAATACTATACGTACTTGTATTGCAAGACCTTGCTTGTTTATCATGTTAAAATGTAATAAAATGTTTTGCTTGTCTTGCAAAACGCTTGCATACCAAGTTACTTGTAATCCAAGGTTTTACTGTATTAATAAACCATAAACTATGCTCTTATGTTCATGTGAATTCCTCGTACACCTATGCACTAAAATACACACATGTATTTTACAGAATCAGAGTGTGCACATTCACAGTAAAGTGGCAGTTAGTGGCCCATCTTGCCCATGTGCGATGTGCCAGAATTTTGAAACATGCAGGCATTTGGCACTTACCTGTAGGCACAATTTATAGAACCGTCTTTGTAGTTTACTGAAAAAGAGATAATTAAAACCACGTACATTGTGGCATATCAAAGCAACATAAAAGACCGACTGCACAGAAAAGATTTTGGAGTTTGTACCCAATGCTATCTCTAAAGTATAAACCAACAGCCGTGGAAAGCTCTGATTAGTAATTGTTTAGAAGTGAATTAATCTTAACAGGGGGAACTTCTGTACTCCCAGGTTCTAACAATTTCTTAATCATACTTTGGAATAATGTGATCATTTTTCTTATTGGAATTTCATTGAAAATGGAAATATCATTACTCTTGCTAATGCTTAAAACCAACATCACAATTCTACATTTTAATTAGTAATTATAATTACAGTAATCATTATTTCATTAATGAAATGTTTAGTTGGTAATTGTCTATGAGAAATGTAGTCCCCCGTGCTTATAAGTATTTCATAAGGTTTAATTTGATGAAGTGTATGATTAAGGCGAACTGTCAATTCCAGCATATTTTGAGTCTTTTGCTGTATAGATTATTTCAAACTTACAGTATATACAAATAAAACATAGGAGTTACACATTTCCAGCAAGGTTTCTCTTCCCACAGTTGAATGAGCAGTGAACAATACTCATTCGAGTGTATTTTATCTTTGAACAGGCAAGGATCAATCAAACAAAACTACTGTTTTGGAGGAGACAGTTTTGATTGAAAAATAAAACTACACCGAAATCACTTTTTAAAAATACCAAAAGTTATTCTCGTTGTCTAGGAATTGTGCACAGTGCTAACATGTTAGGGGGAAGGGGGGGGGGGGGAATAAGACTTGTATGCAGTGTTCCTTCGTGATTCACAGACTCAGTTATTTGCGGTATTTTCTGACTGCCTCTTCCGGTCAGAAAATAACAGGGAATGAGTCTGCAAAACACCCTTCTGCACAGCCCATTCCACCTCCTCTTCCCCCCCCCCCCCCGGTCAGCCAATCAGCCTTCTGCACAGCCGATTCCTCCTCCTTGCCCCCCCCCCCCCGGAGTATACCGGATATGATTTACTGCACCTGCCGATGCCCCAGCTGCCCTCTCCTGCCTTTTTACAGACTCAAAACCGCATTTGCGGTTTTATGAAATTCGCGGGTGTTCCTGGAACGGAACCCCCACGAATTTCAGGGGAGTACTGTATCCCCATTTTGTGGTTACACATTCAAAGCAGTTTACATATTTAAAGGCACTTATTTTGTACCCAGGGCAATGGAAGATTAACACCCCTCCCCCTTTTACAAAACTGTAGTGCGGTTTTTAGCGCCAGCCATGGTGGTAACAGCTCCGACATTCATAGAATTCCTATGAGTGTCGGAGCTGTTACCCCCTCAGCTGGTGCTAAAAAACGAACTACTATTTTGTAAAAAGAGGGGGGGGGGTGTAAGTGACTTGCCTAGGGTCATGAGGAGCAGCATTTGGATTTGATCCCACAACCTCAGGGTACAGGGTATAAGCAGCAGTTCTACCACTAGGCCATTCCTCACAATAGAACAGCAGAGGAGGTGGTAGAGCAGAGTACGATTTTGGGTTTCAAGAAAGAGTTGGGCAAGTTCCTGAAGGAAAAGGGGATTGAAGGGTATAGTCAGAGGGGTACTACACAGGACAAAATGTCTTAAATAAAGGATCACTTACAGGTCACTGACCTGGGGGGCAGCCGCAGGAGCGAACTGCTGGGCGCGATGGACCTGTGGTCTGACTCAGCAGAGGCGATGCTTATGTTCTTAAATGGCATTAGGAATTGCAGTTAACATGAATTTTAGAGCATGTTAAATATGGACCTGATTGTAAAATAGGCACCATTCACCACGGTTGTCAATCAACCTCTAGATACCGTTTATAGAATTGCATTCTTAGGCACTGACCCCCAAATTCTATAAAGGCATCACTAGATGTCCTAATTGCAGCCGCCTTGCGATGCCTAAGCTCAGGATCTGCATCACACAATTTTTTAATTGACTTAATCTGCATGCTAATTGACCACATCAGTTTTCCACCAATTAAAAAAAAAACCAAACAAACATAAATTAAAGAGCTTGGCGCTGAACTGTTAGGATGCCTAGCGACGCCTAAAAAGAGGCATCCTCCCACACCCAAGGACACCGGAACGACACCTTTCTCAAACAGTAGGCGTGGTTATGAGTGGAGAGTAGGCATAGTTGAATTGGGCATCGTTAAGTGTCGGACATAGGCGCTGCCAAATTAGACGAGTAAAAAGCTGGCCCAATTCTTCTAGAGTCATCTCTAAATTATGTATATTAGTAATGCATTGAATTTATTTATTCAGATAACCTGAAATCCTGGTATTTTCAATAAAAACTTTACAGCAAGAAAAGCCATAATGAATGTTATAGTCAAACCTTGGTTTGCAAGCATAATTCATTCCAGAAGCATGCTTGTAATCCAAAGCCCTCGTATATCAGAGCAAATTTCCCCATAAGAATTAATGGAAACTCAGACGATTCGTGCCACAACCCCAAAACTTTAATACAAAATACTATACGTACTTGTATTGCAAGACCTCACTCATTTAGAACAGTCACTACACTGATGGAGCGTCAGAAAGAGAAGAACCATCGGCTCAGTTGTGTGTATACTGTATGTGACACGGACCCTGCCATCCCTGAGCTTGAACCTCAGGAATATGAGCCTAAGAAGGAAAGGTTTAGAACCCCTGAGAGAAAGACAAAACCTAATTAAAAGTCCCAGTTGTAAAATTGCCACTTTAAAGTCTGCAAAAGCTGAGTCCCAGTTTAAGAGTGCAGGTCCCTTTAAATCAGGGGTGTCCAACCTGTGGCCTGAGGGCCGCACGCGGCCCCGTGAAGTATTTTGTGCGGCCCCAGTTGAGGGCGATGCAGTGTTTTACTCTGTTGCCCCCGGGTGTTTACCGTCTTGCCAGCTCCCTCCTCCGTCTAGCTGCAGCGTTTGCGCGGCCACAGAAAAAAAATTTTTCAGCCAACGTGGCCCAGGGAAGCCAAAAGGTTGGACACCCCTGCTTTAAATTTTCTCCTGTCCCAGCCAGAGGGAGGGTGTGGGGTCCTGGAGCAGCTTTCCTTGCCAGAGAGAGTCCCAACACCTGGCCAAGGAGGAAGGAAACAGCCCAGAAAGCCAAATGTGGAGCTGTTAAGAAAACTGCTGGCGAGAAAGCCTGAGCAGGTAGAATTGCAAGATGCGGAAATGCAGGAAATTGATTTAGAAGAGGCTGTTTGTGACCCACAAGGGGAAGAAATGGATTGGCAGCTGTTCCTGAAATGCTGGGGAATGCTGAGGAAAGCATGGACTTTTGAACAGTCTCCTGGGAATATGAAGGAACTGTGAGTAACGTGGGTTTTTTTTTTTGTGAAAGGACTGAAGCCGATGTGGTTTTTTTTTTCTTGTTGCTTTATGGTCTGGAAGGTTTCCTTAAAGCTAATTGATTGCTAATGATAAAGCCCAGGGAGGGAAAATGTGTGCTCCCTGTGTACTTTTTGCCAAACATTTTTTTTTCTTCTTCTCTGAAGAAAACTTTGCTCTGTTTGAAAGCTACTAGCAAGGACTTTGGGAGGAGGGTGGAAAGATCACCAACCAGAGGATGGCCACTAGGATGGTCTCGGGGCTCAAGGGTCTCTCATACGAAGAAAGACTGGGCAAACTGCAGCTCTATACCCTAGAGGAGCGCAGGGAAAGGGGTGACATGATTGAGACATTTAAGTACGTCACGGGTCGTGTCGAGGTGGAAAACGATATATTCTTTCCCAAGGGACCCTCGGTCACAAGGGGGCACCCGCTCAAACTCAGAGGAGGAAAATTTAGTGGTGACACCAGGAAGTATTTCTTCACAGAAAGGGTGGTAGATCACTGGAACAGACTTCCGGTGCAGGTGATCAAGGCCACCAGCGTGCTCGACTTCAAGAATAAATGGGACATCCACGTGGGATCCCTACGAGGGTCGAGTTAAGGAACTAGGTCATTAGCATTCAGACTTAATGGGGTGGGTCAATAGAGTGGGCAGACTTGATGGGCTGTGGCCCTTTTCTGCCGTCATCTTTCTATGTTTCTATGTTTCTATGGCTCAAAGCCCTGTCTTGCTAAGGTCAGAGCCAGAAAAGAAAGAGAAGCATTTTGTGAAACGCTGATTTTTTAGCTGTTTAGTGCGAGCAGCTCGGCTTCTCCTGAGAAGGGGAAAGCCGTGTGTTCCATTTGCAACTAAGAAAAAGGAACAGCACTGATTTAAAACTTTGTATGGTGTTCAAGACCAGGAAACCAGGAGCATCCGAAATAAGACCTTTTTCTTTGGTCTGACCCTGTCTGCCATAACATGGTGAATTGAACTGAGACGTTTGAGCTCTGCTCAGATCGCTGAGAACTGTGGTTTTACTAAAGCAAAGTGGGACCATTTGAATTTCTGTTTCAAAGTGTTTTGCTGGGGGGGGGGGGGGAGGTTCTGTTTGATTATGGATTTGGAAATCTTGACAACCTGACATCCTGAAGAAGATAAATTGGTGGTGTTTTTTTCCTTAATGCTAATAAACCAGTCTTGTTTTCCTTTCCAAGAGTCCTGGTGTGCCTGGGGAGATACTGGGGGAAGGGAAATTGGGAATAAGATCAAGTAGCCATCCTGACTTTGCGATTGTGGGACTCATCACAGGCCTCTGCTCAGCCAGCCCCAGGTCCCCTGTCACAACTCGTATTGCAAGACTTTGCTTGTTTAGAACAGTCACTACACTCCCGCAATGTCAGAGAGAGAACCATCGGCTCAGTTGTGATGTGACGCGTGTATATTGTATGTACTCGTATGGCAAGACTTTGCTTGTTTAGAACAGTCACTACACTCCCGCAACGTCAGAGAGAGAACCATCGGCTCAGTTGTGATGTGTATATATCGTATGGACTTGTATTGCAAGACTTTGCTTGTTTAGAACAGTCACTACATTCCCGCAACGTCAGAGAGAGAACCATCGGCTCAGTTGTGATGTGACGCGTGTATATTGTATGTACTCGTATGGCAAGACTTTGCTTGTTTAGAACAGTCACTACACTCCCGCAACATCAGAGAGAGAACCATCGGCTCAGTTGTGATGTGTATATACCGTATGGACTTGTATTGCAAGACTTTGCTTGTTTAGAACAGTCTCTACACTCCCGCAACGTCAGAGAGAGAACCATCGGCTCAGTTGTGATGTGTGTATACTGAATGGATTTGTATTGCAAGACTTTGCTTGTTTATCAAGTTAAAATTTAATAAAATGTTTTGCTTGTCTTGCAAAACGCTTGCAATCCAAGGTTTTACTGTACTTTGCTTTCTCCTGTTTCTTTGTAAAGAGGAAGAGGACCGAGGAGAAGCTCAGTATTAAGAGTTGTGGGTCATGCATAATAGCTAGAACATAGAGGAGTCTCTTTCAAAAGAAACATGTTTGTTTTACTTACTGATCTGTCTAGCACCAAGAAGATAAACAACCATAAAAGACTTCCCCAGGGATGTGATCTTAGGGTCTTTTTCAAGAGGATTTCACTGTGATGCATCATTGTTGCAGATGGTGCCCATTCAGCGACCTAGTCTACTTTAGTGAAACAGGATTCGTGATCCTTAATTTCTAATTTTAACACTTTATTCAGTGAGAAGAGTTTAGAAAGGATAGTGCCGAAACAGATGGTAGATCGATAGCTTCATGTGCAGCCTATATTCTCCATAGAGCACAGTTTTCCTAGTTCTTAAGTTAAACAGATGGTGTTTTTGAATGAATTTTCCAAATTATCAACCGTGGGATGCTGTGTTTTCAGATAACTAGCTGCCTCAAGGCCTCATTTAAAAAAATATATATTGTATCTCTATTTCCTTGTCAGTGCATCTATTGTTTAAGATTTCTCTCCCCAAGGTACTATACTCTGGCATTTTGGAAATCACACTAAAAGTCTTTAACATTTCTAGATGGCCTCTTTCTAATAACAGAAATATTTGTCTTGAGCAGGGAGACGTGCAAATATTTTAGGAATGCTAGTTTCTTTAGTATCAGTTCATTACCCTATTGGTGAATTGGGCATCTGCCAGTGGACTATTGATATGAAGCAGTGCCTTCACTCTTGATTCTGTCCTCTTAAAAACACAGAGGTTTGCAGGCCAGTGGTATAAGAATAGGTATACCTTTAAGGAGGTCAGACTTAGAGGAGACGTATTGCTGCTATAATGTTAGTCACCATTCACCCCGTTTGGTATAGAATTTGCATATAGTTAGGACTACGAATCAATGGCAGGGCAGCATTGAAAATGCTCAATTTATTTTATTTATTAAATATTTATACATCACTTATAGCCTAAGGGGCTCATAATTGTATATCTAAAAACCCACCCGTCGGCACTTGGACAATCTAAAAGACAGGTCATCCAAGTGCCGATAATCGAAACGGTTTTTTGGACATATGCTGTGTGCCCAGAGCTGAAAGGGGCATTTTTGGAGGAGTGGTTAGGGCGGGATGTTGACCAACCTAGACTTAGTCATGCTGCAGGGATAATCGAATGTTTGACGAGACTGCCTAGGCGAGACTTATACATTGTGAGTTAGACGATGTAAAGAAAGGTATAGGTGGCCAAAATATATAAAAAATGACCAGATAACCACTGCAGAAACAAAGTAAACACCCACACACACTCCCCCTGCATTTACTGACTCTGTTGCACCCCCATAAAGTTCAGATTAAAAATGTACATGCCTGCCTTCAGGACATCAGCACCTGGCATTGGAAAGCCTAGTAGAGCTGCACAGAGGTGGCTTAAGTAGTTTGAGAGGGGTGGGCTAGTGAACCATAGAGAGGAGGACCCAGGCCCATAAACCATTCATAATGGAAAATGTGAACCCACTAAAAATAAACAAACTAACCCTACTATACTGCCATATAGGTGGCATCTGCAGCTATTGGGGTTTAGACAGGTGAATATAGTGTGTTTTGGGGGGCTCACCATAACCTATAAGGGAGTTCTAGTGAGATGTTTATGTGGCACCCTTTTTGTGAAGTTCACAACAGTGCCCTATAAGGTGCCCCACTATTCTTTTGCCATGTCTGGGTGGCCAGTCCATCACAATACTGGTCCCTCCCACATCCAAAAGGTCTTGTTCTGGGCATTTAGGACTTGAACAAATTTTTGCACGAGAATGTAGTATAAATATAGACGTAGTGGTAGTCTGAACGATCAAACGCCTGGATGTATAGATAGACGATTTTTGAAAAACAGACTAGTTTAGATTTCGATTCTGAGAATGGACATTTTACCAGTGTTGACTTTGGGCGACTAGTGCCCTATATCTAAATCGGACTTAGACGTTTCTTTTGATTATGGCCCTCCATATGGTTTATATTCAGGTACTCAAGTATTTCTCACTATCTGTCCCCGTGGGCTCACAATCTGACTAATGTACCTGGGACAAAGGAGCATTAAGTGACTTGCCCAGTGTCAGAGGGAATAGTGCTGGGCTTGAACCTGCAACCTCAGGGTGCTAGGCTGCAGCCCTAACCACTTAATGTTACTGTATGCTCTGACTTCCAAGATAATTTCAACTGAAATGACCTTCCTTGTTTCCTAGTAGGAAAGAAAGAGAAAAAAAAGAGTTGTAAGCATTGCGGGCATCAATGGCACATGAAAAGTGTGATCTGAGTGTTTCTGACTACTTGAAAACCACTAGCAGAGTATGATGACTTTGTTGTTCACTAGTAGACTCAAAGGATGCGATTCTACAAAAGGACGTCTATATTGAAACCATGCCTATGTTTCTCTCTAGGCGTCTTTTTTCCCATTCTGCCTCTATAAAATTCTAGATGCATTTTCATAGAATCATGCACAGTGTTTGGACGCCCATGTTTCAATTATTAGTCAATACCCCTCCCTCCCCCCCCACACACTTTTACAAAAGTATAGTGCAATTTTTAGCGCTGGCCTTAGCGGTAACAGCTCTGACACTCATAGAATTCCTATGAGTGTCAGAGCTGTTACCACCGTGGCCATCATATAGCAGGAAGATGGTATCAAAAGGTAAAGCAGCTGAATTTAGGAAGGATGTACTTATTGGAACTGATATCTCTAAAAGTCTCAAAAAGAGTAAAAATAAGAAAATATTGAAAAACCATTAAAAAAAATACCCAGAACCAAAGGTGCAATTGGTATAAGCAGTATATAAATGTTGTAAGTAAGTAACACCCCTTCCATTCCCACACGCACACTAAATGCACCAATGCTGCTCAGACACTCAGGAATTCTATGAGCATCGGAGCAGTGTCAGAGAATTTGGCACTCCGAACCGTGGTAGAAACCTCTATCATGACTTAGTAAAAAGGGGGGAGGGGGATAGATTCTTATATACTAAGAAGGTCATTTTCAAAAAAAAAAAAGTCTAAGTCCAACTTGGACATTTTCAGCTGAAAGTTGGAGGTACAAAAATGGCCATTTTCAAGTGGCAAACTGCTGGACGTCCAAATATAAATTTTTGTTTGGTTGAAAATCGTCTTCTTAGACTTCTAGGATGCCAGAAAGTCTAACTTTGTTGCCCATTTTCAATCAGAAAAACATCCAGGTTGAAAATGTCTTAATCCTGACCATTTGGATGTGGGTGGGGTTGGACAAGTTTCTAGAGCAGTGTGTCGCAAACTGTATGCCGTGGCAGATTCCAAGTGTGCTGCGAGACGCCCAAAGAGGAGAGGCGCTGGCTGACTGCTTATAGGATGTGCCTCTCGCAGGACGTCATATAGGCAGTCAACCAGCACTGGTGCCTCTCCTGCTAGCCGCACCTCTTCTTCAGAACCCCTCCACCGGCAGCTATAGGACGCATGGCCATCTACGTGATGCCATTGCATGTGTGTGTGATGTCATCACATCGATGTCTGCGCACTTCTGAATGTCCTCCAGTCACAGCCCCACATTTAGTTTGAGTCACACTGTTCTAGAGGAATAGTCCATAGTGTGCTATTGAGATGGACATGAGGGAAGGCGCTGCTTGACCTAGGATCAGTAGCATGGAATGTTGCTATATTTGGGTTTCTGCTCTTCGAGACAGGATATTGAGCTAGGTGGACCATTGATCTGGGCCAGTATGGCTATTCTTATATTCTTATCTTGCTGGCAGGATTTCAGCTAGAAAGAGAGTGACAGAGCAGCCATCACCGATACACAGATGACATTTCTATTTTAATCCCTCTAAATAATTTTACTACTGAAATTTTAAACCAGATATCTTTTATTATGACTCAGATAGAATAGTGGACAATTAATTTCAAGCTGAAACTCAATACAGAAAAGACCAAACTTTTTCTTGGCTAGTCCCAACGACAAAATAACAAACTCATTGCTTCATCTTAATGGCCATGACTACCCAATTATTAAATCTATCAAAATTCTGAGTCACATTAGACTGACATTTAACACTAGCAGAACACACAAACTTAGCGGTACAAAAATGCTTTTTTACATTGAGGAAATTAAGAACCATAAAAAATATTTTGATCCTTTAGCGTTCAGACTATTGGTGCAGGCATTAGTTTTATCTATTTTAGACTATTGTATCATCATCTATTTAGGAGCACCCAAAAAAATTCTAAGGAAATTAAGGATAATTCAGAATACAGCTGTTCGATTGATTTTTGGTTTAAAAAAGAACGACCATATTAGTCCATATTATCGTTTACTTCATTGGCTGCCTTTGGAGGCAAGAGTATTATTCAAATTTTCGTGTGTCTGCTTTAAGCTGATATCGAGATTATCTCCAGCTTACCTTTTTCCTCAATTTGTGTCGCATAGACCATTAAGAGAAACTAGAAACTTCTACTTATTTCCTTATCCAAAAATTAATGGATAGGACCCTAGCATTTCAAGCTGGTAGGCAACCATCTTGGTTAGGTAAATGTATTCAGCAAGCTATGCAGTTTTCGGAAATTAATTAAGACCACTTTGTTCGATAAGTTTATTACTTAGTGACTTTTATTATTGAAATTCTATTTTACAAATTTTTGTGTTTTTTACTGTATTATTGTATTTCGCTGATTGTCCAGATTTTTTTAGTATAAACCGCATAGAACTTTTGGTTACGGCGGTATAAAAGAATAAAGTTATTATTATTAGAATTGCAGAGGGGGAGAGAAAGGAAAAAGAACACAATGTCTGCTAATGTTTGCACTCTGGTCTCAGTCTCCATAGCAATAGAATGAGGAATTTGATGGGAAGAGTTGAACTTTGCAGCCCTTCCCACAGCCATGGGCTCACAGGGAGCTGGAGAATCTACCCATAGCACCTCCAAAAAGTGTTTGATTAACATGAAGTAAAGGCATAATACAGAGATACAGACTTGCAGGATGTGTCCTGGGAAAGGACTGCAGAGCTTGTCCTGTAATTTTTACTACTTTAATGAAAATTATTTTCAAGTCTTTTTTTTAAAAAAAATTTTAAGAATCCCTTATATGAGCTTTGATAAGTTTCATATTAATTTTTCTCTCTTCCAACTCACCAACCCCTCCCAAAAAAAACCCAAATTCTTTGATCCACACCAAAGAGGAAAAGATGATACTTCAAAGTAGACTAAAAATTCCCTGTACTTTTCACCTTCTTTCACTTTTGATACTATCACCTTTATTATTTATTAGCTTTGCCTCCCTTTTGAGCATGAAAAAGTCATTCAATTCAGTCTCTCAGTTTGATTAACTTGCTTAGAAGAAGTGATCTTTTTTTTCACCCCAGCGACACATTCTCTCAACTTAAATACATTGATGCTTCTAATGTGTCGACTCATGGTAGGTTTAATCCACTGGTATCATCAAATATTAAAGGAACCTTTGCTTAGTGACCAGACAAGTAAATAAAATCTTTGCTGCAACTTCCATGTAATTCAGGAAGATGTTTATGCCAAATTGAAGTGTAAAACACCCAATAGAAAAAAATTAATGAAGAGCATTTGAAATAGGGAATTTTAACCTCTTGTTTCTTAACTAGGCAATTTATATCAATATTTGATGTCTTCTGAAATGAAGGAAACCCTATGTATAGGTCATCTAGGTTATAGAATGGATGTTAAATTAATATGTTCAGAAAGCCCCTCTTGTTTTAGAAAAAGGCTCTTAAAATATGGTGCCTTTTCTAAAATACATGTAGATGGATTTGAGAAGGAACATTGTGACAGGGACACCGTGCGCTCTCCTGACATTGAGCTGCAGCCTTGTAGTCCTATCCCTGTGTCTATTCCCAAGCTTAGAACAGTGCAGCCTAGAAAAGTTAAGCAGACTTTAAGAGGAGACAGGAAATTACCTTGGCTTCAAGCCAGGAGGCCTTTGGTATGCCTTCAGGAACACGTCCAATCCCATTTTGAATCCCCAAATCGTACTCTGCTCTACCACCTCCTCTGGAAGTCCTTCCAGGTGTCCACTACCCTCTGAGTGAAGAAGAATTTCCTAGCATTTGTTCTGAATCTGTCTCCCTTCAATTTTTTTGAGTGCCCTCTTGTTTTTGTTGCTCCCGCCAATCTGAAGAATCTGTCCCTCTCTACCTTCTCTATACTCTTCATGATCTTGTAAGTTTCTATCATGTCCCCTCTAAGTCTCCGCTTTTCCAGGGAAAAGAGCCCCAGCTTCTCCAGCCTCTCAGCATATGAAAGGTTTTCCATGCCCTTTATCATTCTTGTTGCTCTTCTCTGGACCCTCTCGAGTACTGCCATATCTTTCCTAAGGTACGGCGACAAGTATTGAATGCTGTATTCCAGATATGGGCGCACCATTGCCCGATACAGCGGCAGGATAACTTCCTTGGTTCTGGTGGTGATTCCTTTTTTGATAATGCCCAACATTCTGTTTGCCTTTTTCGAGGCCGCTGCGCATTGTGCCGCTGGCTTCATTGTTCTATCCACCAAAACCCCCAAATCCTTTTCTAGGTTGCCTTCCCCCAATACCATCCCCCCCCCATCGTGTAGTTGTACATCAGGTTTCCTTTCCCTATGTGCAAGACTACATTTCTCTATATTTAAGCTCATCTGCCATTTATTTGCCCATTCACTCAGTTTGTTCAAGTCCCTTTGTAGTTCCTTACATTCCTCAACAGTTCTAACCCTACTGGAGAGTTTTGTGTCGTCTGCAAATTTTATAACTTCGCACTTCGTCCCTGATTCCAGGTCATTGATAAATATATTGAACAGCAGCAGTCCCAGCACCGACCCCTGCGGGACGCCACTTGTGACCCCTTTTCAGTCAGAGTAGTGTCCTTTTACTCCTACCCTCTGTTTCCTGTCAGCCAGCCAATTTCTGATCCATCTGTCAGAGGAGTCCAGGAGGAGGAGACAAGGGAGCTGATGGACACTGGTAACAATTGTGATGGAGATTTTCCTGCTGGGAAGTTGCCTATGCTGGAGGCAAGATAGATGGACTGTAACACAGCTATCTCCCGAGGCCATGGTCTGCAGCACAGCTTGTAAAGCAGGTCAGATTTTAAAGCTAAAATGAGGAAAGTTTGCTGACTGTTTTTTTTTTCTCTGTGCTGAAACCTGAGCCTTGGCCATTTGAAAAGTCCCCCCACCCCGTACAATCGTGGCAGGAGGGAGCTCAACCTGTCCTGCTGGACCCCCCCTGACAAACCCCTCCAATGAAACACCCAAAACCCCTCTCCGCAGACCCCCCAACGAAACCCCCACCACCACCCTCCCCGGGCTCGCCGAGCAAGTTGGCTGGCCAGCCGGGTCCTTGAACCAGCCAGCAGGCCTGCCTGCATCCAAATGAGGCGGGGCAGGAGCCTAGGGCTTGATTGGCCCAGGCGCCTAAGGCCCCTCCTATGGGGAGGGGTGGGGGGGGGGCTCTTTCGATCATTATTGCTTAACTGCCTCCTCTTACAAATATTTTAAATTCAACTGAAATTTATCTTTTTTCAAAATATTTGGTTAAATCTATTTTGTTCCTAATGATATTGTTTATTTATAGACTTTTGTAAACCGCGTTGAACTTACGGTTACGCGATTAATAAGCATGATGTTATGTTATGATGTTATTGGGCATCCCTTGCCACGATTAAGAATAGTGGCCGCGTCTACTTACACTGTAGGCATCTCCCGCTCTACTAGGGAGACTCGTAGGGCCGCCTAGATTCGCCTAAGGCTACCGCCTAGCCTTAGGCGAGCTTAGGCCTGCTCCCAGAGGCACCTTCAATATAGGGGAGCTTTTTTATTATTATTTTTTTAAACATGTGTCCTGATTGGCTGATTAGACAGCTGTAGCATGCCTACAGCTGCCTACAATCGGGACGCAGTTTGTAGCCTAATTGTGTACATAATAAAGATTCACACAAGAATATTAAGCTTTCTGTACCTTGAAAGCTTAAATGAGAGAATTCATTTCTCTCTTTCAAATGCATGTTTTTGAAACATTTATCGATACTTAAAGACCACCGTGTCATTTAAAATTTAGTTCATTTCAAACTACATGAAACAAATATTTCTGTAGAATAAAACAGAATCTTATCACCACAGTTCAACCTGCCACTTCTTCTTTTCCTGTAGATTTAAAATGGTCTTGGTAAAATGTAATTCTGCCAAGGTCGTCATCAAGCTCAGAAGTCATCTAGAAAAATTACATTGTGCCCATTTTAATGGCAGGCTATTTCGTGACTTCTGTGGAGCTGAATATTACAAAAGACATGAGCAATCCACTAGAACCAGCTATTCTGACTGGACCACTAACTGACAGAATATGAGTTAGACACAATGGGACAGCAATGACCAGTCAATTGAAAACAATACACTAAAATCTTCTTGGGAATTTAGCACTATAGACTGTCATTTGGAACCATTCAAAAAACACTATGCAATCAAAGAGGTGATCGGTCCTGGAAAGAACAGTGTGGAGGACAAATTCATGGTTGACTGTTTGATGCACAGTAGGTCTGATTGCAATATATGCATTTTTGATTACCATTTCTGAGGAATAGCTTAATAATCTGACATTCTGTTGCAAGTTTGTAATTGGAGACGGGGCAACCAAGCTTTGGTGGATTTTCTTTAGGAATGGGGATCAAAAATTTTCCTTTTTCATGTGATTTTTTTTGTGTCGTTTAGAGGAATGTTTGTTTCATTCATGGGTTCCCCTACCTTTGTCATCACAGGAGATGACAAAAAATGAGAATTTCTCAGACATTTTCTCATGCCCCCCTTACTCCCTCATGCCAGACTTCCTTACTGTATCCCCCCTACATTTCCTGTTTCCCCTTCCCCATGGTAGATAGGTCCCATCAGCCTTATCTAAATCCCTGGTGGTTCAGAAGGCTGATGGGAAAGGGGCTATTGAAATGGATGGTATTTAGACTTTTCACCACCTAGATTTTATTGTTAGTTTATATGTTTTTAAAGAGACTATTGACATTCACATGTGTACTGTAGGAATGAGGGAAGATTTTTTCCCCCCACATTTCAAGCCAGTATTCAACTCTCACATTTATTTTTCCCCCTTTTTCTATTCTTTGTTAACTTAGGAAAGTCATAACACCCTACATTCCTTTAGGTATGAAATTAGATGCTAAAGGAATTTCAGCTTATTGTAGGTTGTCTAGTACCCACATATAAAGGCTCAAGCATGCCCACAGACCTAGCTAAGTTGTTTTGGCTATTTTGCCTGCCTTTGTGGCCTTGTCAATCACTGTTGCTGAATAAATTCACTATGGCAGTTGGTACCTACTTCAAAGGCGTTCCAGTTACCTAAACAATAAAATTAGAGTCAACCAGCTCAGAGATTGACAGATATAGAACCTACAGACTCAACAAAATAGAGGTGGAGGAAAATTAAACTTATAGAGACAAAACCTCTCCACCAGATTATTAAACAACTAATCTAAACCTTAAGCTTATATACTGCATCCTCTCAATAAAGATAGAACTCGGCACGGTTTACAGGAACTTTAAAATAAGGAAAAAACCATAATAAGAATTAGTGAAAGAGAGCAGCAAAATTTACATTTTTGAGAATAGCCAAGTTTTCAGATGTTTTTGGAATAATTGGAAGGAGCCCTGATTCTGCAGCTCACTATGAATGAAAGAAAGAGCCTCAGGTTAATGGTGAGCCTTTATATGTTCAACCTCCACTTCCCACATCATTGGTGAAAAAGCTTTCATTCGTGTGAAAATGGCAATTGTTAAGTGAAGCATTTGATGAACAAATATGGATCTCTGTCTATCCAAATCTAATTGTTGCCACTACTTCCCTTAGTGTTTGAGTCCAACAGTTCCAGCCAATATTTCACAGTACTTTTGCTGCTTCTTCAGGGCAAGCAGGACTCCTCATACTGTCCAACACAATCTATGGAACAGTCAGCATAAAAAAATTTTTGAATCCGATGTCACAAAACACTCTCATAAAACAGTGAATATCAAATTATACTCACTGTGGCTTAACTGCTATCTTCCTTCTGTGTTCAAGCTCCAACATGGCATCTCAGTAAAATTTAACTGTGACAGCTACCACTACAGGGTAGTTGGGCCCATGTGCCTAAAGCCCCACCCACAGGAGGGGCCTAAGACAACTGGGCCAATTCCGGTTGGCCCAGGCGCCTCAAGCCCCACCTGTGGGCGGGGTTTGAGCCGCCTGGGCCAATCAGGACCTAAGGCCAGCCATTCCGGAGATGGCTGGCCTGTCGGATGGTTTGACACCCGTCCGTCCGACCAACTATTTTTAAGTTGGGGTGGGGTGGGGGGGGTCGGCTGCCCGATCGTAATAGCCGGGGGAGAGCTGATTGCTGCGGGAGAGATGACTCATCTCTCCTACCAGCGATGGTGATCGCCCACCCCCCTCCGAACCGCGGCACTTCGGGGTGAGGATCGCCGGCAAGGGAGATGCCCTGCTGCGATGCTCACCCTGAAGTGCCGCAGTTTGGCGGGGGGTAGCCAATCATCATCGCTGGCAGGAGAGATGAGCCATCTCTCCTGCAGCGATAGGCAGGTTGCTGGGGCCACTGAGTTACAGCGATCAGCTCAGCGGCCCCTTTTTCAGCACTTATTCGTGTTTTGACTTGGCCTAAGTCAAAATGTATAAGTGCCGACTAGGCAACCAGCCTAAAGTTTTGGTTATATCTGCTATACAACTAGGTCTAGAATGGCCCACCTCCCGCCCTTTCCCCTCCTCTAAAAACGCCTCTTTTTGCTCTGTGCGTTTAGAGGCAGGGGAAAGGCCTCAGCTGGTTTTAGATACGTCTAAAACCAGCTTTGATTATGGGTACTTGCACGATCTGGCTTTTTGATCGTCCAAGTACCCATTTAGGCCACTTTTTAGACCTTTTTTTTATTATGAGCCCCATAGGTTTTAAATCTAGTCTTGCTTATAGGAAGTCAGGCATTCTCCCTAACAGCCACCGGGGGAGCCCAAGAGAGCCACAGGCTAGAGCAAGCAGGTTAGGGTGTGGCTCCACTCCTGCAAAGCCTGCAGAGTGCACTAGGCTGTTTGAGAGGAGCAACTTCCCAGACTAAGCCTCTACTGAAGTTTGAGCTCCAGCCCAGGAGCAAATGGAGATCCAGGAAATGTTGATTCCACCAGAGCTGTTTCAGGAGCCAGAACTGATGGATGTAGGTTTTTCTGAAGGCAGTGCTGTGAGTGTTTGCTTTTTGAGCTGGCTAATTTTGGGACATGATATTTTTGTTAAAAGAACTGTTTCTTTTTTGCTGCAAATGTGCTATTTGCCTGTGAGAGAATATTTTGATGTTTTGCATTTGCTGACTGAACTGAGCTAAGGACATTGCATTTAAAACCCTGGCTGTTTTTCTCTGTTTGGACTTTGTGTGGGGGTTGGGCACTAGTTACTACCTGGAAGAAAAACTGTGGGTTTTTTTTTTTGTTTTTTTGCACTTGGGAGCTTAAGCCAAGAGGAAGCTGAAGTTTGCCATTGACTTTGGGGAGAAGTTTGCTGTCATCCTGGGAGGGATTTTTGAAAGCAATTCATGTAGCTTTAGAGGCAAACTTGTGGCAAACTCCCTGTCCCCAGCTGTGTTTGGTTGGAATAAGTGTTTAAAGTTGGACTTACCTGGAACCTGCTTTAGGCAGGCTGTTGCAGAGGACACCTGAAATTAAGAGGAATTTTTGGGGAAGAAAAAGTAAAGGTTTTTCTTTGTTTTGGAACAGGAAAATCCTGAAAGCTTTACAGGAGTTTTCCTTGGTGTTTTGTTTGATGAACTTGAATTTATTGAAGGGCTGTGGCCCATTCTGACTATTAAAACCTTTATAAGAGTTTTCTTGAAAACCAGGGTTTTGTGTTTTTGTTTTACTTTATTTTAGTCCCTGCAGGGCTGACTCCATCCAGAGCAGTGTGTCCCTGGCCAGTAGTTTTTCTTGTGACCATTTGGGGCACTGTTGGCCATTCAGTGAGACTCCAGTGGTTACATAGGCAATTTTTATTTTCTATTTTTAAAGTAGAACCAATCAATACTCTGATTCACTCTTTTGGGAGTCACAGTATCAAACTCATGAATCCAGAATTGCTCGCGTTGTTGAAGACACAAACGTCTGTTGCCTCCCCATGCTGCCAGTGGTATTTCCTCAATCATCAAGCCACTAGGACGGCCCACCTCCCGCCCTTTCCCCTCCTCTAAAAATGCCTCTTTTTGCTCTATGCGTTTGGAGGCAGGGGAAAGGCCTCAGCTGGTTTTAGATACGTCTAAAACCAGCTTTGATTATGGGTACTTGCACGATCTGGCTTTTTGATCGTCCAAGTACCCATTTAGGCCACTTTTTAGACCTTTTTTTTATTATTATGAGCCCCATAGGTTTTAAATCTAGTCTTGCTTATAGGAAGTCAGGCATTCTCCCTAACAGCCACCGGGGGAGCCCAAGAGAGCCACAGGCTAGAGCAAGCAGGTTAGGGTGTGGCTCCACTCCTGCAAAGCCTGCAGAGTGCACTAGGCTGTTGGAGAGGAGCAGCTTCCCAGACTAAGCCTCTACTGAAGTTTGAGCTCCAGCCCAGGAGGAGCAAATGGAGATCCAGGAAATGTTGATTCCACCAGAGCTGTTTCAGGAGCCAGAACTGATGGATGTAGGTTTTTCTGAAGGCAGTGCTGTGAGTGTTTGTTTTTTGAGCTGGCTAATTTGGGGACATGATATTCTTGTTGAAAGAACTGTTTCTTTTTTGCTGCAAATGTGCTGTTTGCCTGTGAGAGAATATTTTGATGTTTTGCATTTGCTGACTGAACTGAGCTAAGGACATTGCATTTAAAACCCTGGCTGTTTTTCTCTGTTTGGACTTTGTGTGGGGGTTGGGCACTAGTTACTACCTGGAAGAAAAACTGTGGGGTTTTTTTTTGTTTTTTTGCACTTGGGAGCTTAAGCCAAGAGGAAGCTGAAGTTTGCCATTGACTTTGGGGAGAAGTTTGCTGTCATCCTGGGAGGGATTTTTGAAAGCAATTCATGTAGCTTTAGAGGCAAACTTGCAGCAAACTCCCTGTCCCCAGCTGTGTTTGGTTGGAATAAGTGTTTAAAGTTGGACTTACCTGGAACCTGCTTTAGGCAGGCTGTTGCAGAGGACACCTGAAATTAAGAGGAACTTTTGGGGAAGAAAAAGTAAAGGTTTTTCTTTGTTTTGGAACAGGAAAATCCTGAAAGCTTTGCAGGAGTTTTCCTTGGTGTTTTGTTTGATGAACTTGAATTTATTGAAGGGCTGTGGCCCATTCTGACTATTAAAACCTTTATAAGAGTTTTCTTGAAAACCAGGGTTTTGTGTTTTTGTTTTACTTTATTTTAGTCCCTGCAGGGCTGACTCCATCCAGAGCAGTGTGCCCCTGGCCAGTAGTTTTTCTTGTGACCATTTGGGGCACTGTTGGCCATTCAGTGAGACTCCAGTGGTTACATAGGCAATTTTTATTTTCTATTTTTAAAGTAGAACCAATCAATACTCTGATTCACTCTTTTGGGAGTCACAGTATCAAACTCATGAATCCAGAATTGCTCGCGTTGTTGAAGACACAAACGTCTGTTGCCTCCCCATGCTGCCAGTGGTATTTCCTCAATCATCAAGCCACTAGGACGCCCCACCTCCCGCCCTTTCCCCTCCTCTAAAAATGCCTCTTTTTGCTCTATGCGTTTAGAGGCAGGGGAAAGGCCTCAGCTGGTTTTAGATACGTCTAAAACCAGCTTTGATTATGGGTACTTGCACGATCTGGCTTTTTGATCGTCCAAGTACCCATTTAGGCCACTTTTTAGACCTTTTTTTTATTATTATGAGCCCCATAGGTTTTAAATCTAGTCTTGCTTATAGGAAGTCAGGCATTCTCCCTAACAGCCACCGGGGGAGCCCAAGAGAGCCACAGGCTAGAGCAAGCAGGTTAGGGTGTGGCTCCACTCCTGCAAAGCCTGCAGAGTGCACTAGGCTGTTGGAGAGGAGCAGCTTCCCAGACTAAGCCTCTACTGAAGTTTGAGCTCCAGCCCAGGAGGAGCAAATGGAGATCCAGGAAATGTTGATTCCACCAGAGCTGTTTCAGGAGCCAGAACTGATGGATGTAGGTTTTTCTGAAGGCAGTGCTGTGAGTGTTTGTTTTTTGAGCTGGCTAATTTGGGGACATGATATTCTTGTTGAAAGAACTGTTTCTTTTTTGCTGCAAATGTGCTGTTTGCCTGTGAGAGAATATTTTGATGTTTTGCATTTGCTGACTGAACTGAGCTAAGGACATTGCATTTAAAACCCTGGCTGTTTTTCTCTGTTTGGACTTTGTGTGGGGGTTGGGCACTAGTTACTACCTGGAAGAAAAACTGTGGGGTTTTTTTTTGTTTTTTTGCACTTGGGAGCTTAAGCCAAGAGGAAGCTGAAGTTTGCCATTGACTTTGGGGAGAAGTTTGCTGTCATCCTGGGAGGGATTTTTGAAAGCAATTCATGTAGCTTTAGAGGCAAACTTGTAGCAAACTCCCTGTCCCCAGCTGTGTTTGGTTGGAATAAGTGTTTAAAGTTGGACTTACCTGGAACCTGCTTTAGGCAGGCTGTTGCAGAGGACACCTGAAATTAAGAGGAACTTTTGGGGAAGAAAAAGTAAAGGTTTTTCTTTGTTTTGGAACAGGAAAATCCTGAAAGCTTTGCAGGAGTTTTCCTTGGTGTTTTGTTTGATGAACTTGAATTTATTGAAGGGCTGTGGCCCATTCTGACTATTAAAACCTTTATAAGAGTTTTCTTGAAAACCAGGGTTTTGTGTTTTTGTTTTACTTTATTTTAGTCCCTGCAGGGCTGACTCCATCCAGAGCAGTGTGCCCCTGGCCAGTAGTTTTTCTTGTGACCATTTGGGGCACTGTTGGCCATTCAGTGAGACTCCAGTGGTTACATAGGCAATTTTTATTTTCTATTTTTAAAGTAGAACCAATCAATACTCTGATTCACTCTTTTGGGAGTCACAGTATCAAACTCATGAATCCAGAATTGCTCGCGTTGTTGAAGACACAAACGTCTGTTGCCTCCCCATGCTGCCAGTGGTATTTCCTCAATCATCAAGCCACTAGGACGCCCCACCTCCCGCCCTTTCCCCTCCTCTAAAAATGCCTCTTTTTGCTCTATGCGTTTAGAGGCAGGGGAAAGGCCTCAGCTGGTTTTAGATACGTCTAAAACCAGCTTTGATTATGGGTACTTGCACGATCTGGCTTTTTGATCGTCCAAGTACCCATTTAGGCCACTTTTTAGACCTTTTTTTTATTATTATGAGCCCCATAGGTTTTAAATCTAGTCTTGCTTATAGGAAGTCAGGCATTCTCCCTAACAGCCACCGGGGGAGCCCAAGAGAGCCACAGGCTAGAGCAAGCAGGTTAGGGTGTGGCTCCACTCCTGCAAAGCCTGCAGAGTGCACTAGGCTGTTGGAGAGGAGCAGCTTCCCAGACTAAGCCTCTACTGAAGTTTGAGCTCCAGCCCAGGAGGAGCAAATGGAGATCCAGGAAATGTTGATTCCACCAGAGCTGTTTCAGGAGCCAGAACTGATGGATGTAGGTTTTTCTGAAGGCAGTGCTGTGAGTGTTTGTTTTTTGAGCTGGCTAATTTGGGGACATGATATTCTTGTTGAAAGAACTGTTTCTTTTTTGCTGCAAATGTGCTGTTTGCCTGTGAGAGAATATTTTGATGTTTTGCATTTGCTGACTGAACTGAGCTAAGGACATTGCATTTAAAACCCTGGCTGTTTTTCTCTGTTTGGACTTTGTGTGGGGGTTGGGCACTAGTTACTACCTGGAAGAAAAACTGTGGGGTTTTTTTTTGTTTTTTTGCACTTGGGAGCTTAAGCCAAGAGGAAGCTGAAGTTTGCCATTGACTTTGGGGAGAAGTTTGCTGTCATTCTGGGAGGGATTTTTTAAAGCAATTCATGTAGCTTTAAAGGCAAACTTGTGGCAAACTCCCTGTCCCCAGCTGTGTTTGGTTGGAATAAGTGTTTAAAGTTGGACTTACCTGGAACCTGCTTTAGGCAGGCTGTTGCAGAGGACACCTGAAATTAAGAGGAACTTTTGGGGAAGAAAAAGTAAAGGTTTTTCTTTGTTTTGGAACAGGAAAATCCTGAAAGCTTTGCAGGAGTTTTCCTTGGTGTTTTGTTTGATGAACTTGAATTTATTGAAGGGCTTTGGCCCATTCTGACTATTAAAACCTTTATAAGAGTTTCCTTGAAAACCAGGGTTTTGTGTTTTTGTTTTACTTTATTTTAGTCCCTGCAGGGCTGACTCCATCCAGAGCAGTGTGCCCCTGGCCAGTAGTTTTTCTTGTGACCATTTGGGGCACTGTTGGCCATTCAGTGAGACTCCAGTGGTTACATAGGCAATTTTTATTTTTAAAGTAGAACCAATCAATACTCTGAGTCACTCTTTTGGGAGTCACAGTATCAAACTCATGAATCCAGAATTGCTCGCATTGTTGAAGACACAAACGTCTGTTGCCTCCCCATGCTGCCAGTGGTATTTCCTCAATCATCAAGCCACTAGGACTCGAACATGAGTTGATGGCACCTAACAGTATATTTCTCTTCATTAGTCCTCTCCTGGAAGATATCTCTACTCTGACAATTCCAATGAACCATAGCTCTCTGTATGTTTCTGAATAATGGAATGTTCTGATTGGGAAATGGATGAAAAAACAGTTTGCACCTAACCTACCATCCTATACTTAATAGTAGATAATGCATAATGGGCCCGTAGGAGCCATAGGGGAAATCATTTAAATGAGGTGCTGAGAGGCATGTGTGTTTTTAGGCATCTCTGGTTCTTGAACTGCTTATGCAGCTGTAGAAACAATTCTTAAATTTTACTACCACCATTTGTTTTCCAAATGAAATATCATGTTTATCTGGATACCTTCTATAATCAGTGTGTAATGGTTAAAAATTAGTTTGAAATAAAAGCTACCCTTCAACTTTAATAAATGCACAAATCAGTATAACAATTTTATCACCTATGCAGAAGAAGGCTTATTGAATTATTTTCAATTGAATAATACAATTGCAGTGAAAAACTGGCATTTACTACTACAATGTGTTTATTTTGCATAGTGAGATATATTTTATGTAGATTATTTTATACTTTCAATGACTGATATGTTGATATGTAAAGTTTATTCATTTATTTATATTTCTTGCAGTAAGGCATCCGATAATTGTGAACTCATTTACCAAGAAATTATAGAGCTAAGATCTTCAGAGAAATACTCATATAGGTGGGTTATTTATCTTTGGTTTGTATATTATTACAGGGACCCTGCACTGTGCAGGCAGGACTCAGAGTCCCACACTTATCATTAGCCCAATCCTACCCCTTGAACCCAGATTTGAACCTCGGGCTGTCCAGAAGAAAAGAAAGAAACAGCTCAGAGTAATCATTTTTAAGACTGACCTTTTAAGAAACCCCAGAGCAGAGTCCTGGGAAGAAAGAGCAATTCCCTTTAAGGATCCAGCTGAGGTAATCTTGGAAGAAGGGACAAAGCTCGGCAGGGCCCTTTTCCCTGGGAAGTTGTTTGAGAAGGGGGGAAGAGGAGCCAGGTACAAGCAGTTCTAATTTTAAGATATTGTGAAAGGTCATCCACAATAATCAGAGACGTGAAGAAAGTAACAGGTATTTTTATTCAGCCTATGCGAGACTTCTGTGCATTAAAGATTCTGCCTCAGAAGTACCGAAAAACAGGATGTTCAGTGGTATTTATACATTTCCTGTCTAAGCCAGGTGGATGCTAGATATTAACTTTTTATTTGCTACTTTTGCTACAAATTCTTAATATACATTGGTCCTAAGCCCACATTTACTATTGGTTCAGGGGGTAACCTTATAGTCCCATAGGGAACAATTCTAATTTTTCTAAGCCTTGCATTTTCATTATTACATGTCCGGGAGGGCAAAGTACATATATGGTCATGTTTTCAGCACAAACAGGAAGAGGCTAATAAGGCACATATTGCAGGCATACTAAGATATGAGATAAGTCGGATGCTATGATTAAACACAAACCAGCATCCTTGATAAAGAGAAAGCTTAGTGCAGATTTAGGGAAAAACAATCCCAAACTCCTTCAATTGTAGCAAAGGAAAGAAGCCTGGCAGAGAACCTTGAAGGAGATCAGGATATGGAGTGGGAATATGACTCCACTCTTGAGTTGCCAGTGGTGCAAAGCATTGACTTCAGCTAATCACTTGGAGCAGGTCTGAATGTTTAAACCCTAAAGTGGCTGTAATATTGTTTTTGACTTGAGACAGCATGTTACAGTTGAACAGGTGGCTTTCTAATTGAATTGAATTGTGTAGGACAGAGTTCTATAATTTGTTTGCTACAAGGGACAGTTTTGAAAGGATTTTGGTTTTCTTTTTGTTCTTTATTAATGCTCCTGGTCTGTGAAATACTTATGTCAAGAAATGCTAAAATATCTGGACCCTGGACACTATGAGGTACATAATCGAAATGAAAATACGTCTAAAAACCCGCCTAATCAAAAAGACAGGTCGTCCAAGTGTCGATAATCAAAATGGGCTTTAGACATATCGAAAAGCAGCTTAGGCCTTTTCACTTCTGCTGCGTGCCCAAAGTGAAAAAGGAAGCCTTGTGCACTTGCCCTCAAAACATTCAATTAAGCACACCAAAAAATTAACTCTTCAAACAGAAAAGAGTCCAATTTATAATCCACCAGTGTTAGGCATAGTCTTAATCCATCTGAATTACTCTCTTCCAGATCCAAAAGAGAAAAAAAACATTTTCTTCTTTGCTTCTTGCAATGCTAACTAGGCTCTTGCATTAGTTGGACTGGTGTTGAGCCCCAAATATACCAGAGAGCCTGAGGGTAGTGCTTCTTAAAAACACTATAGCTACTAACCTGTGGAGTTGCCTTATAAAAAAAAAAAACACGTTTAAGTCCGTTTTGGGTCTAAGGCGCTAGTCGTCCAAAGCTGGTAGCGTCTAAAGTCCATTCTCGAAAAATACGTCCAAAATATTTTGTTGTGAGAATCGTCTACTTTTACATCGAGCCATTTGATTGTCCAGACCACTAAGTCATCTATCTTTATACCGCATTCTCATACACATAAACATCTTACCACAACTCCCTTATAGGTCATGGTGAGCCCCCCCAACATACTATACCCACCTGTTTACCATCACAAAAGCCCTTATGGCTGCAGGTGCCAACTATATGGCAGTACAGTAAGGTTTTGGTGGGTGCACATTTTTTTTACCATGTGTGCAATGTTTAGAGTGGCTTATGGGCCAGGATCCTCCTCTCTATGGTTCACTGGCCCACCCCCCAGACTCCTTAAGCCACCTTTGTGCAGCTCTACTAGGCTTTCCTATGCTATGTGCTGATGTTCTGGAGGCAGGTATATACTTTTTTATTCTGATTTTTAAGGCAGTGGAGGGGGTGGAGGTGGGGGAAGTGATCACTGAGGGAGTGTGTGTGTGTGTGTTGGGGGGGGGGTCTGTACTTTGTCCCTGCAGTTGTTATCTGGTCACGTTGGATACCTTCTTGGTACTTAAACCTGTTTTTAGATCGCCTAAGTCACAACGTATAAGTTCCGTCTAGGCAGTCTCGTTAAACTTTTGAATATCACCTCCTGCCTAACCACTCCTCGAAAATGACTTGGGCATGCATATGGTGCAGCAAGATAGAAGGGACGGAGTCTGGAGTTGAGGAGAAGGGTACAAGTATAAGGAGAGATGAGAAAGGACAGATACTGAAGAGCTACAGAATGAACGCACTTGTAGGTCAATAAGAGGTGTTTGAATTGTATGTGGAAGCAGATAGGGATCCAATGAAGTGACTTGTGGAGAGGGCTAATATGACCATAGTGGAAGACCTGTGAGAAGCAAGTTGCAGTAATCTAGTCGAGAGGTGATAAGGGTTTAGATAATGTGCTCAGAAAGGAAAGGTCGGAAGAAACAACCAGGCTTTAGCAGCCTGTCATTCTTGAGGTGTGTTTTAATGAATGGATACACACATTCCTTATCTGAATAAACTCCTGAAACTGTATTGTTAAAGGAATATATGCATTTTCATTTGTTTATACATGATTTTTATCTATTTTATGAGTGACTGATTTACAAGTTTCTTTTTTTGTTGTTTTAAACAAGGGATAAAACAAGTTAGAAAGAAAGCAGTCTTATAGTTAATTTAATTCATTTTCTATCCCGTCCTCCCCCAAGAACTCAGGATTGGTTACAGGTTAACGTACATAATATACAAGTGACGATTACAATTTGCCACAGTTAAGTTTGTGATTCAGATTAAATTTTCTACACTATTGATCACAAAACTTTTACAGTGCCGTGGTAGCAATGCCGCCACGGTAAATGCACTGAAGCCGTTCAACTCCTAGGGCCTAGGCACATTTATCACTGCCATGACTTTGTAAAAGGGGCCCTTAAGTTTTGTGCTCATATACTCCCTTACCCCCACCTAAAATAAAGTTATCTATTTGCAAACCAAGAAGTTCGCTATAGCGTTATCTCTCTTTAATAATTACTCTCCTGATGTCAGATTTATAAATTGAACACTCTTTTTCCTGCTGGGTTGAACAATGAGATTGAGTGGCAAGCTTTTCTTACATCATAAATGCTACACTTTTTTGTCTTTTTACGTTCACTTACTGCTTCCATTTTCTTTTATTTTGAAAGATCATTTCTCTCTGGAGCTTTTTGTCCTGTGCTGTCATCTGTAGTAGTAGTGCATGTTTTTACGTCAAGTTCAATGACGTTGCTGATGCCTTTTGGCACAAAGCTTTTTTTCTTTAAAGTCTCAGTCGGTGTCTCTCTGCCGCTGTGAGCAGAGGAGTGAAAATTTTTTTCTAAACAGCTTTTGAGCTCTCTCAGGAACCCTTCCATTCTGCTTTAACTGATTTAGTATAAGTTAAACTAAACTAAACTAAATCTTAAGTTTGTATACCGCATCATCTCCACAATCGTAGAGCTCGGCACGGTTTACAGGAAAAGGTGTAGAGAAGGAACTCCAATGAGGGTAACAGGACAGTAAAGAGAAAGTTTAGAGGGACTTAGTATAGCAAAGAGGAGGACATATTACATTTTTGAGAATAGCCAGGTTTTCAGATGTTTTTGGAAAAGTTGGAGGGCGCCCAGATTCCGAAGGGGGGTAGAAAGGTTGTTCCAGAGCTCAGTGATTCTGAAGGAGAGGGATGACCTTAGTTTTCCAGGATGGGATATGCCTTTTAATGAGGGGAAGGATAGTTTGAATTGTTGGGTGGCTCTGGTGATGTTAGGATTTGAGGAGTTCCAAGATAGAGGGATAAGGGGAGGAAGGATGCCATGGAGGATCTTGAAAGTTAGGCAAGCGCATTTAAAGTGGACCCTAGAGACTACTGGAAACCAGTGAAGTTTGGACAGGAGTGGGGAGACATGGTCAAATTTACTTTTTGCGAAGATTAGTTTGGCCGCGGTATTCTGAATCCGCTGAAGTCTTTGAAGGCTTTTCTTTGTTAGGCTTAAGTAGATGGAGTTACAACAGTTTGCGTGCTATTTAGACTAGTTAAACTTTTAAGTTGTTAACATTATATGCTTTTTGATTTGTGTTTCAGAGACTGACACCCAGCAAAAATCTTTCTCTTTTGAATGTTTGGTTTGGCTTCCTGAAGAAATAATGAAACGTGGCCCGTCGAGGCCAAAGAACTTTATTTAATAAGATAAGTGCTATTTATTTTTTATGCATTGCACAACAGTATTAACTTGTGAAGTGGAAGTACACTTCTCCCTCCATATTCGCGGTGATAGGGGATTAACAGACCCGCGAATACAGAAAAACAGCAAATAACTTTTTCATATGTTATTCGCTGTTTTCTATTCAAAACCGTGAATATGGTGAAACCATGAATAACCTGGTGGGTGACCTGGCCTGTTCCTGAAGGAGAGGCAAAACACGGTGAATAAAGTGCTGGGAATCAGTGATTTTCTCTGTAAACGCTTGGAATCGGCCATTTCTCTATGCAAGCTGGTGTAATTGGGGGAGGAGCCAGCAAGCTAAAAACCATGAATAATCGAAACAGCGAATACAGAGGGAGAAGTGTACTGCAATGATTGGGTGGTGAGGTTTTTGGGGGACTATGTTCCCCTTTTTCCTCCATGTCTCTGAGCACAACCTTCCTACGTACAAGAATATGAATTAAAATGTTTTGAAAGTTTTCCTTAATTTCATTATAGTATTCTATGCAAGCGTGTTGTTTATTATTTTTTGGATTGCATTTTTACGCTTTCCAGTTTGGATTGTGTTTCCTCCTTTGTTGTTTTTGACTTAGTCAGAAGAGAATGGACTTTTTTTTTTTTTTAGGTTATATTCCTGCTCTTACCTTTATTAAATTTCCTGCATGAGAAATTCCCATTTTAAGACATGCTAAATCCAGATTTTAACACCCTTTAGTAAATTGAATGTTTGCTTTCATTTTGAAAACATTTGAAGGCATTTTTATCTCAGCAGGCTTATTTTGAAGCTATGATTATGATTTGTACCTGTTTTTATTTAATTTCACAGAATTAGTGAAGAGTTTTAGGTTTTTAAAAATTATGTATATGATTTTGTAAGTGACTCTGATCTCTGGGTGGGTTATAAGAAAGTTTTAAATAAAATAAATAAATAGTTCTTTAACTATGTCCATTGGCTATCAAAATGAGATTCACAAAATAACAACCCCTCCCCCCCTCCCCGCAATAGCTCTGCACCGCTCCTGACACTCAGAGTTCCTATGAGCGTCGGGAGCAGCGTAGAGCATTCAGCGCGCCGGTCTGCACTAAAAACCTCTAAAAGTGTGGGTGGGGGTAAATTACTAATGCACAATTAGTTGCAGAAATATGCAACTAATCTTTTTTTTAAATATACTTATTTTTAAATATGAATGTCACTGCAAGATATCAATAGCATTTCAACAGAAATTCTTTCCTACCTCCCCCCCCCCCAAACGTAATTGTGCATTGCATGCTCTTCTGTTCTTTTTGGAGATGATGTTTGCTAAAACAGTTTGTCTTCAGCTTTGTCAGTACTAATCCTGACGCTTGATGCCTAGATGTGAATTTTATTATTCTGCATAACTGAAAATGGAAAACCTTTAAGCAGGATTACAGGATGCAGTAATGACCTCTAAAGAATAAAACGGTGGAGCTGTTACTTGGTTTCAAGTGGAATGCACTATTGAAACTTTCTCCTACTCTTTGAATGACTCTTGAACAAATGTTCCCACAGAGTTTATCTACAAATCCTATTATATAAACAGAGCAATAATTGTCGATTTGTATGTGTGTCTGTGAATTAGATATTGAAGAACAGCCCTAAGGATCTGACAAAATGGGATGAATCGCTGGTTTTCAAGTATGAGAAAGCAATTTAGCTAGGTCTGGAGTATGGCAAAACTAGGGCTTATTTTCGGGGTATGTCTTATTTTTCCATGAACAACAATCTACATTCTCTCATTGTTTCTTTGAGTCTTATACATTTTATTCTAGTTATTATGATATCCTATATACCTCCCTCTTCTTATTCATTCATTATGTCTCGTTACCAACCAACTATCCTACCTGAGTCTAGCTGTAGAGCAGAAGCAGCCATCTCTCTTCGCCTCTATGTAAGCCAGCTTAGCTGTAAAACCGGGAACATGTGAAGCAGCTGAGAATGCGGTGCGGCATTCTGACAACAGCTGATAAAATTGCTCGTCCCGCTCCCTATCGGTGGTGGAGACAACTAGGACAAAATGCAGGTTGGAGGGACATTCAGCAGCCGCAGGGAAACTTCCGTGCGGCTGCTGTAATTGCTTTCCCCGCTCCCTGTCGTCGTCGTCGGCGACAACAACATCCGGGACACGCGCAGGTTGGAGGGGGGGCCGAGTCACGCTGCTTCGTAACTAGGGCTTATATTAAGACCTACCCCGAAAATCATGCTAGGGCTTATTTTCAGGATAGGTCTTATTTTCGGGGAAACACGGTATGTAGAAAACGCCAAACTTTTCTTCTACTGGCATATTGTCCAGCTCATAAGCTCTTTGCAAAGTAATTATTTCAGTTTCTTGAAAGATTACTGATTATATCACAAGGAAAAGCTACGCAATGGGCCTTTTATCTTTTTTCATCTAGCTGCAGTTCCTGTGCAAACTTATAGTCGCTGCTATGAAAAATGACAAATTTGCCATCTGATCAAAATGTTAACAAGGTAACTGTCAGCGAGATGGATCACTGACTGTCACCGCAAGCAAGAACATGAGGATACATTGATATTTCTCATTATATTCACTGCTTCCCAAACGTTCACTAACAACATTTCTACTGTGAGTGCAATAAATCACATGGAAATAACAAGCTCTATGGAAGGACTAGGGTATGATAGATTTGTTCTAATAGCTCTATCTGCAAGGTAGAAAACAATTGATAATGATCTATAGAAAGAGATTATCAAGTATTGTTTGCAATAATACGCTGGACGAAGCAAGAGATATTAAATCGTTATGTGCCTTCTCTGTGCAGCCGGACCTTAACAAAGAGCAGTTCAGTAGTATGTATAAGTTATACGAAAGGCTAGGCACCTAGAAAAGAGAGTTAATTACTTAACTCAAATACAATCATTACATTTTCTAATACTGAGCTGGACAAGCAGCAACAGCGCAGCCATACCTGTAACAGTAAATGATCAGATACTAAATGATCCCTGACCACCGCTAGAAGCTTTTAGCTGAGGTCATCATCAATTTATTTTAATGCACCTCGTGTCTCATGTGCATTAAATGTCTTTTACTATTAATCTCCAGCCCTGGGACTCTCTGGGCTACATTATTTCTGTTAGTCCTTGACAATTCGAGGGTTAAAGGAAATGAAGCCACCGATTAGACCGCCATTCATTTTAAAGAAAATAGCATGCCTCTATTCCAGACACAAAGGTTTTTTAGAAAGAGTTTTTGCTATGTGATGGATAACAACACTGGTGATTTAAAGATCGACCCATAGTTCCTGTCAGTTACAGGCTGCTTCCCAAATGGTATGCGGTTATTAATTTAGTTATGACTGCAATGATGCTAGAACAGAATTCATAACAGAATACTATACACAGTGCTCAGGAGTTTTTTGTTTGTTTTTTTAAAATTTCTGCTTGGAACTTACAGTAGGAAGAATATATCACATGGGATTCATTTATTTGAAGGATTTTCCCATTATGCCATCTTGAAAATGAACAGTTCTTTCAAATAAAAGGTGAAAATAACCTATATGAGTCTTATATTAGCTTCTCATGCATGTTGAGGAAATGTTTCAATGAAAAGCATAGTTTGAAAAGCTATATGTTTTAAGAAAGGTTAGATAAGAGTATCTAGCACAGGGGTGCCCAATAGGTCAATCACGATCGACTGGTAGCTCACCAAGGCAAAGTGAGTCGATCATCCAGGACTCACTTTGCCTTGGCGATCTATCGGGTCGATCAATCTTCCTCTCCCCGACGCCAATTCTGCCGTCGGAGAGGAAGTTCGGGCCAGCCAATCGCTGCCTGGCTTGGGCGGAACTTCCTCTCCGACGGCAGAATTGACATCGGGGAGAGGAAGATTGATCGGCCCGAAGCAGAGAGAGCATGCGTCGGCGTCGGCTTTGGGGCCTGTTATCCATTGGTGGAGTTTGGATCCTGTTCCCCGATGGCAGCGGCTGTGGCAGTGGCTTGGGGAAGGGCAGGGAAAAAGAAAGAAAGGGGGCAGGCAGGGAAACAGAAGGAAAGAAGAGAAACAGAAAAAAAGAAAGGGGGCATGAAGAGAGAAAGAAAGAAAGGGCAGGGAGAGAGGAAGAAAAAGTTTGGGGAGGGAATGAGGTTTGGAGGAGAGGAAGCATACAGGCTGAAAGAAGGGAAGAAAGATTGGATGCACAGTCAGAAGAAGAAAGTGCAACCAGAGACTCATGAGATCACCAGACAAGGTAGGAAAAATTATTTTATTTTAAATGTAGTGATCAAAATGTGTCTGAATTTATATCTGCTGTCTATATTTTACAATATGTTCCCCTTTTACTAAACTGCAATAGTGGTTTTTAGCGCAGGGTGCCTATGAGAGTCGAGAGCAGCGCTGGGCATTCAGCGCAGCTCCCTGCGCTATAAAATGCTATTGTGGTTTAGTAAAAAGGGAAGGGGTGGGTATTTGTCTATTTTTGTATGGTTGTTACTGAGGTGACAGTGCATAGAGTCATCTGCTTTGACCTCTTTGAAAAAACCCTGGAATAGGAATGATAGTTAACAATTCTATGCATACTGTGTGCATTGTATTTTTTTTAAATTTTATTCTTGGTAGATCATTTTGACTTGGTCATTTTAAAAGTAGCTCGCGAGTCAAAAAAGTGTGGGCACCCCTGATCTAGCAGTTGGCATTCATGAACTACAGAGAGAAATTTCCATTTTTAAACATAAGGATGCCCAAGACACAGAGACATTTTTAGTATGAAATATTTCACAGTAGAAATATTGCAGATTTTTATTTAGAAGAATGATCATGAAGGCTTACATTATTTTAAAATACATATATTTCAGGCCTCAAATGCAGCACAAAAATAGTGGTATGGTAGACATTTTGTTCATTTTGTGTGATATATTAAGTTATGGAATACAGTTTGAGGGGCTACAGTGCAGGGGATGCTCAAACTTTTATGAATCTGGTTCTTCAGCCAGGAGGAGAGAAAGCCTTAGTACAGAGTCTTTCATGAGTCATTGTAGATTCTTTCCTTTGAATTTTAATTTCTTTGTAAAATTTATTTATATCTAATTTAGGGGCCCTTTTATTAAGGGGTTGTGTTCGTGAGAAGCTAGCTAAAATAAAGGTGGACAAAGCGATGGAGCCAGATGGTGTACATCCGAGGGTGCTGAAGGAACATAGGGAAGTTCTGGCAGCTCCGCTGACTGACCTTTACAATGAGTCTCTAGAGTTGGGAGTTGTACCGGAGAACTGGAGAAGGGCGGATGTGGTCCCTCTCCACAAAAGTGGAAGTAAGGAAGAAGTAGGGAATTACAGGCTGGTAAGTCTGACTTCTGTGGTAATCAAATTAATGGAAATGCTTTTAAATCAGAGAATGGTCAAGTTTCTGGAATCCTGTGGATTACAGGACCGGAGGCAACATGGATTCACTAGAGGTAGGTCTTGTCAGACAAATCTGATCAATTTCTTTGACTGGGTGACCAGAGAATTGGATAGAGGATGTGCGCTAGATGTGGTGTATTTAGATTTTAGCAAAGCCTTTGACAGTGTTACACACATGTCTAATAAATAAACTGAGTGCCCTTGGGATGGGTCCCAAAGTGACAGGCTGGGTCAGGAACTGGTTGAGAGGAAGGCGACAGAGGGTAGTGATCAATGGAGATTGCTCTGAGGAAAGAGATGTTACCAGTGGTGTGCCTCAAGGTTCTGTTCTTGGGCCTGTTCTTTTTAACATTTTTATAAATGATATTGCTGAAGGGTTGTCGGGTAAGATTTGTCTCTTTGCGGATGATACCAAAATTTGCAATAGAATAGACATGCCGGATGGTGTGAATAACATGAAGAAAGACCTGGCGAATCTTGAAGAATGGTCTGAAACTTGGCAGTTAAAATTGAATGCTAAGAAATGCAAGTTTAGGGGGACTTGGGTGTGATGGTCAAACAGGTTGAAAAGGTGACGGCAAAAGCTAGAAAGATGCTAGGTTGCATAGGGAGAGGTATGGCCAGTAGGAAAAAGGAGGTATTGATGCTTTTGTATAAGACTGTAGTGAGATCTTACATCCAAATTAAACAGGTTTCAGACAACATCACTCTACAGAATACTCCCTTATAGGCATGTCAACCTCTGTTTATTACCATTTGGATCACCATAAATCTGTTCTTCTAATTTCCCTTGATCTTTCATTACCATAGACCACAATCTTCTCCTTGAAAGATTGGAAGCCATTTATTTTATACAGGTGGAAAAATGCCTCAAACATGGAGCATCATGTCAAGAAAAAAATTCCAGTTTAATACTAATCTCCAAATTCATTCATAAGGAGAAGTTTAGATACCCGATCCTCAGAGGGTCAAATTACCCAATAGTTCAAATGTGCAGAGCTCACCGAACCCGATCTTCACAGGATCCAAATGTATCTTATTTTTTGTCTATATATACTTTTTTTTATATCACTTTTTATTTTGTCCATAAATTATAAATATAGAGTATTTTTTACTTAGCTTTTTTAGTTTTTAAAGGGGAGCGCCTCCACCAACATGTCCATGTTTCACACGCTTTCCTCAGGGTCGAGGCTCCCTATTATATCTGTAAAACATTTGAATATCAAACATTACTCCTAAACTTGTATTGTAATATCTTTCAAGAAACTCTTACATATTAATATAATATATCTTTTTATGACTAATCAAGAACTTTAAACTCTCATTTCAACTTACTCATGCACTCAGTAGAAATCGCTCCATTCGGTTTAATTTCATGCTAGTCGGGAGCGTCTTTCGTCAGTTCCGGTATTTAAACCCTAGAGTTACTATCTCTGAAAAGACACGTCATACATCTTACCGGAAGAGACTAAACTATGTAAGAAACGTCAACTAATTGATTCAAACTAAAGACATCCAGTCAATTTCTTCATTCAGTCCGTTAGGAGATAGAGTGTTTAATACATAAATCCATCTTTGCTCTTTGATGTTAAGTGCTCTGCTCATTTGAACTATTGGGTAATTTGACCCTCTGAGGATCGGGTATCTAAACTTCTCCTTTTGAATGAATTTAGAGATTAGTATTAAACTGGAATTTTTTTCTTGACATGATACTATAGATTGATTCCAGTTATCAGTATAGCCATCATCGTGCTGTTCAAACATGGAGCATAGCATCATCTGGAGTCAGAGTGTGATAAATCACAGCGCTCCTAATCAAATCATTGACAAAAAATACCACCTACCGATTTCCTAAGATCGATAAAACTTCTTATCTTCTCTCTATTTCTTTAAAAAAAAATTAAATTTTTTTGATGGAGATGTTGGCAGTTAAACACTGAAAAGAATTAAGAAACAAGAGCCACCTGAGATTCACTCTGATGCAGCAGGAATTCGAGTAACTACCGCAAAACACTGGCCGCATAGGTGGTAGTGGAGCGGCCAAAAATTATATATGGCAGGTAAGAGCGTCTACACGAATTGTGAACTCGCTAACGTCGGATGGATTGTTAACAAAACCGCCACAAAGAAAAACAACCTAAGATAAGTGAACTGATGATAGTGGAATAAGACTCTCTTTTCCGGAAGAACTTGCAAATTGGATATTAAATTGACTGTACGTTACTGTGTGATATAACAAATAGATTACAGTTAGAGTACAAATAAGATTACGTTACATTTCAGGGATCTGAATACTTGGTTGGTGTTTTGGGGAGGAAGAGATTATTTAAGTGGAGGTTTTGGGGGAGAATTTATCTAGGAGGAGGGGGAAGGGTTGGGTTAAGATATCTGGATAAATTTTTTGAAAAGTAGAGTTTTGATTTCTTTTCAAAAAGTTTTGAAGTCGCCCGTTGCCGTCAACAGGTTGGAGATGGAGTGGTTAAGTTTTGCTGCTTGCGTCGCCAGAAGGTTATCAAACATCTTTTTGCGCTGAGTGCCCTTGAGTGGAGGGAAGGCAAAAGGGTTCGGAGTTCTTCTTTGTCTTGAGGTGAGGATCTGGTTTAGGCGGTTGTTTAGATAGTGGGGGGGGGGGGGGGGGCGGAGCCGTTTAATGCTTTGAATAATAGACAGTAGAATTTGAATTGAATTTGTGCTTGCATAGGTAGCCAGTGAGAGACTAGGAAGGCAGTTGTAATATGATCATATTTTCTCAGGGAGTAGATCAGTCTGAGGGCATGAACATTTATATATTGCATGATAAAATTTAAAAATGTTTTAAAAGGAATAGAGAGAAGATAAGAATTTTTAGTGATCTGAGGAAATTGGTAGGTTTGGGTTTTTTGCCAATGATTAGCTTAGGAGCGCTGTGATCTATCACATTCTGACACCAGATGGTGCTATGCTCCATGTCTAAGGCATTTTTCCACCTGTACAAAATAAATGTTGAAATTTATAAAACAAACATTAAATTAAAAAAATCTGAGGGAAATAGAAAATATATGCATAAGAGTTAGATAACACTAGTCCAGTTTCAGTGGATTTCTGAAAATTGCGTATATTTTGATAAAAGGGGGCCTATACTGGATATATTACAGTTCCAATTATTTTACTTTCTGACATGGCCTCCCAAAACCAGGATCAAAAACCATGAAATGTTTGGAACACGAGCAATCGTAGTCAGTTATCTGCAGAGTTCCAAAGAGACTCGGGGCCCCTTTTACAAAGCAGCGGTAGCAATACTGCTGCAAGAAATGCCCCAAAGCCCATTCAATTCCTATGGGCTTCGGTACATCTACCAAGGCAGCATCACTCTAGTGGCTTTGTAAAAAGGGCCCCAAATCTTGTGAACTTAACTCAATATTATGTCCCACAAATTGGGGGGGGGGGGGGGTTTCTTCATCTCAATCTTCTCTTCGGTAGCACAAGTGAAGGGCCAGAACCTTCTGTATATCTTGACAAGGGCCTCTTGTTTCCTGAAGTCTTCTGTTTCAGGAGTTGGAAACTCCTGATAGTTGACGTTGCCATTAGCATGTGGTCACTTTTAAAAGTTATTGTGTGAGCCTTTACTGCCACCCATTTTGTAGCTGGTAAGTGCTCACACATTATACATGTGCTAATCAGTTAGCTCATGCAGTATATTGTGCTTACCAGTACATGCGCTAACTGGTTATTGCAGGAACTCCTCCTTGCTGCCCATGACACACCCCTTCAAAAATAATTAGAAACATATTTTTTAGTGTTATGTTAATAACACCTAAAAAGAAGTGTGCAAGCCAACAGAACTGGGACCAATAATTCTTTATTCAACGAAAGACCTGACACTGCCAGTGTGGTCTTTTTGGTTGTCTATCATGCAATTTCCCTTTGAAGATTGTCCCAATATCAAATACAACGGTCCGTGGCCATCATTCATCTGGCAGTGTCAAGTCTTTTGTTGAATAAAGAATTATTGTCCCATTTCTGTTGGCTTATAAACTTCTTTTTGGGTGTTTATTGACTTTTTTGTGTATTTTGATCCCTTTCTTTGTGTTAAGTGTTATGTTAATCAGGTTTTCTTTTCCACCTTTACCTATTCAATTCAAGGTTGGATTACAAGAGGTTGGGTCAATTACCTAGGAAGTTATAATGCACAGTTTAACATGGACATTCAATAAGGTTGCTAATAGAGGTATATCAGTACATTTATTAACACAGGTCATAGTTACAAGTATAAATCATTGGCTCATTGTAATGTCCCAGGGGTTATACTAGGTAGTTTAGAAACGGGCTTTTACAATTACCATTTCAGTTACTTCAGAGTTGGCTCCCTGTCTTGGTAGAGAAATGTTTTTAGAAGTTTTCTGAACCTGAGATAGTGGTCACAAGATCATACTGTAAATGGGAGTTGGTTCCAGCATTATACTAATTGATATTGGATGGATAAGGTGATTCGCCTGGTAGATTTTATATTGTTGCATGCTGGAAATTTTTAGTGGAAAAGATTTCTGGTGGAATATCTGTTGAAGGTATCCTGGAGTAGGGGACCAATCCTGTTAGGTAGTTGGGGACATTGCCCATCCAGATCTTAAAGGCAGTGATGGCTCGTTTAAATTTGATCCTTGCGGTTATGGGCAGCCAATGTAGTCTCATATAGTAGGGCTATAGATGCTCCAATTTCCTTAGTCCGTATATGAGTCTTACTGCTGCACTTTGAACTAGCTGTAGACGCGATAGCAATGTTTTAGAGCAAAGAACTACTGTTACATTACAGTAGTCTAGTTGAGATAGGATTAGGGATTTTTGGGTCACACATTTCAGAATTACCACAGGCTGCATTAACGCATCCTGCAGCACTCTATTTTTTAGCTGAATTAAGCATGCATTAGTGTAGTAAAATGATCCCTTAAAGCAATATCAGTAAATTGCCTCAGCCTAATACAGGATTTCTCAACCCAGTCTTCAGGACACATACAGCCAATCAGGTTTTCTGTATACCCACTATTTCCATTGTATGCAAATCTATCTCATGTAAACCTGATTGGCTAGGTATGTCCTGAGGACTGGGTCGAGAACTCCTGCTCTAATATTTATATTGAAATGTAGCTTTGCAGAAGACCCATGATCACCTCAAACTGGTCCACTCAATGCCGACATAGTGTAGACAGGTGATCAAGAACTGAGGGTGGCCCACCAAATACTGAGCCATCACTGACACACAAAGCAGCCTTTATGAAGGATATATGATGCTTGTGTATACTTTTTGTGGCCAGTGAACTTTATTACTTGATTTACACAGAAAAACAATTGACGTGGCAACTTAAACTCAGAAATTTAAGGCCAAGCTAGAATAAAAAAGTTGATTCTAGTATCCAAATGCATCTCTTATAATGTGATACACAGACAATTCTATCGAGCCAACAAAAAAATTAAAATAAAAGGTCAGAAAGGTGAAAGAATGCAAAATTCACATGTGGTTCCAGAGTTTTGCACACCACTATAATTGACCTCTGTCTAATAGATATCTTCCATAGGAGCCTGTTATATAAAATCAGATCAAAAATGTTTTACATAGAGAAACAAGTTATGAAAATTATACTGCTCTTGTGGCTTCAGAGATATTCAGGAGATAAGTAGGTAATTTTAAATCTACTACATTTTTAAAAAATCTGCAGCTGGATAATACTCATGTCATATAGCTTGCCTATGAATAGAGTTAATATAGTCACAGAAGTATTTCTCTTTAGCTTTGAAACATAATTTTAGAATTGTTATGACATCCTTGCTATATATTCAAGTGGGTTAATACCTAGAAAACTGGCTTCTGTAACTGTCACCCACATTTGGGTGCCAAAAAATGGGCACTAAGGATCAGATTCTGCAAACGGTGCTGTAATCAGCATCAGCCTACAAAAACATAACAGTGGAATTACAAAAGAGGTTGGCAGTACAGATTTTCAAAGAGGTAGAGCTGATCGATGTCATAGAGCTACCACATAGCTTGATAAAAGTGGTTAAATGTAAGATTTATAAAGATTAGTGGTCGAGACTAACAGAGGTAGAGTTGGCCAGGGACAGTGAGTTATATTGCTTCCGTAAATACGATTCTAGCGCCCTACATTTTTTAAACAAGATTTTAAATCGTTTTTAATAGACAGTCAATAAATGTGCCAATGAAACGGATTAAAACAATTAAGTTAAGTGGCGGTAGGGCACCGATCGCTGCCTAAGTGCTATTCTATAAATGGCAAATATGGATGCCATTCATAGAATAGCACTTAGCACCAGGATCTATACCCATTTGTAGTTGTGAAGATTTACACCAACTAAAACCATCCTTGCACCCAAATTAGGCACGGATCTGTCATACTCTATAACACTGTGTACATTTCATGGCTATGCTCGCTTTTCAGATTTGAATGGAAAATCTAAACACTATTATGCACATATATGCAAGGGGGGGGTGTTAGTATTCTTTAACAGAGCTGTTCCCAACCTTGTCCTTGGGACATACCTGGTCCCACTGGGTTTTCAGGATATCTAATTTAATCTTCCATTTGTGAATCGCACATACCTATACAGGCTCAAGGTAACAGATCAAAGAGAAGGGAAAGTAGAGGAGGAAAGGGGGTAAGGAGAAGCTAGAGGAATGAACATTGAAGAAGGGGGAGTTATACAGAAACTAAGACAGTTAATTGTCAAAGAGGTGAGTCTTCAGTTTTTTTCCGAATGTGATGTAGTTTGTCTCTTTCCTGATAGCTTCAGGTAGGTCATTCCATGTTTGTACACCCAGATAAGTTAACATAGAGTGGAAAATTCGCTTGTAGTGAAGGAATTTGTGGATGGCAGGTTTAGTTGGATTCTGTTAAGGATTCTTTTTGATGTCAACCAAACAGTGGAGAATATCCACAATGATTATTCATGAGTTAGATTTACGTGCAATTGTGGCAGTGCATGCAAATCTATCTCATGCATATTCATTGTGGACATCCTGAAAACCCAACAAAACTAGATTTGGGAATGATTGATTTAACAGAATCTAGACACCCAGACTCTCATATAGAATAGCCAACTATCTTACAGCCTTGATATGCTTAAATGGAGGTGTTCACTTCTAGAAGGTAATTTTCTAACATATGCACTAACACAGTGTATCGCAAACTTTTTTAGAGCTGCTGGCACACTAATCTCGGGGATGCAACTGAAGGGCATCCGGAAATGCGTGGATGTTGATGCGATAACATCATGTGTATTGTGACATCACCTCAACATCCATGCATGTGCGGATGTCCTACAACCATGGCCCCGAGTCTCGTATTACTGCCGGGGGGGGGGGGGGAGAGTTGCTGCAGAAGGAGAGATGAGGAGAAGCGCAGGTGCTGGCTAACTGACTACAGGATGTGCCTCTTTTGCAAGAGGCACGTCCTGTAAGCAGTCAGCTGGTGTAGGTGCCTCTCCTCCTCGCCAGCATCTCGGGGAATACCTGGAATCCTCTGTAGCATACTAAATGGAGTAAGGAGGACAGTTGTCAAGGAGACTGCTTTGTAAGGCTAGTTTTGATATTGGTCTATTGGTATCGGTGAAGGAAAGGTTAGTGAATGAAGACCAGATCTGGTCTGCATTTATGGGTTCAGTGTGTTCCATATAGTTGTGCTAGGATGAGTTTGATGAGGCTGTCTTGGCAACTTCCGATTGGACCAATTTGACTTTGTTGAGGAAGAAATCTGCAAGTTCTTGGGCTGAGATTTTGTTGGAGAAGGATGCAGATTCTTGGTTTGGGGGGCTATCAGTTGTCGTACTAGGCGGAACAGTTTTTTGCTGTCGGTTGTGTTACCTCCTATTTTACTGGCGTAGTAATTTTTCTTTGTTTCAAATATGTTGTCCTTGTATTTGTTTATGGCTGCTCTCCATTGTGTTCTATGTTCTAGTATCATGTTTTTCCTCCATTTCCTCTCTAGACGTCTGCATAGTTGTTTGTCTAGTCTTAAGGACTCCGTAAACCAGGGCGAAGTTTATTTTGGTTTTATTTTGTGCGGGTGGAGGGGGGGGATACAGTATCTAGGGTTTTGGCTATGATTTTGTTCCAGTTGGTTATCACTGAGGTGGTGGTGTTCGAGGGGGAAGGGAGTGATTTTGACACTATGTTCCAGAAGAGATCGGGTCTTGTTTTCCTGCAGACTAGTCTAGCATCTTTGGTGGCTTTGGAGTTCAGGTATATGTCACTTAGGTTTAGATCGAATTCTAGGAGAAAGTGATCTGTCCACCGGACAGGGGACCATATAGCCCTTTTGACTATGTTAGGGGGACAAGATGCAAATGGATCTAGGGTATGGTCTTTTTCTTGGGTGGGGCCTGAGGGTATGATAGTGATTTGGAGGTTCTCAAGTAGAGTCTTGAGTTTAGTGACTTCTTTATTTTCTGCAGATTCAAGGGGTAGGTTGATATCACCGAGTATGATTAGGTTGTCATGTTGGCAAATGAGGTTTTATTATTTCCATTGTTTTTGTGATGGAGTCTGAGTTAGTGCTAGGGGGTCTGTAGAGTAGGAGGATTACGACATTCTTGTGTGTGGGGTTGTACTCACTTTCGAGCTTATTTTATTTTTATTTTTCCTCTAACTCTACTTTTCACTTCTCTATTACCCTCCAGGTACTTTAGTTAGATTGTGAGCCTTCGGGACAGTAAGGGAATTTTTCAAGTACCTTTCTTATTTCTAATCTTAATGTATATTTTCTGTAAACCACTTAGAACCTAACGGATGTAGCGGTATATAAGAAATTACAGGTGATATATTCTAGGTCAGGTTGGGAGCTTGAGTCTGTTTTGGCAATGATGTTTGAGTTTTTGTAGATTATCGCCAGGCCACCTCCTCGTTTGAGTTTTCTGGGGAGATGAAGAATGTTGTGACCCATGTGACCAAGCAGATGTAAGCCCGACCCAAGCTTTAGCTGAAATAAAAAAACCCAGGGTTAAACTAGAAACCCGGCAGAGAAAGTCCAGGATCTGGGAAGATGAAGGTGAGGAAGATAATAGGAATCACCACCAGGGGAGCTCTAGAGGTCCCTGGTCGTCAGCTGACACTGCTAGGTCAGGACACTCCCCAAGAGTAGAAAAGCCAACAGTGGCTTTCAAACAAGGCAACAGGTTAGGGAGGAAGTTTGTGCCTTGCCTCCCTAGGGTGCTTCCCAAGCCAAACAGGGTCAATGGTCCTGTCCCTATGGAATGGAGTAAAGTTGAGCCAGCAGAGGACTTGTCCAGGCTCAGGGAAGAGCCTATGGATTTTGAAGAAACCTGTGCTGCTGTGGAAGTTGATTACCCTGAAAGAATGCAGGTGGACTTAGCTTGTTGCCACAAACTGTGAGTGGAATTTACAGTGAAATGTTTGGGTAGTGTTTTGTTTTTTTTTGCCATATAACACACGAGTTGAGAATTACTGTGAAAAGCTTGGAGAGGCGGGGAGAGGTTTTGCTTCCAGCTGGGTGGGAATTTTGTGAAGCTGTTTTTTTTGCTTTAAATTGCAAAACCTAGAGCTATCTCCTTCTTCCTGGCATTTGTCTCAAACCTGCCAGAGGCTTGTTTTTTCCTTGTTTGAAGCACTGTTGTTTTGCAAAGCAGTGCACTGGACTGTGTGTGGTGCTGCTACCCAAATGACTTGAAAGTTTTGGACTGACAAAGAGAAGCTGAGTTTTCAGCCTGAGTTTGTGTTGAACTTTATTTTTCCTTGTTTTGGACATGTTTTGGGACTGTTAGTTTGGCCATTGCCATTGATATCACTGCTGATGAATGACTTACCTGTATATCGATCCAGAGTAAAGCTGAAAGATACTTTCAACCATTTGATTAAGTTTTTTTTTGTTGTTTTGTATTTGAACTCCAATCCAGCCTGCAGGGTGACTCCGGTCCGGGTCACACGCAAAAAGTACTGAGTTTGTAGTCACCTGTATCTTGGCCTTGCCTGTGTTAGGCTAAAGTGGTGACCACACCCTGTGGGCAGAGGTGTGAGAGTTCAGGGATTTCAATGTCTTTCAGCCATGTTTCTGTGATGAATTACAGAGCAATGCCATTGGATGTGATTAGGTCATTTAAGATGAAAAGCTTGTTTACCACTGATCGAGCGTTAGTGTATATGCAAGGGATGGTGATTTTGTTTGGCTTTGTTGAGCATTTTGTAGGTAGTGGGTTGTTGAGGGGTATAGGATTCATTTGTTTTCTGTGTATGTTGTGATTGTTTGTTCCAAAGTATAGGGAAGATTCGCTGAGGTTGTCCAATGTATTCCATCAATTGGTTTTGGGGTTCTGGAGGATTGGGTCTTTGTTGCTTGTAGTTCCAAGGGGGATTGATATTATTGTTGTGTAAAGCTGTGAGGGTGGTGAGGCATAGAAGAGGAAATATTGGAATAAGGGGGGGCTTCATCATGAGGGTAAGGTGAGTTACTGATTGGATGGGACTTAAGGCATTGTGTGACTCTTATAGCTTGTGATATTTGATACTCCGTAGGAGTGGGTTTGGTTGATGAAAGTAGTTGTGGATCCGGTGGTTTGTAAGGTGAGCGTACAGCTGTGTTTGTATGGGGGTGCGTGTGAGTGTGTGGCTGTTTGGCTTCTTTTGGTTTCGTACTTCTGTATTATGTATTTTTTGTGGTTGTTTGTGATCTTATCTGTTTGTTGTCTTTGTTTGCTTAATTTGTCCGATTTTGTTGATTGGTTTTGTTGTTTAATTGTCTGTTTTTGTTGTTTTGACTATGTTTGTTGTCTCTATTTGGTTATGTTCGTTGCAAGGGGCGTCAGGTGGCAGAGTTCTTCTCCCACACACTTCCCTTCATGTGTTGTTGTTAAGTACCCATATCTTTTTGTAAACTGTTTAAACCAATGGTAAATAAAGCCCAGATTCTTGAAACTGCGCCATAAGTTAGGTGGTGGTAAGCACCCTATCGCAACCTAACTTAATTGGTTTTAATCACCGCAGTATTAAAAACCGATCAAAAGCTCAAAGTAGGCAGCAGAATTGCATCGAAGCATGGCGCCTAACAGCACCTAAGGTCAAAGTCGATATGGTTAGGGGCAGAAATGACCTTAGGTGCCGCTATGCACGATTCTACTTCCAACATAAGTGCTGGTAATATAGACCTTTAAAACCCTATCAGTTGCCAGTAGACATGATTCTGTAAACGGTGCCTAAGAGTGATTGACAAGTGAATGGCACCTTTTATGTTGACACCAAACAATTTATTTTATTTTAAAAATGTCCTGTATATGCCGTCTACAACTAGCTGGTTTACAGCTCTTCTTTGAACTTTTTTCTAGTGCCGCTATATCTTTACAGATTACGAACATGAAAAAACTTAGCAATAAACACCATAAAGCAAAATGTAGGCAAAATGTTTACAGCATCTGGCTGTAAGTTTCTCCACATACAGCTTTCAAAAATGTCTCCTCCCAGTGGTGTAATAAGAATGAGCAGTGCCTGGGGTGGTGGGGCCTCTCCCCCTCCCTCTTCCACTCCCCCTCCCTCTTCCACACCCCCTTCCCTTTTAAACTTCTCCGGCGTAGCAGCATGTCTACGTCGATGTCGGAGCGCCCTATGACATCACTTGCCAGGCGCAGGCCCCAGAAGTGATGTCAAAGCGTTGATGCCAATGTGGGCAACAACCTTGTGCCGGGGAAGTAAAAAAAAGGTACAGGGGAAGGCAAGGGGTGCATGGCAAGGAGAAGAGCGGGGGAGGGGGGGCAGAGAGGAGGAGGGGGGCTGCACCCGGAACTGATCGTCCCCTCCCCACCCACCTTACTATGCCACTGTCTGCTCCCTTTTTATGTGGTGGGACTTTGACATGGTGCCTATTTTACAAGAAGCTTTACAGATCCACTTGCAAAATAGTATGGGAATTCTCCACGCCCTGACTTGGATACAGTGGCATAGTGAGGGGAGGGTCTGCCTCAGGTGTCATTTTCGTAGGAACACGGCACCTAACCTCCTCTTCACCTCCCCTTCCCCGTTCCCACTGCCGTGCACACACCTTTTCCCTTCCCCCATACCTCTGGAATGTTTCTGGCACAGCAGTAACCCCAATCTGCTGTCACGCCCGCATCAGCTCTTCTTCTTTTGTCACTTCCTAGACTGGCACCTAGAAAATGACATCAGAGGGGGGTTACTGCTCGCATCAGGAACATTACACAGATAGAGCAGAAGGGAAGTAGTGCACACGTGTGGGCAAGGAGCATTTAGGGGTGGGGGATCAGAAGAGCGTGGGGGAAGGGCACCACCACCCCGAGCACCTCTCACCCTCGCTATGCCACTGCTTGGATGTGTAAATGCCCCTCTTCATCTACTAAAATCTGCCTGTTTGTGTCTATGTGTATAAGCTAACACCACTTCAAACCTGCATCTGCTAATATCTCTTTTGAAGGCTTACCTGTATATTTAGAAGCCTAATTTGCATATAAAATACTGTTCTACTCACAGAAATACATTTGAAAGTTATCCTGTACTTGACAGGTCCCCAATTAAATGACCTGCAGTCATCTTCTGGCTCACACCAGTTTTCCATGAGTGGTTGCGAATATTTGGATGTATGCCTGCTGTCATCCCAAATACACGATTTGGCACTAGCTAGGCCATTTTGACATGGGAGACAGAAGTATGTTACTGGGGGGGAACAGCACATGACAAGAAAGCCAGATGGGTAGAGTCCCCATGGGATTTTTCCAAAAGAAGAAATCAAACTTGAAATGGTCTCTGGAAAGACAGAAGTGGTACAGGTATCTGAGGGATAAAATAATGCAGTCCAAGAAGAAGGCAAACATTATGGAAAATCTAAACAGAAAAAAAATGTTTGATCTATGGAGTGCGACCAAAAGAGAGCTTAAAAAAAAAAGGCATACAAAAAATTTTATGAATCTGATAAACACTGGATTTGTTATTATTAGTGGAAGGCTCATGGATAGAGAATAGGCTCAGGACTGATGTTTTAAGAACATAAGAGTTGCCAAAGGTCCATCAAGCCCAGTATCTTGTCTCCAACAGTGGCCAACCCAAGGCCCAAGTGCCTGGCAGACACCCAAATAGCAACATTCCAGAGCTGAGATTGTGATGTCATAATGCCTCATTCCACCAGTGCCTAAGAGTCAAACTCATCTATGTCACAATGCCTTGGCTCACATAAGTCAAAAACAGAAAAGGGGGAGAAAACACAATTCAAAAGAAAGCATGAAAAATTATTAATCCAAAACAATAAGCAACACGCTTACATAAAACACTTTAAATAGGATCAAAATGACTGTCAAAAAAGTTTATAATTCGATTTATCATATATGGAAAGATTGTGCTTAGAAACATGGAGGAAAAAGGGGACAAAGTCCCCCAAAAACCTCACCACCCAATCATTGCAGTACTTCCACTTATAAAGTAATGAATATAGTGCAAAGCATCAAATGTTAAATAAACAGCACGTATCTTGTTATATACAGTTCTTTGGCCTTGACATTCCACGTTTCACTGTTTCTTCAGGAAGCTAAGCGAAGCCTTTAAAAGACAAAAGTCTTCTATACTGGGTGTCAGTCTCTTAAACACAAACCCCAAAATTATGATATATTAGCAATTAAAAATAACTAAATAGCACTCAAAAAACTTTACAACTACTATTAAAGTAATGCAAGGCAAAACAGAAGGGTATCTTCTGAAGCTCGTAAGTTGAAATGTAACAAATTCCACTCCTCTGCTCACAGTGAATTTAAAAAGAAAAAACTTTGCGCCAAACAGCGTCAGTGATGTCAACATGCTTCACATCCAAAACGTGCAATATTGCTACGGATAGTAAAACGGGACAAAACACCTCCAAAAATGCTACGATCTTAAAAAGATTATAGACACTGAGGAGATAAACAAAAAACAGCAGTTTAAGATGCAAGAAAAGCTTGCCATTCTATTTCATTGTTTAGCCCAGCTGGAAATAAGATGTTCAATTTGTAGATCCATTTCTGTTCTCTACTGCATAAAACACTTGCAAGGTCACCACCTCGAAAACCGAGTATTGTAATTGTCCTGTAGTATGCTGGCATAAGAGCCAATGTTGTACCAGGGGGGCTGCAAGGGTTTGAGTGCGAATCCTACTAATATGTTCCTCTATGCGGGATCGTACTGGTCTTATTGTATGTTCCACATAAAACTTCAGGCATGGGCACTGGATGATATAGATGACATATTAGTATGATTCACACTCAAACCCTTGCAGCCCCCCTGGTACAACATTGGCTCTTATGCCAGCATACTACAGGACAATTACAATACTCAGTTTTCGAGGTGGTGATCTTGCAAGTGTTTTATGGAGTAGAGAACAGAAATTACATTGCATTAGAGATTTCTATTCCGCCATTACCTTGTGGTTCAAGGCAGATTACAAAAGATTTATAGAAGGTGGGTTACAAAAGAAAATCACTGGTCAATTCCAGTGAAGATAAAGAGTAGATCAGGTAGTATCGGTGAGTCGGGAAGAAGGAAAGGTATTCGTGGTGCTAAGACTTTTTCAGGGATGTTAAGATTTTTTATACTCTTGAAGAGTATAGTCTTTAATTCTTTTCTGAACTTCTTGTAATCTGGGGTTGTTATCAGTAGATTGGAGATTTGGTTATCTAGTTTTGCTGCTTGAGTGGCTAGGAGGCCATCATATAGTTTTTTCCGTTTAACTTATTTGATTGGAGGATGTGTGAATTAGGTGTGTGTTTTTCTGTGCCTGGTTGAGGTAGTTTGGATGAGGCGGTTGTTCAGGTAGGTTGGGCTGTTTCCATTTATAGTTTTAAATAGTAAACAGTAGAATTTAAATAGTATTCTTTCCTGAATTGGTAGCCAGTGTTAGTGGAGGTATGCCTCTATAATGTGGTTGTATTTCATCAATGAGTAAACGAGTCTCAGAGCAGTATTGTGAATAGTTTGTAGTTGTTTAATCATTGTTGCAGGGCAGGGGAGGTAGAGGATGTTGCAATAGTCTAGTATACCTAAGATTAGGGATTGTACTAGAGCTGGAATTGTGTTCTTTCAAAGAATTTTCGAACTTGTCTTAAATTTCTCATAACTGCAAAATATTTCTGTATTGTTTTATTTATTTGTGGTTGCATGGTGCAGCATCTGTTTATCGTAATTCCTTGTAGTTTTAGGGTGGTTTGAATGGGGTAATTGATTGAGTTGATTTCTATATTGGTTGTGGTTGGAACTTTATTATTTTTGAGAACGATGAATTTTGTTTTGTCTGGGTTAAGTTTCAGTTTGAGGACTTCCATCCAAGTCGCTACTGTTTCTAGTGCTTGGTGTAGTGTGTCTGTCATGGAGGGCTTTGGTTGATCAAAAGGTATGAAGATAATAATGTCTGTATAGCTATAGGAGGTTAAGCCTAGTTTGTCCAGGTATGCACTGAAGGAAACGTATAGAGGTTGAAGAGAGTAGGGGATAGTAGGAATCCTTTTGGTACGCCGCAGGGGTTGGACCAAGGTTCTGATTTTTCTTTATCTGATTTAATTCTGTATGTTCTGGATTTTAGGAAATCTTCAAACCATGAGTATACTTTATCTGAGATACTTATTATGTCCAAAATTTGCAGAATTATACTATGGTCTACCAGGTCAAATGCAGCTGTCAGGTCCAATTGTAGGAGCAGCATTTTTTTTTCCTGTGCTGAGGTGTTGTCTAACTGTGTCAATAAGGGAGCCTAGTAATGTCTCTGTGCTGAAGTTGGTTCTGAAGCCAGATTGTGTGGGGGTGGAGTATGTTATGGTCTTCTAAATAGTTGGTGAGGAATTTGGCTACAAGTCCTTCTGTTAGTTTGACGTATAGAGGTATTGAGGCAATGGGTTTGTAATTGGATGGTTGGTCTGTTGGTCTTTTTGGATCGGGGTGATGATGATTTTGCTGAGGTCAGTTGGAAAGAGGCCGTCTGTGAGCATGGTTTGTATCCATTGTAGGAATAGGGTACAGAATATTGTACTGGAGGTTGTTAGGAGATGTGGTGGGCAGTGGTTGAGGTCACAGGATGCGTGGCTGTACTTTTTGTAGTTTATTGAGTTCGGATCATTGTATATTGGGGAATTGGGACCAAGTTCTGTCTGCAGCAGTTGATTCTTTTTCTGTGGAGTGTATTGCGAATTCAATTAGATGTGTTGGGGTACAATTGAGGGTAGTTCTGGCATTTGTAATTTTATTCTTGAAGTGTTCTGCTAAGAGGGTGGCTGAGGGAGGGGGGTGCTATTAGTAGTCAGGTAGGGTCTGGTATCAGTCAGATCTTTTAATATTTGGAATAGTTTTTTGGTGTCTTGGATTTCTGTGCCTATTAGGTTGGTGTAGTGTACCTTTCTCTTATCCTTTAATTGTAGTTTGTATTTGTTAATTTTTTTCCAGGCCGTTTTCGTATGATCTTGGTTAGATTTTCTCCATTTTCTTTCTAGTCATCTGCATTGTCTTTTGAGTAGGAGTAATTTGTTATCAAACCATTGGTCTGATCGTCTGCTGGTTCTAGTTATGGTTTGTAATGGTGTTAGTGCTCCATTTGTCCCATTGTGAAATGAAATCCTTGGGGTTGCTTCATCTATTTTTTTCCAGAATTTGGTGGGCTCGATGTGTTTGCGTGATGTGTAAGTTGCTCTTTTGGATTTTGGTGTGGTTTTGTTTTTGGTCCAGTTGATGTTGAAGGTGTATGAGTAGTGGTCTGACCAGAGGGAAGGGGACCAAGTTCTATTGGATGTTTGAATTTCTGAGGTAGATGTTTGATGGGTCATGAAGGCTGCGATGTCAAGTTGGTGTCCTTTCTCATGAGTAGTTTGTGGGTTTAAAATTTGGAAAGATAAGGCATTGAGAAATGAAAGAAAGTTATCTATTGGTTTGGATGATTGGTGTTCAAGATGTAGGTTTAGATCTCCTAGGATTAGGTTGTATGCTGCTGTTAGTGAGTTTTGGTATATGAAGTTTTCAAGTTCAGGTCTTACTGTGGTCCAGTTTCCCAGTGTTATGTAGCAGAGCATGCAATTTATAGATCTACAAATTGAACACCTTATTTCTGGCTGGGCTAAAAAATGAAATAGAATGGCAAGCTTTTCTTGCATCTTGAACTGCTGTTTTTTTGTTTATCTCCTCAGTGTCTATAATCTTTTTATGATCGTATGATCAAATTATAAACTATTTAAAGTGTTTTATGTAAGCATGTTGTTAATTGTTTTGGCTCACATAAGAACTGCATGCTGGGACAGACCAAAGGTCCATAATGCTGTTTCCAACAGTAGCCAACCCAGGTCCCAAGTACCTAGCTAGATCCCAAGTAGTTAAACAGATTTTATGCTGCTTATCCTAATTAACGGCCTATGGAAATTAGCCAAACCTTTTTCAAACCCTGCTAAGCTAACTGATTCACCAATTCTCCGGCAATGAATTCCAGAGTTTAATTACACATTGAGTGAAGAAATATTTTCTCTGGTTGTTTTAAATCTACTACTTAGTAGCTTCATCGCATGTCTCCTAGTCCTAGTATTTTTGAAAGAGTGAAGAAGCGATTCATATCTATCCTTTCCACTTCACTCGTCTCTTCTCCAAGCTGAAGAGCCCTGGCCGCTTTAGCCTTTCCTCATAGGGAAGTCAACTCATCCCTTTCAGTTTTAGGAAGATAAATAACTGCACCAACCAACTAGGATAAGAATAAGTGGATCATTAAGTAAATCAGGACAAATAAACATTTCAGCATCATCAGTCGTAAAATGGCAACTATTACATTTAATTTCTTAAAAGCTATAGCATTTCTGTTTAAAATCCTGTGTTTTAGGGTAGCTACTGATCTGGTATAGAGCCAGTATTTCTGACTTACTAGTTTTCAGCCATTGTGTCTGCTGAGTAGGTGTAGAAGGGAGGGGCTCTGATTTAATACTAAGCTTAACTGCATTATCTTTGGGACAGTGCTGTGAACAAGTCTGCTAAGTTACTCAGCATTTCATATTCTGCTCTTTTCACTGTTTTTCAGCATTATATCTGCTTAATTTCTCTTCTCCTCCTCCCTGTTTCTTACTTAATAAACCCTTCTCTGTCCTCTGTTAAATCTTATTTCCTCTTCATAGGAATAAGGGTAAGACTTAGTCCCACCTTCCCCAGGGATCACTGCTCATATATAGAGAACCAAATAATCAGGACTACTCAAATCAAGTTACTTCACAACCAATCAAGATGACCATTATTCTATGCAATCACTGTGGTGCTTTAATTCCAAGACACACTATTTGGAGGTTTAAGGCTTGTTCCATCTGTCTTCAACTTGCAAGGAGGAGCTCTGCAAACTTAAACAGTAGACTCAGGAAGACTGCGACATGCAACACAGAAACATCCACCTTTATTACCTCTACAGAATTCCTTCACTCCACTAGTACATTGTGATACTCAAGAAAACAGAAGGGAGATGGGACTGAAACTAATGAAGGGTCTTTGTATATACAGTAACATGATGGCAGATAAAGGCCAAATGGCCCATCCAGTCTGCCCCTCCGCAGTAACTATTATATCTTCCTCTCCCTAAGAGATCCCACATGCCTGTCCCACACTTTCTTGAATTCAGACAGTCTTTGTTTCCACCACCTCTATCAGAAGACTATTCCACACATCTATCACCCTTTCTGTAAAAAAAAAAAAGAATTTCCTTAGATTACTCCTGAGCCTATCACCTAACTTCATCCTATGCTGTCTTTCAAATGAAAGAGACTCGCCTTGTGTGCATTTATGCCATGTAGGTATTTAAATGTGTCTATCATATCTCCCCTCTCCCACCTTTCCTCCAAAGTATACATATTGAGATCTATAAGTCTGCCCCCATGCACCTTATGACGAAGACCACTGATTATTTTAGTAGCCTTCCCCTGGACCAACTCCATCCTGTTTCTATGTTTTTGAAGGTGTGATCTCCAGAATTGTTCATAATATTCTAAATGAGGTCTCACTAGAGTCTTATACAGGGGCATCAATACCCCCTGTTTCCTACTGGCCATACCTCTTCCTATGCAGTGATTTATTATCTGGGCTATAGGTTTGGATGCTTAATAAAGCATTCCAGATAAGATTATGCTGGGGGGGGGGGGTTGTTTATAAATCTTTATCAACCACTTACATATAGTTTGAGTACAATTTTGTTTTTTTTTTTAATTCACTAAGAGATGCTTAATAAAGCATTCCAGACAAGAATATGTATTTTTTTTTGTTTTATTTTTAAATCTTTGTCAGCTGCTTACATCTATTTTGTGTCAAGAGGAAGTTGTATCATCTTCAACTTCCTCTTCTTGGGCTGGGGGTATTGGACTAAGCCTTTTTTCATGTTGTTTCATGATATATGATTTTTAGAATGTTTTCTCCCCTTCCTTTTTCCCTACTGTCTTTGGGTGCTCCCTTATGTGGATTGTAACGTTACATTGGGGCCCTTGTACAGTGTTGCAGTAAGCACTAGCATGTGCCTACAGCAGTTTAAAAAGGTTTACTTTCAGGATGTGCTGATGTCATGTGGGAACCCCATACCTAAAATGTTTTAAAATTGTTACAGTAGGGGGAATTTTTGCGCTAATCAGTTGAGCCCTTAGAGCAGGGTGTCTCAGACATTTTTAGCTCTGGCACACTAAACAGAGCAAATTTTTTTTGCAGCATATTACACTTCTCCCTCGGTATTCACGGGGGATAGGGGCAGAGCAGGATTGCAAAGTGTGAAAAACCGCAAATAACTTCTCGTCCAGCTCTGACCCACCCCCGCCTCCCTCCCGCCTTTCCCCCGGCATCCCGGACTTACCTGGTGGTCTAACGGGCTTTCAGGGCAGGAGCAAACTTTCTACAGTCCTGCCCTATGCAGATTGCCAATAGAAAATGACTGCCATGAGTTCCTGTAGTCTCTAGAGACTATGACGGGACCTCATGGCAGCCCATTTCCTATTGGTGATCTATACGAGGCAGGAGCGTAGGAAGATCGCTCCTGCCTCGAAAGCCTGCTAGACCACCAGGTATGGAGTAACCTATAGCGCTACTAGACATTTTAAGTCCTGTAGGGAGGCGGGAAGGCCCTAAACTATGCTTTTTTATTTCCCTCCCCCCCCAAAATCGCAGATAATCGAAACCGTGAACCCCAAAACCGGGAAAAGGGAGGGGGAAGTGTATAATTGAATGCTAAAATTGCAAAACCAACAAAAAATTAAATTTGAGAGTTTATTTAAAGTTCTTTAAGCAATGTATGGGTAATTGTAACAATGGTGAAAACTAAAGTATAGAATAGAATTGCTAATCAATGCAATGGATGTGCCTGTTTTTGAGTACAAATTAACTCAAAATGTGGCTCGATAGTCGACATGCAAACACACATTTCATCATCCATTATCTGTCAGAACTGAAAATCCAAGTTTGCAAAGATAAGAAGATCCAAATAGTAACAAAGCCTTGATTTGCTTTGTTGCTCAAGTTAGGATAACTACTGCATAAAAAATAAAAATAAAATTACTTACCGTTAGTTTTCAAGGACTAATCACTTCAAAGAATGACGCTTGTCTGGGTGGTTGTATCCTTATGCACACAGACGCTTATAACATTGACAGACTTGCATATATGATGTACATGTCATCTATTCTAGTATATACTTATGAAGGAAATTTTTTAAAATTCTGGAATCTCTCGTGGTACACCTCTGTGCTGGGTCAAACAGTTTGAGAGACATTTCTTTACAGTGAAATTATATAAAAGGTGCCCAAAGACATAATAGGTGTCTAAATAAATAGGCATGTAAGTTAGACACCTAATTTACCACCCTTTGACAAAACCGCAGAAGAGGTTTTTGGCGCCAGCTGGAGAACTTAACATAAGAATTGCCACTGCTGGGTCAGACCAATGGGTCCACTGTACCCAGCAGTCCGCTCCCGCGGCAGCCCTTAAGTCAAAAACCAGCGCCCTAACTGAGACTAGCCTGACCTGCATACGTTCTGGTTCAGCAGGAACTTGTCAAACTTTGTCTTGAATCCCTGGAGGATGTTTTCCCCTATAACAACCTCCGGAAGAGCGTTCCACTTTTCTACCACTTCAAGAACTTCCTTACATTTGTACGGAATCTATCCCCTTTCAACTTTAGAGAGTGCCCTCTCATTCTCTCTACCTTGGAGAGGTGAACAACCTGTCTTTATCTACTAAGTCTATTCCCTTCATTATCTTGAATGTCCCCTCTCAGTCTCCTCTTTTCAAGGCTCCAATGGTCATAGAGTTCCTATGAGTGTCAGCGCAGAGCATTCAGCGCGATGGGCCGGCTCTAAAAACCTCGTGCACACTTTTGTAAAGGGGGGGAAGTTTAATTAGAATATTGGCTTCAGTTATGAGCTTTAATAAGCTACTCTCCGTGCTCACTCACAAATTGTCATACCCACAGCTAGGCTATGTACTTTTCCCTGCTACTGCTGGAGAGGTGAAATAATAGTCCCACAAATATATGTTTGCTTAGAGACCAGTATGTTAATCCAGCCGTGCTCTCAGCATCATAGCATTGTTGCTCTCTGCTACAGATCTTTTGGGGCTGATGCTACTTAACCAATGATGTCATCAGCTGTGGCAGTAGTGTTACATCTTCCAACTGCTTTTCTCTTGCTGGTTTCAGGGAAAGGGTTATAACACTGGCTGAGGCTCAAAGAAGCACACCCTCTTTTTCCAATATCTCCAATGGTGATTTATTAGAATAAAGTGGAGCTGTGGATGCCCTAATGCAAAGAACAAAAGAATCTATAAGGCTAGTCTGAAAAGATGAAGCAGAGGGCATGCTAAGTGCAAGTCTTGCCTTAAGTTTTCCTCATTCTGGAAATAGCTTCACTTTCAAAGTACAATGAAAACTGACCACCAGGGACAACATGGCAGTCAACTTATCTGTCAGCCATCTTGGATCTTTCTCTTCTAGATTGATCAGTGAATTGCAGTTTTGTTTTTGAACAAATCTTTTTGCATAAAAACTATAAAAATTGCAAAAGCAATTTTATACTGCTGAAATCCATCGCAATACACTTTAGGGGTAGTGTGTGTTATTGAACACTACATTTCCCCTGTGAACTCAATGACCATTTATCAAAGAACAGACATTCCTGCTCTGCTATTGCAATTTATGATTTCTTTACATTAGCTAAAATACCAACCTAGTAAGTTTGAGTGTTAAGGAACAGTGGGAATGAGAGGATAGCAGATTTTCACATCATCAGGATGGAAATAGATGTTTAAAAAGCCAGTTGTGTCAGTGCACAACAATGAAGCTTTATGTCTATATAAACTGACAAGTTATAGTGTTCCTTGGGGTATAATTCCCAGCATCAGCATTATTTTATGGTGATTGTTCGCCTCCTGCCTCCGTAGCCTAATGGTTCTGGCTGCCAAGAAGGGCAGTCAGTATGATTAAAATAACCATTAACAAAATGGTTTAGTAATTAGCTTTGCTTTTTTTATATACTTCTGGTCGGCAAAAGATTGATGGATTCTTTTGTTCATGAACAATCTAACAACTGTATACTCTAAATCACGAGTTTCTCTATGGTTGTGGGTTAAACAAGGTTAAGGCAGTTTAGGAGAAAAGGGTAAAGGTTAGAAAGGAGTGTGTGGCACAGTGGTTAGAGCTACAGCCTCAATGCCCTGAGGTTATGGGTTCAAATCCCATACTGTGCCTTGCGACCTGGGGCAAATCACATAATCCCCCCATTGCATTGTGGGTTAAACAAGGTTAAGGCACTTAGGGGTCCTTTTACTAAGTCATGCTAGCTGATTTAGCGCACGGTAAATAGCGTGCACTAAATGCTAATGTATCCATAGATTATAATGGACTCGTTAGCATTTAGCACGCGCTAAATCGCCTAGCGCACCTTAGAAGAAGGACTCCTTAGTGAGCCCACCAGGACACACAGGGAGAAATGCTTGAGTATCTGAATGTAAACCACTTGGGCTACAAGTATATAAGTGCTAAAAATTAATAAGTAGAAGAGTTTCCTTATAGCTTTATCGTATTAAAATCAATTCTATTGTTTTATTACTCCTAATTATTAATTTCAAATAATCCTTAATACATAAGTACTCTTTAAAGTATTGAAACTCCTCTGCCATATACAGTACTTCTCAGCAATAATATATGATTTTGGCAATTAAAACCAGTGCATAATTCTTTGCCTTTTTAATTACACGAATGGTAAAAATCCTCCCATTAAATCAATGTATTTTTCAATGCTTCCCTGTATCCTTTTTTAATAACAGGTTAATTTTCTTGTGATAATTATCTCTTCCTTTTCTGTACTTACATATATTTGTAATGCCTATGTGGAGAGTAATTATATAACAGGTTTCCTAAGTTGACAGGTCAAGAAGGTCCCTAATTTAAGTCTCTTTTATGAAGATACGTCGGTGCCCGCATCTTTATGACTATCCCATAAAAGCTGCAGGAATTGCAGCGAAAATGAAGTCGCAAACGCTGCTTTGGAGCAGCTATAAACGTTTGCCATATTTTAGAGAGTATTTTCCAAATTCTCTCTATATAGCATCCAAAATATTTGTGCCAACTAGAACAGTGCTAAGCACAGTTCTACAAGGGGCATGTACCTTTTATTGAATTGTGCATTGCATCATATAACTTAGACACACACATTTAGGCTAACTAAAACCAGGCTTAAGTGCCTGCGCCTAAGTTGTGTACAGATTGGGCATATTCTCTATCAGTGCGCATAACTTTTAGAAACGTCCATGATCTACCCACGATCGACCCCTGGCTATGCCCCCTTTTCAGAGTCATGCGCTGCAACTGATACATATTTTTTATAGAATCATACTCTCCGATTTGGGCGTGTAGCTTTTAATTAGTGCCAATTAGCGTAGATTATGAGGTATTAATTGCCAGTTATTGATGTGAATTAGGCCAATTAAGTTGCGCCATATACAAAATTTGATGGGGTATATGTATAAATTCTGACTTCAGATGCACTCAGTCCAAGATCCTCCCTGCAACCTCCTATGCCCAAGTTGCACACAGGTACTCACATTTTTATTATCAAGTGCATTTGACAAGGAGTGCATTTGACCCATGGTCAAACCCATGTGGAGTACCACAAGGATCGCCATTATCTCCTATATTATTCAACCTCTTCATAGCATCCCTTGGCAATACCCTAGACGCCCTAAACACAATATCATTCAGCTATGCGGATGATATAACAATCCTCATCCCCTTCAACATACCTTTTTTTTCACTCAATGAATAGTTAAGCTCTGGAACTGCCTTCCTTCTGCTTCCATGAAGGCAGGACACGGCAGCGAGGAAGGCATGACGCTGGCAGAGCAGTGATGTTCCAAGACCATGATGCCGATGCTGACCCAAGGAGCATCCCCTTATGGTCTGCGTCCAGGGCAGACTGCTCCCCCACCCCCTTTTGTACACCACTGAAATTAGTTGCCTACATCTGCTAGGTGAACCAATTTAGGTGTCTAATTTTAGGCAGAGTATATAGACTTTAGCTGTATGGTAATCTGCGCTAACCAATTAGCACATGGTAACGTAGCTGGATTCACTCTAGTCAGAATAGGTTCAGGCCTGCGCTGGATTCGCTGCAGTCAAATCAGGTTAGGCCCTCTACTGACTTCGTGCTAGTTAGATCAGAGCAAATAACTGTAAAAATAAAGTATATTAGAGAACGCAGGTGCGGCAAGGAAAGGCAGAGAGGTCCCTAAGGATCCAAACCCCCAGCAAGCCCCTGGAAGGCCTGGATGAGGTAGGCTTCTCTCTGGAAGAAGACCGGCGACGAGAGTGCTGCCTGAAACAGGTCTCGTATGAGGTCGAGACGTCGCCCTGTGCCTCGAAACGGGCAATGCCTTTGGAGAGAGCATAGGGCTGGAAGCTGTAGATCGAAACCCCATAGACTCAGTGGTTTGGATCGAGGAATCTCGAAGCACTCCCAAAGACTCGGCTCCTTGCATGGAGTGTGAGGATTCCAGTCGAGACACTCACAAAGACTCGACTCCTTGCACAGAGTGTGTAAATTGTAGACCAGACACTCGCAAAGACTTGACTCCTTGCACAGAGTGTGTAGATTGCAAACCAGACACTCGCAAAGACTCGACTCCTTGCACAGAGTGTGTAGATTCAGCTCGAGGCACAGGCAAGGACTCAACCTCTTGTGAGCCTGCTGAGTGCCCAGGTTGGACTGCAGGAACCAGAGTCGAAGCAGATAAAGGCCAAATGGCCACTTATAAAATTATACATTACATTACATTACATTACAGATTTCTATTCCGCTTGTGCCTTGCGGTTCTAAGCAGATTACAAATTAGGAGACTGGACAATTTCAGGAATATTACAGTACATAGAATCAGGAATGTATCAAGTTACAATTGTTAGTCTGGAAGTTTCCAGGAGAAATTTAGAGCACGTAGTAGATAAATAGTAGGTTGATGAAGTGAGTTGTACAATGTTTAGGTATAGTTATGGTGGGGTGTTCGTGTGTGTATTTTCTAGTGCTATGTTGAGGTTAAGATGATGGAAAGTATTTTTTGAAGAGATGAGTTTTGAATTCTTTTCGGAATTCTTTTATGTCTATTGATTTGATCAGTAGATTGGAAATGATAGTGTCAATTTTTGCTGCCTGTGTAGCTAAAAGGCAGTCATATAGTTTCTTGCGTCGTGTACCTTTGAGAGGAGGGTAAGCGAATAGGTTTTGAGTTCTCCTTAATCTGTGTGAGAGATTACGGTGTAGTCTTTTGTTTAGGTAGCTGGGTGCAGTTCCGTGTGTTACTTTGTATAGTAGACAGTAGAATTTGAACTGGGATCTTGCTTTTATTGGTAGCCAGTGTGAGTCAAGGTAAGCATTGGTGATGTGGTCAAATTTGCTGAGGGAGTAGATGAGTCTGAGGGCCGTGTTCTGAACAGTCTGTAATTGTTTTATCATGTAGTTTGGGCATGATAGGTATAGGCTGTTGCAGTAATCTACTATGCTTAGTACTAGGGATTGTACTACTATCTTGTATTGATCCTTGATGAAGAATTTTCTTATTTTTCTTAGGTTACGCATTGTGAAGAATGCTCTTTGGATGATTTTGTGGATTTGGATCTGCATTGTGCAATTTCTGTCTAGTTGAATTCCTAGGATCTTGAGTGTGCTTTGCATTGGGTACTTGATTGTGTTTAATTCCAGTTCTGTGCATGATGGGTTTTTTTCCTTCTCTAATAGTAGGAATTTAGTTTTTTCCAAGTTCAGTTTCAGTTTATGACTTGACATCCATTTTTCTACCGTTTCCATTATTATTTTCAGGTGGTTTGTTGAGCAGGAGGGACCGGGCACCCCTCCTGCTCCCAAATTGGGGAGGTGGTGTCAGGCTGGTGGGTGGGCTATTCTCTCTGGCTTCCCCGACTCTTCTACTCTCTGCCGCCGTTCCCCGCAGTGCAGCCCCGCTTTTAAACCACAGGCTCGCACTGCGGGGAAGGGGGCCAGAGAGTCAGGGCGAGCAGGAAGGAGAGATCGGGGCTGGAGAATCGGAAAGACCTTTTCGACTGGCCCCCAGCAGTCGCTTTTTGTGAACCCAGTCGGATTTCAAAAAAATTTAGTGAATCGCGTCCCTGTCCACTTTGCGTGCATTTCTCCTCATTTGCATGCACGGATTTGAGGAAAGACTAAAGAGGTTAGGGCTCTTCAGTTTGGAAGAGAGATGACTTAAGTCTACAAAATTTTGAGTGGTGTAGAGCGGGTACAAATGAATCGATTTTTTACTCAATCAAAAATTTCAAAAACTAAGAGACACTCAATGAAGTTAGAGGGAAATAACTTTTAAAACCAATAGGAGGAATTTTTTTTCACTCAACGAATAGTTAAGCTCTGAAACTCGTTGCCAGAGGATGTGGTTCAATAAAGGTTTTGCAAAGTTCCTGGAGCAAATGTCCATATTCTGCTATTGAGACAGACATGGAGAAGCCACTGATTGACTAAGATCGGTAGCATGGGATATTGCTACTATTTGGGTTTTTGCCAGGTATTTGTGCGACCTATATTGGCCACTGTGGAATGAGGATACTGGGCCAGTTGGACTGTTAGTCTGACCCGGTATGGCTATTTTTACGTTTTTATAAAAAAGATAAGTGAAATTAAACTTTGAAATATTGAATAAGAATATATGCACTCAACCCTAGTAAATATTCAGAGGCCAATTTATGAGCTTAACTCAAAGTTAGGAGCATAAATACTTTGAATATTGGGCCCATAATAGTTTTGTATTGATTTCTGTTACAAGAAAACTCTGCCCATTGTGTCATCTTAGTCTGGAAAGAGCAAAGTGTTTTCTTCATCTACGTTTATTTCTTTTATTTCAAAATCTATATGCAGTAAAACCACATTTAGATAGATAGATATTTCATTTTAAGTCTACCCACAACTCAATTTAAAAAAAAAAGGCTCATTGGAAGCAGTGTTAAGAAGAGCAAGTTAGAGAGAAGAGTCAGTTTGTAGAGCTCTGAAAGGTTTATGGGGTCATTCTATAAAGTGGGTGATAACATTTACTTGCCAATTACTAACGTTAACAATTAGAATAATGGCATAGATTTGATTATATGTTGTACTGATATATTGGGTACTGTTTTTGCATCTTTTTGCACTGACTGTTGCTATTCCCCACCCTTCCTTTTGGCTGGACATTGTAAACCATTTAACATTCACTTATATAGGCTAAACATCAAATAAATGAAACTTGAACTTGAACATAGGCACAAAAATGACAAAATTCCTTTTGCGTGCTGTTCTAGAACTGTGCTCATATCTTACATAGTATTTTTTTCCAGGCAGGCAAACAGGTGGGCGGAGTCTGGGTGTGACTCGCATACAGTACATAGAACATTATCAAATGCCAACTAGATTAAACTTTGTAGTATATCAATTACAAATAAAGCAAACTGATGTATAATAAAAGAAGAAACAGGGAAAGGAATTGCAAAATTAGACAAGAAAGAATAAAGAAAAAAACAAAACAAAAAACACTGATAGAGTGAGGAAGATAATAATAATAACTTTATTTTTCTATACCGCCATAGTCAAGCGACTTCTAGGCGGTTCACATTGAAAGAAGGCTGGACAGTCAGCGAATAACAAGAAGCCTAAAATAGAAAGGTTCCATGGGTAAAGAATACATGAAAATTGGAGCTTCCTGAGAGATTGTAATAGCGTTTACAGAGGGGAATATCATAGAGAGAGAGGGTGGTCTGTTTTAGTCAGTGAATTGGTCGAATAGGGCGGTTTTAATTGATTTTTGGAATGCGTTGTAGGTCAGTTTGGGTTCGTTTATGCAGTTTCTCAGCCAGACTTGCTGTCTATTCGCTTGGAACATGAAGGTTCTATCCAGGAAGGATTTGTATCTGCAGCCTGTGATCTTTGTTTCTGGTTATTCGTGTGGGGTTGTGCAGAATGAAGTGAGTTTGCAGGTAGGAAGGTGCTAGTCCCCAGACTTGTTTGAAACAGATACATGCAAATTTGAATAGGATTCGCACCTCTATTGGTAGCCAGTGCAGTTTTTTATAGTAGGGGCTAATGTGGTCTTTTTTTCTCAGTCCGAAGATTAAGCGAACAGCAGTGTTTTGTACTAATCTCAATTTTTTATTGTTTTTTTGTGGGATACCCAGGTACATACCCAGGTAGATGATGTTGCAGTAGTCAAGGATGGATAGGATACCCTAATACAGTGATCTCAAACTCAAACCCTTTGCAGGGCCACATTTTGGATTTGTAGATACTTGGAGGGCCTCAGAAAAAAAATAGTTAATGTCTTTTTAAAGAAATGACAATTTTGCAAGAGGTAAAACTCTTTATAGTTTATAAATCTTTCCTTTTAGCTAAGTCTTAATAATAATATTGTCATTTATTGCTAAAGAGACCTTGTATGATCAAGAAACTGTTTTATTTTACTTTTGTGATTATGATAAAGATACTGAGGGCCTCAAAATAGTACCCAGCAGGCCGCGAGTTTGAGACCACTGCCCTAATTATAGTATAGAGAAGAATTATGGGGTAAGAAACTGTTGATGCAGTCCTCAAGCACCAGAAGAAGAATAGGCCACGATTGAGTCTTCAATGCAGTCCTTAAACATGAACAGAACTGCTCAGCACACAGAGCATCAGGGAGGGCATTCCAGAGTGAAGGAGCCTTGCAAAAGGAGACAAAATGATGAGCTGCTTCCAGATGGGAGCAGAAGACTGGCAGTAAGGAGAGGTGAAACTCAAAAGCAGAGCCAAAAGGTCTAAACAAGGTATGGGGGTAATAATGGAAGAAAGATATCAGTACCCCTTCTTATAAAGAAATTTGTGAGCTAGAGCTTAAACTGGATACAATAGGGAACAGGTAGCCAGTGATGCTTTGCCAAAAGTGGGGTAACACGGTCAAATCTAGTAAGCAAACGGATTGAACTACTGTATTTTGAACCACCTGAAGCCTCTTAAACAGGCTTAAATGATTTAAGCAGGCAGGAGAAGCTCCCACCCACTAAACTCATGTTCACCGAGCTGGCCACCAATATGCAGTGGCATTTCACTGGGTAGCATTGTTGAATATTGGCTCCGACCGGCCATTTCAAAAGTGGGCAGGAGAAGGGCATTCCAGGGTCAGAGTTAGGGAGGAGCCTGCATAAAAAAAAACCAAAACCAAAGAAACAAGAGGACCAGAAAATGAAAAAAAGAGACATAGAGCCAGAAAAGCAAATAAGAGGAACTAAATGTTAGAAGTTATTGCATCAGTGTTAAATACCCTGAAGGGATACGCGCAGGACAAACGTTCTATTTTTTTTAAAAAAAGTGGGGTTTTTCTTTACCTTTTTTCCCCAATTTTGGGATGTCTTTTTGATTTGTTTCACAAATTCATTTTAAATATATTTTAACACTCATTTAACATTTTAATGGTATTAATTGAGATAATAGGTGGTAATTCATAGGCTGACACATTGTAATAGAATTTTGCACACACTAATCCTTCTCCTTGCAGGAAATATCACTTATGCAGTGTGCTATACAGATACCTAATAATAGATCTTTTCATAAACACTCATTATTGATGAAACTATATTGAATCCTACTTTTTCCTTCTGGTAACCCACCCATGCCCCAGCCAGAGTCTGCCCGTGTATATGCCTATCTCTAATCTACGCACCACTGTATTTAGACATCATCTTATAGAATAGAACGTAGACAGAATACACTGGACAAGAAAGTTTTTGCTTCTTCAACACTTTTAGATGTATTTTACAGATTTTTGGCTGCTGATCATGAAAATCTCATTTAAAATTACGTATCATGTACCGTTTTAACAAAAAAGTACATTTTTACAATTTCTGGGCAAATTTCAGGCAAATGCAATTAATAACTGATGCCAAGATCAAGGAAGGAATTTTTGTCGATCCACCAGATCAGACATGTCATCAATGATGAGAGATTTGAAGATCTATTAGGCCAGGGAAAATCACCTAGAACATAAGAATTGACGCTGCTGGGTCAGACCAGTGGTCCATCGTGCCCAGCAGTCCGCTCCCGCGGCGGCCCTCCAATCAAAGACCAGCGCACTGAGACTAGCCCTACCTGCGTACGTTCTGGTTCAGCAGGAAGTTGTCTAACTTTGTCTTGAATCTCTGGAGGGTGTTTTCTCCTCCAACAGACTCCGGAAGAGCGTTCTAGTTTTCTACCACACTCTGGGTGAAGAAGAACTTCCTTACGTTTGTACAGAATCTATCCCCTTTCAATTTTAGAGAGTGCCTTCTCGTTCTCCCTACCTTGGAGAGGGTGAACAACCTGTCTTTATCTACTAAGTCTATTCCCTTGAATGTTTCGATCAAGTCCCCTCTCAATCTCCTCTGTTCAAGGGAGAAGAGGCCGAGTTTCTCTAATCTTTCGCTGTATGGCAATTCCTCCAGCTCCTTAACCATCATACTCGCTCTTCTCTGGACCCTTTCGAGTAGTACCGTGTCCTTCTTCATGCACGGCGACCAGTGCTGGATGGAGTACTCCAGGTGAAGGCGCACCATGGCCCAGTACAGTGGCATGTTAACCTTCTCCGATCTTTTTGTGATCCCCTTCTTTATCATTCCTAGCATTCTGTTCGCCCTTTTCGCCGCCTACATGGACTGCTTCATTGACTTCAGAACTCCCAAGTCTCTTTCCTGGGAGGTCTCTCCAAGTACCGCCCTGGACATCCTGTATTCGTACATGAGATTTTTGTTACCGACATGTATTACTTTACACTTATCCACGTTGAACCTCATCTCCCAGGTTGATGCCCATTCCTCAAGCCTGATTATGTCATGTTGCAGATCTTCGCAATCCCTCTGTGTCTTCACTACTCTGAATAACTTTGTATCATCTGCAAATTTAATCACCTCACTTGTACCTATGTCCAGATCGTTTATAAAGATGTTGAAGAGCACGGGTCCAAGCACTGAACCCTGCGGCACCCCACTGGTAACGTTCTTCCATTCCGAGTATTGTCCATTTACCCCCACTCTCTGTTTCCTATGCTCTAAACAGTTTTTAATCCACGTGAGCATTTCACCCTCGATTCCATGGCTCGCAGTTTTCCGAAGTAGTCGTTCATGCGGACCCTTGTCAAACGCCTTCTGAAAATCCAGATATACAATGTCGACCGGGTTGCCCTTGTCTATCTGCTTGTTTACTCCCTCGAAGAAGTGCAGCAAGTTTGTCAAACAAGATCAGCCTTTGCTGAAACTGTGCTGGCTGGTCCTCATCAGACCGTGTCCATCAAGGTGATCAATGATGTGGTCCTTTATCAGCGCCTCTACCATCTTTCCCGGTACCGAGGTCAGACTCACTGGTCTGTAGTTTCCCGGGTCTCCCCTCGAACCTTTTTTGAAGATCGGCGTAACATTCGCCACCTTCCAGTCCTCCGGAATCTTTCCTGATTTGATCGACAGATTGACTATTAGTTGAAGCTGTTCAGCTATAGTCCCTTTCAGTTCCTTGATGACCCTCGGATGGATACCATTGGGTCCCGGGGATTTATCGCTCTTAAGCCTATCAATTTGCCTGCATACCTCTTCTAGACTGCTTGTTAACCCTGTCAGTTTCCCGTTTTCGCTTCCAGCATATAGCCTAATGGGTTCCGGTATGCTGTGTATATACTCTTCGGTACATACAGACGCAAAATATGTGTTCAGTTTGTCGGCGATTGCTTTGTCCTCCTTTAGTGCTCCCTTTATTCCTTGGTCATCCAACGGTCCCACCGCTTCCTTCGCGGGTCGTTTCCCCTTAATATATTGAAAGAACGGCTTGAAGTTTTTTTGCATCCTTGGCTATTTTCTCCTCGTAGTCTCTTTTGGCCCCTTTTACCGCCTTATGGCACCTGCGTTGATGTTGTTTGTGCTTTTTCCAGTTTTCGTCCATTTTTGACCTTTTCCATTCCTTAAACAAAGTCTTCTTGTCTCTGATCGCTTCCTTCACCGCTACAGTAAGCCACGCCGGTTCTTTGTTCTTTTTCTTCTTGGATCCCTTGTTGATACGCGGTATATATAGATTTTGTGCCTCGGTGAGTGTGTCCTTAGAGGTACCATGCTTGCTCTAGCGTTTTTATAGTGTTTATCCTCTTCTTAATCTTCTTCCCCACCATGAATCTGATTCCTTCGTAATTCCCTTTTCGGAAGTTCAGTGCCGTGGCTGTCGTTCTGGACCGATGTTTCACTCCTGCGTCCAGATCGAAGCAGATCATGTTGTGATCTCTGTTTCTCAGCATCTCTTCTACTTCTACACCTTGCGCCGGTCCTCGCAATCCATTTAGAATTAAGTCCAGAATTGCATTTCCTCTTGTATTTTCCTTGACAAGTCGTTCCAGGAAGCAATCGTGTACAGCATCCAGCAGCCAGAAGTGCCTAGGTTCCAGTCTATCTCTGGATAGTTGAAGTCACCCATGATAACTACGTTGCCTTCCTTGCAGTTGCGTTTAATCTCATCCGTCATTTCTCCATCAATTTCTTCAGACTGCCCTGGGGGGTCGAAAGTAGATGCCAATCTTTGTTTCTGTTCCATTTGTTCCCGGAATTTTGACCCATAGAGACTCTAATTTATTTTTCGTTTCCAGTGTGTACTCTCCGGTAGACTCAATTCCCTCTTTGACGTATAGGGCAATTCCCTCACCTTTCTGACCCACTCTGTCTCTGCGACACAGCTTGTATCTCAGTAGCACAGTGTCCCAGACATTTTCTTCGTTCCACTATGTTTCCGTGATGCCGATGATGTCAAGGTTATCTTTTTGTGCCATAGCTTCCAATTCCCCCATCTTATTCCGTAGGCTCCTTGCGTTCGTATACATACACTTGAGTTTGCGGCCTGTTACTTTCTTGCATTTCTTTCCCTCTTGTGTCCCTTTCGATCCGTCAGGATTTCTGTCTTGCCTATGGCCCGGTGAGTCTTCCCTGCTATCTTCCCGCACGGTATCCTCTGGGTATACCGGTTCCCGAACCATCGACTCATTGTCGACTGTCGGCTTTCCCCGTCTTCCTAGTTTAAAAACTTCTCAATTTCTCTCTTGATGTTGCTTGAAAGTAGCCTCGTTCCGTCTCCGCTGAGGTGGAGTCCATCTTTCCTATATAGCTTGCTCTTCCCCCAGAACGTCATCTAGTTGCGCAGGAAGTGGAATTCTTCTTCCTCACACCAGCACCTCATTCATGCGTTGACTGCTTGCAGCTCCGTCTGCCTCTTCTCGTCGGCCCTGGGTACCGACAGGATCTCTGAGAATGCTACCCTCAGCGTTCTAGTCTTCAGTTTCCCTCCTAGCATCCGGAATTGGTCCTTTAGTCCTTCAATGCTGTAGTTCCTGTTGCTCATGTTGTTTGTCCCCACGTGGATCACCACCGCTGTATCTTCCTCTTCCACGCTGTCGATGATCCTGTTGATGCTGCTCACTATATCTTCTATCTTGGCTCCGGGTAGGAAGGTCACCAGCCGATCCTGTCTTCCTCCCACTATGTGGCTGTCGACTTGTCTGATGATGGAGTCCCCCACAATAATTGCTGTCCTCTCTGTCTTCTCTTGTCTCTTCAGCCGCAGGTCTGTGTCTCCGGTGTATGTCCATCTCTCCAGCCGTAGGTCCGTGTCCTCTGTATACTTCTATCTTCCCTCAAACTGGCGTTGACTTGCACTGGACTCGTCTTCCTATGGGTTCCCTCCGCTGTTTCCAGGTGTCGCTGCTGTGTCACTCATTTCTTCCTTGTGCTTGTCTTCCAGGTGGTCCTTCCTCTCTGTGGGTGTATCTCGACAGTTCCATTGTTGCTGGTGATTTTCTACGGCCTCCCTGTATGCCTCCTCGATGAACTTCTCTAACTCCCGGACTTTTTCCTCAATGGTTTCCTCTGTCCTCCTCCTACACTGCTCGAAGTGCTTCTAGTTCCTGTATTCTGCCTTCCAGGAGTCTAACTTGTTTCTTAAGGCTCTCCAGTTCCCTGCATCGAGTGCATACATAAGACCGCCTCGCAGAGGGGGAGGTAGTCATACATATGGCAAACAGTGCAGAAAACTGGGTAACACAACATCCTGCTTCTGTCTGCTGCTTCCATCGCCATCTGGTTGCTGGTCTGCTGTCTGAAGTGTCTTCTCCCTGGTTCCTTATGTAGCGTCCTTGGTGTTACTCGCCTGATTTTAAGCCTGCTCTTCTTGCTTGCCTGTTGCTTGTGTGTCCTCTGTTTCTGCTGTGGTTGCCTTCTGCTCTTCTTTGCAGTGACTCGTCCCTCCTTAAGGCCCTTCGCAAAGTCGCTCTCGCTAAGGCGAGTGCCTTTAACGCTCGCCTTCGATGCACGAGCCGCCGTTTTTAAGAGGGAGCTCCGGATCGGTGCTGCTTGGCTGACATCAGAGGGGTGGGCGGAGCTACCTCTCGCCGCTGCCCCTCACTCTTGCCTGCCCTGTCCCTTCTTCCTCCGCTCCTTCCCAGCTGATTTCTCCCTTCTGCCTCCTCCTTCTCAGCTATTTCTCTCCTTCCTGACTTGCTACTGGCTGCCCTGCTCTCTCTGGCACAGTGGTGTACTAGTCGCCGTTGGCCCCTCCCCTTTTTAAGGGAGAGCTCCGGATCGGATCAGCTTGGCTGATGTCGGAGGGGTGGGCGGAGCTACCTCTCGCTGCTGGCCCTCACTCTTGCCTGTCCTGTCCCTTCTTCCTCTGCTCCTTCCCAGCTGATTTCTCCCTTTTCTCGCCTTCCCGACTTGCTACTGGCTGCCCCGCTCTCTCTGGCACAGTGGTGTACTAGTCACCGTTGGCCCCTCCCCTTTTTAAGCGGGTGCTCCGGATCGGTGCTGCTTGGCATTCAAGGATGTCGATGAGAATTTTCTTGGCAGTTACAGAGCACCAAACTATATTCAACTGATTGACAAAACTTCTTAGAGCATACAAAACCACCAGGACATTGCTACTATGGAAAGAAAGATATCAGGGCATCTGGAATCCATCAATGCTGGCTGACTATTGTTGGACACTACAACGAGATGCACCAAACACTGAGTACAAATGGAAATCAGCAGGAAAACACTTTTAGCCGCAGCGAACTATCACAGTGTATCGGAAACTTTGTGCATTAAAACATGTTATAGTCAATTAAAGATACCATCGTGTTTATCAAAATTCCTACGCGACACAGTCAGTGGGAAATGATATTTGTGTTTATTTTGAAGGGATCTATCATAATCACCAGTTTGTTTTAATGAAGCAACCCTTTTGAAAAAATTTGATGTCCAGTGATATTGGTATTCACTGTATGTGCATATGTACACACACATATATGTTTATGCCAATTATTTCTCTAAGTTCTAGGTGCTCTCTTTGTAGAATTACTGAATTATGTCCCGAATGCCTAAGTGCTTTAAAAATACACAGTGTTATATATAAATATGTTTGTGTGTGTTTTAAAATATCCAATTCATTAAACTTTAACCAAAATTCTGTAGAGTAGCAGAGCTAGCCGTCTCATTAAATTGATTTTGTTGTATTGTAGAGTTCTTTGATCAAGCAATAAATTCTTTGGGTGAAGACCTCACTCACTCTTAACACTGTTATTTCTTCTTTAGCCTTCAGTCATCCTTGAAGAACATCATTAGGAAAATGTTAAGCATTAGGAAAATCAAAAGGTAAGCAAAAAATAAAACTTCAAAAGGAAACCGATGGACGATCCATCATCATCATTAGTTGATCACTACAAAGTTGACCCAGTAAGGCTATTCTTATGTTTCAGTCTCTCTGGATTTTCATTAATGTTGTTTTATTCTCATGAAGTTTCCAGAGACTCCTGACTGTTTAAATCACTTGTCCATGACTAACTGGGCCTATTCAACTACATTTAACCCAATAGCTGACCAGCACCAGCTTTAGGTAGCAAAACCGGCCATTTAGATGAGCAAGTGCCATTGCTTAGACATAGAAAGACTTTCAAGCTGCTTACTGCTGTGACTGAATATGTATTTATTTCATAAAATTGAATATGCTGCCTTTCACATAAACACATATGAAGGAGTTTTACTGCTGCTATCCATTCAGTTTTACTATATAAGAAAAGCAGTTGAACAAATTCACAGAAACCAAACCAACCCTAAATTAAACTCCTAAATTTAGAAGCATGAGCAATGGGCGGCTACAGGGGTTGATTCGGAGCAGGGAAAGAAAAGCTGAGGAGCGTAATCCTAAGTTTTCAGCTCTAGATTTATAAATTAGGCTCATAGGGGGCAATTTTGTAGCATTGAAAAGTAGGCGCCCAAAATTGTACGCTTTTATCTGCTGTATGGGTTTTTCTGTGGAAAAAAGCAGTTGAAGGCTGAATTCTGCTTCAGCATAGCTTTGAGAAAAATCAAGAGTCAACAATATTCTTAATATGTTAATCATCCAACTCGCCCAGTCCTCCATACCATGAAAATAGGTTGCCATGTTTTGAAGAATTCTTGAATAGACCATGGGAACTGTAGTATCTCATGAAAGCCTCCTCTGCTTTAAGAAAGTACAAATATATTCTAATCTACCATGTTCACAATGAACAATTTATAGCCATGGTTCCACAGATGATTTCTCTAGGCTAACTGCACTGCTTTTGAGTAATACATCAATGATCGTGTTCTGATAGTATATAATACCAATATATCACAGAAGCGATAATGCTCTTATAATGTATTGGTGTAATACATCATTCGAGCACCATTGTTCAGATGATGCATTGCCGAAATGCATGAGGCTAACCTAAAGAAGCTTTTTTTTTGGGAACACAGAGTTTTAAATTTCATGTTATCTACTTGAGTACCTTTCAAGCAAAAACATCATTTGTATATTGTTAGAAAGAAGGCTTGTTCTACATGTTAAGGATAATTAGACTCAGAAATCTATGTAAATCTTAAGTACGGTAGTTCCCTAAAACATTAAAAAAATAGAGAATGAATAAATATATTTATCCCTGCACACTTTCTGTTTTAGAAAAAAATGGCGTCGAATGTGGGATGATGTGAATTCTCTTTTATCAGTGCAGGGAGATACATGTTTGAAGAAAAACAAAACAACCAAAAAAAACCTACGTCGTGAAACTACAATGAAGTACCCCACAGAGGAAGAATGAGATATGAAGCAGATATATATATATATATACACACACACACACACAGACTCATTGAGAAAAGATTCTAGAAGGCTCTATTTGCTTTTCTTTTTTTTTCTCCATGGACAGTTACCTCAGTGTATAATTTGTGAGCAGGTGTTTCGGCTACTATGATGATGTTTTACTGTGTTTTATGTAGTATTAAGAATATTAAGTTATTATTTTAATTATGAATGTACTGTTGTAATCCGCTTTGTATGAAGGCAGAAGTAATGAAATATAAACTATGGGACTCATTTTCTAAAAAGATAGATGTCCAAAGGACAGCATAAACTGGCACTCGGATAGCTTACTAGTCAAAACGTCCAAGTGGGCATTTTCAAAACTGGCTTTCCAGATGCCTTTCTGGTTGTTTTGTCTCGAGTGCGTCTAAATCATGGGTGCCCACACTTTCTTGGCTTGTGTGCTACTTTTAAAATGACTAAGTCAAAAAGCACAGTTACTTACCATAACAGTTGTTATCCAGGTACAGCAGGCAGATATTCTCAACATGTGGGGTGACATAATCCACGGAGCCCCGTAACGGACAGCCTCGCAAGCAGACTTGCTTGAAGATCTTCAATGTTTGTGAATGCTGCACTGCGCATGCCTTCCTGCCCGAGTTAGGGTGCGTGTCTCCTCAGTTCAGATAACTAGCTAAGAAGCCAATCAGGGGAGGTGGGTGGGTTGTGAGAATATCTGCCTGCTGTCCCTGGATAACAACTGTTGCAGTAACTGTGCTTTATTCCAGGACAAGCAGGCAGCATATTTTCAATATGTGGGTGACCTCCAAGCTAACCAGAATGGGACGGTGGGAGTGTTGGCAATTTAGGAGAATAAATGTTGTAAAACTGCCTGGCCAAAATGGCCATCCTGACTGGAGAAAGTATCCAGACAATAATGAGAGGTGAATGTATGAACCGAGGACCAAGTGGCAGCCTTGCAGATTTCCTCAATAGGAGTTGATCTGAGGAAAGCTACAGACGCCGCCATCGCTCTAACTTTATGGCCTGTGACTCGACCCTGCAGAGGGAGACCAGCCTGAGCATAACAGAAAGAGATGCAAGCAGCCATCCAGTTGGAGATGGTTTGTTTAGAAACAGGATGCCCCAACTTATTTGGATCGAAGGAGATGAAAAGTTGAGGGGCAGTTCTGTGAGGTTGAGTGCGATGCAAGAAGAAAGCTAAAGCACATTTGCAGTCCAGAGTATGAAGTGCTATTTCTCCAGGGTGAGAATGAGGAAAACACCCTGAAAGAACAATGGATTGATTGAGATGAAATTCTGAAACCACTTTAGGAAGGAATTTAGGATGAGTATAGAGGACTACCTTGTCATGATGAAAAACAGTGAAAGGTGGATCAGCTTGACCAAAGCTTGTAACTCACCGACTCTTCGAGCAGACGTGAGGGCAATGAGAAACACCCCTTTCCAAGTGAGATATTTGAGATGAGCCGAATCTATTGGTTCAAAAGGAGGCTTCATCAATTGAGCTAGGACTACATTGAGATCCCAAACCACTGGAGGCGGTTTGATATTGAAAAGTCCTTTCATAAATCTAGAAATGACAGGATGAGAAGAAAGGGGTTTCCCTTCAATAGTCTGATGAAAAGCAGCACTTAGATGGACTCTAATAGATGTGGACTGCTTGAAGTGACCACACACATGTTACGCGACAGAAGGGGTTAAATAATGCAGACGCTGGCTCAGTAAACAGCCAAGGTTACTAGTAAGCTCCAGGGAGCAAAGAGAAGCTTATCAGGAAATGCAGTTTGTGAAATATTTAGCAGCCGCTATTAGTGTGTCTGTACATCCATGCATTATGTTATCTGATACACCTGCTGAAGACTCTCAAGACTCCTGAGGCAGGCCAGTTTGGCTGAAACATGTACATATCAAGTCATTGAGTCTTAGGATGAATAAAGGCATTTGAATCATCAGATGAGTTGAAGGACACTTTATTTGTGCCCATCATTCTGATTAGGACAATCCCACTATGTTTTTGTGTGGTCATTTCACTCGGGGTCAGGCAGCTTCTTGGGCTGAGTCTTCGCTGTTGCCTCCTGTGGATATTTGTAAGGCTGCAATCTGGTCTTCCTTGCATTCCTTGGTCAGACCCTACCGTGTGGATGTTCAGGCGCTGTGTTCGATGAGCATGTTCTGGTGTCGGCCTACTTGTAAGATTAACCTATGCCGGTGTGGAGAGTTGCTAAAGAAGGAGAAATTAGGTTCTTATCTGCTAATTTAGTTTTTTTTAGCCTTTCCAGTAGTGCTGCCTGATTCAGCCTATTGAATCTAATTTTAGATTCGATTTGATTTTCCTGCCCAATTGGGTGTTATTTTCAAATATCCTGTTGGGTTTGTTTTATAGCCTCTTCACTCCTTTTATAGACTTTTCGCCCACTTTGCCCTCTCCTACCCACACTGGTGCTGTGGTGTAAACAAAATAAACAAACAAAAAAGACTTTTCCTCTCTCTCTCTGTTAAATCCTAGCTCACGTTTGCGGTCTAACACCACCATCTGGCAGGATACACATCTCAAATCTGACATGTTGTAATCACAAAACAGAAAATAAAATGATTTTTTCTACCTTTTGCTGTCTGGTCATTATTCAAATCACATTGGTCCCAGGCTCTGGTTGTCTTCTGACAACTTGCTTGCTAGGGTCTCCTTTCTTCTTGCTAACCATCCATCTTCCATCTCTGCCCTCCCCTTCTGTTTCCTTTCCCTCCCCCGGAGGTCTGGCATCTTCCCTTTTTTTTAATCTCCATCCATGCAGCTGCAGTGATTGATCCCACCATCCATAGATCCACCATCTCTCCTTTTCTCAACTACCCTTTCATCCAGCATCTCTCCCTTCTTCCCCACCACCCCAGGGTCAACCAGCTCTCCCTTTCTCTTCCCAACTACCCTCCTTTCCAGTATCTCTATCCCCCCCCCCTTGGGCTAATTTAAAACATCTCCAGGGGTCCCACGGTCTGGGCATCTCTTCCCCTTCTGTCCCTCTCCCTCTGTTCCCCTCACCTTCCCGGTCTCTTTACACTCTTCTTGTTCAGAGGAGCCCCTGCATCATTCTCACAAGCTGCCAGCGCTGCCCTGAAGCTTTCCCTCTGCTGTGATCCACCCTCTCCCTGACTCAACTTCCTATTTCTGCCTGGGTAGATCACAGTAGACATAAAGCTTCAGGGCAGCGCCAGCAGCTTGTGAGAATGGCTGCTCCGCTGGGGCCTCTCCAAACAAGTCTGGGACAGAAGGGGAAGAGATGCCCAGATGGCCAGATGGACCACACATTAGCTCTGGTCATGTGAGGTCCCCAAATTATTGGGGGTGCTCATGTGCCCACAGAGCTGGTGCCTGTGTTGCCAGGTACTTGTAACCTGGGTTGGCCATTATTGGCAACAGGATACTGGGCTTGAGGGACCTGTGGTCTGTCCCAGTATAGCAACTCCTATGTCTTTATGGCATGTAATAAGAAAGTATCAGAGCTTCCAAGTTTCCCAGCTGCAGAGGGGAGATTGTAAACCAGACCTGTCGGCTCGGTTTTAGACATCTCTCCTCTCTGTTCTTCAGCCTATTAGCTTTGACATCGCGGCTGTGCTAGAGCCTACATTTGCCCCCTTTTTTAAAATCTTGTCCATGTGCTTGCAGCCCCGGGCTCTAGCTTCCTTCGCAGCAGTGCAGGCATTTCCTCGCACGCAGACACGAGCGGAAGGAGTTTGCAGCAGAAGCTGAAGTTCGTCCATGAGCAGATCTGAGCCTCCCCGACATCCTGTCGGCAGGCGTCTGCTTCCGGTGAGCGGGAGGGATGGTTGGTGTGGATTTCACCGCTTTTCTAGTACTATTGCTAATAGCGCTGAAACAGAGACAGAAACTGTCCAAGAGCAGCTTTAGGTTAGCGGCGCGGGGAGGAGGGTTGGGCCCCGAATCGGCGATGCAGATTTTTTAAAAATACAAATCGAATCGGTTAGAATCGTGAATCGGGCAGCACTACTCTCTAGACCAGCATAGGACCCCCACCCTTTCTATTGTCGTGTTGTTCTTGCTTGTAGATTTTGCTTTTTCGGTGGATTCTAGTATTTCTCTAGGGACGGGGAGATCTAAGAACAGCAGCTGTGGTCGGCTGGTGTAGCTGGCAAGCTGTGAGGATCTTTTACCATTTGCATTTGTTTCTTTGCATTTTCCAACAGCATTCCTGTTTTTTATTAGTAGTTACTCCTGTTCGGAGTCCTGTTTTCTTCTGTTTATAGTTCTTAGTTCTGCTTTACTATTAGGCAGACTGAAGGAATTAGTGAGGAGTCACTTTTGTCTGTCTCCACCTGCTGGTCATGATGAGGTACAACACCTTTGTAAGATTGTGTATCCTTTTATGCAAGGTTAAGAGGTTAGAGGGGTCCCAGGGTGGTGCCCCTTCTGATCTTCAGGCTGTCTCCTTTAGTGAAAAGTTACTATGTTTTGCAGTTTATAAATGTTCAAATTTCATGTTAAGCTAAATTTGGGCCTTTTGGTGTTTGTTAATTATGTATTATGGTTATCGTGAGCAGAATTGACTTGTAGCGGGGCGTCCCCTCTCTCTTTTCTTGTGTTTCCTCTTTGTACTAGATTTTCTTGGCTTTGCTAACTACTGAGCTTAGAGAGGAGTGGCCAGGGAGGTGACCTTGGCTAGGGGGATGGATTTATTTGTAAGTTTTGTAGCCAAGGTTAGAATAGATGCAAAGCCCTATGGTGTAGCTTCCGGAGGCTATTTAGAAGAAAGATGATTAGCAGAGGTGAGTAACCTAATATTTCATTTTATTTTAGTTTAGTTTTTAAAATAGATATATGGAGCAAGAGTTCTCAATCCAGTTTTGAGGACACATCTACCCAGTTGGTTTTCAAGATATCCATAATGAATGTATATACATAAGTTACATTTGCGCGCATGTGTGTTGCCTGAAAGCATGGCTGGGTTGGTTCCAAGGACTTGATTGTTTCTTTGCATTTTCCAACAGCATTCCTGTTTTTTTATTAGTTGTTACTCATGTTCGGAGTCCTGTTTTCTTCTGTTTATAGTTCTTAGTTCTGCTTGGCTATTCGGCAGACTGAGGGAATTAGGGAGGAGTCACTTGATATGTACTATTCCAAGTTTTGTCTCAGTCTCCACCTGCTGGTCATGATGAGATATAACCCGTTTGTAAGATTGTGTATCCTTTTATGCAAGGTTAAGGGGTTAGAGGGGGTCCCAGGATGGTGCCCCTTCTGATCTTCAGACTGTGTCTCCTTTAGTGACTCTGTTTTGCAGTTTATAAATGTTCAAATTTTGTGTTAAGCTAAATTTGGGCTCTTTGGTGTTTGTTAATTATGTATTATGGTTATCACGAGTCCCCTCTCTCTTTTCTTGTATTTCCTCTTTGTACTAGATCTTCTTGGCTCCTCAAATTGTTGAATCTTCTCCTCTGATGCAACCGGAAACAGGAAGTTGCATCAGAGGAGAAGATTCAACAACTCGAGCAGCCGCGCGCGTGGTTTATTGAAAGCGTGCGGCTGGGAGAAGAATTAAAGTTGGCACCTAAGGTGAGGTGGAGGGAGGGAGATGGCAGAATGCGGGATGCAATGATCAGGTGGGGATGCTGGACCGCGCAATCTGTGTTCGTTTCACTGCGGAGACAAGACCATTCACCGTTCCACGGGGCGGTGAATGGCCTTGTCCCAGTCCCTGCAGCGACCACTATTTTTTCTCTCCCTGTTTCGGCAGGTTACCCGCTGCTAACAACCATCGTGTCATTCTCTACGAGCAAGTCTGATTCTGTCTACATTATGGGTTAAGCCTTCCCTTTGGTCTTAGTAGATTGAGACAATGTTTTGGAGCTCTATTTAATGTTATCTTTCAGACATGTAGATCTCGGGACCTTGGTGGATCCCTTTGCCCACAATTACCCCGAGCACGCAGGGCTTCTGCAGCTGCGTCCACTTAGATTCTATTTTAAACTAGGTGAGCGAGCATTTACTATCTCTAGCTCTCGGCAGCTTGACATATACTCTCGCCTTTAGTCTTCTACACACGGTTAAGGGTGTCTGTCATTTCCATCTGGGTTTCTTCTTTATGATTTCCAGGGCTATTTTCCTTAGAGTCTTGGGGTGCAGAACTGGCTGTCATTGAGTGATGGTTTCACGTTCTCTTTTTTTCAGCATAGCACCCTTTCTCTAGCTACATGATATTTGTATTATGGTATACTGCAACAGTTGCTGTTAAGGTGGAGGAGTAGCTCTCTATGTGAAGATCAATATCCAAGCGACTGAAATGCAAGGGACCTGGGGAGAGGAAGAAGCGATATGGATCGCTCTGAGAAGATGGAACTTCTATCTACATGGGTGTAATCTACAGACTTCCGACTCAATCGCAGCAAATCGATAAGGATCTGATTGTGGATATCCAAAAGTTTGGAAGGAAAGAGGAGATTCTGCTGTTGGGAGATTTCAACCTGCCGGATGCGGACTGGAATGTTCCGTCTGCGGAATCAGAAAGAAGTAGGGAGATTGCGAATGCCTTTCAAGAGGTTCTGCTCAGACAAATGGTGATGGAACCCACAAGGGAAAAAGCGATATTGGATCTGGTCCTCACAAATGGAGAGAGTATCTCTAATGTTCGAGTGGGCACCTGGGAAGTAGCGATCATCAAACGGTTTGGTTTGATATAACGGCTAAAGTGGAGCACGGCCGCACGATACTTAAAGTCCTAGATTTCAAACGTACGGACTTTAATGCAATGGGAGAGTACCTGAAGAAAGAGCTGTTAGGATGGGAGGACATAAGAGAAGTGGAAAGACAGCGGTCTAAGCTGAAAAGAGCGATAAAAATGGCTACGGACCTTTATGTGAAGAAAATCAATAAAAACAAGAGAAAAAGGAAGCCGAGATGGTTCTCCAACCTAGTGGCTGAGAAAATAAAGGCGAAAGAGTTGGCGTTCGTGAAATATAAAAAAAACCCAAGAAGAGGAGAGCAGAAAGGACTACAGGGTGAAACTGAAAGAAGCAAAGAGAGAGATACGTTTGGCGAAAGCACAGACGGAAGAACAAATGGCTAAAAATGTAAAAAAAGGGAGACAAAAATTTTTTCAGATATATTAGTGAAAGGAGGAAGATGAAAATGGAATTGCTAGGCTAAAAGATGCTGGGAACAAATATGTGGAGAGTGATGAGGAGAAAGTAAATGTGCTAAACAAATACTTCTGTTCTGTGTTCACAGAAGAAAATCCTGGAGAAGGACCGAGATTGTCTGGCAAAGTTACACGAGAAAATGGAGTAGATTCTGCGCCTTTCACGGAGAAGGGTGTTTATGAGCAACTTGAAAAACTGAAGGTGGACTAAGCGATGGGACCAGACGGAATCCATCCCAGGATACTAAGGGAGCTCAGAGAGGTTCTGGCGAGTCCTATTAAAGACTTGTTCAACAAATCTCTGGAGACGGGAGTGATTCCTGGGGATTGGAGGAGAGCGGATGTGGTCCCTATTCATAAAAGTGGTCACAGGGATGAAGCAGGAAACTACAGGCCGGTGAGCCTCACTTCAGTTGTTGGAAAAATAATGGAAGTGTTGGTGAAATAAAGGATAGTGTACTTCCTTGAATCTAATGGGTTACAGGATCCGAGGCAACATGGCTTTACAAAAGGTAAATCGTGCCAAATGAATCTGATTGAATTTTTTGATTGGGTGACCAGAGAGCTGGATCGAGGACATATGCTAGATGTAATTTACTTGGATTTCAGCAAAGCCTTTGATACAATTCCTCATAGGAGGATGTTGAACAAACTTGAAGGGCTGAAATTAGGACCCAAAGTGGTGAACTGGGTCAGAAACTGGCTGTCGGACAGACGCAAGAGGGTGGTGGTTAATGGAAGTCGCTCGAAGGAAGAAAATGTGAGTAATGAAGTCCCTCAGGGTTCGGTGCTGGGGCCAATCCTGTTCAATATGTTTGTGAGTGACATTGCTGAAGGGTTAGAAGGAAAAGTGTGCCTTTTTGCAGATGATACCAAGATTTGTAACAGAGTAGACACCGAAGAGGGAGTGGAAAATATGAAAAAGGATCTGCAAAAGTTAGAGGAATGGTCTAATGCCTGGCAACTAAAATTCAATGCAAAGAAATGCAGAGTAATGCATTTGGGGATTAATAATCGGAAGGAACCGTATATGCTGGGAGGAGAGAAGCCGATATGCACGGACGGGGAGAGGGACCTTGGGGTGATAGTATCCGAAGATCTAAAGGCGAAAAAACAGTGTGACAAGGCAGTGGCTGCTGCCAGAAGGATGCTGGGCTGTATAAAGAGAGGCGTAGTCAGTAGAAGGAAGAAGGTGTTGATGCCCCTGTACAAGTCATTGGTAAGGCCCCACTTGGAGTATTGTGTTCAGTTTTGGACACCCTATCTGGCAAAGGACGTAAGAAGACTTGAGGCGGTCCAGAGGAGGGCGACGAAAATGATAGGAGGCTTGCGCCAGAAGACGTATGAGGAGAGACTGGAAGCCCTGAATATGTCTACCCTAGAAGAAAGGAGAGACAGAGGAGATATGATTCAGACGTTCAAATACTTGAAGGGTATTAACGTAGAACAAAATCTTTTCCAGAGAAAGGAAAATGGTAAAACCAGAGGACATAATTTGAGGTTGAGGGGTGGTAGATTCAGGGGCAATGTTAGGAAATTCTACTTTACGGTAGTGGATGCCTGGAATGCGCTCCCGAGAGAGGTGGTGGAGAGTAAAACTGTGACTGAGTTCAAAGAAGTGTGGGATGAACCCGGAGGATTTAGAATCAGAAAATAATATTAAATATTGAACTAAGGCCAGTAATGGGCAGACTTGCACGGTCTGTGTCTGTGTATGGCCGTTTGGTGGAAGATGGGCTGGGGAGGGCTTCAATGGCTGGGAGGGTGTAGATGGGCTGGAACAAGTCTTAACAGAGATTTCAGCAGTTGGAACCCAAGCACAGTACCGGGTAAAGCTTTGGATTCTTGCCCAGAAATAGCTAAGAAGAAAAACATTAAAAAATTTAAATTGAATCAGGTTGGACAGACTGGATGGACCATTCGGGTCTTTATCTGCCGTCATCTACTATGTTACTATGTTCTCTCTTACGATGGATAACATTTTCATGTCACGGAGTCACACCGCTTGTGCTAGGCGGTCAGGTTTTCTGGCCTTTCTGTTAGGTTTGTTCGGCATACTTTTCATGTCCACAGCTTGAGGCTGGTATATTTCTGTGCTGTCCTTATAGGGTAGTCTGACTAGGCTCTAGAACCCATTAGTCTATATAGGAGCAGTATATACCTCGATTACAACTTCTTTTTCCATGCGCCGCTAGACTTTGGGGTGTTCTGTCCCCCTACTCGTTCATTGCAAACTTTGTTACCTCCTGTCTTTTGACAGTTTTCTAGACGTCATGGTACCCATAGAGAGGACTTTGAGCTTGTTTCTCTTCTCGCATTGACACAGGCCTCTGTCTTTCTTTCATTCTGACTAGCAGAATGTTCAAGCATGTTAGTTAGACAGTTTTCACCTCTTGGGGTTTGGGCCTTAGGTTCTGTCCTTATCTAGGTATCAGCTTTATATTCTATCCTTTGGGTATTGTGGTTTGGTTGTGACTAGACTCGTTTTTCCTGCACACGCAGTTGTTTCTTTCTGGCAGATTATTTCTCTGTTTAAGTGTCTGGAGCTCGAGCGGCTGCAATTTCTGGTTGGTATGTCTACTAGCCAGTTCTTCAGCAGCCATAGGTGTACATCTGCACTTAAGGACATGAGGTACAACTGGGGTTTAGTGGCTGGCGATGACCTTTTTAGGTCACTGTCTGGGAAACACTTTCCAGTTGCTCCTGTTCCTATATGTCAAGTCTCACATGCCAATCTAGGAATGGTGCCTCATTTATCCATTTTCGGGTACGAAGGGGATTCTCTTGACGTATCGTGTATACATTTTTATGTAATGACTGCCGTGCAGGCAGGCGTAGGGATATATTAAATGGGCTGCATGTAAGATTTCACTTGTCCTGTCACGGTGCGGGCTCGCGCTCCCTAGGAACGGTCGGACGGGGAGGCAGCCGCTTTGGATGTTACACAGGTCGGTGGCTGTAGCGATTTGGTTTCGATCTATATTGGAGATCTTCTTCCTGTCATACTCTGCTTGTCCGGTTTGTCATCTTTTCCCCCCAAATACTCTGTGTGTTATTCCCTGTTTTAAAATTTATCCATCGCACTGAATATAGGTTAATGCGTTTAGCTCAAATTTTTTCTTCAAATTGAAACTTGAACTTGTTGGCCCACCCTAGGGCTAACCAGAATAATACACTCTTTGAGTTACGCCATCGCTCTTTGGTGAGAGAACACTCAGGTGGTCTGGCGTCTCAGTTGGGTAAAACTACATTCTCTTTCTCAATCCAGAAGACGTCACCACCAAAACAGTCACCTTGGACATCATAAGTAGGGCTGTCGCGAGAAAAATAGGACTGGCCTGAACGGGAGCGTCCGGCCGCAGAAGGGGGAAACACTGAATTGTAGTTCTGTTCCCTCTTACCTTATGTATTAGTCGGTCTGTAAGTCTATTTGTCTAACCCATTATTTTAAATTGTATATCTAAATATATGTTTATATTTTTATCAATTTTGTACCTCGCTTAGTAAAACTAAATAAGCGATTCATCAAACTAAAATAAAACTTGAAACTTATTTCTTCTGCAGCGGTTGGGCTGCGTTTATTCTTTCCACACCTTCCCGGTGGGCTCATCTTTTTCTCTTCATTTTCTGGATTTCCAGTCTGTGAGTCTGGATGACTCTCCTTACCACTTTCTCTCCTCATTTTCTCTGAGGTTTGGGTCGGTTACCCTTGGTACCAGCATACCTGTTAACTATTTCCACTATTTTATATAGCCCCTACTTTGGTGAGAGCGGTAATTACAGACCTTGTCGGTACATCTAGATTGTATCACACAATGGACTCCTCTGCTAGGCGGGGTTTTTCCATCTGCATATTGTCTCTTCATTTCTGTGCAGTTTTTGCAGCATAGCCGATGTAGGTGGACTATATTCTACCCTCTCATTTTGGATACGGTCTAGCTAGTCCGTACGACTCTACTCGGAACTGAATTTTGTTTCTCTCTGGTAGTATCACGTATTCACATTTCAGTTGATTTGGTTTCTCCAGCTTTCTTCGTGATTTCTGGAGTCCAATTTGGCACCCTTCGGCGGGCCTCAGCTGCTAGAGAGTGGAGGCTGGCTTCAACCGTGCCTCTTCTGTAGCATTCTGTGTGTAGGTGTATTTGTCATTTCCTCTCTTAGGTGAGGATTTCTTTTTACATTTGTTCAGCAATTTTGCCTCTTTTTGGAGTACTATTGGTTTACTAGTTTGAGATGGTTCTTCTTTAGGTTGTGAACCTTCATTTTTTGTGTTTACAAACTCCACACCTAGAACCTTGTAAGGGGCAGGGGGTTTGTTATATTGTTGTGCTTTTTCCTGAATGTCATGGCTTTCCAATGGGCTAGGGGCATTGCAGGATATAGCGGATTCAATCCTCAGTAGTTTTTTAGGCATAATTAAGAGTCACGACAGTCTGGTGCTCCACACTCATTCTAGCGGAATCAATCGTCAGGAGTTTTTATATATCTTTAGCGTCACGACAATCTGGTGCTCTGCTTGTGGCGGGGCAAGGCAGCTGTGGTTTCCACAGGTACTGTTTGCGGCTGCTCGCATGTATTCTGCGTTTAGGCTCTGTCTAATTGTAGGATACATTCACTGAGTAATTTAAAATCTCCTTGACAAAATACTGCATAGCATGAATTAGAAGTGGAAGTTTTCACAATACCTTGGTTGTTCTCTAGGTATCCAGTGGTAGTCTGGGTACGGGTTTTCTTATGACACGGCCGTCAATACGTTGGGATCGGCGCAGCGGTGTTTATTTCCCTCCCTATGTTAGGACTGCTTTGCTACTTCCCACTAGTTTCTGGATTCATCTGCCGTCGATGACAAAGAAGGAAAAATCATTGTTCTTACCCGTTAATTTTCTTTCCTTTCCTTTAGTCACTGCAGATGAATCCAGAGCCCCACCCTGATTTAGTGTTTGTAGCTCTTGCGCGTGGTTTGGGAATGTTTTTTTACACTGGAGTTGCATTTTCGGCCGTTTGAGTATTGGTTTTTCGTGTTTCATGCATGTGGGAAAGGAGTTTCTTAAGTTTGAGTTTATTTTTTGGATGCTCTGAGATGTGAACTATACTGGTTGGCCAGGAGGCTGTGCATGCAATAAGACTGAGGACAACTCAGTTCTCTCTATCTCCACCTGCTGGTTGATGGACGTAATCCCACTAGTCTCTGGATTCATCTGCTGTGACTAAAGGAAAGAAAATTAACAGATAAGAACATAATTTTTCCTTATAGCAAATGGCACTGATGGCATCTGTTAACATCAATGACCTGAAACCATTCTGTAACCGTGTGTTTTGGCATCACATTGCATTCGTTGAGGGGGGTCAATTTCATTCATATACCATGTTTTATCCAAGTTCTAATCTTAACACCAGTGTTACAGCCATACCGGGCTTCCAAGTACACTAAGGTTATCTTCACGGAATGACAGTGGTTAAAACCAAATTACACCAGTCTGCATTTTAAAACTTTTACTCAGTTCTTATGCCGATTCTAGTAAGGACTTCCATTTTTGCCTATCACATCAGGTTTTTACACAAAATAAGAAGTTATGTTTTCACGATATTAAATACTGTAAGCACAAATGTATTCAAACACCAATTCACATGAGGTCAATTTTTATTACAAACACATTAAAAAAATATTGTAAAAAACTGCCCTAATTTATTTCTTGACCACCCTGTATCAAAACAAAAAGCAGTGTTCCATTAATTTTCAAACTTTCTCTTCTTTGACTTCCTTGCAGATCTCGATTGTCCATCTCCCCCGGTACCTCCTTAATATCTCGGTGAAAACGTTCACCTTGCTCTTTACTATAATGTCGATATGGGAAAGTAGAAAGTGAACTTTTACACTCATGTTACAACCCAATTTTTGAAATTTTCTAACATGATTTCAACAATGGCCCTGTAATTCGGATCTTTGTTATTCCCTAGAAAGTTTTCAGTAATAGATCGGAAGTCGGTCTATGCGTCTTTTTCTCTCTTTCATTGTTTTATCAAAATCTTCATCAGTTTCTTTATTTGAGGACCCACAAAAATTCCAACTTTCAATCTTGTGCGATGAAGGGAAATTTCCTGTGGTAGAGCCTTTACAAACTGCTTCATGAAGCCCAATTTGATGTTTAGTGGTGGAAGCAAGATAATTGGGGGTTGGGGAGGTCTACAAGCTGTTCATGCAGGATGTTTTTAGTTCCAGGCACAAAATTTCACCGCTCTTGCTAAACTCTCATACCCACATAGAAAACAAGGCATTTTTGTAAGGCCAGCTTGTTGTCCTAATAGCATTTCTATAACTTTGAAGTCACCGCAGATAAGCCATTTGTGTTCCTCATACTGGATACTTCATGTTCTCAAATGTCTCTTTTATTTGAATGGAATGGACACATTCCCATTATGCAGTAACATGCCTTTGAGGCTCCTCTTTGATGAGTCTATAAAAAGTCTCCACGAAGTAGGATCACTTTTACTACCATAGAAGTGCATTAAGTCATTTGTTATTGCAGTAAACCAAGGAATCGTTCTATTAGAATAAAGGAACTAGTTCTTTCTCTCTGTGTCTGTACCGTGAGTAATGTGTTCCCGGTTCCAGAAGATTCTTACTTTTAAGCCAGGAGCCAAGTAGTTCTGCAGATTCAAATCACGTACTAGATCATTAAGTGCACTCTGAGAGAAACGTTGTGGAGTAAAGTCGTATTCAGGCTGGTAGACATCATCGGTAGTAGTGCTGCCCGATTCAGGAAAAGAAATTCTCTAAAACAGCTGGAGGAAGAGGAGCACGCAGGTATTCTCCATCCGGAATGGGCCTAATGGCTGAAGGAATGCTTGGGTACATAATGGTTCTTATTTTTTTTGAATTGCACCCTTGAACATTAACTAAACAGAAGTAACAGTCATTAAGGTGGTCTTTAAGCTCCCTCTACACACTAGGAATTGCAAATGGCACGCACGTTTTCTTTCCTTTTGTCCACAATCTTAACCTCTCAACACAATAGCGGCAAACTTTCTTTGGTGCCCATGTCTTACGCCAGTCACCAAGTTTCACTTTAAAATAAGCATAGTAAGCTTTTTTTCATAAAGTCTGTTATATCTGTTCTTTGCTTAAGCACTGTATAATTTCCACAAATGCAACATAAAACATTTGGATTGTTCACACACTTGCGTGTAGACCAGGGTTGCCCAAAAGGTCCATCCGAAGGCAACGCCAGTCGATCGCGTTGCCTTTGCGTTCTACCTGCTTCCCGAAGCAGAAGCGCCGAGCCGACCAGCCTTCCCCACCCGACGTCGGTGAGGAAGTTCCGGGACAGCCAATCGCTGCCTGGCTGGCACGGAACTTCCTCTACGAAGTCAGAATTGATGTCGGGAGTGAAGGCTGGTTGGCCCGGTGCTTCTGCGTCGGGAAGCGGGGAGAGCTTTTGGGGGTGGGGGCAGGGGCTTGGGGGAGGGTAGGGAGAGAGAAAGAAAGAAAGGGGGCATGGAGAGAAGGAGAGAGGAAGAAAAAAGTTGGCGGAGGGAATGAGGTCTGGAAGCTACAGGAGGCTGAGAGAAGGGAAGCAATATTGGATGCACAGTCAGAAGAAGAAAGTGCAACCAGAGACTCATGAAACCACCAGACAACAAGGTAGGAAAAATGATTTTATTTTCAATTTAGTGATCAAAATGTGTCCGTTTTGAGAATTTATATCTGCATCTGAGATAAACAACACTTCCGAGTCCACACAATAACAACTAGCAGCAACAGTTGTGCCTGCCTAAAGGCTTACAGGTCTGTATTGAGAAATTTCTCTCCAACTGTACGTGATAGAAGAAAACTAAGAACAGTTCTAGAATCAGCCTAAAAAAGTGAGGTAATATCACACATTAGTTTTCCAGTCATCCCAAATCACGCAGACCGGTATCATCAAGCCCAGCGAGGCAGATAACAGTCTCACTAAGTTTGGCGGCTATGTGGATTATTACAAATCTTGTTAAACAACATATGCCTGTCCTTGGGGCACACCAGGTTTTCAAACTATCCACACACTAAATATACATGAGATGGATTTGCATGAGAACCAGCGTGTGTAGTTTTCTATCTAACAATGCTGTGTAAGACTCCTAAAGTATAAGTTATTAAGTGAAGTATATGTATGAATGGAGCTTATGATGTTTTTCGGCCAAGAGTCGAAGCTCCTCTAGCCGAACTATGTATGGAATTTGTGAAAAGAGTGCTTATAAATGTGCTATTCAAAAGATAAAAAATGTTTTCAATGGCAAAAAGAAAGGGGGAGAAAATCCCACTTAGCCAGGTCCCTGAAGTTCTTTTTCAAGGAACCCAAGAATGCCAAAGAAATAGTAGTGGTGCAATTGGGGCAATAATCTTGCATTCATATAAACTTCTCTGCTTCTTCTTTTGAGTTTTCTATCTATACACATTTACATACACCGAGGGTTCCTAACCCAGTCCTGTGCACACATCCAGTCAGTCATGTTTTCAAGGTCCTCATAATGAGAGGTTTTCACAGAATGGAGGCGGTTTATGTAAGTATAACACGCATCTTCAATTGTGGATATTCCAGAACCCTGACTGGGTTAAGAATAGAAAGCTGCATGAAACTAGGGATTGTGGGAATTCTGCAAAACCCACGAGATGCCCACAGGAGTGTGGTAAAAATCTGATGATGCCAGAATAAGGCTCGGAACGCACCGACAGAAGCAATTGGAATACTCAGGCAATCGGAACACCCATTTGTTAAATAGCAAATACCACCCAAATAAATCACGAGATGCTGTCGGAGTCAGGCTGAAACAGAAAGCTCCACTAAAGTAAGTATTTGATCCTTGTGGGATTGGAGATGATCTGCAGCAAGTGTTCTCCGAGGACAACAGATATATTCCCATTTGTGGGTGATGTCATCCACAGAACTTGGTATGGACAGATACCAAGTGTACTGTCGCTTTACATTTTTTAAAGACATCAATAAATACCACACTCTCTTCTATCTTAATGTTCTTAATTTCACTTGTTGCTTATATCATTTGTTAGAAATTGGTTCTCATGTACTCAAGTTCCCAACATATATACCTGGCTTAGATTGAAAAGTTTGAGCTATCGGCATCTTAAACAGTATTATCGGTGTTGAAAAATCACCACAAAAAGAGGGGAACATTACATAAAGCGCACAGAGGAATGAAGGCGGTCAAAGAAAGGAGTCATCACCAGACATCATGCAGCAACCTTTTAATTGAGGGAAGGCCCAACCTAGCCAAGTTTTAGGCTAAACAGCCTGCATCAGGGGTTTTCCACACTCAAATTACACGGTACTGACGGAAAACATTTGTCACTCCTTATAGAATTGGTCTAACACAGAGAGTTTTGCAATTTGGGCATTGTTTTTTGGGCGGATGATGTAATCTTAGTCTGATGCATGCTATTCAGCAGATACTTGACCAGGTTGGACCTTCCCCCCCCCAAAAAAAAAAATAAACAGTTGTTGCTTGATCGACTAGTGTTTAAAAATCAACAGCTATTATCCACATGGCACTTTTTGGCTGAGAGATTTTCAGAATTTCAGAATGTTTGTTTGTTTTTTCATACTGTAAGTCAAATCAATTATGGGTACTTGAAAAGGATATGAAAATGTAGTTAAGAATTGTCAAACTTTGCTTGTATGTGGATGTGTTTCTGGTCTTCATCTACCTTGGGACTTATTAACTGCCCAGTCCACTGGTTGCAGAACCTAGACTCGACATGTTAATCGTACTGCATACCTCGATAACGGATGGGAGATTTACACCAGCCTCTTAGGGACCACAGCAAGATGTTGGTTAATGATTTTGGCTATATGTTTAGATTTTTTTTAAACTAGTCATTAATTGAAGCTAAGTTCCAATATTTTCGTACACGATTCAGCCATTCAAAAGAGGTGTCTCTGCAGAGCTGGAATACCTAGTAATAAGATAATGAACTAGTATGCAAACTGGTATGAATTTGCAACAAACTAGTTGAGTTTATTACCCCTTCAGTGATTTTTGACTTAATTTTTTTAAACAGCTGGTACCTAGTAGGTGAGTGAGGGTTTAAAAAAAAAAAAGATTATTGCTTATTTATTGGTATTTGAAAATTATAAGCAAGTACATACAGAAGGAATGCTTAAAACAAGAATTTTACAGGAAAAAAAAGGAAAAATTTACAAGCTTCCTTAGACCTCAATCATATAACCTAGGTCGGAGGATCCAAGTGAATTTAAAGAAGAAAACAAATTATGACAAATGGCTTAACAGTTATCCCACTTTCTATATAAACTGAGTGAGATTTATGTGTGCGTCTTAGGTGCCATTGACTCGGGTTCAAATCCTAGTGACTTGATGAGTTAAAAAGCTGGTACAAAACTAGCACTTGACCAACTTTTTGGATCTTTAGTTCTATTACCACTGAGGTAAAAGAGGCTTGTGTACAAGTCTTGATAAAAATAATTTTATACCGGATGCACAATGATGTCTAAAATACATTAGCCCAAATGAATCCTTACAACTAAGAAGTATTACGGTGCTAACTTGTAACACACACACACACAGATGGTGTCCTTATCCCTCTAGGGCAGCTGTCTGCACTACTTTTTTAAGTAAAGGCCGTTTGGGGGTCATGACACCAATAATACTTCTCGACATTCATTCCTATCATATCACCTGGCCTTGGTCACACATGCAGAGCATAGATTAAACCCTATACAAATATAGAAAGACAAACGCTGCATGCAGTACAACAGTGCAAAGTATAGACATCAGATGTAAATTCTCAAGTCTGACATAGTTTAATCTCTAAATAGGAAAAATTATTTTATTTTCTATCTTTGTGGTCTGGTGATGAAAAGGGTAGTTGAGAAAAGGAGAGATGGTGGGGAGAGAAACGGAAGGTGAGGACAGAGATGGGAAGATGGATGGTTAGCACGGCGAAAGAAGGAGACCCCCCCCCCACCCCCCTGATCATAAGACAACCAGAGCCTGGGACCCACATGATTTGAATAATGACCAGACAACAAAAGGTAGAAAAAATTATTTTCTGTTTACAATGTGTATCCTGCCAGAGATGCTGTTAGACCGTGAACTTAAGCTAGGATTTAAGAGAGAGAGAGGGAAAAGTGTTGGGATGTTTGAAAAAAACAAAACACCCAATTGGGCAGGAAAATCAATTCAATAGGCTGAACTGAAATGTTTTTTCCTGAATCGGGCAGCACTACTGAGTACTGTACGCTCCACAGTTCAAACAAATTGTAACATACAGGAGACAGTAGAAAGGTTCTTAGGGACATCTGCAATAAAGTTAAATATTTTCTGATTTAGGAAACATTATTCTGGCAGTTGTCATTCTTCACGTGTTTGGCCAAGGGGTGGATCGTTAGTTAACTTTTTGTAAAATAGCACAACAGAGGAGTTTAAGATTTATAATGGATGGACATGTGACTAACACCACTGAAATTTCAAAACTGGCAGCTGAAGAAACCAGAGGAGGATTAATGTTAACCTTCCATGTAAAGTTTAAAGGGATAAGTAGTGCAGGATGCTGTCTTCTAGATACACTAGAAAGGTAGCTTTCTCATTCTTCATTGTCTATTGCTAATTATGGTCTCAAGTTTTACGACCCATTTATAAAAACAAAAGACTATTAGCTAAGATGCTTTCATGGACTGTTCCTGCTAACATTTTCTTTGAGTTTAATGTATTCTAGCTGGGAACAAAACCAAACATTTACTAGCATTATGAACTTAACACTGATGGCAAAGTAGGGTTTCTTATGGCACCCAGACTTCTAAAAAGTAGGTAGCAGATTTTCTCTGTGAACTGTATAAAACTGTTAATAGTATTTTAGCTGTGCTCTTGTTTCTCTTCTCACCATCTAAACCAGGGATCTCAAAGTTCCTCCTCGAGGGCCGCAATCCAGTTGGGTTTTCAGGATTTCCCCAATAAATATGCATTGAAAGCAGTGCAAGCACATAGATCTCATGCATATTCATTGGGGAAATCCTGAAAACCCGACTGGATTGCGGCCCTCGAGGAGGGACTTTGAGACCCCTGATCTAAACCATCTTCCTGTCTCCACTGACTAATTAGCTCCAACCTATAGTCTATTGCAATGACTCTGCAGTTAATGAAGTCTACTATGCTTGTGTGTGTTCAGTCTCAACCTGCTTCTACCAGCACCCAGACCTCTTTCCCTCTTTTGGGCTAACTTCTGAAAAGTAAGTAGCAGATAACTTTCTGAACTGTATGAATCTGACAAATGTTGTTTTGAAGTGTTAGCTCTGTTCTTGTTCTCACTCTCTCTCTATATCATCTAAACCATCTTGCTGTCTCCACTGACTAATCAGCTCCAACCTGAAGTCTACTGAAATGACGCTGCACTTAATGAAGTCTACTTTGCATTAAACCATTAACTGCAGTCTCAACCTGCTAATGAGCAACACCCAGAGCTCTCCTCTTTTGGGGCTAATTTATGACTCTACATTTCAGAAATACTTATTTTACAAAGGAAATACTTAGGAAAAAAACAAACAAGAAAGTTAATACTTAGAAGCACAAACAAACCAGAAAGCAGAAACAAACCAGAAAGTTAATACTTAGAAGCACAAACAAACCAGAAAGTTAATACTTAGAAGCACAAACAAACCAGAAAGCTGAAATAAACCAGAAAAGTTAATACTTAGAAGCACAAACAAACCAGAAAGTTAATACTTAGAAGCACAAACAAACCAGAAAGCTGAAATAAACCAGAAAGTTAATACTTAGAAGCACAAACAAACCAGAAAGCTGAAATAAACCAGAAAGTTAATACTTAGAAGCACAAACAAACCAGAAAGCAGAAACAAACCAGAAAGTTAAGACTTACTTAGAAGCACAAACAAACAAGAAAGCAAAAAAACCCAGAAAGTTAATACTTAGAAGCACAAACAAACAAGAAAGCAAACAAACCAGAAAGTTAAGACTTAGAAGCACAAACAAACAAGAAAGCAAACAAACCAGAAAGTTAAGACTTACTTAGAAGCACAAACAAACAAGAAAGCAAACAAACCAGAAAGTTAAGACTTACTTAGAAGCACAAACAAACCAGAAAGTTAAGACTTACTTAGAAGCACAAACAAACCAGAAAGTTAAGACTTACTTAGAAGCACAAACAAATCAGAAAGCAGAAACAAACCAGAAAGTTAAGACTTACTTAGAAGCACAAACAAACCAGAAAGCAGAAACAAACCAGAAAGTTAAGACTTACTTAGAAGCACAAACAAATCAGAAAGCAGAAACAAACCAGAAAGTTAAGACTTACTTAGAAGCACAAACAAATCAGAAAGCAGAAACAAACCAGAAAGTTAAGACTTACTTAGAAGCACAAACAAATCAGAAAGCAGAAACAAACCAGAAAGTTAAGACTTACTTAGAAGCACAAACAAACCAGAAAGCAGAAACAAACCAGAAAGTTAAGACTTACTTAGAAGCACAAACAAACCAGAAAGCAGAAACAAACCAGAAAGTTAAGACTTACTTAGAAGCACAAACAAACCAGAAAGCAGAAACAAACCAGAAAGTTAAGACTTACTTAGAAGCACAAACAAATCAGAAAGCAGAAACAAACCAGAAAGTTAAGACTTACTTAGAAGCACAAACAAACCAGAAAGCAGAAACAAACCAGAAAGTTAAGACTTACTTAGAAGCACAAACAAACCAGAAAGCAGAAACAAACCAGAAAGTTAAGACTTACTTAGAAGCACAAACAAATCAGAAAGCAGAAACAAACCAGAAAGTTAAGACTTACTTAGAAGCACAAACAAACCAGAAAGCAGAAACAAACCAGAAAGTTAAGACTTACTTAGAAGCACAAACAAACCAGAAAGCAGAAACAAACCAGAAAGTTAAGACTTACTTAGAAGCACAAACAAATCAGAAAGCAGAAACAAACCAGAAAGTTAAGACTTACTTAGAAGCACAAACAAATCAGAAAGCAGAAACAAACCAGAAAGTTAAGACTTACTTAGAAGCACAAACAAACCAGAAAGCAGAAACAAACCAGAAAGTTAAGACTTACTTAGAAGCACAAACAAACCAGAAAGCAGAAACAAACCAGAAAGTTAAGACTTATTAGGAAGGAAAACAGGGAAATAGTTAGTAGGAAAGGCTGAAGAGTGGGAAGGGCAGCTGAGGGGTGGCTGAGGAAACTTAGAAAGTTTCTTCAGCCACTCTTCAGTCGCCCTTCCCACTCTTCAGTCGCCCTTCCCACTCTTCAGTCGCCCTTCCCACTCCTCTTAGAGCCTGCCCTCCCTCCCTACCCCCATCCCCACCCACCCCATTACCAACAATTATATACCTAAAAACCACACCCAACTAACTCAAACCACCTAAAACCAATTAACCCTAACCCTATAAAACCACACCAACATACTCACTACACAACTTCTCAAAAAACTAAAACAACCTCACAACCATAAACTCCAAAGAACTAAGCAAATTTAAACCAACTTCTAAAGACAGTAAGGGGAACACACAAGCATAAACTCCAAAGAGGTAAGCAATTCACTAACCAACTTTTTAAGACAGTAGGGGGAACACACAAGCATAAACTCCAAAGAGGTAAGCAATTGACTAACCAACTTTTTAAGACAGTAGGAGGAACACACAAGCATAAACTCCAAAGAGGTAAGCAATTCACTAACCAACTTTTTAAGACAGTAGGGGGAACACACAAGCATAAACTCCAAAGAGGTAAGCAATTCACTAACCAACTTGAGAACAAATTAATAAAACCCTAACCACACACAACCCTCAAAATACCCAACCCTAACAAACAATAACCCTCACAGAAACAAACTCCAATCACTAACCAACATTTTAACACAATAGAATATATCATAAACAACTACAACACCCCATAAAGTGGAGCCAATTCCCCCCATCACAGCCATAAAAACAGTACTTTTCTACAAAACACACCTTTGACCTGACACCCAGTAGAAAAACCACACAACAAAACCCTAACCACACACAACCCTAACAAACAATAACCCTCACACAAAACTAATCACTAAGCAACATTTTAACACAATAGAGGAACCACAAAAGCAAGCAATACACTAACCAACTTTTTACAACAGTAAGAGAACCATACAACCCTGGCCCAGCTACCACCCAATTTCTAATCCTCCCATCTCTCCTTCCCATCCAAAAACAAACCTGCAGCAATCTACACAGCCTTCTATCACCCAAGCATTCCTCATGACCTCTTAAAACACAATAAGATAAAAACCTAAACAAATAAATCTGTTCCTGAGTTACCAACATCTCTGCCTACTTTAATTCATTTTTTTTTTCAATAGCACAGATATTTAGAATGTATTACACAAGCAAACTAACTGTACCAAGAAAGAAAAAATCCCTCCCCAACCCAAACAAACAATAAATAATGCCTACTCCCACCCTCCTCCAACTAGATAACTTGTATTAAATCACCATTGCCAGAAATATAACAACTATTATACACATACATCATCAAACTTCCAAAATAAAAACCATCCTAATACTATCACTACAATGCAACACCATCCATTTTGAAGGCAGCCTTCTAAAACAACATTACCTTAAATCAATACCAGTTACAATAACTCCTTGGATTATTTTGCTGGATATTTGGAACTACAGAATTATGCAGTAAACACACAGGATAAAACCAGAATATCTAAATACAGGTAAATATCTAATGCACCTGAATGTTGCCTACTCTGATACAAAAAGCAGTACCCTTTAACATTAATAATTATCCTCACCTTTATCTTTTCTTTTATCCCTTGTGACATTTTTAACTCGGCAGTATATCAAAAGAAAACAAACAAAAACTGATTCATTGCCTAAATAGAATTATGGAAAACATAGACAAATGTGATTTTAATGAGACAAAATCAGCATAGGTTCAACAACAGAAATCCTACATCACAAATTTATTTGACTTCTTTAAACCTGCAAATAAACATGTGCATAAAAGTGGGCCAATTCATGCAGTGTATCTAGATTTTCAAAAAAGCTTTTGATAAAGTTCCTCATGAAAGGCTCCTGAGAAGTAGTTCTTCACCTATAAAGTGATAAAAAACTGAAACTCTCTTCCACACTTCTTTAAACCTGCAAATAAACATGTGCATAAAAGTGGGCCAATTCATGCAAGTGTATCTAGATTTTCCAAAAAGCTTTTGATAAAGTTCCTCATGAAAGGCTCCTGAGAAGTAGTTCTTCACCTATAAAGTGATAAAAAACTGAAATTCTCTTCCACATGCTGCCATAGAGGAAAACACTCTCCAAGGATTCAAGACAAAGTTACACAACTTCCTGCTAAACCAGAACATACACAGGTAAGACTACTCTCATTTAGAACACTGATCTTTCACCAGGGAGCCACCACGTGAACAGACTGCTAGGTACAATGGACCAATAGCCTGACACAGCACCAACAATTCTTATGTTCTTATATACAGCTTTACAGGCATACAGATACCATGACATACTGCCAAGATTTGTCATATCTTCAGCTTCACTTCACTGTAAAACCTCTCATTGTAAATCTTAGCAGTACCTCATGGTACATATCTGCCTGTAAAGTAGTACCCTCAGCTGACTTTGTTTGTGCTTCTGCTTCTAAGTATTAAAAAAGCAGCAGTTGGATTCCTAGGATCTCAGCTCACTGCTCTAAAATATTAAGTTACTTCTTTACTTCAGCAAACTCTTACCTGCACAGGTTAGGGTCTTGTAGATGGGCCACATATAGAAACCCATCACTGCCATCTTGCGGTTTGGAACAGGAATTAACCAGATCACAGCCATCTCTGTATAAAGCTCTTCGGGTCGTGACTCAGATAACAGAGAAGTGGTAGGATCACAGCATGCTCCTTCAAGGTACAAACCATGAATAAAGCAACCTCCAGGGGGTCTCTCCATCAACTCTGCTACTGACTGGCTCATGACCTGATAAAGAAAGAAAATGGAAAGATATGTCACTATTTACAAAAGTACATGCAAAGAATCTAGCAGTAAAAACAATCTAAAAACATTCTTTGCAACTCCGTCCGCATTTGTACTTGGCGGACCCGACGCGAGCCATGTTTCAGACCGAGTACGAGGCAAACTCTAGAAAGAAAAATGCTACGACTTATAACTGACTGAACATAGTAAAGGATCTATTTGGTTCCATCTTACTAGTAATGGTGCAGAAGGTAAAGATGTCAGGGCCGCTTGATAACAATGATCATATTTCATATAATATCTGGAGTAAGTACACACAGGAAATACAATATAATGCCATTTAACTTTAAAAAAGGACATTATAATAACATAAGGAGAACGATAAAAAATAAACTTGAACAGCAGATGCGCAAACCAGTTGTAGAGATTATTAAAAAATATCATCCTAGAGGGCCAAGAGGAAGGAAGAAAGACCAAACAGCAGCTGGAGTACTTAACAAGTGAGATAAAGTTATTACAGCCAAAAGAATATCCTTCAAAAAGCGTAATAAGAAAGATCCAAATGAAACTAATAGGAAACAACAAAAGAAATGACAAATGAAATGCGTAACACCGATAAAGAAGGCAAAGAGAGACCATGAAAAGAAGATCTCATTGGAGACAAAAACACATACTAATAGAAAAAAAAAAATTTAGATAAAATAATCCATTAGATTACTAGTTGACTGAGAGGTAAAAGAGGCATTCAGAACCAACAAGGCCATAACGGTAAGATTAAATAAATTCTTTCCTTCGGTCTTCACCGAGAAAGATGTAGCAGAGATACCGCTTTTTCTTTCACTTTCAATTGCAGTGATTACACTGTGCGTCAACCCAGAATAAGTTTTGCCTTCAATTCACAAATTTCAATTATATTAAACAAACCATGTTGTTCTCCGTATGACATAGCATGTCTCCAAAACACAGACCGTGTCGGATCCAGATTCCATGTACATGAAAGCCATTTCTTTGGATTACACTTTTGTATAGATTTTTTAAAAAAACCCAATTCCCTTACCTTGTAAATTGCATTATGTAGTCCAGGGCTGCCCAAGTCCAGTCCTTGACATCTACTAGCAGGCCAAGTTTTCAGAATATCCACAATGAATATGCATGAGAGAGAGATTTGCATACCAAGAAGGCAGTGCAGGCAAATCTCTCTCATGCATATTCATTGTGGATAACCTGAAAACCTGGCCTGCCAGTACATCTCAAAGACCAAACTTGGGCAGCCCTGATGTAGTCCTTTTTTTTTCCTTTTTGGTGTTTGCCTTCTACTTCAGACTTCCTGGATTTCTCTTGGTTTTGTTTTGGAGAGATACCATTGTCACAAATGGTATTCAGTGGTAATGAATCAGAGAAACAGAAACAAATCTCTGTAAACCTGGAAGATGTAATGGGAAATTGACAAATTGAAGAGCTTTTAATACAGTTCATGTAAATTTGAAGAAATAAAGGACAGTCGAGAACACTGTGTTTCGTCCGGTTTGTTTTTTTTTGTTGGATTCCTCCTTTTTCTGTGGAACATTAGGTCTTCTTGTGTTTTGCTTTTCACAGCAAATAGCCTGGACCGCATGGTATCCATTCTAGAATATTGATACAATTGAAAAATGAACTCACAGAGCTACTGTTAGTAATTTGTGTTGCAATTATAAGAAAAGGTACCGACTGACCGCACACTTACTTGAAAAACAAGACAACAATGTCAGTTGGGTTCTATAGCCTATCACATCGCAACAATTTGTGTTGTGAATACCTCACACTGTTTATTTTGGCTCACTCGCTTAACAACCCTAATCATTTCGTCATATTATGGTCTGGGAAAATGTACCAAGTCTTACTTTCTTCACCTAGTTTCATAATAGCAATTTACAAATTACTTTCTCTTGCCGTGATATCACTCTTTCCTAGTATACCGGTAAATTAATTTACTCATTCTCAGGTACATTTTGAAGTTTTCTTCATCGTTAAAAAAACATTCTGTTGGTCTCAAACAAAAATTCCAGATTTTCAGACTAAATTCCAAAAACTACATCTCCGACACGAGGTTACTGAACAATATAGCAGCACTAGAAAAGGTTTAAAGAGTGACCGAAATGACAAAAGGGATTAAACTCCTCTTCTATGAGAAAATAATAAAAAGATTAGGGCTCTTCAGCTCTGAAAAGAGATGGCTGATGGGGAGATATACCGGTAATTGAAGTCTACAAAATCCCAACTAAAGTAGATCCACTTTACACTTCATTGAGTATATTCCCATATTCTTTATAATTTTTCACAAAGTTACAGGAAAATACTTTTAAAACCAATAGGAAGAAATCTATTTTCACTCAGAGAAAGCTAAACTCTTAAAAGAGTCACCAGAAGTTGTGGTAAGAGCAGATAACATAGCCGGTTTTAAGAAGGGTTTTGACAATTTCCTGGAAAAAAAAAGTCTGTTATTGAAAGAAACACAGGGTGGGGGGCTGGGGGTAGATCGGTAGCATGGAATGTCACTACTCTTTGGGTTTTGGCCAGATACTAGTGACCTAGGTTGGCCACCGTAAGAACGGGCTACTGGACTCGATGGACCTTTGGTCTGACCCAATAAAGCTATTCTTATGAATTACTAAACCCGTGGAATGATTACTAAAACGCAGCTGACTGACCGATAGATCTGAAAGAGTACCACATTTTATGAATAAAAGTCAAAGCTACAGTACTCGGTAGTGTGGGCCTAAGTGGAAACCAGGTGCAGTGTAAAAGATTCAGGGATTTACATAAGGCTGCAGTTCTCCCGCTGGGCAGCAGGGGACAGTAGACCAATCTGTAAAAACTACAGGTCCCAGAATGCCCTGATTTGGCAGCAGTGCTGAGTCAGAGGAGCAAGACTCACTGAGAGGAATACTTCTGTCCCACGCTACATTCATTAGAGAGAAACGGGTCCCAGTTTAAAGAGAAAGGAAAATAAACTTCTAACTTGATATTCTAAATTGTTACCACACCTTGCCGGCTAAGGTAAGCCTCTGTTTGTGGAACTATGAATTTATTTCCAGGGCTGGTAGCAGCTAGACAAATGAAACCTGTGTTTATTCCTGTAACTCAAAACCTTAGTTCTATTTTTTATCAATTAAAAGTATAACTGTTCCCTGTACCTGTGAGGGAAACAAGCATAGCTGGTATGACAAAAGCTTTCTGTTTACTTGTAAAGTGTGTCCAGAGTTACTCAGCAGGAACCTCTTCTACAGGATTTATTCCGTTCCCTCTTACGTATGATGGCCTGTATGGGGAATGATAAGTGTCTGTAGTAAAGAAGCTGACCCGTATATCCTCTGGACACAGAACCTTACTAAGGGTGAATAGATTCTTTTTTATTTTTTTTTATTTTAAGAGGCAACAGAGATCAGATCCACCTAAAGTCAAGGATTTGGAAATAACTGCCAAACTGGCAGGAGTTATTTTTGATTTTCTTTTATTTTATGAAACACCAGGCAGTGGAAAAAAAAATCAGGACTGCAGTAGGAAAACTGATAGAGTGAAACGAGACACAGGTGTAGAAAGCGAAGAATGGCGAGCCTGGAGAAACTAAGGCCTAGATGCACAAAAGTCACCGATTCTGTAACGATCATCGCTAAACCGTTTCGCAACCAATTTTATTTGCTGACCTGATGCCCAAACCGGCCCAAATGTTTTACTACGTGATTGCTCATTCTTTGATGCTCTAACATCTCGCAAAAAAAAAAAAAAAGGGATCGCTCCTATTGACCTAAACAAACCCAACAAGTCTGCCTGTTTTTGTGTTTTTTGTGTGTTTGTTTGTTTGTTGGTTTTTTTTTTTTTTTGGGGGGGGGGAGGTTCTGGCAGCGCTAAAACACTTATCTGAATAGACCTTGTAACCCCGCAACAACTGAAGTATAACCGGATGGTTCTGTGTGTGTGCGTGCGTATCGTCCAATAGGGCAACTCTAACTGGAAGCGGTGGTCTCGAGCTGCCGCCTTCCCTACCCAGTTAGCTCAGGACAGGACTTCTTACAGCTTGGATCTATAGCAAGGCTCAGCTAGCTCTGGATTCCCTGGGAGGTGAGACTAAGCCTCTTCTGAAAATTTTTCCCAGGAGGAGAAAGAAGCTCTCAACTCCCCGCTGGCAAGAAATCCCAGTCCACATCAGTGACCGAGAACCAGTAATTGTGGAGGTAAAAGCCAGCTTGCGATAGAAGGCAGAAAAAATTCCCCTGTCGCAAAGACAGATAGCCTCCTTGACACCTGTCAAAGCATGCCTACTTCTGAAAGGGGGAAAAGGCAAAGAAACTCGCCCGGTGGGCTGAGGAGTCATGAAACAAGGGGCCACGCTACAGAGTCTACAGAATAAGAGTCAAGCCTCCGCAAGAACTAAACCGGTAAAAGAAAGAAAGAAAACTGCCCAAATAGACTCTCAGACTGACATAAAAAGGTGGTTTCCCTTTCTAGTTTGCTTGCAAAGATACCGTAAGTTTTGGTGGCAAACGGAGATCTAAGGCTTTCTCCTCCTTTGATTGAAATAGATATTAGAATTGGTTGTAAGTTGCGTTCTTTTCACCGGTATGAACATTCAGTAATCGGGGAGAATATTATGGATAAATAGCAGGATTCCCCAAGGGTCTGTGCTGGGTCCACTGCTTTTTAACAAATTTATCAATGATCTAGACGTAGAAATAACTCGTGAAATCGTTGAATTTGCTGATGACACAAACTTGTTACATTGCAAGAGGATTATAAAAAATTGCTAAAGGACCTCGGGAGACTGGATATCTAAATGGCAGATGACGTTTAATGTTACAACCTATTGCAAAATGATGCATGTGGGGGGAAAATGACACCTGAATTATAGCTATATGATGCAGGTTTCTTCTACATTAGGAGTTGCTGCCCAGGAAAAGGATCTAAGTGTCAAAGTTGAGGACATGTTGAAACCCTCAGGGGCGACAGCTAAGAAAACAAACAGAATGTTAGGCATTATCAAGAAAGGATTGTTCCATGGTGTGGCCACACTTCAAATACTGTGTGAAATTCTGGTTGCTATATATATAGTAAAATTCATAGGCAGTAGAATGCTTATTTGTTTTTGTTGGGTTGTTTTTTGTGGGGTTTTTTTTTTGGAGGGAGGCAAAGCTCTGCCCCAGATCCCGTCCCCATAATAGTACTAATTATAATACCATTTTCTATTCATTTTTCATATATACATACAATATAATCTTATCAACAACACATAATGGTTAACCGTGACATTAAATTACACAAAGCTTCTCAACATTCATTCCTATCGGAACACCTGGCCTGGCCTTGGCCACTCATGCAGAACACAGATAACCCCTATGCAAATAGAGGACTGCAAACTAAAAGTACTAATATATACAAACAAAACTCTAAGATACAAGACTCTGCATGTGGTGCAACCCCAGAGAAACGCACTTCTTCCTGAACACTGCAAAATATAGCCAACAAATATAAATTCTCAAAACTAACACATTTCAATCGCTAAATTGAAAACAACATCAAATCATTTCCCCTACCTTTGGTGTATGGTGATTTTATTTATCTAACAATCTTTTCCCAGTCTCTGGCTGTACTTTCTTCTCTCTGTGCTCTTTACTGTATATCTGAGACCGCCTTATCTGTTTGCTGTTTTTCTCTCCTTCTTCACTTTCTGCCCTACATCCATCTTTACCGTTAACTTTTAACATTCAACTTTCTTCTCAAAATTTACTTTTCTGTGTCACTGTTGCAAACGGAATACTAGGCTTGATGGAACTTTGGCCTGTCCCGGTATGGCAGCTCATATATTCTTCCTTCCGATGACAGTGATTATTACCAATCTGGAGTTTGGGGGGGGGGAGGGGAAAATAAAACATTTTAATGTGTAGTAGGTGCCTCTCCCACTGGAGATACCTGCATGGTGCGTTCTTTTGTTTAAAAAAATAAGGGGCACATGTAGGTAGCTTCAGAAAGAAGTGGCTGAGTAAAGAAAGAAGCTAAACATCCTGTTCAGGGTTCCGGGGGTAGGCGTTTGGATTCAAAAAGGGAATCTGATGTGAAGAGTCCAAGAAAGAAGAGCTTGGAGCAGCAGAGGATGAGCGTGGAATTTTATGGTAGAAAAAAGTCCAGGAGGATGCTAAAGAAACCGAGAGAGTGAATCAAAGTGGTACCAATGCCTTTAGAGCAACAAGAAGAGAAATGCCTGAGATACAAACAGCAGTGCTGAAGTTTACAGCGTGCCCTATATAACCTTCAAAGAGAATAAATCTCAAACTCCAAAGAGTAAGAAAACTAGTAGTGACCTCAGCAGTGCCGCTGTTAAGAATCGTTCTCTTTCAGACAGACTAACACGCCATTTTCGTCATTAGTCATTTATACAGATTCTGATACAATTATATCTGAATATATTTACTTTACTTTTCTAAACTTTCATCGTGTTATGAAAAGGCAATACTCATCTTAGAGTTCAACAGCAGGGGCAGATTCAATCGTTTCACTATTTGCTTTCTCAATAACAGGTTCTTTATAAAGTTTCTTTCTTTTAAAGGGAATTGAGACCACGGTTGTTCCTGTCAAACATAGGTTTTGGTTTTTTTTGTCTTATGCTATGGCAAATGGATAGATTACATATACAACTCACCTTAAAGTTGAATGAAATTATATCAATAGAGATGACAGATTTCCTGGCAAAATTTTGCAGGGTTCCAGTCAGAAAAGCCTGTGGGAAGAAAAAAACCACTAATCCAAAAAACAGGTGGGATTCCCTGCATGATCCATTTCTGTACAAACTCAATCCTTTGTAGCAGGTCCATCACCCATGAGGCTAAAGGTTTCAGAGAAGGGTAGGCCTGAGGAAAAGACCAAAAATGTGCATTTATTTATTGGACCTTTGAAGAAGGGCAGACTAGAAATATGAACAAATAAATAAAATGGATGATTAATCTCACTGCACTACAGCTAATAATATAGCCCACCTTTTACTAAGCTGCGGTAGAGGTTTCTATTGCGGCCTGGAAAGCTAAATGTTCCTACGAGCGTTGACGCATTTCGCGCTCTGGCCCGTGGTAGAAACCTCTACTGCGGCTTAGTAAAAAAGAGGACCGTAGTAAAAGAGTAGATGATGACAGATTAAAACCTGAACGGTCCATCCAGGCTGCCCGACAGTCACACTCGTTATCAACTCACGATGAAACCAGCAAAGAAAGTGATATAAAATACTTGATTCTGATCTTTCTGTGATTTGCTGAACTTTGCCTGAGGAGAAATGAAGCCTAGTTTGGAAACAGAATTCAGTGATCGTGTAAACCTTAAGCAGACTCTGGACTCGTTACCAAAATTGAATTGCCCTCGGAGGAATTTTCCATTCTAGCTTATAGCAAACTGGAAGTGTTTGATTAGCCACCGTTCTCAAAGGAGAGGGAAAAGGGTGAGAGCAAGAAAATGGGCAGAGTTTATTGACCTAAAAACTTTTTTAACCCAGTTAAGCTAACTGCCTTTCTGCAATAAATTTCACAGTTTTAATTGCACTAGGTGAAAACAATGCACCCGTACAGCATGACATCAGCAATGTACTGTACTTGTAAATGGGAAAGTAGTATATTGGACACAAATGAACAAAGCTACACATTGATATCAGCGGAGTAATTCTGCAACCCTGTGGCTATTTATTAATAGAAGATCTGAAAGCACATTTCCAAAGAGAAACATCTACCCTCCCCCCTTCTATTAAACTACGCTAGCAGTTTATAACACAGAGAGCTGCGCTGAATGGCCCGCGCTGCTCCAAACGCTCATAGGAACTCTATGAGCGTCGTGAGCAGCGCCAACCATTCAGCGCGGCTCACCGCGCTGCAAATGCAGTTTCGTAGAAGAGGGGGCTAATGAAGCGCACTGCCTGCCAGTTTGGCCTTTTCCTGATACTAGCCCTTTGCAGATACTTTTACCTGGAGAGGGGAAGGACTATTTTCAGCCACCTAATTTTATCCAGCTAACTGGCCCTTCCAACGTACATAGGGTTACCGTATGGCTCCAGAAAAAGGAGGACAGATTGAGACATCTGGGTTTTACTTCCATTGCATTCAATTGACGTTTTAAAACCCCAGATGTCTCTCTCTGCCCTCCTTTTACTGGACACCTGACAGAAAATGGGATAAATTTTATTACTAAGTCCAGTGCTAAAAATTCCTTATGAGCAATAAATAGATGTGCACCAGATACAAGATACTTGTTTCACGTACAGAAAAAGAAAAAAAAAAAAAAGTGTTTGTGCAGAGAATGAGAACAAGAGCAAAACAAGTTATATTATCTTGTATCTGGTGCACATCTATTGTTCTCCTTTTTTTTTTCCTGGAGCCATAAACTAACCCTAAATATACAAATGTTAGGAAATAAACAGTTTCTAAACTCAAGATCTTGCTTCTGACAGAAATATTAACAGAACCGATTTCATTTATAATGTACATTATATCACAAAAAAAATATCTAATCGGTAAATAATAAAAAAGAAATACAGTACAAACCTTACGTCGTGAAATCAAAAGTATGGAAACCTCCAGATAACTAATACATACATTGACCTGAGACCGAAGCGAACATTGAAGAAGGGAAAATCAGCGATCCTAGTGGGGGACTCGATCCTGAGGCATGTGGACAGCCACATAGCAGGAGGGAGGGAGGACCGACTGGTGACCTGCCTCCCAGGAGCGAGAACCAAGGACATCGTGGACAAAATTGGAAAGATCCTGGAAGGTGCGGAGACGGAAGAGACCGCAGTAATGATCCACATTGGGACGAATGATGTCAGCAGGAGAGACTACAAAAGAAGTTCGCTCATAGAACAGTTCAAGATTCTGGGAAGGAAGCTGAAGATGAGGACCCAGAAGATAGCATTCTCAGAGATCCTACCGGTACCGAGGGCAGATGTGAAAAGGCAGGATGAAATACAATCAATAAATGCGTGGATGAGGAGATGGTGTGAGGAAGAAGGATTCCACTTCGTGAGGAACTGGACGACGTTCTGGGGCAAGAGCAAGCTCTACAGGAGAGATGGATTGCACCTGAGCACAGCGGGAACTAGACTTCTAGCAAACAATGTCAAGAGAGGAATAGAACAGGCTTTAAACTAAGAAGAAGGGGAAAGCCGACAGTCGACCAAGCGTCGATGTTTCGGAAAAAGGTATCCCGTGAAGATACTGAGGGGAAAAAAGGCTGGGAAGAAACAATGGACAAATTACAGGAGTCGACTAACCAAGAAGAGAAGGTTAGAAAGATTGTAGCCAAAGAGAAGTATCTAAAGACCGAAGCACAGGGAAAGGAATTAAAGGCAGCAAAATTCCAGGAGCTAAATTGCATATATACTAATGCAAGGAGCCTAAGAAACAAAATGGGGGAATTAGAAGCCATGATCATTGCGGAGGACATAGACATCATTGGAATCTCTGAAACATGGTGGAATGAGGAAAGCAAATGGGATACAGCACTGCCGGGGTACAAGCTCTATCGCCAGGACAGGTCAGGACAGAAAGGCGGTGGAATAGCACTATACATAAAAGAAAGCATACAATCGACAAGAATGGACACAACGGAGACGGCCAACAAGCTAGAATCGCTATGGGTTAAAATACCAGGAAGGAAAGGGCCTGAAATAAAGATAGGCCTATACTATCGCCCACCCGGACAAACCGGAGACATCGATGAAGAAATGGAAGCCGAGATGAAGCGAGAATGCAAAGGCGGTAACACGGTTATTATGGGAAACTTCAACTACCCTGGGATAGACTGGAGTCTCGGAAGCTCAAGATGCGCTAGGGAGACAGAATTTCTGAAGGCTGTACAAGATTGCTTCATGGAACAGCTTGTTAGAGAACCGACAAGAGGAAATGCCACTCTGGATCTAATCCTAAATGGGCTAAGGGGACCTGCAAAGGAAGTGGAAGTAGTGGGACCGTTGGGAAACAGCGATCATAATATGATCAAGTTCAAGATGGAAGTAGGAATACTGAAAAGAAAGAGAACCATAGCGACAACTTTTAACTTCAGGAAGGGTAACTACGAAGCAATGAGGGGAATGGTAAAGAAGAAACTTAGGAACACTTCCCAAAAATGGCAGACGGTAGAACATGCCTGGTCCTTTTTCAAAGACACGGTGAGCGAGGCGCAAAATCTATATATCCCCAGATTCAGAAAAGGGTGCAACAAGAGTCGAATAAAAGACCCGGCGTGGATAACTAAAATAGTGAAGGAAGCGATAAGCAATAAGAAAAATTCATTCAGAAAATGGAAAAGGGACAAAACTGAGGTAAACTGGAGAGAGCACAGGAAGTATCAAAAAGAATGTCACCGTGTGGTTCGAAAAGCCAAAAGAGAGTATGAAGAGAGACTAGCCAGGGAAGCACGAAATTTCAAACCGTTCTTTAGATATGTTAAAGGGAAACAGCCGGCTAGGGAGGAGGTGGGACCACTGGATGATGGAGACAGGAAGGGAGCGGTGAAGGAAGAGAAAGAGGTCGCAGAAAGACTTAACATGTTCTTTTCATCTGTATTCACAAACGAAGACACAACCAACATACCAGAACCTGAGCAATTCTTCAATGGAAATCAAGCACAAAAGTTAACATCCATAGAAGTGAGCCTTGATGATGTGCGCAGACAGATAGAAAAACTAAAAACTGACAAATCCCCGGGTCCGGATGGAATCCATCCAAGGGTGCTGAAGGAACTAAAGGAGGAAATAGCGGAACTACTACAGCAAATTTGCAACCTATCTCTGAAAACAGGTGTGATTCCGGAGGATTGGAAGATAGCCAACGTTACGCCCATCTTTAAAAAGGGATCAAGAGGAGACCCGGGAAACTACAGACCGGTGAGTCTGACCTCTGTTCCGGGGAAAATGGCGGAAGCACTAATAAAAGAAAAAATTGATGAACATTTTGAAAAACACGAACTTCTGATAACCAGCCAACATGGTTTCTGCAGGGGGAGATCGTGTCTGACCAACTTATTGCACTTCTTCGAGGGAATTATATCAAACATTGGGTACTTTACATGTCCTATTAACACAAAGTTTCCACAGTTAACAGCACAGAGGGGAAAGGATTTCAAGAAGAATGTGGCTGGAATAGGCATTTTAAAAGCATAGCTCTGGGACTGCATTGTTGTACAGGCTGTTGGACATAAGCTCCAACTCGGAAGACATCACCACTAAACCCTTGATAGCCTTCGTCAGGTCCTGCACTGTCTGGGCGATCAATTCCAGTAAACGATTATATCTGAAGTAGAGAGAGCCCAAAGGAGGAAAACTGTAACGATATCAGACCGATTAACATCAATGGCTTGTTAAAGCAGAAAACGTCTGAAATTGAGCTTCTGGAGGCCATCGCTGTAACGATGAGGATCGGCAATACGCTAAAAATATATATACAGTATATTCTTAGAAGATACTGTTTGTAGTGGTGATAAAGTTCTGAAAATTGATAACAAAATGAGTGGAAGAAAGCAATTTCCAGCCTGTTGTATCCAATCGATGCCAATGATATTGATAACAATGTGACTTATTTCTCAGGCCTCTAGCTAGCAGTACAAACTTAAAGGCCAGAAAGTGGGAATTGGAGCACAGATGTGAATATCATACTGATATGTTAATATACAGGTGATTAAGATATAGAACCAAGAACACTGCATGATAGAATAATCTCCTAAGTGATTTAAAGAGAAAACATAACACTCGGTGATGAGCATCAGAGTATCTCCCAAACATGGCAGAGTTTATTGCTTCTCCTTGGGAACCTATACGCCAGTGCTAGTCTACTTTTCAAAGCAATTTTGGAACTCTTTTTCTGGAATACCCAGACCAGGTGAGTATGGAGGGTGTTCCGATACAGTTATTTGTTTTCTGGCTAAAAACTCCCTCACAGATAGTGCCGTGTGAGCTGGTGCATTGTCGTGATGCAAGAGCCATGAGTTGTTGGAAGTTCAATTTACACAGTAACAGTAAATGATGGCAGAAAGAAGCCAACAAGACCCATCTGATCTGTCTAGTAAGGTTGCTGGGGTTGTAGATGCTATGCGGTGCGGGTTACTTTCCCCATCATTTCTTGAAACTTGCAAAAGTCATGTCATAGCTCTGTGCTTAACTTCTATCTTCTTGCTTTTTAGGCAACAATATCCTATTTCTTTTTTAATTCTAGCATCATTTTTGCATTCACAATTCCTTTGAAATGGCATTTCAGGCATCCACTACCCTTTTGTGACAAAAATATTTCTTGATGTTGCTTTTGATTTGATCTCTTTGTAATTTCTTTTCATGCCCTGTAGTTCTACTTTAACTTAAATGAAAAAAACTACAGAAAAACCCCCAGCTTTTCAGAAATTACCAAGATACCCTTCTACTAAAGGGCATGTAAGCATTTAGGGGTACTTTCACTAAGTTTTAACAAAAAATGGCTGACTGCCCTTACATAGGCCTTTCTGGCACGCTGAGGCCATTTTTACCATAGCCATAAAAATCCCAATTTTTTCCATTAATGGCTGTGCTGTAATGTAAGCCATTAGCAGGTGGCCATGTTTTAAAAGTTACTGCAACACCCCTTACCAACACCTGCTTTATAGGTAGTAAGGACTCCTGCATTATGGATTCCTTTTACGAAAGCGCGTTAGAACCTTAACGCGTGGAATAGCGCACGATAGCCGCTACCGCCTCCTCTTGAGCAGGCAGTAGTTTTTTGGCTAGCGCACCTTCGTAAAAGGAGCCCTATATGTGTGTTAATCAGCACGCAGTAATGTATATAGCACAGAAATGTCCATTCTCTGTTCTTGACAAACCCCCTTCAAAATAAATTACAATACAATGTTAGAACTAATGAGAAATGCTTTAGCATATCCCAAATTAGGCCATTTTTTGCTGCCTCCCTCAATGTTGGTTCTGCCAGTCATCAAAAGCTGTTATAATTCTTCTAGTATTGGGGTTAGTCAGAAATGTTTCTATTAATTTGGAAAATGTAGTCAGACTTCAAATGCTTTGGATCTTTGTTTACAAAGGAAAAACAAACTACAGTATTAGTTGTGAGAAGACTGTATAAAGAACATATTACTTGCTCTACTGCCTTTTGTTACATTAATAAATTGCTATTTGCAAGGAATTATCTCTGTTTTCTGATTGCCATGGGGACAGAGTGAACTCAGGACTAGGACGACGTGTGATTATAACCCTAAGCATAGACAATGCCTCTTTTCTCTATACCTTTCTTTTTTAAAATGGATTGAAATTGAAATAGTTGTTTCTTTTCTGAGATCAAGAATGGTTCCGATTTGTTTATAGATTCTAGGCTTGATGCAGAGGGATGAGAAAAGAAATGGAGAGAGTGAAATGATGATTGTCTCCAGCTTACCTCTTTTCTCATTTTGTGTTGTACAGACCATCAAGGAAAACTAGAAATTTTTACTTATTTGCTTATCCAAAAATCAATGGGTGTAGATATAAGACCTTCTTAGGACCCAAGCGTTTCAAGCTAGTAGACAGCAATCCTGGCTACGTAAATGTATTCAACAAGCTATGTTATCTTATTGCTCTTTTCGGAAATTAATTGAGACCACTTTGTTCAATAAGTTTATCACCTAATGGTGTGAGGAACTGGACAACGTTCTGAGGCAAGAGCAAGCTCTACAGGAGAGATGGACTGCACCTGAGCACGACAGGAACTAGACTTCTAGCAAACAACGTCAAGAGAGGAATAGAACAGGCTTTAACCCTTTCAGGACCATAAGGATCGTAGGCCAATTTTTGTGGTTTTGACGACATTTTTATGGTAAAAAGGGCTTGCAGATGCCAAAAAATTGATTTTTTTTGTGAAATATCATTATTTTTTTTAAAAAAAATCACACTTCTGGCTTATGGACAGTGTGGCAAGTGAATCTTCTCGTCAATCTGGCAACGACGCTAATGAATGAATGTCGGAACCAGTTTGTTTACATAAAGGCAGTATCATATGGAATCCGTACATATCAAATTTAGAACTGTAGACTATCCCAATCAAAATTTATAGGATTTTAAAGTTATGGGACAAATATGTCCCTTGGTCCTGAAAGGGTTAACCTTTTCCTATTGTAATACATTTTATGTTACACGCTGGTTCCAATCGGAATTATTTTAGCAAAGTTTTGTATTATTCACCGTTATCATTTATGGCTATTGTAAACATAATGTAAATAAGTCATAAGTCTGTAAATTCAAATATTTTGTGTTCCTGGCTCTTTATTAGTATGGAAAAAACAAAAGGAATTGACCGCAAAATATCCACAAAGAAGAAAATCCAGAGAAAACCAAAAAACCTTTCCATTGCAAATGCAAGCAGTGTCTCACTTCCGGTTCACCACACAATTGTTTCCCACGTACACACCTTTATAGGACCCCCAGGGACCCCTGAAGAAGACTTTTTGTCGAAACCCGGACCGTGTTGGGTCCTGTATCCCTAGCGGACTAGGTCCTTTAAGGCTCTTATGTGGATGATTTACTTTTATGTGGATGATTTTAGTGTACCTTAGGAACTTTGATACTTTCTAATAAAGTCCATTTGGGAACATCGTCACTCCACAGAGTTTTTTTTGGTTTTCTCTTTATTAGTATGGGACATACGATGGCAACGACATTTTTGGAATGTCCCGTCATCCGGGACACATGATAGGAAAAGGTTAAACTAAGAGGAAGGGAAAAGCCGACAGTCGACCAAGCGTCGACGATTCAGAAGAAGGTATCCCGTGAAGATACTAAGGGGAAAAAAGGCTGGGAAGAAACAAGGGACAAATTACAGGAGTTGACTAACCCAGAAGAGGTTAGAAAGATTGTAGCAAAAGAGAAGAAACTAAAGACCGAAGCACAGGGAAAGGAAATGAAGACAACAAAATACCAGGATCTAAATTGCATATATACTAATGCAAGGAGCCTAAGAAACAAAATGGGGGAATTAGAAGCCATGGCCAATACAGAGGACATAGACATCATTGGAATCTCTGAAACATGGTGGAATGAGGAAAGCAAATAGGATAAAGCACTGCCAGGGTACAAGCTCTATCGCCAGGATAGGTCAGGACAGAAAGGGGGGTGGAATAGCCCTATACATAAAAGAAAGCATACAATCGACAAGAATGGACACAGCAGAATCGACCAACAAGCTGGAATCGCTATGGGTTAAAATACCGGGAAGGAAAGGGACTGAAATAAAGATGGGCCAATACTATCGTCCACCTGGGCAAACTGGAGATATCGATAAAGAAACGGACGCCGAGATGAAGCGAGAATGCAAAAGCGGTAACACGGTTAATATGGGAGACTTCAACTACCTCGGGATAGACTGGAGTCTTGGAAGCTCAAGATGCACTAGAGAGAAAGAATTCCTGGAGGCTACACAAGATTGCTTCATAGAGCAGCTTGTTAGAGAACTGACAAGAGGAAATGCCACTCTGGGTCTAATCCTAAATGGGTTAAGGGGACCTGCAAAGGAAGTGGAAGTAGTGGGACCATTGGGAAACAGTGATCATAATATGATCAAGTTCAAGGTTGAGATAGGAATACCGAAAGGAAAGAGAACCATAGTGACAACTTTTAACTTCAGGAAAGGAAACTACGAAGCAATGAGGGAAAGGGTAAGGAAGAAACTTAGGAACACTTCCAAAAAATGGCAAACGATAGAACATGCCTGGTCTTTTTTCAAGGACATGATGAGTGAGGCGCAAAATCTGTATATCCCAAGATTCAGAAAGGGATGCAAAAAGAGTCGAACAAAAGACCCGGCGTGGATAACTAAAATAGTGAAGGAAGCGATAGGCAATAAGAAAAATTCATTCAGGAAATGGAAAAAGGACAAAACTGAGAGGAACTGGAAAGAGCACAGGAAGTATAAAAAAGAATGTTACCGTGTGGTTCAAAAAGCCAAAAGAGAGTATGAAGAGAGGCTAGCCAGGGAAGCACAAAATTTCAAACTGTTTTTTAGGGAAGCAGTCAGCTAGGGAGGAGGTGGGACCGCTGGACAATGGAGACAGGAAGGGAGTGGTGAAAGAGGAGAAAAAAGTTGCGGAAAGACTTAACATGTTCTTTTCATCTGTATTTACAAAGGAAGACACAACCAACATACCGGAACCTGAGCAATTCTTCAATGGATATCAAGCAGAAAAATTAACATCCATGGAAGTGAGCCTCGAAGATTTGCGCAGGAAGATAGAAAAACTAAAAACTGACAAATCCCCGGGTCCGGACGGAATCCATCCAAGGGTTCTGAAGGAATTAAAGGAGGAGATAGCAGAACTACTGCAGCAAATTTGCAACCTATCCCTGAAAACAGGCATGATCCTGAAGGATTGGAAGATAGCCGTTACGCCCATCTTTAAAAAGGGATCAATAAGTGACCCAGGAAACTACAGACCGGTGAGTCTGACCTCGGTTCCGGGGAAAATGGCGGAAGCATTGATAAAAGAAAACATCGATGAACATTTTGAAAGAAACAAGCTTCTGATAACTAGCCAACATGGTTTCTGCAAGGGGAGATCGTGCCTAACTAACTTATTGCACTTCTTCGAAGGAATTAACAAACGGATGGACAGAGGAGACCCCATAGACATATACCTAGATTTCCAAAAAGCTTTTGACAAGGTGCCTTATGAACGTCTACTCCGGAAACTGAAGAACCATGGGGTGGAAGGAGACATACATAGATGGATCAGAAACTGGTTGGCGGGTAGGAATGAAGGGCCACTACTTGGACTGGAGGAGGGTCATGAGTGGTGTTTCGCAGGGCTCGGTGCTCGGGCCGCTTCTATTTAATATATTCATAAATGATCTAGAAACAGGGACGAAGTGTGAGATAATAAAATTTGCAGACGACACCAAACTATTATGTGGAGCTCGGACTAAAGAGGACTGTGAAGAATTGCAAAGGGACTTGAACATACTAGGGGAATGGGCGACGAGATGGGAGATGAAGTTCAACGTTGAGAAATGTAAAGTATTACATGTGGGAAGCAGAAACCCGACGTTTAACTATACGATGGGAGGGAAGTTATTGAATGAGAGTACCCAAGAAAGGGACTTGGGGGTAATGGTGGACATGACAATGATACAATAACTCCAAAAATGGTACTGCCAAAAATACTAAATAGAAACCACAAAACGCAGTAAAAGGTCTAATGAACTCACAGAACAACCTGCACCGTCTAAAGCACCAAATATAATTCAAAAGTCAATATAATATATATATTAAATATTATAATAATGAGTGAAGGAGAGGATCCTCAGTGTGAAGGATAAGTGAAAGGAGAATTTCTCCAGCGCTTTACACACACTAGTGAAGGTACAATAACCTCCACCTGCACACCATCACTGGACCCCTCCGGTGTGCCCAAAATAATCACAAACAGTGAACAACTAATTAAGTGACAAAATTCACGGCAAAATGGTGCTCAAAAAGACAGAGCAGGATACTCTGGGAGCTCCCCAGCCGACTCCAAGAAAAAAGTAACATGACAATGACATGACAATGAAGCAGATGACACAGTGCGCAGCGGCCGCTAAGAGAGCGAATAGAATGCTAGGTATAATCAAGAAGGGTATTACAACAAGAACGAAAGAAGTTATCCTGCTGTTGTATCGGGCGATGGTGCGTCTGCAACTGGAGTAATGTGTCCAATATTGGTCGCAGTCCTTAAGAAGGATATGGCGTTACTCGAGAGGGTTCAGAGGAGAGCGACACGTCTGATAAAAGGGATGGAAAACCTTTCATAAGCTGAGAGATTGGAGAAACTGGGTCTCTTTTCCCTGGAGGAGACTTAGAGGGGATTTGATAGAGGATGTCCTCCGACAGATAGACAGACTGAAGAGCGACAAATCACGAGGTTCGGACGGCATCCACCCAAGGGTACTAAAAGAACTGAGAAACAAAATAGCGGATACTCTTAGCCAAATACGTAACCTATCCTTAAAAACTGGGGAGATCCCGGAGGACTGGAAAATAGCAAATGTCACGCCCATCTTTAAGAAGGGATCAAGGGGTGACCCGGGAAACTATAAGCCGGTAAGCTTGACCTCGGTTCCGGGAAAGATGATGGAAGCACTGGTTAAGGACAGCATCTGCGAACACATAGAAAACAATGGACAGCTGAAGGCGAGCCAGCACGGCTTCTGCAAGGGAAGGTCCTGCCTCACGAACTTACTGTACTTCTTTGAGGGGAATAAACAGCCAGATGGATAAAGGGGAATCCATAGACATCATTTACCTTGACTTCCAAAAAGCCTTCAACAAGGTACCCCATGAACGGCTGCTTAAGAAGCTGTGAAATCACAGGGTGCAAGGGGATGTCCACCGATGGATCAAACACTGGCTGGCAGGCAGGAAACAGAGGGTTGGAGTAAAGGGCCATTACTCAGACTGGCAATGCGTCACGAGCAGAGTTCCACAGGGGTTTGTGCTGGGACCATTCCTGTTCAATATATTTATTAACGACCTGGAGGCAGGAACAAAATGTGAGGTTATTAAATTTGCGGATGACACCAAACTCTGCAGCAGGGTTAGAACCGCGGAAGACTGCGAAGACCTGCAAAGGGACCTAACAAGGCTGGAAGAGTGGACAGAAAAGTGGCAAATGAGCTTTAACACAGAGAAATGCAAGGTCATGCATGTAGGGAAAAGGAACCCGATGTTCAGCTACAAAATGGGGGGATCATTGCTAGGGGTAAGCAACCTTGAAAGAGGGTGATGGTGGACACATTGAAAGCATCAGCACAGTGTGCGACAGCCTCAAAGAAAGCGAACAGAATGTTGGGTATCATTAAAAAGGGTATCACGACCAGGACGAAGGAAGTCATCATGCCGCTGTATCGTGCAATGGTGCGCCCACATCTGGAGTACTGTGTCCAGTACTGGTCACCGTTCCTCAAGAAGGACATGGCAGTACTTGAGGGAGTTCAGAAAAGAGCGACTAAACTGATAAAAGGTATGGAAAACTTTTCATACGCTGACAGGTTGGAAATACTGGGGCTATTCTCCCTGGAAAAGCGGAGACTTAGAGGAGACATGATAGAAACCTTCAAAATCCTGAAGGGCATAGAGAAAGTAGACAGGGACAGATTCTTCAGACTGTGGGGAACCACAAGTACAAGGGGGCACTCGGAGAAATTGAAAGGGGACAGGTTTAGAACAAACGCAAGAAAGTTCTTTTTTACCCAGAGGGTGGTGGACACATGGAACGCGCTTCCGGAGGTTGTCATAGGCCAGGCTACAAGGGTTCAAGGAAGGTTTAGATAGGTTCCTAAAGGATAAGGGGATTGAGGGGTACAGATAGAAGTTGAGGTAGATTATAGGAATAGTCAGGGACCACTTCACAGGTCATAGGCATGATGGGCCGCCGCGGGAGTGGACCGCTGGACGCGATGGACCTCTGGTCTGACCCAGTGGAGGCAACTTCTTATGTTCTTAAGATCATGAAGGGCATAGAGAGTACAGAGGGACAGATTCTTCAAACTTTCAAAAAATAAAAGAACAAGAGGGCATTCGAAAAAGTTGAAAGGGGACAGATTCAAAACGAATGCTAGGAAATTCTTCTTCTTTACCCAACGTGTGGTGGACACCTGGAATCCACTTCCAGAGGACGGTACTGGGGTTTAAGAAAGAATTGGACAATTTCCTGCTGGAAAAGGGGATAGAGGGGTATAGATAGAGGATTACTACACAGGTCCTGGACAATGTTCCCTCTAAGGATTGATGAGGTGTGTGCAAAAAAAAATATGCATGAGCGACAAATTACATACTCCACAAATTTATGAGCAGGTGCGGAGGACGCATTTTTAAACAAATGTAGTTTATCCTTGTACTCCTTATGTATTTTTAATCATCTATGGATATGTTTGTATGTTTATTGTTCAAATGGTTTTATTTATTTCCCCAAATTTATTTTTGTTATACGCACTAAAAATATTTGATATTGCGTTTAAATCAAAATCTCAATAAACTTGAAACTTGAAACGAGTGCCCGTGAGATTGTGGGAGGGTTAAATATTCAAAACTTAGAAGAATAACAATTTACTTAAAGTTTTTGCTTCGCTAGCTTTCTGGTATCTTTACATACAGTGGCATACCTAGCATATGTAACACCTGGGGCCCATCATTTTTTGCCCCCCCCCCAATCTGTACGAAAAACATGATTTTTAGTAACAAGCCACATCACACATAAGTACCTAGGAAAAGGCAGCATCTTACATATTGCAGTGAGCAGTACATCAATACACCCATTGTAAAACTAAACAAGCCAGACTAGCACAGATCAATCCTACACCGTCAATCCTAACAGAAAACCATGTCTTTCGAACACACAGAACACACCTTCGCCTAGTATGGAATATGTCATCACAAACTAACCCATCCCCCTTTTACAAAACTGTAGTGTGGATTTTAGCCACGGTGGTAACAGCTCTGACGCTCATAGAATTCTGAGCATCAGAGCTGCTACCACCATGGCTGGCGCTAAAAAAACGCCAGGGGGATAAAATAGAAATACACAGCTTCAACGCTCTAGCTCTGGGGTGCCCAAACTTTTGGGGCTTGCGAGCTACTTTAAAATGAACAAGTCAAAATGATCTACCAACAATAAAATTAAAAAACACAAAGCACACTATATGCTGAGAAAATGTTAATTATCATTCCTATTCTGGGTTTTTTTCAAAGAGGTCAAGGCAGATGACTCTATGCATTGTCACCTCAGTAACAACCATTCAAAAATAGACAAATATACCCCCTTCCTTTTTATTAAACCACAATAGCAGTTTTTAGTGCAGGGAACTGCGCTAAATGCCCAGCGCTGCTCTCGACGCTCAGAGGCTCCCTGCACCAAAAAACACTTGCGGTTTAGTAAAAGGGGGCCATAGTGCAAAATATAGACAGCATATATAAATTCAGCCACATTTTGATAACTAAATTTAAAATAAAATCATTTTTCCTACCTTGGCTGGTGATTTCATGAGTCTCTGGTTGCACTTTCATCTTCTGACTGTGCATCCAATCTTTCTTCCCTTCTTTCAGCCTGTATGCTTCCTCTCCTCCAGACCTCATTCCCTCCCCCAACTTTTTCTTCCTCTCTCCTTGCCCTTTCTTTCTTTTTTTTCCTCTTGATGCCCCCTTTCTTTTTTTCTGTTTCCCTTCTGTCTCCCTGCCTGCCCCCTTTCTTGCTCCCTACCCTCCACAAAGCCACTGCTGCCACCATCTGGGGAAACAGGCCCCAAAGCCACCGTCGCAACCATCGGAGGAAACAGGCCCCAAAGCCACCGCCGCGGCTGCCCCAAGCTCTCTCTGCTTCTCCCGACGTCAATTATGCCGTCGGAGAGGAAGTTCCGCCCAGCAAGGCAGCGATTGGCTGGCCCGAACTTCCTCTCCTACTGCAGCCTTAGGGGATGTGCACAGTCGGAGCGGACCGCCCCCCCTCGGTAGCCACTGAAGACGTGGCAGCGGCTCCTCTCACGAAGTCCGATGTAGTCGGGGATCTTGAGGAGCCGCCGCTGCATCTTTCAACTTTGGTAAATACAGGCCGCTGCTGCGGCCGCCGCTTCCTCTCACCTCCCTCGAGTGAGCGACAGGGGAAAGCGTATGAGCGACGCCACTGAAAATAGTGAGCGATCGCTCATGCGCTCACCTTAGAGGGAACACTGGTTCCTGGACCTGTTGGGCCGCCGCGTGAGCGGAGTGCTGGGCACGATGGACCTCAGGTCTGACCCAGCGCAGGCAATGCTTATGTTCTTATAATGAGAATTTTACATTGAAATTGTATTTTAACATCTGCATTTTTATTATATTTCGCTGATTGTCCAACTCTTTTTACTGTAAACCACCTAGAACATTTGGTTATGGCGGTATAAAAGAATAAAGTTAGTAGTAGTAGTAATAATCGACTTCAGATGGGAAAATGGTGACGATCAGAATAGGGAATGAATATTCCAGAAATCTTACATTCAGATCATAAGCAGTACTAATCTGTCTGTAGATCCCAGACTCTGAGTAAATGTGATCTTCCTTGAGCACTTTTGGGTGGTAGAAATCCTCTAAAATATTCATGATGCAGCGTCTGTCCCAGTCGGTAACTCGTCCTCCATAGTTAATCTCTCCAGCTGTGTACTTCAGAACCTGGTGAGGCATACAATGAAAACATAACTGAGAAGATGCCCATGATATAAGAACAGTCTCCAATCAGCTATATGCCCTGTGCATAGTTCTATGACAAGGGTGCCCATACTTTTTTTGGCTTGCGAGCTACTTTTAAAATGACCAAGTCAAAATGATCTACCAACAATAAAATTTAAAAAACACAAAGCACACTGTACGCAGAGAAAATGTGAATTATCATTTGTATTCGGGATTTTTTCAGAGGTCAAGGCAGATGACTTTAAAATTTGCAATGTCACCTCAGTAAGAACTATACAAAAATAGACAAATATACCCCCTCCCCTTTTACTAAACCGAGATAGCAGTTTTTAGCGCAGGGAGCTATGCTAAATGCCCCTTGCAGCTCCCGACACTAAAAAACACTAGCCATAGTGCAAAATATAGACAGCAGATATAAATTCTCAAAACCGACACATTTTGATAACTAAATTGAAAATAAAATCATTTTTCCTACCTGATGATTTCATGAGTCTCTAGTTGCACTTCCTTCTTTTGTAAATCCAATATTTCTCTCTCCCCCTCCCCCCCCCCCCCAAGCCATCGCACCAATTTCTCCACTTCCCTAATTCTTTTTCTTTGTCATCTACATTAGACCTCTCTATGGTAACTTGTTTATTAATATTTCTCTTTAGATAAAATTGTCCTTTAATACTATTTCTTCTTCTTTTTTTTTTTTCTACTGTTTCTGGCTTATCTAGTTACAAACATCCATTTTCCATAGAATATTAAAATGTGAATTGAGATATCCAGGTCAGAATGTGCGTGTTTCCTCTAATGCTTAACAAAAAGCAATCTGTCCCAATATCCGAGAATCATTTCATCTCTCTCCCCTCCTGCCAGTCAAGCCCCTAACCCAGACAATACCCTGAAACTGAAGGCCCTGATCCAGTCAAGTCCTGTGATCTAGAACCACACCTGCTGGTCACCCCCATTCCATATCCCAAACATCCACCAGTCAAGACCCCCAATCCAGACCACAGCAGTGGCGGGAAGGAGTGGGAATCCCTCCTGTTGGCCAACTTGCAGTGGGGTTCCTTGCCGTGGTCACTAAACTGATCGTGGCAGGTGAATTCCCCCTTCCCCATCAGCTGAGTGGCAGGGACTCCCCAAAGCCGCAATTCTATAACCAGCGCCCTCAAATGATTGACAGTCAATCTGACTTGGGCACCAGTTACAGAATCATGGCTTTGGGGAGTTCCTACCGCTCAACTGATGGGGAGGGGGGCATTCCCCTGCCAAAATCGGCTGCTGCAATCTAGCGGCAAAGACAGGCACCTGAAATGTAGGCCAGGGTTTTCCAGGCCTACATTTCAGCCTCCTATCTTGGTGTGAATCGTGGCTGGGTAGCCACTTTAGCCCACCTAACACCACGTCCAGTGTTGGCCACACCTACCGTGGAGTTTCACAGCCTAGCCTAGCCGCGATTCCAGTGGCCATTTCAGCAGCCTTTTATTTAGACGTCAATAAGCGCTTCATCAACTGCCGTTTCTGACTGCATTGGCTGGGCGCCTAACGACGCCTGTTTAGGTGCTGGTTTTAGAATTTCCCCCATAGTGCCTAAACTTTTTGGCACACAAATGCAAAGGGCGTGGACACATGGGCAGGTCCACTTATAGAAAACTATTACTTGTACGCACAAATGACAACAGTTAGGTACGAGTATTTACATCAGCCTTTGACATGGTATAAGGACCCACATCTAAAGTGCTCACATCTTCAAGTATAAAACTAGGTCAGGAGAGGTGGCGACACTAATAAAAAGGGGTGGGGGTGGGGGGTTTACCTTGAAACAGCAAACGCGAAACATGAGCCATGTCGGTGAAGTGGACCCCCTTGCCGACTGAATCTTAAAGCTAAGTTATATGCTTTAAATTCATATTTATTATTGACTGGAAATTATTTTAATGAAACAAGTTTATCAAAGGCTAATAAAGAAGTGATAGATTCAAATTGAAGGTTGGATAAATCCGTCGGATTAATGAAGATTTGACGTACTCTGCTCTTAGCGGCAATGAAATTTGGATTGCGGCAGAGGCACATCTCTGAGATCCAAAGTGTATAACTGAAGACTATAAGGGGTATTAGTATTTTGACTGACTATTTGGATGCTATTATACTATGCAAAATAAATGCAATAAACTGCTGTTTGAAACTGGACACGTCTAACATTAGGCCAATGAATGCCGACGAACGCTAGTGTTCTATAATGGTAGATTACATTCAGAATGGGTGGTACAGGTGACCTTGAATTTTACTCCTTTAACAAGACATCTTATCAACTCACTAATCAAGTCGTTCCCTATATACAAATTCTACCCCTTTCATGATCTTAGACACCTAAGTTTCCAAGTTTCAAATTTTATTAAGAAATTTGATATACCAAAAAATACCCATCCCCCTCCCCCCCCTTAATGTCTTAAAATTTTATACTATCATATCTCCTCTCAGCTGTCTCTTGAAGATCTAACCTATTCAGCCTTTCCTTATATAGAGGAGTCATTTCATCCCCTTTATGAATTTTGTCACCTTTCTCTGCACCTTTTCTGCATGGAGATGATGCAACATACTATAATTATTTTTCCTTTACATTGATAAGAAATTGGAATTGGAAGCCGATTTCTTTTAAACCTTTCCCAGAATACCCTCTCCCCCTTACACTTCCCATCTTGAAATCTATAGTCAGAAGAATGTTTGGCTTCTACAGTAGAGATTTCTAGATAATGTGACCAGAAAAAGCAATTCGATATTTTTCAAGGGATACAACTTAAATGAGAATCCTACCTAACATTAGTTATCAGACAGATTTTTGGAACAGGTGCAAAGCCCCAGCTGAAAATCGCTCTCTTGTTGCAATAAATCAATCTGATGGTTCACTCTCCCACTCCAAATAAACCGCTCACAGCGCTTTTCCTTTTCCTCGTCGTTACTTAGTTCTTGATAAACGCATTCGCACTTTAATGTTTGCTGTGACCATAATTACAATTCTTTAATTTGTTTCAATAAAATGTATAAACAGTTAGGGCTTCATGAATAAACATTGAAACAAAGCTGGTTATGGGGTGTTTTTTTTTTTTTTTTTTTACATTATAAAACATTTCCTGGCTTTAGCAGAGTCTCTCATGGCACTTAATGAGAGTCATTTCCATAATCTGTGTATTATTGCTTAAGCTTCCCTTTAGGAATATTGTGCCAGAAAAAAATTCCTTTGAAACTATATCAGGCGAAGAAGAAAATGTTAAGGGATTATCAAATTGTCCTGTTAAATGGACAGTGGGAGCTTTTATGTTCCTTAAGAGAAGCCGACGTGGTAATTATTGAAAAGGTGTTCTCTAATTATCTCACTAGTCTGGTACGTTTTCCTTCTGCCTCCCACTAACGTAACCTAGGATGAATGCAAAGGGTGGGAAGACTGTTAAGGTCAGACGTGAAGGGCAATAAAATGTTAATTTAAGTTGCTCTGCTAACAAGGTCTCTTTCATAATACAGATCCAGAGAAAGGTGTTGGAGTCATGCAGATGTCAGAAGATATAATCCTGAAACTAGAAAAAAATAATGAACATTTAGTTATAAATACAGATGACTTTTCTTCTTAGATTTAGAGCAATAAACGGAGATAAAATATCTTAGGTGTTTATAGCATACACACCAGAAAGCACCAAGCAAAACAAAGAGAAACACTTGCCTTAATACATAGTGGAAGACGGCAGATAAAGACCCGAATGGTTTTCTTCTTCTCCTTAGCTATTTCTGGGCAAGAAACCAAAGCTCTGCCCGGTACTATTCCTAGGTTCAAACTACTGACGTCTCCGTCAAAGCTCACTCCAGTCCATCTTCACCCTCCCAGCCACTGAAGCCAAAAAAAAGGCAAGAGAGATATCCTAATAACCAAATGAAGTCTGCTTATTATAACACATACCGCTGACATTTCAACCACACACACCAGACAAGTTCTCTATGTTGCCGATTCAGGTCGTGCATGTGCAAGACCGGAGGGTTAGGACTTCGATGGGAAGATAGGACTTCAATGGGAAACCAAGGTGGCAAGGGGGCCCCTTCTGGTGATTCAGACAGGTCGTGACCTGTTCGGGCCGCCGCGGGAGCAGACTGCCGGGCGGGATGGACCTATGGTCTGACCCGGCGGAGGCACTGCTTATGCTCTTATGTTCTTAGTATAGCAAGACTGAGTGTCCCCCGATGAAGGGCATATCCTAGTGCCAAAACTTGGATCATTGTTGGGATGCAACATTTTAAAATAATACACACACTAGGAAGACATCACTTGTCGAACTCTTCCAGCTCCCCAACTCTTTCCTGTCTTAGATTTTTTTTTTAATAGCTCATTTGCAGTTCCTCTTCTTATTGAGTGATGACAAAGGCTTCGTATCTGATGCCCTCAAGTGTAGAGATAGGAGAGAGACAAGCAAATAAGCAAGATGGGAGAGTGGTATAGGATGGACTGGCAGAGAAAAGAGGGATGGACTGGTGGAAAGAAAAATCCTGAAGAGTATCAATGCATTTGAAAATAGCTAAACATATATGTCAAAAGGTATATGGTAAATTTTAAACACCTATGAGTCAATAGTAACATCACCAGCTATCCAGATAAGTGCTGCTGACCAGAAGTATATCTTCCAGATTCTTTCAATAGCATCCAAACTGGGAGGAGGTGAGAGGGGGGGGGGGGAGTACAGCCATAAATGACTCTGACTGCCAATTTTTGGGGAGGCCATGGCCCCCCTGGCCTCCTCCGTTCAGATGCCTATGGACAGGCTTACCGGATATTAAGTACTGGCCACTACAGCCATCATTAAAAAAAATGGTGGCATTGACTGGCTATTGACCCACTAAACAAAGAATCCAACTAATATGTTTGTTTCCATGGAAACCCTTTAGATATAGACGGTATAGAAATTTTAAAAATAAATAAATAAAACATTCATGCCATGTCACAGAGGTTGACGAGATTCCCAAGCCTTTGGCTTGGAAATACACTAGTTTATCATTGAGATAATATTGATGAGATATCCAATGTAATAGTTTTGAATAGGATGACTGAGTTTCACACAACCTTTGCAGCAATTTATAGAACTCTAATTATCTACTTGTCAAGGTGCTAATATCTTATTAATATTTCTTTATTCTTTTTTTCCTATTATTTATGACTGAATAATTTTCACAGGAAGGAAAGACTGTGACTGAAATCAAAGCTTACAGCTATTCAACTACAGTAACAAGACCAAACCTCACACTTAGTTGATGTTGCTGATGAAATGTGTTCAAGCATCGTTACTGTCAACATACGATGAATCAACGCTTTGTGTCAGAAAGGAGTTATTTTACATACAAAAGTTACATTGTTTTTTCTTGCAACTGCCACATACATTCTAGCTTTCCTTCTTAGTGCGATGTTTTTACCAGATAATATTTTAAGTTATTTGTCATAGAAAAACCTTCAGAATATTGGAGGGTCCCTATATGATTGAAAACCCTGTTTCACAATAGTTTTTCAGTGATGGGTCAAAATCACGCAAGAGAAAGCCGCGCTGACAGTATTTAAAGCGCTCCGAGGGGGTGTGGGGGGGAATCCACCACTTTACTTAGATCTGTTGGTGCTCCAATTGGGGGTGGATGGGGGAAACCCCCCTCCCCATTACAGAGAAAACATAACAGGAGTCGAGCCAGCGGCAGAGAGCAGTGTGAGAGAAGGAGAAGCAAGGGGGAGCGAGAAAGAGCGAAGGAGAGGCAGGGGAGAGCAGAAGGAAGCAGGAGCAAGTGAAAATACTATCGGGGCAGCGAAGAGAGTAGCTCCACCCACCCCCACCGCGTCAGCAAAGATCAACCGAGCTCCTCCATAACAGGAGTCGAGCCAGCGGCAGAGAGCAGTGTGAGAGAAGGAGAAGCAAGGGGGAGCGAAGGAGAGCAGAAGGAAGCAGGAGCAGGTGAAAATACTATCGGGGCAGTGACGAGAGTAGCTCCGCCCACCCCCACCACGTCAGCAAAGATTGACCGGGCTCCTCCATAAAAGGAGTCAAGCCAATGGCACACAGCCGTTCGGCGTGCGGTGAAGGCGAGAGCGCCTTTGCGAAGGGCCTCACAAAGGGCCAAGTCTTTCACACAAGGTTACCGAGGAGGCAGCAAGCAGGCAGTGAGAGGGAGAGGACACCAGCAGCAGGCAGAGAGAGTCAGAGAGGACACCAGCAGCGGGCAGAGAGAGTCAGGACACCAGCAGCAGGCAGAGAGAGAGAGGACACCAGCAGCAGGCAGAAAGAGCGAGAGAGGACACCAGCAGCAGGCAGAGAGAGAGCGAGAGAAGACACCAGAAGCAGGCAGAGAGAGGACACCAGCAGCAGGCAGAGAGAGCGAGAGAGGACACCAGCAGCAGGCAGAGAGAGAGAGAGGACACCAACAGCAGGCATAGAGAGAGAGAGGACACCAGCAGCAAGCAGAGAGAGAGAGAGAGAAGACACCAATGGAAGCAGAGGGAAACCAGAAGATGAGCTTTCCAGTGTTCTGCACAGACTGTCATATGTATGACTACCTCCCCTAGAGATTGGTGACGGGACAAAAGCGCACGAGACAAAATGCGCGCCGACAAACGAGTGCCAACAATTCAGCGCAAGACTTCAGCGTGTCACAGGAAAACCTCCTTTTAAAGGGCTCCGATCCCTTTAAAAGAAGGTTTTCCTGCAACGCGCCAAAGTCTTGCGCTGAATTGTTGGCGCTCGTTTGTTGGCGCGCGTTTTGTCTCGTCACCAATCTCTAGGATTTGGGATATTTTTAAGCAAAAGATACCGTAACTGAGAAAAGTGTCTTGGTCTAGTCATTAATTTGCCAACTCAGCTGAAGCCGAAATGAGATTACGTTGAGAAAGATGAATGAAATTATGACATTTACTTTAAATAGTTACCGATCCTTTGGCATTAAGATATGATGCCCTTCGAAGCATGCAGGTGGACAGTTGGATTTTTGTCCTTTGTTTTGTTTTTTGTTAATTTATAACCCGCTTTTTACAGAGCATTTCACAAAAAAGAACATGCACAATAAAAACATAAACATACACTGAATAAATATTTGACATCCAAACAAAAGCGATCAGCGCTCAGACCTTACAAATCATCAATTCCCATATTTCATACTGCAAAACAAATGTCTCTTCAATAACTTCTTTAAAACACCAAGGTTCCCCTGCTGTCGAACATCCATAGGTACTTGGTTCCATTCCTGAGGGCCCATACAAGAGAACATCATCCCAAATCGCCAACCTCCAACACTGCCTCTCTGACATGAAAACCTGGATGACAAACAACAAACTACAGCTGAACGCCTCCAAGACCGAACTTTTATGGAGCAGGAAAAAAGTACCAAATACACACGTCCAACACTATCTTGGGACTCTACCTTACTAACAGCAGCAGATCAAGTACGCAGCCTAGGAGTAACGTTAGATGGCCACCTGTCCCTGTCCAGCCACATATCTCAAGAAATCTCTACCTCCTTCTACTACCTCCGCCAACTGAGAAGGATCAAACCCTACATCTCCACACCTGACCTAGCCCAACTCCTCTACGCCTATGTCCTCTCCAGGATGGATTACTGCAACTCCCTATTTAATGGAGTAGCCATAAAAAATCTCAAGTGCCTCCAGAGAGTACAAATTGCAGCAATCCGCCTCCTACACAGCCTCAACTACCACGATCCCATCTCCCCAGCCCTCTGCGCCGAACACTGGCTTCCAATTAACCAATGCTGTGCATTCAAGGCCCTGGTAATAGCGCATAAAATAATTTATGCTACCACCCCTACCTACATAAAATCAAAGCTAACCCTGTACACCCCCACCTGCCCCCTTCGCTCAGAAATGGAGAAACGCCTATGCATCTCCCCAGGAAGGTCCCTCCTGTCAGAAACAGCCCGCAAATGCTCCTACAGCCACTTCATTCCCCAACTCTGGAACCAACTCCCCCCCACAAATCAGACTACAGAACTCATTGATGACCTTCCGAAAAGTGGTAAAGACCCTCCTCTTCAACTAAAATTCAACCACAGTCTACACCTCACCCCCTTAAACCCCCCTCCCCTCTACCCTCTCTTCTCCATTCGAAACTTCTACTTAAATTGCTGTACAGTCCATTCTTAACCTGTACTTAAATTACTGTATTGTCCAAATGTATTTAAACTACTGTATATAGTCTTTGTATTGTCCAAAAGTACTCCACTTTGTATGTGAGCTTGTAGACCGTTCTGAGCTACTGGGAGGATGGGATAAAAATCTAAATAAATAAATAAACATGCTTGCAATTGATATATTCAATCTCAAACTCTTGACAGGAGGAATGAACAATTCTGCGGACAGAACTTAATTTTGGTAATGGGTCATAGGATTGAATAGCACCCATCAGACATGCTGGTGTCAAACCATGGACACAACAAATAAATCATCACCAGCAGTTTGTAATTGATACGGTCTTCCAATTTTCGCCAATATAACTTGACATAATATACCTTCGGCATGTTCGGTCCTCTTCAAACGAAAAAACATTCGTACAACCAAATTTTGTCTTTAATGACTGTTTAGGACGCCACTGCTCTGTGTCCACCATGTTGGTTGAGTTAATTTATGCAATTATTTTACAATCATTATTTTAAAGTTCAATACATAAAAATAATCATGTCCAAACCAAGTAACAAGGAAGTTCTGTGTTGTAGTTTCTGCATGATTACCAGAGCAGAATTCAATGTACTAGAAGTCAAATATATTTGAAGCCCTCAACTTAATTAAAATGTACCAAATGTTTCTTTGCTGGATCAGTGTAGTATTGACTTTCAAATACAGCTATGAAAGCTTTCTGTCAGTTTGATGATATATCACAGCTGATCTAGTTATATATTAAAACTTTAAATTCCAAACAGAAAAGTACTTCTCATAACACAAAAATTCTCAAGTATGTATGAATATTGGGCCGATAAGCAAAGAAACGACATTATGCAAAGCCCAACTTGAATGGGTCCCACCTTTGATTGCTGATACTAATTCTGAGATTGGGACTCTGGGGCGGGATCTTAGGTATTTTAAATTTGTTTTGGTTTGTTCAAATGTACATTATATAGTGTACATTTGCTTTGTCTTTTTAGCGGCAGCAAAACTCAATCCCCACCCTGAACATTACCTGAAGGACAACCCTCCCAGTATATAACCGTCCCAATCAGACTCCAACTTGAAAACTTCTTAGAGTTCATACTTTGACCTTCACCCCACCCCTAATCTCCCTGGCATTTACCAGGGTAGCTCTGGTAGTCTTGTGGATGGGGCAGGAGGAATTCCCCCTGCTGTTGGTGCCCAGTTTCAAAATGGCAGCTACAACCCTTAGTGGTGGTCTCACAGTACTACCACTAGTGGGTTAATCTGCTCATGATATATTGATTCCTAGCAGTAGACCATGAGACTACAATAGAGTCACAGCAGGAGCAGAGGAGGATCACACTTGCCCGGTGGTGTAGCGAGGGTGAGAGGTGTCCGGGGTTGTGGTGCCCATCCCCTGCCTTCATCTCCCTCTCATCCTTCTCTTCCCCCTGTATCTCTCTGTCTCCCCAGTTTTCCTCATTCTTCCTTTCCCTATGTGCACCATCTCTTCCTCTCTCACTCACACACCCATGCCAAATTCTCCCTTTCTATTCCCTCCCTCCCATCTATGTCCCATGTTCATGCCCCCTCCCTTCTTTCTGTGACACGAGTTTGGCCCCCTTCACTGCCTTCATCTCAAATTCGTGCCCCTCCCATGTCCAAATGCGCTTCTTCCCCCCACCCCCCTTCACTCTCTCTTTGTCCTACAATATCCCCTCTCTCTCTCTTACTCGCTGCCTTCAGGGCCGTCCAGCCGGGCTGCTCCTTCCTGCCTTCAGCCATACTTGTTTGCAGGGATGCGGGCAGTGGCTCTTTCATGCTGCACATGGCTGACCTGCAAGCCTTCTCTCCGACGGCAGCAGGAATTGAGGAGGAAGGGGGCTGGGAGATATGAGCAGTGCCGTGTACCCCCGCACCCAAGCAGCTCACGTACCCCTAGGGGTACGTGTATCGTGTATTGAGAAACACAACCCAAGATTACCAATTCCCACCCCAGTAAATGCCAGGATGGTCAGGAGATGGGGGGAGGGTCACAGTATGTTTTTTTAAGGACTTCCCACAGGGTCAGATCAGAAGGGTTATGCTGGGTGGAACTGTCACTGAAAGTTCATGTACTGGGATGATGTTGCTACAAACTAGAGGTGATTTTTCTATTACGGCTGGGGCTGTGCTACTTTGAGTTTATAGCGTTAGTGTCTTTAAGGTCACCTGTGTTATTAGCAGTAGAGATAGTGTTTGAGCATACTGCATGTCAGTGCTGGTCATACCCTATCTCCACTCGTAACCCACCCAGTTGTCCTCCCCCATACCAAGCACTTAGTCTGTGATTTTTATTGTGCCGGCTGCTTTTAGCTTGTGGCAGCCATTAGTGTGGGTCCATACTAAAGGCTAACATGGGTTAGATACCATGTTACTTGCTTACCAAACTTTAACAAATATCCCCCTTTTTTCTAGATTCTTTCTTCTGGGTCTTTGCCTAGATGGTCTACTAACATCTTATTAAAGACCTAAGTGTAGGGTTGGTCTTGTGTCCTCTTCTCTTCTAAATCTACAAATTAATATCAAAGATCAAGGACCTAAAGTTAAGACTCCATGCATTACAGAAGAATGTATTATAAGCAGTAGATGGAGCCGTTTAGAATGAACACAGATGATCGATCTGTTCTCACACACTACAGGTCTTTTGCATTATGATATGTGCCATGAGGATAATAAATATAACACTTTTAGTAAAAAGTGTCCTTAAAAGCTTTTTTTGCACAGTAAAAAAAATTCTGGGACTGATATTACATAGTTGGCTTGCATACGTGCTCCCATTACTCAGCAGTAGCTGACTTAAGTTGAGTGGTTTTCCTTTGGCAGAATCAAAGTCAGATGAATTTTGACAAGCAGAAGCTTGACTTCCAGCAGAGAAATGAAGAAATGTAAAACTGGATCATTTCTCTGGGGACTAAAAAGACATTTCTTTGCCATAAGAGATAACTATCAAATTTCATTACTGCAAAATGTACTGAAAGATACTTTACATTGTAATAAATGAGCATGCTTTTAAATAAATGATTTAAAGCTGAACTCCAGTTCTCAGGGGCAGTGAAAGGGCTTGGATTTCAGGATGCACACAATGAATTTTCATCAACCATATTTGTCGACACTTGGCTCAGGAAGTGGATTAATTTGAATATTGTGGCTATTCATTGAGAAAAGGGAGAAGACCATTTGTAAAGGATTTGAATAAAGACAGTTCATGTAATGAATATAGAGGGCCATATTCAAAAGAAACGTCTAAGTCCGATTTGGACATAGGGCACTAATCGACAAAGTTGGCACCGGTAAAATGCCCATTCTCAAAGTATGTCTAAACTATTTGGTTTTTCAAAAATTGTCTATCTGTACATCCAGGTGTTTGATCGTCCAGACCACCATTACATCTATCTTTATACCACATTCTAGATCAAAAATTTGTTCAAGGCCCAAATTATGGACGTGGGAGGGGCCAGCATTGCGATAGACTGGCCACTCAGACATAACAGAGCAGTGGGGAACCTTACAGGGCACTGCTGTGAACTTCACAAAAAGGGTGCCACATAAACATCTCACCAGAACTACTACTACTATTATTATTATTAATAATTTCTATAGCGCTACCAGACGCACGCAGCGTTGTACAGAGCCACAAAGTGTAAGAAAACAGTCTCTGCTCTAAAGAGCTTCTAAACAGGCAAGAAAGACAAACAAACAAGATGCCATGGATATAGTTAAGGGGAACGGTTAATCAGCTGGCTAGGTTGGAAGGCAGAGGAGTAAAGGTTAAGGATTGAGTGTCCCCCAAAACACCCCCAAAATCCACTATACCCACCTGTCCAATAGCCCTTATGGCTGCAGGTGGCACCTATATGGCAGTACAGTAGAGTTTGGGGTTTTTTTGGTGGGTGCACATGATCCACCATAAATTAGTGCTTATGGGCACACTAAACGGAGCAAATGTTTTTGGCAGCACATTATAATTGAAATTATAAAATTGCAAAACCAACAAAAAATTACATTTGAAAGTTATTTATTCAAAGTTCTTTAAGCTATGTATGGGTAATTGTAACAATAGTGAAAGTAAAGTAGATAGAATAGAATTGCTAATCAATGCGATAGATGTGCTTGTTTTTGAGTGCAAATTAATTCTCAACGTGGCTCGATAGTTGACAAACAAACACATATTTCATCATCCACCCTCTGCAGTCGCTCTCTTTTTTAAAATTTAATTTCTGTCAGAGCTGAAAATCCTAGTTCGCAAAGATAAGAATATCCAAATGGCAGCAAAGCCTTAATTGCATAAAAAATAAAACTAAAATTACTTACCGTTAAGTTTTCAAGGACCAATCACGTCAAAGGATGACGCTTGTCTGGGTGGTTGTATCCTTATACACACAGACGCTCTTGAGGTACCCCTAGAACAGGGGTGTCAAAGTCCCTCCTCGAGGGCCACAATCCAGTTGAGTTTTCAGGATTTCAACAATGAATATGCATGAAATCTATTAGCAGACAATGAAAGCAGTGCATGCAAATAGATCTCATGCATATTAACTGGGGAAATCCTGAAAAGCTGACTGGATTGCGGCCCTCCAGGAGGGACTTTGACACCCCTGCCCTAGAATCTCTTTAAGGCACACCACTGTGCCTTGGCACACAGTTTGAAAGACTGTGCTATTCTATTCTATAACAATGTGTCCTCAAATCCTATGTGCACAACCCAAAAGAGATACCAAGCAACAGGAGATTCTACCTTATCAAGGCAGATGAGAAGGCGACCAGGTGGTACTCAATATCTTTATTCTATGAAGACTCGACACATATGTGTTTCGGCCCGAAGGTCTGCCTCAGGAGTCTATAAAATGATTTAAAAACAATGTATTACAAATATAAAATAACAACATTGACATTTATAAACAAGAGATGAAACTCATATTGATACATTTCTCTGCAAATGGTAAAAACAAACCTAGGATAAAACCATGTGAGAGACAACCCCGTATGTTCATAAATATACATATAGAACAGTGGTCTCAAACTCCACCCCTTTGCAGGGCCACATTTTGGATTTGTAGGTACTCAGAAAAAATAGTTAATGTCTTATTAAAGAAATGACAATTTTGCATGAGGTAAAACTCTTTATAGTTTATAAATCTTTCCTTTTGGCTAAGTCTTAACAATAATATTGTCATTTATAGCTAAAGAGACCTTGTATGATCAAGAAACTGTTTTATTTAACTTTTGTGATTATGATAAACATACCGAGGACCTCAAAATAGAACCTGGCAGACCGCGAGTTTGAGACCACTGATCTAGAACATAACTATGAGCCTGTAGTGACCATACATACATGACATATACATTTTAAAATAAATAAAACCATTATAACTCACAGCAGTTAATACATGCATGTATAGTCAACTCAATTTAAATGTAAATTTAACATGGAAAACATCCTATATAATAAAAGGCTAACTCGCGCATGCGCACTCCTATTTGCGTGTTCCGTGCGCTGTAGGTCTGTGGTCGCAGGAGTGCGCATGCGTGAGTCCCCAGCCTTCTTCCCAGCACCTACCTTGGCTGTTAGCAGCGGCGCCTCATCTCCTGTGGGGACCTCATGTGTGCTGTGTCCGTCCATGGCCGCGGCTTGAGGCATATGTGCCAGTTAGGTGCATCGGGCGACAGGAGCGGTGCTGGCGGCGGATGGCGGGAGGAGGGCTCATGGTCCTGCCGCCGCTGCCGCTCCTGTTCACAGCGGCCTGCACGTCGCCGACTCCCCCCCCTTCCCGCAACAACCGCTACCGCTCCTGTTCAAAGCAGCCTGCTGAGGTTCGCGGCCGGCTGTAACGAACCTCGCAGGCCGCTCTCCACATGGTAGCACGTTCCCTCTGACGCGATCGCGTCAGAGGGAACATGCTACCGAGTTGGAGAGCGGCTTGCGAGGTTCGTTACAGCCGGCCGCGAACCTCAGCAGGCCGCTTTGAACAGGAGGATCAGCCACCACGGGGATCGTGAGAAGAGCCGCCGAAAAAAAACCTTCAGCCGCAGCAGAGAACCTTCAGCACGCAAGAAGGGAAGGGGAGGGGCCGAACGGAGCAGGGCAGCTCACGGTAAGAGAAGGGAATGGGGGGTGGGGGGAAAATGCTTCTATTGCTTCAGCAGGGACCTGGAGGGGAAGGGAAATATCACTGCTGCTTCTGCAAAGGAAAGTGGTGGGGGGGAAGAGAAGGGAATGGGGGTGGGGGGAAATGCTGCTACTACTTCACAGGGATCTGGAGGGGAAGGGAAATATCACTGCTGCTTCTGCAAATGAAAGTGGGGGGGGGGAGAGAAGGGAATGGGGGGTGGGAGAAAATACTGCTACTGCTTCAGAGGGACCTGGAGGGGAAGGGAAATACCGCTGCTGCTTCTGCAAAGGAAAGTGGTGGGGGGGAAGAGAAGGGAATGGGGGGTAGGTGGGGGAAAATGCTGCTACTACTACTTCACAGGGATCTGGAGGGGAAGGGAAATATCACTGCTGCTTCTGCAAAGGAAAGTGGGGGGGAGGGGAGAGAAGGGAATGGGGGGTGGGAGAGACAGAAAGAAAGACAGACAGACAGACAAAGGGTGCCAGGGAGAGAGAGAGAAAAATTGCAGGAGGGAGAGAGACAGAAAGAAAGGAAGAAAGAGACAGGAGCAGGGAGAGAGACATAAATAAAGACAGCCAGCCATATATTCTAGCACCCGTTAATGTAACGGGCTTAAACACTAGTTCATAATAAAAGTATAAAAACATATCAAAATGATAAACATCGCATCTAAAAATTAACCATGTTCTAAATAATAAAATAAATACCCAATTGATGCGTGCATAAAAAAAATCATGTAAATACAAAAGGGCACCATGGGAAGTGCATGGGTGGGTCAGGGGCATTCCTAAAATTTGCAATGCAGTGTTATAGAATATCAGAGATGTGGTCCATAAATTACACCTGGACTCAATTCTAGAGAATACTATTGCATGCCTTTTTTTTTTCCTGTGGCCAATTTTGAGTGCCATTTACTGAATCTAGTCCTATATATACAGTCAAACCTCGGTTTACGAGTGTTTTGCAAGATGAGCAAAACACTCAGCAAACTTTTGACTCGCAAACCGAACGTTGACGAGAGGGAGAATTAGAAGTCCTTGAGCATGCGCAGATGCATGCTCAAGGCAGGCAGGCAGATTTAAGTTGTTTGGGGGGGGGGCGGTTGGAGCAAGGGGGCCTTTGTGAGCGGGGGGGAGCGATGCCAGTTATTGGGGGGGGGGGGGGGAACCTATCAAAGCGAGTTTACATTATTTTCTATGGGGAAACTCGCTTTGATAAACGAGCATTTTGGATTATGAGCATGCTCCTGGAACGGATTATGCTCGTAATCCAAGGTACCACTGTATATATATATATATATGATAAATCCATTGAGGTATGAATGAACAGGAGGCAGGCTTCAATCAATCGAAAAGAAGCTTTGAAATACTGGGGCATGAGAGGGGGATAAACTCATAAGTAATGTAAGGAAATATTTCTTTACGGAAAGGGCGGTGGAACCAAGGAATGGCCTCCCCGGCAGAGGTGGTGGAAATGGAGATCATATCCGAATGCCAGAAAGCATGAAAGAAGCACGGATGAGCTCTATGGGGGAGAAAGAGATTGCAGAGTTTCTTAGTTCCTATGTACTTAGTTGGTATGGATGGGCAGGCTGAATAAGCATGTGGTATTTATCTGCTCTCATTTTCTGTTCTTTTAAAATAATCTAAACTCTGTATGGAATGAAGAAGACTGCTTATGCGAGTGAATCTGAATCAAGTATTTGCAGCTTCAGAGCTAAATGATCCATTATTGGGGAAAAGAAAGAGGTTAAAACCAAAATATATGTGACAGAAGGCTTGACCACAAAAGTTAAAGAGCAAAAGTAGCATTATTAAAAATCATCATTATGGCATGCAGTGACTCAAGAAGAGGAAACCTCTAACCTTGTGCTAGGGTTAGGGATAAGGATCAGGATTTCATTTAAGAGCTCATTAGCCTGGTCTTAGGGGAATTATCTCCGTGTCTGCATGTACATTGTGTTTCTTGGCTGGAAGATTTCACTTTGGCATATTGGAATTCATAAAAATTCCTAGATCTGACATTTTAAAGTGTTAAACAATGATGAGATTGAAGGCTAGACACTTTGAGGGGCATTTTGGATAGGATGTCTGAGTTTGGGGATGTTTTGGGACGATGTCCAGAAATCAAGTAGATAAAATGTCCAGTTTCAATAAAGCAAGATGTTTATCTTTTTTTTTTTAGTGACCTCTCTTGACTTTTTGGCCCTTAGTAAATCTATCTTTTATGCCCATTTTCGAATACAAAGACATCCAAATGAAAACCAAACAAAAACAAGCTATCGGGATGTCCAAACAGCCCCAAAACCAAAACAATAGTGGAACTGTAGCTTCTGGATGTCACAGGAGAAGCAGCAGATAAATGAATGCAATGTTTATTTAAAAAAAAAAAATCTTCAAAATCTAAAAATGTCCAAACATTACAATAGATAAAAAAAGGGTTGGAAAATTCAAAATCTAAATCAATGAGGTGGGTAGAGGAAGTCCTCAGTCTCACAGCTCGCAATGGGGAATCAAGTGCATTAAATAATGAAATAAAGTGAAATACTTAAAGTTCAGGCCGTCTCTGTCCCCCAACCCAAGGGCACACAGCGACCAGAGTTTATACAAGCCTACAAAAAAAAAAAACCCAGCTGGGCAAAACGCTGAACGCTGAAATTAAAGCGCAGTGGTACTTATCTCTCCCGAAAAAGTGAAGAGTATAATCCATAGAACTGTGTGCATGCAATGTCCCGTTCCAATACACATGAATGCATAGGACGAGTCAATACCACAAATGACCGGAGCCAACATGATCTGTGTTTCGGTAAATCTTCATCAGGAGTCCTGATGTCAAGTCCAAGAAAAATTTGAGATTGTAGCATTTTTGACCAAAGATTTCTACGTTATATTGCCTCTGCGACCTTTCCAGAACTCAAGCAACGCCAATTGAAGGATATGAACATGACAATTTATGCTGTCTTTTGGATGTCTAACCTTTTTGAAAATGAGCCCCTTTGCATATTCCTTCCATCTTTCCTTACAATTCTGCCAACACTTGTGAAATAGTAACTGCCAGGAAAGGGTAGATTAAGGTCACTTTTTGTAACGTACTTAGTACCATTGCATATTAATATCAACCATTAAAAAATCAGCTATTAAAAATCCAACTCTCAACACTGAATACAGCCAATCATTTTGAATGGGGCAAAGTCTCATGAAGCATTTTAATGAGAATCATATTAATATTAACATTGGATGACGTTTTGCAAAGTTCCAAGGGTTTGGACCAGTGTCGGTGCAATGTTTTTTTTTACTGTAATGCCACTATAAGGCTTTGATTGATGAAAACTTTAGCACAGAATATTTTATAAAGTGGAAAGAAAGTGGTGTTAAAGCAGCAGCAATCCTGGAGTCAGAAAACTGTAACCCCTGGCCACATTGGTTAAGCACTGGGAAACAATTCCAATACAATTGTATTAACAATGGAAGCAGCAGTAGTGGTAGGAATTAGAGAATGACATGGGGACAAATTTTTTCCATCCCTGCATGAACTCATTTTCCCGTCCCATCCCAGCGAGTTCTTTTCCTGTCCCTGTCCTATTCCTGCAAGCTCTGTTCTCCTCTGCACAAGCCTCAAGCACTTTAAAGTCATAAGTGTTTGAGATTTGTGCGGTTAAGGCTGACCTTACGGGAATACGGCAGGGACAGAGACAGAACTAATGGGGACAGGGCAGGGAAATTGAGTTCCTGCGAAGACGGGGAAACATTTGTCCCCATGTCATTCTCTATACTGTGCCACTCTAGAAATCAAAATGTAGTAAAAGTGAGCCAAGCATATGCGTGACATCATGTCGACGTCCGTGTGTGTGTGAAGGCCCTCTTGGCAGGCCCTGAGACGCCAGTGGGGAGTGCCAGAAGGGAAGCGGGCTAGAGAGGATAGGTGTTTGCGCCCACTGATTGCCTACAGGACGTGCCTCTCGCCACAACCTGTAAGCAGTCAGCTGGTGCTGGCGCCTCTCCTCCTTCACAGTGTACCGCGGCACACCTGAAATCTCAGGAGGCACACTGTTTGAGATACACTGGTCTATACTGTTCTCCCAAGCAGAGAATGACATGGGGAGAAATTTTCCCCATCCCCGCGGGAACTTATTTTTTAGCTAGGGCCAATCAGGCAAGACACAGGCAGACTGACAGGACTAGAGGCAGGCAAAAACACTCATCCCATGAGAAAACATAAGTGAGAGGGACATAGCTCCTCCTACAGACAGGGAGGCTCATGCCCAGTACTGGTTAATCCAGACTGCCTGCTAGCCCTGACGCCTCTATATGTAACCCCTGCTTTTTTTGAATTTCATTCATGTTTTTGCTTCCACGAACTCTCCTGGGTGACCATTTCCCTAGATAACCATTTGAATACATGTTTAAAGTTAGGCTCTGGTATTTGTACAACCATAGAGCTGGAAGTGTTAGCCTTAAATGTTGCATTCTACAACTTGCATTTAGTGTCTGTGAAGGTGCACTTATCACCTCCTATTAAATAACATTTACAAGGATTGCTGTTAATTTCTAGAAGCTGACAGATATGGAGTCTCATATCAAATCAAGAAGGATTGGCTTGGGAGGGGAGCAAGTGGGGAAAGGTTAATTTTGCATAGCAGAGGTTTTGCATTCACTGCACAGAAACTGAAGCACGGTAACTGCAAAACTTTGATGCATTTTAGCATAATGGACCTAAGCTAGAAAAAGGTCAGTGCAGCCCTAGGTAACAACAGACACTATAAGAAAAAAAACCCCCACAAAAACAAAACAACCCCAACCAACAATATGACTAGATCATGATATCTTGAAGCAGTAAGAAAGACGTAAAAAGCATTTAGAGATTTTTAAAGGCCATGAAACCGAGTGCAATCAGACTTCCCAGGAGGTGTGAAAAGAGTATTATAAAAAAAAAAAATAAAAAAAAATCTGAGGTGTGGGAATCTGGTGAATAAAGGTTACTATACCAGAGACCAGAGAAAGCAAATGTAAAAAAAAGAAGAAGAAATAAAAAGCATGTATGAACAGATGAAATCAGGCTGTAAAACTCTTTTGTGCCCCTATCCCTTAATGGACAAATTCTACTTAGAGGTAATGCAATATGGCAGTGTCTCTAGTTTATTTTGTCGCGCTTTTAAACTACGAGAATTGAATTCAATCCATGTGAAAGACAACTCTTCGCGTCTCAGAATAAATTGGAGTCAAATATCGGTGGAGGTTGGTCCATCTCGCCGTTCAACCGTGAAAATCAACTCGCTGGTGGAAAAGGACCATCAAATCTGAAGCACAAGGAAGATGCAGTTTAGATGCCACACTCGGAACAGGTAACGTTGTCTAAAAGCAAAATATGGCAGTCCTGGGCTTTAGAGCTGAAATTCAGCTTTTCCTCATTACTTTCACTTCCCTTACATTTAAACACAACCACTATAGCATTTACATCTGGGAGTATAAAACACGATCCCTATCAACAGATGGCCTATTTAAGAAGATGCTGTTCCATTTAAATACAGACAAATATAGACTAATGGGGCTGAGCCGAACGTACGTCTAACGGGGCAAAATGAGAGCTGGGATTCTGCCTGTCTTTTTAAAGGCCTACTAATGGAGCTTGCCGAGCAGTAAAGAGACACAAATACAGATCCAAACAGATGTGTATTGATTACATTTGACTGAATACAAATGAGAAAGACTTCATTTAGCTAGAATTAGTGTGTGGAAAAAAAAATACCAAAGGACACAATGTAGCTTATTGTCATTTTACATTGAAGACAGATTGCCAAATGCATTTTGTCAGGAACAGCTGTACGAGAAGTTTGCTTTGAAAGATTCAACTGTGAACTGAAGACTCAATTCGGAAGAACATCCTTTCCGGTAGAGAGTTTGTTCTCTGGCAAATACAGATTATATTTAGGGGGTCCCGTTCTTTCATTCCTCCCCATACACCTTGAAAACCCAGTGGCATTACCCCCTCCAAAAGCAATCAGAGAATTTGGAATGGACTTCCAGATTCTGGTAGATCAATTATTTCAATTTCAAAAAAGTTTAACAACCTGGTTGTTTTCACAATAGTTAATTTGATTCTAGCTGTCATATAGTAATTTTAAGCAATTCAACATACTTTTTTCTAACTTTTTCCATCCATCTAATCTAACCAATTTCTGTTTTTATTCCACAGTTTTTACTTGTTATGTTTCATTTTTTAACGAACTGTAAACCGAGTTGAGCTCCTTAGGGAGTAGATTTTGTATATAAAATGAAGATTAGATTAGATTAGATCTATACCAGTGGTCTCAAACACGCGACCCGGGGGCCACATGCGGCCCGCCAGGTACTATTTTGAGGCCCTCAGTATGTCTATCATAATCACAAAAGTAAAATAAAACCGTTTCTTGATCATATGTCTCTTTAGCTATAAATGACAATATTATTATTAAGACTTAGCCAAAAGGAAAGATTTATAAACTATAAAGAGTTTTACCTCATGCAAAATTGTCATTTCTTTAATAATCCATTAACTATTTTTTCAGAGGCCCTTCAAGTACCTACAAATCCAAAATGTGGCCCTGCAAAGGGTTTGGGTTTGAGACCACTGATCTATACTGTATTAAACCTTTCTGTTCCCCCGCAAAGACTTTCTTATAGTTTGTCTTCTTCCTCTGCTTGTCTTTTCAATCGTCCAATAAGGGCTTCTTCTCTTGAACACATTGTATTGTAAATGTTAGACATGTTGTCAAGAGGCAGCTCCTGACTAAATCCCTCTTCCCTAACTCTGAATCTGAAATAATCCTTAATAAGAATTGCCATACTGGGACAGATAAAATGTCCATCAAGCCCTGTATCCTGTTTCCAACCAGTGGCTAACCAAGTCCCAAGTACCCAGCTAGATCCCAAATAATAAAACAGATTTCATGCTGCTTATCCTAGGAATAAGCAGTGAATTTCCCTAAGCCATCTCAATAATGGCCTATGGACTTGTCTTTTAGGAAATTATCCAAGCCTTTTTTAAACCCCGCTAAGCTAACTAATTTTACCACATTCTCTGGCAACGAATGCCAGAGTTTAATTACACTTTGGGCTCCTTTTACAAAGGTGCATTAGGGCCTTAACGCGTGGAATAGCGCCCGTTAAATTGCCGCGTGCACTAGACCTTAACCCCAGCATTGAGCTGGCGTTATTCTAGAAGTGTACTGCGCAGTTTAGCACACGGTAATTTTGTGCGTGCGCTAAAAATGTTAGCGCACCTTAGTAAAATGAGCCCTTGGTGTGAAGAAATATTTTCTCCCGTTTGTTTTAAATTTCATAGTCCTAGTATTTTTGGAAAGAGTGAACAAGCGATTCACATTTACCCTTTCCACTCCACTCAGTTTTTACATAGACCTTTTATGATTGAGTTTCCCCAGATCCTCTACAATGTGGCAGTGACGCTTGGGCTAGGCCGGAGTGTCCCACCCGGGGCCCGTGCCACAAGGAATAGATGTTTTGTGAGCTGCTCTGGGGCACTTTCAGGTATAATCTTCGCTTAAAGGCAGTAACAGGAACCTCCAGGGCACTGAATAAAGGAATCCCCACTGTGCTGCCCGGGGTCACTGTCACAACAGCTAAGAACATAAGAACCGCCATCTCCGGATCAGACCTTCGGTCCATCAAGTTTGGCGATCCGCACATGCGAAGGCCCAGCCTGGTGTAATTTTAGTCACCCATATCCCTTTATGCCTCTCGTAAGGAGATGTGCATCTAGTTTGCTTTTAAATCCTAGAACGGTGGATTCTGCAATAACCTCCTCTGGGAGAGCATTCCAGGTGTCCACCACTCGTTGCGTGAAGCAGAACTTCCTGATATTTGTCCTGGACTTGTCCCCCCTTAGCTTCGGTCCATGTCCTCTTGTCCGTGTCACATTGGACATTGTAAATCATTTAACTTCACAGTACCAATGCACCCAAACAGGAGATTCTACCTCTCCAAGGCAGAACAAAACAAGATAGAAAAGGCGACCTGTGGTGCTCAATGTTTTTATTCACAATTAAGACCCGATATATACGTGTTTCGGCCGTGAGGTCTGCCCCAGGGGTCTGGTTCACAATGTGGAACACTGTATCACATCTGACTTCTTATAATCAAAATGTACAGACCAATAGTCAAATTGAGCGAAATACGTGATCAGGATTACTAATGGAAGCTTAGCTGTTTGCTAGAGTGATGTGGATCACGTACCACTGCTCATAGGAATTGAATGCGTATTGAAGCATTTACCTCGCTGGTCTGCAGTAAGAAGCTCTACTGCAGTTTAGTTAAAGGAGTCTATAGTTTAAAATGCACCCTTGCACACAGCTGAAGTAGACACAGAGCTGTGTATTTTCTAACAGGATTCTGTAGCTTTTGTGAGGCTAAGTTCAAAGACATCAGAAATACTGCTGTTTTAAGTAGCTTCAACATTAAGTGTCTACTTGGACCTTGGACCTCCAACCTAACAAAACTATCTTCTTTAGAAAAATCTTTGAAATTGTATCAGACCAGATAATAAAAATCTGAACTGCTCAAATTATCCATTTAATAGATATTTGTTGAATGAGATATAGGCCTTTGAAGCCAGATGACGAACCGAGTCAACGCACACTAACTCAGCTATATGACAGTCGAGTACATAAATTGTTTTTGACTTTTAGGGGGGCTCATCTGGGGATGTGATCTCATATAAACAAATCATATGGCATACAGAGCCATCTGTGCATTCTTTATGTGACTTCCCAGGTTATTTCTGGCTCAAAATCACTTTTCAGACTTGGTTATTTCACATTATACTTAAACAGTACAATGGCTAATTTGAATTTAGCAGTGCAATAAGAGTCCTTCCATCGCGCCTCATTGCCCAATGGGTTTAGGGCAGATTAGAAAAGATTTAAAAAAAAAAAAAAAGAGAGAGAATATAACATCCCTGAAGATAAGTGGCAGGAATAGTGTACCCCCCCTCCCCCGCTTTTGCTACCATGGTCTGGGACACTGAACGCTCCGAAGTTCAATGGAATTCTTCTATAAGAGTCGGGGCAGCGTTGGCGCATTTAGCACTCCAGGCCATGGTAGAAATCTCTACTGCAGCTTATTACAAAGGTGGTGGTGGGGAGTTGGTTATTTATAAAACCTTCTCATATATAACTTTTTAAAAATATTTTCTAAAAAGATATGGTTTCAATCGTCTGCTGAATCTAATATATGAAAATTCTGTTCTCAGACTGGAAGGTAAGGAATTTCAATATTTACAGTCATATATTTCTGGATACGTCAATCGCTCCTCCTAAACTTACTTGCTCCACTTCATCACTGACGCTGACCCATTCTGCTTCTATTCCTTTCTCTCCTCTCTTCTACCTTCTAAAGTATTTAGACCAATGCTGTCTTTTTAAAATATTTATTTTATTTTTATTTTTCCTCTAACTCTACTTTTCACTTCACTATTACCCTCCAGGTACTTTAGTTAGATTGTGAGCCTTCGGGACAGTAAGGGAATTTTCCAAGTACCTTTCTTATTTCTAATCTTAATGTATATTTTCTGTAAACCGCTTAGAACCTAACGGATGTAGCGGTATATAAGAAATAAATTACATTACATTACATTACATATATAAAGAGGAGGCCATTAAGAAACTTTTGAAATTTATCCTATATACAGATAGAAATGAGAGTAAAAGATTGCTCTGAGACCAATGACTTCAGCAGCCAGTAGTACCTATAATCAAATGATTTAACATAATGCCTGATGCACATTTAACTGCTATCTAACTAGCATGAATGTCATAGATTACAAAGCTGAAAACTTTTTTTGGACTAGTAGAGAATGACACGGGACATATTTTTCCCCATCTCCGTGGGAAATCATTTTCACATCCCATCCTGGCAAGTTCTTTTCCTGTTCATGGCCCAATCCCTGCAAGCTCCGTCTTCATCTGCACAAGTCTCAAATGCTTCAAAATCGTAAGTAGCAACATTCTAGAGCTCAGATTGTGATGTCATAATGCCTCATTCCACCAATGTCTAAGCTCCGTCCTCATTTGCACAAGCCTCAAACACTTTAAAATCATAAGTAGTTACATTCTAGAGCTCAGACTGTGATTTCATAATGCCTCATTCTACCAATGCCTAAGCTCCGTCCTCATATGACTTTAAAATCATAAGTAGCCACATTATAGAGCTGAGATTGTGATGTCACAATGCCTCATTCCATCAATGCCTAAGCTCCGTCCTCATATGATTTTAAAATTGTAAGTAGCCACATTGTAGAGCTGAGATTGTGATGTCATAATGCCTCATTCCACCAATGCCTAAGCTCCGTCCTCATATGACTTTAAAATTGTAAGTAGCCACATTATAGAGCTCAGATTGTGATGTCACAATAACTCATTCCACCAATGTCTAAGCTCCGTCCTCATATGACTTTAAAATTGTAAGTAGCCACATTGTAGAGCTCAGATTGTGATGTCATAATGCCTCATTCCACCAATGCCTAAGCTCCGTCCTCATATGACTTTAAAATTGTAAGTAGCCACATTATAGAGCTCAGATTGTGATGTCACAATGCCTCATTCCACCAATGTCTAAGCTCCGTCCTCATATGACTTTAAAATTGTAAGTAGCCACATTGTAGAGCTCAGATTGTGATGTCATAATGCCTCATTCCACCAATGCCTATGCTCCGTCCTCATCTGCACAAGCCCCAAACACTTTAAAATCATGAGCATCCGAGGCTTGTGCGGTTAAGGCTGAGCTTACAGGAATGGGGCAGGGACAGCGACAAAACTCATGGGGACGGGACCGGGAAATTGAGTTCCCGCGGGGACGGGGAAAAATTTGTCCCCGTGTCATTCTCTAATTGTGGCTCTCTTCAGGACTAGTAGAGAATGACACGGGACATATTTTTCCCCATCTCCGTGGGAAATCATTTTCACATCCCATCCTGGCAAGTTCTTTTCCTGTTCATGGCCCAATCCCTGCAAGCTCCGTCTTCATCTGCACAAGTCTCAAATGCTTCAAAATCGTAAGTAGCAACATTCTAGAGCTCAGATTGTGATGTCATAATGCCTCATTCCACCAATGTCTAAGCTCCGTCCTCATTTGCACAAGCCTCAAACACTTTAAAATCATAAGTAGTTACATTCTAGAGCTCAGACTGTGATTTCATAATGCCTCATTCTACCAATGCCTAAGCTCCGTCCTCATATGACTTTAAAATCATAAGTAGCCACATTATAGAGCTGAGATTGTGATGTCACAATGCCTCATTCCATCAATGCCTAAGCTCCGTCCTCATATGATTTTAAAATTGTAAGTAGCCACATTGTAGAGCTGAGATTGTGATGTCATAATGCCTCATTCCACCAATGCCTAAGCTCCGTCCTCATATGACTTTAAAATTGTAAGTAGCCACATTATAGAGCTCAGATTGTGATGTCACAATAACTCATTCCACCAATGTCTAAGCTCCGTCCTCATATGACTTTAAAATTGTAAGTAGCCACATTGTAGAGCTCAGATTGTGATGTCATAATGCCTCATTCCACCAATGCCTAAGCTCCGTCCTCATATGACTTTAAAATTGTAAGTAGCCACATTATAGAGCTCAGATTGTGATGTCACAATAACTCATTCCACCAATGTCTAAGCTCCGTCCTCATATGACTTTAAAATTGTAAGTAGCCACATTGTAGAGCTCAGATTGTGATGTCATAATGCCTCATTCCACCAATGCCTATGCTCCGTCCTCATCTGCACAAGCCCCAAACACTTTAAAATCATGAGCATCCGAGGCTTGTGCGGTTAAGGCTGAGCTTACAGGAATGGGGCAGGGACAGCGACAAAACTCATGGGGACGGGACCGGGAAATTGAGTTCCCGCGGGGACGGGGAAAAATTTGTCCCCGTGTCATTCTCTAATTGTGGCTCTCTTCAGAAGATGACACAAATGCATCCCAATTCACACCTGTAATGGTCCAATATTGTGTGATAGCTGAGATTCCTCACCACCCACTAGAGATCGTGTGTGCCTGCCTCCATAGCATAGGAACTGAAGCTTTGATCGGTTTTAGTTTGTGCAGCTGACTAAGCAATAAACTTGTTCTGTTTTGTTGGCACTTTTGGAAGGCTTGATCGCCGTACCTCAAGAAGGACATGGCGGTACTCGAGGGAGTGCAGAGGAGGGCGACTAAGCTGATAAAAGATATGGAAAATTTTTCATACGCCGACAGGTTAAAAACGCTGGGGCTGTTCTCCCTGGAGAAGAGGAGACTTAGAGGGGACATGATAGAAACCTTCAAGATCCTAAAGGGCATAGAGAAAGTGAACAAGGACAGATTCTTCAAACTGAGGGGAGCCACAAACACTAGGGGTCACTCGGAGAAATTGAAGGGGGACAGGTTTAGAACAAATGCTAGGAAGTTCTTTTTTACCCAGAGGGTGGTGGACACATGGAACGCGCTTCCGGAGGATGTGATAGGCCAGAACTCTGTACAGGGGTTCAAGGAAGGTTTGGATAGGTTCCTGGAGGACAAAGGGATAGAGGGGTACAGATAGAACTTGAGGTGGGTTATAGAAGTGGTCAGAAATCACTTCATAGGTCACGGACCTGATGGGCCACCGCGGGAGCGGACCGCTGGGCGGGATGGACCTCTGGTCTGACCCAGTGGAGGCAACTTCTTATGTTCTTATGATCAGATGCTGAATCTAATGTGCTCTCTTGTTCCAACCTACAAACTCATTTTAAGGTAATGTTTGATTTCACAAACCTAATCCAAGATGACTATACTTGTTGCTCTTAATTAATAAGGAAAACAAAGCCTACACATTTCCCTCAATTTGGCACTATAAATTGCTGAATTGCTTTTCACGTAATTTGGAGAGTTGGATGCCATTAGAAAGAAATTACTACTTGATCTTTTTTTTCCATGGCCTATTTGCCCGTTTTAAAATGTGGGAAAAAATAAAAATAATAAAAAAAACTGGCCATGGAATGTGACTAATATTTAAAAAGCAAACAATATATTCCACCCAGTGAACAAGCCTATCTGCCGATCTCATTAACTCCCTCCTTTACTAACGAGTCGCGTGGGTTTTAGCATCGGCAGTAACTGCTCCGCTATGAGCGTCGGAGCAGTTACCGCCGCTTTGCCGATGCTAAAACCTGCGCTATGCGCAGTTGAGGAAAAAGAACTTAGACAAAACTTCAACTGATTGTTCTCTCAGTAGCCAAACTGTTAATCTTAGGTCAATTAAGTAAGAAAAAAAAAACCCCCTTCGTTTTAAAACAACTGCTAGAAACAGCCAATATCTCAATAAAATGCAAAAATACTGAGAATCTATCTTGTTTTGCGAAACAAACAAACATATATGCGTTTACTTATTGGTACTTACAGACATTATCAATTATTAATTTAATAAATCATTAAATTAATCAGGGATTTCTCTTCAAGAAATCCCTGATTAAATCCTAACATCTCGAATACTTCCTTCCACCTATCTTCTTCCTCACTCTCTGAAAATACCCGCCCTCTTCTCTACCTTCACTTGTCATGACCATTGATCTCTTCTTGTAACAGACCAACCTTAAATTCTTTTGTAATGCGCCTTGAACCGCAAGGTAATGGCGGAATAGAAATCTCTAATGTAATGTAACAGGTCTGCTAATCTGGTGCTGGTCACCCAGAGGTTTCCTGGGGCTTGAATAGTTATAAGTTTTACGCCTTTACCTAATTTTTGACCCGTACTGATGTGTCTCTATTTCAAATCAGCTAGCTGCCGGTGCTGGTTCTGTGAGGGGATTTGAAGTGTTTTGCCAATTGTTTTTTGCGGTAACACTGTTGGTATTTCACCAGTATTGCCTTTGGGAATAACATGGTTTAAAAAATCAGTATTAATGCTAATAAAAAGAATTAATGAAAAAAAAAATTACATTGAAACTCATCATGCAAAAACATAATATAATTGAAAAGTGTGACATAAAACTCAGCCATTGATCAGCACCTCTTACACTGTCATCAAAAGTCACACCAACTCTTTGACAAACTCACAACCAAAGGCATCAGGTTTTAGCCAGTCAAATCCAATTAGCCAGATGGCTGCATTAAAGAAACATACCTTATTCAATCATAGAATCTAACTCATGTGGTTCAGTGGTATGCAATCTGAATATCAATGATCTATGTGAAATGATTTCAGCCTCTAAGCTCCATTATGGAATGCTACGAGTGGGGCGACACTTTTTCTTGGTCTTAATAGAGCTTTAGAGTTCATATGTTAGCACACAAAAAGATCTGCAAAATTATTACGGTACATATATATCATGTTGGATGGTCAAATAACTGTATAAATTACCAAAGAGGAATTGCAATCAGTGAAAATCCTTAAAATGTATCACTGTGGATTATATTGTTTTATTTATTGTAAAATTTTAGGTTGTAAACGGTATAGAAATTTTAAAATAAATAAATAAGGGGTGCTTTTACTAAGGCGCACTAACAATTTGTAAACCGTTTAGGTTGTAAATGGTATAGAAGTTTTAAAATAAATAAATGCGAATGCGTGCAAATGCATCTATTATATCCTATGGACGTATTCGCACGTGTTAGCGTTTTGCGCGTGCTAAAACGGCTGGTGCGTCTTAGGAAAAGGACTAGTAAATGTGGGTTAATGAACTCCTTTAATTGTAGCGTGATTTGGCAAATGGCACATACCGCACAGGTTCTGTTCTCATAAAGTAATCACAACAGGACATACTTTCTTTTTAAAAAATTTAGAGGCCCTTCTGCTAAAATCAATGAGATCTGGGGCTTAATATGACGTAACACAGGATTTTAATACGTGGCAAGCCCAAAATTAACACTGCATCAAGAAGGAGCATTTCCACGATTTTGTTTTACTGCAGGTCATGCATTATTTAGATTACTATATGGTACCAGCTCCTATATAGAAGTATGACGGTCCTAAGTGAGACAAATGAAACAAGTAGTTCAATACTTGGAGTTCAGTTTTGGAGACCGGATCTGATGAAGGACACAAGGAGATTTGAAGTGGTCCAGAGGAGGGTGACGAAAATGATAGGAGGTTTGCGCCAAGACGTATGAGGAGAGACTGGAAGCCAAATGCATACCCTAGAGGAAAGGAGAGACAGGGGAGATATGATTCAGACGTTCAAAAACTTGAAAGGTATTAATGTAGAAGAAAATGGTAAAACCAGAGGACATAATTTTAGGTTAAGGGATGGTAATAATAATTTTATTCTTATATACCGCGAAAGCCATAACAGTTCGAGGTGGTTTACAACAAGAAGTGCTGGACAATCAGGGAATAAAACACAACATAAAACCATCAGTACGTACATACAATGTGAAAGTAAAAAAAAAAGTAAATCCTTAACTTACAAATCGATTAAATAATTTTGCTTTCACTAATTTTCTAAAACTGAAGTAGGATGAGGAATGCGTAATGATATTACCCAACCATTCATTCAATTTACCCGCCTGGAAAGCAAGAGTTCTATCTAAGAATCTTTTAAATCGACAGGCCTTTATTGTAGGATAGGTGAACATGTGAATGCCATGAGTAGGCCTGGTAGAACAGTTCAGTCTAAAATGAGAGTCCAGATACGTAGGGGTCAACCCAAATAGTGATTTAAAACAAAGACAAGAGAATTTGAACAGAACTCTTGCTTCCAGGGGCAACCAGTGCAATTTTTGATAATAGGGACTTATATGTTCCCATTTTTGCAAACTAAAGATCAATCTAACAGCCGAGTTTTGAAGAGTTTTCTTACAAGTTCCCAAGTAAATGATATTACAGTAGTCAAGCATACTTAGAATGGAAGATTGAACCAATAAACAGAATGATTCAGCATCAAAATATTTTCTGATAGATCTTAGTTTCCACAATACCGAGAAGCATTTTCTAACCAATGCATCCGTATGTTCATCTAAAGTCAGGGATCGATCCAATGTCACTCAAGAGCAATGTAAGGAAATTCATCTTTATGGAGAGGGTGGTGGATGTCTGGAATGCGCTCCTGAGAGAGGTGGTGGAGACGAAAACGGTGACGGAGTTCAAAAAAGCGTAGGATGAACACAAAGGATGTAGAATCAGAAAAGAAGGTAAAATTATGTCCTTACCTGATAATTTTCTTTCCTTTAGTCACAACAGATGAATACAGAGACTAGTGGGATTACATCCATCAACCAGCAAGTGGAGATAGAGAGCACTTGATTTATCCTCGGGTATATCTTGGATGCATAGCCTCCTGGCCAACCAGTATAGGTCTTCTCAAAGCAGTTGAATTAAAACACAAATTAAAGCACATAAAAGGCATAAGACATATGCAACTTCATTCCCTCACATGTGCTACCCGCACCATTGATGCTTCAGAATCAAGAATACAATTTCAGCTGAAAGCATGCTGAAACTGCGCCTGAGAGTGACAAAACCCTGCAACAGGGTGGGGCTCTGTATTCATCTGCTGTGACTAAAGGAAAGAAAATTATCAGGTAAGGACATAATTTTATCTTCCTTGTCATCAACAGCAGATGAATGCAGAGACTAGTGTGATGTACCAAAGCAGTCCAAACATAGGGAGGGAAATAAACAAGCGAACTGGAAATCCCTCGCCCCCAAATCCTGCACGCATCCAAGGAGTATGTCACCCACAATCATACAGAGGCTAACCTCCCTAGCACATGTGAGCAGGAGCCATCCTCGCCTAAAGTACCATGCTGCGGAAACCACAGCTACATTGCCCCTCCATGAATAGAATGAGTGAAAAGCAGCCTCCTATCATGACCGCCAGGCCCCAAATAACCTCCTGTGGAATGGAAACATCATGCCTGGCAATAGTCTTTAGCTGATGTCAAAACCCATGAGCACCACCGCAGACCAGACCTTCTTTCCCTTGCATGGGTCTAGGGCATCATGCCTGGAAATGGGACAAGGGAAGACTCCTCCTTTAACTTAAGCCCTCTGAAGCACAAATCCATAGGGCTCCCACAAGAGGCAAACTGCTGACCAAAGTCAAGAAGAATGCCAAAGGAGAGGCAAGACACCAAAACTGTACCTGGGCCCCGAAGTGACAAGTGCCTTTCCCAGAGTCCCAAAGAGATACAGCGACAACCTCAGACACTGAAACAGCTGATCCAAATTTTAGCCCACTCCTCCACATGAATAACCCAGATGGAGTGGAAAGAACAACTCTGAGCTAGCGAGAAAGAGCTGCAACTAGCCTAACCCCAGCTGTCAGCCGGCTGAGATTAAACAAGGTGCACTAGGCCGCAAGCAAAATGGCGCCCCAGCCAAGACCAACCTCCTAGGGCCTGCCGAATAGTGAGGGCAAAGGCATCACTGCTGGAGGTGGTGTCTCTCCTTCGAGAAGAGAAAGACTGACAGCGGGAGGGAAGGGCCTCCTACCGTCTGCTGCTGCCCACCCTAGCTGTAAGCCAGTGGCCATGCGCAACTATGGCTGAAGCAGCCTCAGCTGCCCTACTCGGCAAGGGAGTAACAAACTCCTCCTATCAGCACCTCTCCGAATAGAATGGCAACCTCTGTAGCCCCTTGCCCACAGAACAAGTGAGCTTTTGGGACTTAGGTAACCAGATTCTTCAGGGGGAGGGGGGAAGGTACCTGGGAGCCCAGGTGTTGCCCCCCCAAACAGCGCTGTACTGCCCCCATCCCACAGCTCAACTGAGGCCTGGGCTGCAGGAACCTTTTTCGACTGAGGCCTAAGCCCCAGGCCCAGTTTTCCACTGAGCCCTCAAGTCACAGGAACATGCCCAGGCCCATCTGTCAACTTAGAGAATGACATGGGGAAAAAATGTATCACCGTTCCTGCCCCGTCCCCGCAAGCTTAGTCCCCGTCCCTGCCCTGTAAACTGTCAGATCCCATCTGCACAAGCCTCGAATAGTTATACTGAACTTATTTTATTAAAATATAAAAAGAGACAATACACTTCTCCCTCCCGATTCGCGGGGGATAGGGGCAGAGCCGTTCGGCGAATGGTGAAATACCGCGAATATCTTCTGGTCCGGCTCTGACCCACCCCCCGCCTCCCTCCCACCTTCCCCCCGGCACCCTGGCCTTACCTGGTGGTCTAGCGGGCTTTCAGGGCAGGAGTGATCTTCCTACACTCCTGCCCCTTGCAGATCACCAATAGGAAATGTCTGCCGTGAGTTCCCGTAGTCTCTCGAGACTACGGCGAGAGCTCACAGCAGCCAAACTAAACTATGGTTTTTTTTCCCCTCCCCAAAAATCGCGAATATGTGAAATTGTGATTGCCGAAACCTCGAATGGGGAGGGGGAAGTGTACTGTATTCTGTACATTTTATAAACACAAATAATACAAAGCAAGGATCAACCAAACCCCTTCTCTTTCACAAATATCCCCTCCACTATTGTGAAAACTGAACAAACCAAAGTACTACAGAATGCTACATAGAAAAATCAAGCTGACAGAATACTTGAGTCACACATGGCAGGAATAGTGTTAGGGAAGAGCAACTAGGGCAACTGCCTCCTGGTCAGAGAGAGTGAACCCTAAGCCAGCTGGAAGCTAAAGAAGCACAGCCTGGACTCTGTGGTCCCCAGCCCCAGTTATGTCTAATACCAGCTCTAGCAGTATATTTGAAATCTGAAATATTCTAATCACAAAATATAAAATAAATTTATTTTTTTCTACCTTTTCTTGTCTGGTAATTTTATTCTTCAAATCACATTGGTCTCAGGCTTTGGTTTTGGGTTCCTTCTGTCTTCATCGTGGCATGGCTGGCTCCTGAAAGTAAAAGAGGCGCAAGAGGAGCTGGGGAGGAGATGCCAAGTCTGACATAGGTGTGATTTTTTTTACCACAGGAGCAGACTTTTCACCGCTCCCACAGTGCGGTAAAAGGTCTTGTCCTCCATTCTCACTGGGAAGTGAAAGGTCTTGTCCCCATTCCTGCGGTTAACCAGTTGCAAATATCTCCATTCCTGCAGATTTACTGCAGTGACCATGGTTTACCATGGTAAACAGTCCCTGTGTCATTCTCTATCTCAACTGAGGCCTCAAGCCTCAAGAACATGCCCAGGCCCATCTCTCAACTGAGGCCTCAAGCCACAGGAACATGTCCAGGCCCATCGGTCAACTGAGGCCTTAAGCCCCAGGAACCTGCACAGGACCATTTCTCAACTGAGGGCCTAAGTCACAGGAACTTGCACAGGACCATTTCTCAACTGAGGGCCTAAGCCACAGGAACATGCACACAAACATTTCTCAACTGAGGCCTAAGCCAAGTACTCACGTGCTCCTGCACTACTGGAAGGCAAAGGGAGAAGTGCTAGTGCTGCAGAGCATAGGGAACTGTGCCAGCACCCATGCTCGGGCTTTTCTTCCACAGGAACATTTCTCTCTGGCCACATCAGCTTCTTCTCTCCACCGGCTGAGAGGGTGATGTACACCAATGTTGGAAACGCCTCCATTTTGATGAATAGGAACACTTGGTTGAGTCTTTCAGTGAGCCCATAAGTACTATAAATGGCAGGTTAAATCTTCCAAGCTGTGAGATATAATGATTGGAGGTTTAGATGCAGCATTTGAGATCTGGATTCTGTAGTAAAAAATAAGGTGGGTGAGACACTAACTGAAGTGTTGTGAATCATGGCTATCTTGGCCAATATAGGACTTCTCCAAAGTCTTTGAAATAAGTGGGACTGGAGGATATGCATATAGGAGGCTCTGATCCCAAGGAATCTGAATGGCATCCTTAGCCTCCCTTCTGCGATATGGATACCTGGAGCAGAATCCGCAAACATTTGTTGATTTGTGGGGATGTGAATAAATATATTTGTGGTTAACCCCAGTTGTTGAATAGTTAATAATTGTGGTCTTGAGAGACCATTCACAAGTTGTTATCTGATGACTAAGGACATCCATGATCACATTAATTTATCTTGTGATCTGTGATTTTAGGCTGGAAATTAATGTATTACATATATATTTGGGGCAAACCTTTGATGGTGTGATTACAGGTGCCAACAAAGACACAGAAAGACTGTGGGGTGGTCAACACCCAAAAAAGGCAGTCCATCTTCACACAGCCAAGCACCTTGGTGCCACAGATGTTAATGATAAAACAAGCAAAACAATGCAACCCATCCTTGAATAACAGGAGTAAAAACAATATTTATTAGTTTATATTAAAATACCATACAAAAAAAAAGGTTATACTATAAACTCTGGCCGATGCCAACAGTTTACAAAATATAAAAAAAATAGTGTGATCTATGAAATCAACAGATCCTACACCAGGAGTGTCAAAGTCCCTCCTCGAGGGCCGCAATCTGGTCGGGTTTTCAGGATTTACCCAATGAATATGCACGAGATCTATTTGCATGCACTGCTTTCATTGTATGCCAATAGATCTCGTGCATATTCATTGGGGAAAAACCTGAAAACCCGACTGGATTGCGGCCCATGAGGAGGGACTTTGACACCCCTGCCCTACACGGTCTGTGTTTTGGCAACAGAGTTGCCTTCCTCACACTGTGAGGGTGAGAGCACCCTGTAATTAAGTCACTGGCGTCAGACCTCCCCTAACGACGCAGCACCTTCCAGCCAACCTTGTCCTGCCCTGACTTAATTAGAAGGTGCTTTCGATGATGTAATCGGCTGCTTGTCTTTCAGCTCACTGCACTAAGGACCCCTGATTAAGGCAACTCAGTTGCCGAAACACGGACCGTGTAGGTCTGTTGATTTCATATATAGCACTATTATTTTTTATATTTTGTAAACTGTTGGCATCAGCCAGAGTTTATAGTATAACCTTTTTTTGTATGGTATTTTAATACAAACTAATAAACATTGATTTTACTTCTGTTAGTCCAGGACTGGGTTCCATTTTTTTTTTTGCTGATTACAAGTGCCCCCCCTTCCCCCCAAGCAGAAACTGCCAGGCTGTAACAATTTTCCACAAAAACACAGAGAAGGAAAGCAAGACAGCTTGTCGGGGTGCAAAATCAAAGTGCATGTATCCATCGAGGAGAAAATTCATAGAATGACACACATAAATCATTCCAGTTACAGACATATATAAGCGCTGAAGTTTGATCTTAACCAACATTTTAGTTCTGCACTTTGTCGTTTTTATTCTTTCTTCTGACCTAAAAGGTTCCCTGTTATCTCCTTTTCCTCTTCCGCCTCAGGCACACTGTATAAAAAATATGACAAATGGGAATTATTCTTTCAGTAATCCAGGACTCTTGTTCTCAGCACTATTTTACAGCTCTCCTTGACTGTTTCGGTGTTTTACATCTTAAATTGTGAGGAATGTCTCATATAAATTAGGAAAATATACAAAGTCACCACTGCTATTAAGACATTCTCATTCATAGTAAAATTAAGGCAAAGTTTCTTTTTATTACATACTGAACAAAGCCTTCAAAGGTTCAGGTGAAAACATATCTGCAATATTATAAAATAATATTCATCACCTCATGAAAAAAAAAAACACCTTTTTTTTCTACTATCAATTCTACATGTGAAGGACAATTCTATAAACTGTATATTAATATTTGTATGCTTAACATAAGTGAAAATATTTAGAATAATATCATATATACCGTGGCCTGGATTCTCACCGGGACACCAAAAGTTAGGTGCCTAACTTAATTGTTTTAATTAGTGCTAAATGACACGGTAATTGACCGCATTGTTTAAAACCAATTAAAAAGTAATTACAAAAAAAATGGTGCCACAACGCAGCCTCTGGGACTAATGCCTAAGTCCCTAGTGGTGAGCGGCACATAGCGATGCCGAAGCCCAGAAGTTTCGAGGTTAATACAAAACCAATGATAATATAAAAAATAATGAGTTCTATAATACAGTTATTCAACAGACTATGATAGGGCAACACAATGAGAAAATCTTTCACAAAATAATATAAGTATAAATTTAAGTGTAGGAAGACCTCAGTGCGGGATTATGTAGTCAAGTGAACGAATGAACGCTCAATACTATAATCCATGTGTTGCATAAACCACACATCTCAGCATCATAGAGTCTTCCATGTGAGATACAAATTGGTGCCAAACTAATACAGTGAAAAAAACTCCAAAACAATAAGTACCAGTGAAACTCAAATATGACTGCACAGTGCAAAAACAACTGGAATGAGAAAGATAAACTTATCTCAAAGGGAGGTCAGAAGATCCACGCCACTCCCAAGCCAGTTTCGGGACTCAAATCCAAAACGTGGTATTAAAATGCTGCTTGAAACAGAAATCGCCAAAGGTTCAACTGGACTCAGTTTCGGATTACATCCTTCTTCAGGAACCTACATAAATTAGCAATAACAACGCATAACCGCTAGAAAAGCAACAGCATGTGAGAGGCATGATTAGGGATGGTGGCATGATGAGGGACAGTGCCAGCCTTCAGCGTCACTATGCGCATTTGGGTCATGATTTTAATGAGACCTTAGGCGCCAGGAAAGTAGGCCTGTGAAACTCTCGCCTACATTTCCAGCGCCTAAGGTCCTGTGAAGCCGTGATTCTGGAAGTGACACCTGTCGGAAGGTGCCTGCTTTGTAGGCGCCTGTCACGGTAAGCACAGCCCAGTACGCATAGGTATAAACTTAGACCTTGATTCAATGGAAAGGGAACCGTTAAATGGTATTCACATCAGCCCCCCTCCCCTACTTCATACATCGGTTTTTACCCCGTATCTCATAGTGTAACTCACCGAGGACGCGCAATGTATGAAGTAGGGGAGGGGGGCTGATGTGAATACCATTTAACGGTTCCCTTTCCATTGTTATAGGGAGACCCTTGATACAGCACTGTTGGGTGCGAAACATGTCATGTCGGGTCAGACTCCCAGGCGTTGGCTGATGGAAAAGCTAAGTACATAGACAACTTTTAATAGAAAAAATGATTTATTAAGTGATACACATAACATAGAGATATAATATAATAGTACTACTTTGGTGGAATAACACACATGGGCATCCAATGATGAAGTGCCACGTAATTCTTCCCGAAGGTACGAATTAACACAGTGGTGGAGTGGTGGGGCTGAGGCTTCCTTTAAAAAGCAATGGGATTCTTTATAGGTCCAAGTCCAACTGATGAAATTGATTTACATGTGAGTGGACTTGGGACAGATATATATTAAACTTTGTGCCATAAATTTCTGAGGATATATATATATACTAGTATTTTAGCCCATTACATTAATATAAACACACACACACCAGCAAGGTGCTTCTAAAAATCATCCAGAGGTGCTTGGGCAGTATCCTTGATCAAGAACTTCCTGATGCCCAAGCTGGATTCTGTAGTGGCAGAGGGACCAGTGATCACATCACAAATGAGGTGGATCATAGAAAGGGCGAGGGCGTACCAGAAGAAGCTCTACCTGTGCTTCATTGATTGTACCAAGGCATTTGACTGTGTTGAGCATGACAAGCTTTGGAAAGCACTGAGTGAGGTAGGCATGCCAGTGCACCTGATCAGGTTAATAAGATTGCTCTACTACGAGTGCGAACCAGATATGGAGATATAGAATTATTCTATGATTTTTAGAAGCACCTTGCTGGTGTGTGTGTGTTTATATATGTAAAGGGCTAAAATACTAGTATATATATATATATATCCTCAGAAATTTATGGCACAAAGTTTAATATATATATGTCTGTGAGTCTTTATTTCTGTCTCTCTCTCCCTCCTGCTGTCTGTCTCTCTCCCTGGCCCCCATTGTCTGTCTGTCTTTCTGTGTCTCTCCCTGCCCCTGTGGCTTTCTTTTTTCCTTCTATCTATCTATTTGTCTCTCTCTCTGCCTCCTATGCAGCAACATTTCTCATTCACCACTTCCCTGTGTGTGTGCATATGCCCAGGCTGTAAGTAATGGACAGGCTGATCGGGTTAAGTTGCATAGTTTTTTGAATCAGTAGGGATTGGTCATTCTGTAGCATGTGTTACATCCAGATCTTAAGGACTTCACTTATCATTCTTCTAAACATTGTTTGGCATTTTTTGGGGCAGGTGTTGGAGGTTTCTATTCAAGCTGACACGTGGTGGGATTGTGTCTCCCTTTTTTTTAGTTTTATCCTTAATTATTTTTACTGTAGCTCTTGTCCGCCGTGGCCTGCTACCGCTGCGGCCAACAGCCGCCGCCGACAGCCACCGCAGCCGACATCCGCCTCGGGGGGGGGGGGGGATTCTGGCGCGTGCGCACTCCTACCTGCAGTGCCTACAGCGCACGGAAACGGAACATGCAGATGGGAGTACGCATACGCGAGTAGCCTTTTATTATATTAGATAGCATGCATTTTGTATGTGCAGATTGGGATCTTACCTCAGGATGCTTGAAGTTGTCTCACATCAAGCCCTTTTAAGCCATGGTAAGCACGCACTAGCCCTACTGCAGCTTGGTAAAATGGCCCCTAAATGAAAAAGGATTATAAATAAAAAGGAACACAAACATCCAAGGTTTCTGTAGAAGTTAGACCTCTTTACATGAAGAAAGGTGCTTTAATTTCCTAGATAAGCAATTCTGAAACTGCTTACCACTCTGTATTTGTCCTTAATTATTGTAGTTCATCTTTGAAAATTTTCATTTAAACTTGCATCATGATCATTCTTGGCTAATAAGCTCAAAATACTAATTAATAATAACTCTGTTGGGCCAGAGCAGACAGAGATTATCTGGAAGTTCTAGTCATTTGGAAAAACAACTAAAGGATTTTATTGACCAAGCCAATTTAATAAATGACAGTTAAGTGATCCATTGGCATGTTAGAGCAGTGTAAAGATGGAAAGCTTATTAAACCATTTTTCTTATAAGCTTTGCAATGCATCAGCCATGATATAATTAATTAATTGTGGTTCAACAGTTTCAGAGACTAACACTTTTATGAAAAATTCACAAAAGATAATACCAGCTAGGAAAACGAGATTAAAGTTTCATAGACTTATCGACGGGACCATTTACAAATCACTTTTTAAATAGTTCAGCACTTTCACTTTAAAATGCACTGTTTAATAAACATTAAATTTTGTTCCTGGCAATTTACTCATTATCTGCTCTTTACAGACTACATTAGCTCTGTCTTTCATGAGCTTTGCTAAAACATGATATATGGTTGTGGTCCTCAAAATCTAAATTTAGGAACCTCTGTTCTAGGGTCTTCTTATATCTATTTGTATATCTATATTTATATATATTATCAATGAGAGAAAGATAGCATATAGTAAAGCTCTACAAACTCACTTCTTGAGCACCAAACCCAATTGGGTTTTAAGGATTTTCATAATAAAACACATGAATTGCACATGAACACAATGGAGACAGTAGTTGCTAATTGATCCCATGCATATTTATTGTAAAACAAAATCCTAAAATACCGAGTTAGGCTCCCTAAGGGCTGAATTTAGAGACCCCATTACCTGGAGGAAAGGTGAGCCGGGAAAATACATGTCAATACTTTAGAGATACCTTATGTGAGTCTCTTTCAATTGAAAGGAAACTCTGGAATGAGGAAGCAGAGGATGAAGATTAAGAAATGCTGGAGTAACCTAAGGAAAAACTTCTTCATGGGAAGGGTAGAAAATTCAAGTAATGGCCTCCTTGTAAAGGTAGTGGGGGTGAAGATTGCAATTCAAAAAAGCTTGTATATAGGATATCTACAAGAGAGGAAGGAATAGTAGATGGCATGAATGAGAACTCCGAGTGGATAGGCCATTTAGCCTTTTTTTTCTGTTTCTATCTATCTGTCAGGCACAAAATGCAAACCTGTTTTTCAGAGGAAAGAGTGATCTAGAACATGATGTCACAAAGTGAGTCTTTAAAGAGGTAGAATCAGGAGCAATATCAGAGAATATTTCTTTTCATATCAGAAGTGGCAGATATGGGGCATAGCTTTCCAGTGGAAGCAGTGAGATCAACCATGGTAACAGAATTTGAGAAAGCATTCAATATGCAAGAAGATCCCTAGTTACAATGAGGTAAGGAGAAAGCCAGAACTCAGGTGGCATTTATGACATCACACTGAGAAAAATATGGAGGTAGATCAGCTTTAAACACAGAACCTGGGGAAAAGCCAACAGTCTCCATAGAACATTTTGGGCTAGATTCACTAAGCCCACCGATCGTGTATCGACCCGATTCACTAATCTCGTGGCCAATCATTCTCTGATCTGACCCGCGCATGCAAATGAGGGAAAATGGCATGCAAAGTAGGAAGGGCCTCGATTCACTAAACAAATGCAGGCACACCGACTGGGCTGGCCGGTCCAAAAACAAGTGACTGCAAAAACCCTGCTTTCTGCCCCAACTCTCCTGCTCTTGCCGCCCTGACTCCGTGGCTTTAACCAACGGGTTTAAAGCAGTGCTGCACTACGGTGTGTTCTGTTAAATTCCAGAACATGCTGCAGTGCAGCCCCACTTTAAACCTGTGGGTTAAAACCATGGGCTTGTGAAAAAGTAAAGTTTCCAGCTCTGTTAAAAGTTTCCAGCTCTTCCTTGTGCGGAGAGAATGCGCAGACTATCTAAAGGCAAAGAAGATGGTCTGCCCATGCGTCAGGATCGCTCTCCAGCGATTCGTGTGGTCAGTGGGGGACATGCCTCCAATCACCCCCATTTGCATGAGGACGCGTTGTGGATCAGTCGGCCTGCCATGGATCACTCACGGATTGGGAAGGTTAGTGAATCTAGGCCATAGTCTGGAGTAAAGTATATTTGAAAGATGCTATCAAACAGGGAAGTTAGGGCATCCTGATAAAGAAGTTATATAAATGCAAGCTAGTGCCTTAAAAAATAGTGTATAGCAGTGACCAAAAAAATTGGGAATTATTAGGAAAGAAAGAGAAAATAAAACAAAGGATATCATAATGTCTTCGTATTGGTCCATGGAATAACTGCACTTATTGTATTGCAATTCCTCACCACTACATCTAAAAAAATATATATAGCAGAATTAGAAAAGGTATAGAGAAGGGCGAACAAAATGATTAAGGGGATGGAGCTCTTCTATGAAGATATATTAAAGTGGTTAGAGCTTCTTAGCTTGGAGAAGAGATGACTGAGGGGAGGTACAATAAGGTTACCAAATTTTGTTAAGCTAAAACCGGACATCCGGCCCCGCCCCATTATGCCCAATTCATACCCCATTCCACCACCAAACCTCTTCTCTACTCTTCATGAGCTTGGAGCCGTGTTTGGAGGGCCTCCGAGCATGCGCAGATGTGATGCAATGACATCACACACATGTGTGTGATAGCATCGTGTCACACCCGTGCATGCTCAGAGGCCATCCAGACCTCCCCCCCCCTGAACTTGAAAACCAGGATGAAGTGCTGCTTTTTAAAAATCTGTCTAGATACCCAAACAGAGGACTTATCCAGGTAAATCCAGGGCTATACATTGCAAGTGCATCTCAGGATCATGACCAAAATTATGGCATGCAAATCTGGGAAACCTTTATAGCAGGCTCCAATGTGTGGCATGCAGCCCTGAAGTCACCCATTATGGGTGTCCTAAAGAGGCCTTTAATGCCCTTTAGTATAAAAGAGCCTCTAAGTTAGCTGGTCAAATAGGCTCGCATAAATCGTAGTCCTATCTGTGACTAGTTTAACTTAACCGGTTAGGGTTGAATATTGGCACTTATCCAGTTAAGTGCCAGCTGATTGCACATACCCAGATATTTAATGCAGTGCCCAGACATGGCCTGGCTCGACTATCCAGGCATAAAGCCAGCGGCAGTGAAAAATCGCTGACCGAAGTCAGCTGAATTTTTACGCCATTGTCCCTGATCTGGCCAGGTTTCCTTATTCTAAAATAGGTAATAGAATTCTTCATTCAGGTCATCACCTACACGCCATTCACAATTTAATTAGGCTCAATTTATCTGTTCATAACAGTAAAATGAAACTTGACAGACAGACAAGTTACTGAAAGGAAGCTGAATTTCTAATTACTTATGTAATTACATTTAGTTAAGCATTTTCATGTAGAATCAGAGTTTGAAGTTTTAGGAGATTATATGTGCAAATCTCAAATCAATTTCATATTCCCAAATGTCAATTTAGAAAAGATGTGATTACAGAGCACCTAATAAGCCATGATCTCCCTCCTCCTTCTTTGCTTAATAATTTGATCTCCTTGAAAGCAGCAGCTGAAATCCATTTATGGATTAATGCAGCAAAAATGAATTTTTTTGGTATATTGTACTATTTAGCTCTGTGAAGGGCAGATCTATAAACTAGGCACTAACATCTATTCCTTATGTAAATGTTTGGAATACTAATATACATTTCACTAGAGCACTGAATCTATAAATGGCGCTGGGAATGCGGTGTATATCATCTGTCAAACTTTAGTTAGGTGCCGTTTACAGAATCACATGTTGTGGTACCTAAAGTGGACTTAAGCCCAGCCTATTTATGTCAGGCTTTTCTTGGTCTAAATGCTGTCACCTAAGTCCACTTTAGGTGCCTGCATGCAAAACACGCCCATGATCTGCCCTTTACCACGCCGACTTCCTGGTAGGCGCCTACTGAGGGCTAGATCCACTAACCTCCTTTCCATGCCCAATCCATGGCCGATCCTTGCAGGCCCGACCAATTCACAACACAAAAAAATTAAAATGAGGGCGATCCTGATGCATGTGCAGACCATCTGCTTTCCCTGCAGATGGTCTGCGCATGTATTTTGTGGTGCATTTTTTGCTGGGTTTTTTATTTTTTTTTTTACGGGCCCCGACTCTCCTGCTCTCCCAGGGAAGGTCAATCCCTGGCGGCGGCAGAAACCTCTTCCCCTTTTCTTTTCCTTCTCGTATGGTTGGTTAGCGTTTTACCTGTCATCTTATTTCATCATGAAACCTGAAGCCATAGAGAATGTTAAGGAAGATCACATGTCAATTAAAAGGAAATCTAAATCCCTGCCAGCAATGAATCCATTCTGGAGAGAGAAAAATTATTCAGTGCACAAATGTTTGATTCGGAGCACAAGATTAAAATTGCCTATTTCTTCTTTCTAGAAATCCTGCTCTCTGCCGCCCTTCCACAGTGCAGCCCCGCTTCAAAACCACGAGCTCGCACTGCGGGTAAGGACAGCAGAGAATAGGAGAGATGGTTCTGCAGGGCTGGGATTGTAGGCCGAGGAAAGTCGGAAAGGACGTTTGCAACTGGTCACGTTTGCAACTGGTCACGTTTGCAGTCGCTTCTTGTGTTGATCGGCCAGCTCAGTCGGTTTCCAAGATTTCTTTAGTGAATCGCGTCCCTGCCTACTTTGTATGCCATTCCCCTCATTTGTACGCACGGATCGGAATCAGATTAGCACAGAAGTAAGCAAATCGGGCTGGAGTAAAATCGGGTCACAAACCGATCGGTACACGATCGGTTTGCTTAGTGAATCTAGTCCTGTGTGAGGTGCGTAGTCCATCCAATTAATTTTAATTTAAGACAGTTATAAAGTCCTAATTGCTTGTTATTGGTGCCGATTAAGCTTTTAAAATAATTTAGGTGCGCCAAACTAAATGCCTATCTTCAGGCGTCTTTTATAGAATCAGGTCCTACATTCACACTTTATACATATTGGCCACTAAGAAGCAATTGTCAGTACTACTTTTGACAAAGTTCCTCATGAGAGGCTCCTGAGAAAATTAAGAGTCATGGGATAGGAGGCAATGTTCAATTGTGGATTAAGATTCGGTTATCGGACAAAAAACAAAGGGTAGAGGAGGGTAAATAGTGGTATGCCGTAGCTATCTGTACTGGAACCGGTGCTATTTAACTTATTTATAAATGATCTGGAAATTGGAACGACAAGTGAGGTGATTAAATTTGCAGATGACATTAAACTATTCAAAGTTGATAAAACTCGTGCGGACTGTGAAAAAAATGGAGGCGGACCTTAGGAAATTGGAAGACTGGACATCCAAATGGCAGATGAAATGTAATGTGGACAAATGCAAAGTGATGCACATTGGGAAGAAAAAATCATAGTTACCGGATGCTAAGGTCCACCTTGGGGGGTCAGCGCTCAAGAAAAAGATCTGGGTGTCGTTGTGGACAATACGCCGAAACCTTCCGCCCAATGTGTGGCGGCGGCCAAGAAAGGTAAACAAGGCTAATAATATTATAATGCCTCTGTATCGCTCAATGGTGGGACCTCACCTTGATTATTGCATTCAGTTCTGGTCTCCTTATCTCAAAAAACATATAGCGAAACTAGAAAAGATTCAAAGAAGGGTGACCAAGATGAAAAAGGGGATGGAACCCCTCTCGTGTGAGGAAAGACTAAAGAGGTTAGGACTCTTCAGCTTGGAAAAGAGACGGCTGATGGGAGATATGAAGTCTACAAAATCCTAAGTGGTGTAAAACGGGTACAAGTGGATCGATTTTTTTACTACATAAAGATTTACAAAGACTAGGGGACACGCGAAGTTACAGAGTAATACTTTTAAAACTAATAGGAGGAAATATGTTTTTTACTCAAAGAATAGTTAAACTCTGGAACGCATTGCCAGAGGATGTGGTGAGAGCAGTTACTGTAGCTGGTTTTAAAAAAGGTTTGGACAAATTCCTGGAGGAAAAGTCCATAGGCTGTTACTGAGAAAGACATGGGGGAAGCCACTGCTTGTCCTGGATCGGTGGCATGGAATGCTGCTACTATTTGGGTTTTGGACAGGTACTTGTGACTTGGATTGGCCTCCATGAAGATGGGACACTGGGCTAGAGGTTTGACCCACTAGGGCTATTCTTATGTCCTGTTCTTACTTGGCACTAATTAGAATTTACATACACAACTTTCTAAGGGTATTCTATAAAGTGGTACACAAATTCTAATGCATGGATCTCAAAGGTGGCATGGCCATGGTTGTGCACTTTTATAGAGTATGCCCAAACCATGCAGAATTTAGGCACAGGCCATCAGATTTTGACTGCTATAAATGGTCATGCCTAAAGTTTAGTCACGGTGTCAGTCACTACACATATTCTATAAACCGTGCCTGACTTTAAGCGTGGTTTATAGTATAGCACTAAGCATATTTTCCATAAAGATTTCTCAGGTGTCATATATTAAATTTAGTGCATACCGTATATGCCAGTATACTGCCTAAATACTATTCTGCAAATACACAATTAACATAAGGCTTCTTTTGCTAAGTTGCAGTAAGCAGTAGCATGCTTGCCATAGCTTGAAAGGGCTTAACACCAGAAGAGCTGGTGGTAAGCTTCAAATATGTGCATGTAAACTAGGTGCTAAAAAATATTAACTTTTTTTCATGGAGAGTTGGCATTTCTGCACTAATGGTTTAGCACAGGGCTGCCCAAGTCCGGTCCTCGAGATCTACTGGCAGGCCAGGTTTTCAGGATATCCACAATGAATATGCACTGCCTTCTTGGTATGCAAATCTCTCTCATGCATGTTCATTGTGGATATCCAGAAAACCCGGCCTGCCAGTAGATCTCGAGGACCGGACTTGGGCAGCCATGGTTTAGCACATCTACATTGCCATATGCTAAGTGATTCGAATGACATTAGTGCATGATATTCTACTACTGGTCAAGATTGATTCAGTTAGTAAAAAGCTAGATATTCTTCAAAGAAGGCTGATCAAGGGCTGAACTTAAATACACTTCTCCCTCCGTATTCGCTGTGATAGGGGATTAACAGAACCGCAAATAACTTTTTCATATGTTATTCACTGTTTTCTATTAAAAACCATCGTGAATATAGTGAAACCGCAAATAACATGGTGGGAGACCTGGCCTGTTCCTGAAGGAGAGGCAAAACACGGTGAAGAAAGTACTGGGAATCAGCAATTTTCTCTGTAAACCCTTGGAATCAGCAATTTCTCTATGCAAGCTGACGTAGTTTGGAGGGAGGAGCCAGCAAGCTAAAAACTGTGAATAATCAAAACCGTGAATGCTGAAACCGTGAATAAGGAGGGAGAAGTGTAAACTCTTTTTAAATGTGGATAAATGTCAGGCATGTTGGATAAGTTTAATAATGATTTGATTTATCGCTTAATCCAAATTCTAAGCGATTAACATATTGATAAAATTACAATGTAAGGGGAATAATACAATAAATAAGACTGACAAAATTATTAACAAATTTGATAAGACAAGAAACATAAGGGAGGAGATGGGAAAGAATTACAATATATTTAAAAGATAAAGAGACAAATAAGGAGGGCACATAAGGAAAGGGGGAAAGAAAAAAATATATAAAACCCCCCTTTTTTTTTTTTTCTTCTTTTTCTTTTAAATTTAAATTTACTTCAATAAAAGTTTGGAAAGAAAAAATGATATCGATTCAAAGACAAAATGATTAATTTATAAAGGCATCTTTAAAGAGAAAACTCTTCAGTTTACCTTGAAATTTTTCTATATTGGTTTCTTCCCTTAAATGATTAGGGAGAGAATTCCAGGTTTGGGGAGCTGTAACTGAAAAAATTAACTGTCGTCGGGTATTTATAATTTTAAGGGAAGGAATCGTTAGTAGATGTTGTTCAGCGGATCTTAATGTTCTATTGGCGGTGTATGGGATCAATAACTTGTAAATAAAAGCTGGGGTTTTAAAGAGAAGAGATTTAAATGGGATCAGAAATAAATATTCCTATTGTTCTTAAAGGTAAATCTATTTCAGTAGTAAAGAAATTCAAGTATTTTGGAATTTGAGTTGATTCTCATCTAACCTTTAACAAACAGGTTTCAGAGATTATGAAAAATGGGTTTTTATGCACTTCGATCCTTACTGTTTTGATAATAAAAACGTTTGCTATATTAATTCATTCTTTTTTTATTTCAAAAATTGATTACTGTAATATAGCATATGCAGGACTTTCTAAATTCAATATTAGAAGACTTCAGACATTACAAAATGCAGCTATAAAACTTTTGCGCCACTGTTATTTCTCTCTTATCATCGGTTGCCAATGATTGAAGTCTACAAAATCCCGAGTGGAGCAGAACTTGTTAAGCTAAACAATTTTTCTATCTTTAATTTGTTCTCTGTGCTGATTTTGATGAATAGGGACACATTTTGTAGAACGTTATTGTGTTAGAAACTGTTATGGGGAACATGATTTATGAATGTACGAGTATAGAGTACTTTGGTGAACTTTTCGGAACACAAATGATTTTCTTCCTGGGCTTTAGGGAAGTTTTTGCCTCTGTGCCTTTTGACCTCGATTAAATGAAACCTATGGCTCATAGTACTGAAGTCTTCAAGCTAAGTTTGCAATAAATTTGCTTTGCAGCATTTGTACACCTGTGAAGCTTTTGAGGTTTCCAGATGTCGTAATGACAGAGTAAATTTTCCCGTTCAGTTTCTTCCAATTTGCAAACCTTTTTTTTTTTTTGAGAACTTTGAACATTAGCGCATGACCATTAATAGAAGAAATAGAAAAAAGTCCATTTCTATGGCTACAAGGGTACACTAAGGCCACTTTTTGTTGCAGCTTAGGCTTTTATCAAGCCTCACTAGCGGTTTAACGCACGTTAAAACCGCCGGCCACGCTAGCCGCTACCGCCTCCCTTGAGCAGGCGGTAGTTTTTAGGTCAGCACGGGGCTTAGCACGTGATGAAACGTCGAATGCGCTAACCCTGCTAGCGCGGATTGATAAAAGGAGCCCTTAGTAAAAGGTTCATTACACATATGTACTTGATATGGTACAACTAAAGTGATTTACCTATAGGGCAAGTACTTTCTGTGTCTCTAGTGGGGTCACAACCTTAGTGCTGTTTCCGGTTTGAAGGAAAAGTTATGTCAAGATGAACATGTCGTATGTCGCCTCGGGTGAATCTCTTCATAAAAGCAGTTAATAAATCCTCATAAATAAATAAACTTTAGGAAGAGATTCTTCATATCATGTAACATTATGTAAAAAGCCTTCATCATCTACAATTTATGGTTATAGATTTCTTCTGGCCAATGAAACTCTGTTTATGGGGATAACTTTCTTTTAAAGAAAGAAATGTATCTGCATGCAGCTTAAAGACTTACCCCTGGGGTTGAACTTAAAAGTATGTGAAGCCTGTGACTCCATTAGAAATGAGTGCCATAGCCTTGCCGCCATCTCTAGTGGATTTTGGCACAAGCAATATCATAAAACCATTACATTTACTGCGATTGTCTGTGCCCATTAAACAAGGAAGAGAGTGGAAATGGAAGTAAAAAATATATATAGCTAGGATCCTAAATGTGTTTTAAAAACATCCTAAGTGCTCAAGATTATTGTTTGGAAATGTGGTGCGAAGTTGTACAGTTTCCAATGACAAATGTATTTTGTTTTATTTTTGGGTCAGTGGTTTTCCTACTTTTACTTTATACTTCCAGCTGAATTAGAGCCAGGGCTGGGATCCAGGATCAACAACCTTCATTTGTGTTTTTCCTATCTTTATATCTTCCTCTCTGGCCCTAGACATTCCATCTTCAATCATCAGCCACAGAGACTGTAAATTTGGCTACGAGATGGCTAATGGTCAGTCACTATTTTGAACCCAGGCATCAACTGGACAGGAGCCTCTAGGGATGGCTCCTGTTCCATCACTAAACCACCATAGAAACTCCCAATAAGTTCTGGGATGGATTTGAGGGAAGTGGGGATGAGTAGGGTTGTGGATTGGGGCCAGAGGGGTGCTATCATGTGGTTGGCAATGTTGATGGGGCTCATCGGAAGTTGGAGGTGTTGATTGAGGAGCTATCATGATGGGTTGGGGTTTTGATTGGAGGAGTGCTCGGTATGTCAGAATGATGTACAGAGGATCATGGGATGTGTCTGGATTTTGATTGGAGGATCAGGTTTCTTTCTTCAGATTAGCAAGTAAACTACTACTACTGCTTGCTAATAGCATGTTACACTCGAGTGTATCTATCCTATCAGCAGCTGAGACAGTATGCAGTAAAATATTGCATGTTAACTCATTGTACAATCTACTTCGATTCTCTCTCCATAGCATGCCTAGTTCTTGCCTCATACCTCAGCAAGAAATTAGTGTAGGATTTTTAATTTAATTTGTTTGATTTGACTTTTTATAACCCACTACTATCCCTTCTAAAATAATAAATATGTGTGAAATCTAACTTTTTGAATTAAGGGAAAAGACTTCAAGCGCTCGCAGCTGTCTAAAATTAGAACTTGTCTTGGCAGACTAGACGTATGCGAGCTATCATTAGTCAAAAACCCTTATTTTTAATCTATGAATAAAAGTTTTTTTTTGTTTTATGCTATTTTATATGCTTTAAATTCTTCATTTCAACTGCTACTTAATTTCAATAAGTATCAATTCAGTATATAATTGTAGTAAAGGGAACCTCAACCAAAGAAGATTAATACCGTATTTTCGCGGATATAACGCGCGCGTTATACGCGTTTTTACGTACCGCGCATACCCTTCGCGCGTTATATGCCTGAGCGCGGTATACAAATTTTTTTTTACATATTTCACACCCCGCCCGACGCCCTATTCATCATCCGGAAGGACGCTCGCACCCCCACCACTCACACCCCCACCCCGAAGGACCGCCGACTCCCCGACAATATCGGGCCAGGAGGGAGCCCAAACCCTCCTGGCCACGGCGACCCCCTACCCCCACCTCGCACTACATTACGGGCAGGAGGGATCCTAGGCCCTCCTGCCCTCGACGCAAACCCCCCTCCCCCCAACGACCACCCCCCCAAGAACCTCCGACCGCCCCCCCAGCCGACCCGCGATCCCCCTAGCGACCCCCCCACCCCCCTTCCCCGTACCTTTGGTAGTTGGCCGGACAGACAGGAGCCAAACCCGCCTGTCTGGCAGGCAGCCAACGAAGGAATGAGGCCGGATTGGCCCATCCATCCTAAAGCTCCGCCTACTGGTGGGGCCTAAGGCGCGTGGGCCAATCAGAATAGGCCCTGGAGCCTTAGGTCCCACCTGGGGGTGCGGCCTGAGGCACATGGGCCCAACCCGACCATGTGCCTCAGGCCACGCCCCCAGGTGGGACCTAAGGCTCCAGGGCCTATTCTGATTGGCCAACGCGCCTTAGGCCCCACCAGTAGGCGGAGCTTTAGGATGGATGGGCCAATCCGGCCTCATTCCTTCGTTGGCTGCCTGCCGGACAGGTGGGTTTGGCTCCCGTCTGTCCGGCCAACTACCAAAGGTACGGGGAAGGGGGGTGGGGGGGTCGTGGGGGTCGCCAGGGGGATCGCGGGTCGGCTGGGGGGGCGGTCGGAGGTTCTTGGGGGGGGCGGTCGTTGGGGGGGAGGGGGGTTTGCGTCGAGGGCAGGAGGGCCTGGGATCCCTCCTGCCCGTAATGTAGTGTTGGGACAGCGCACGGAGAGGCGGGGCAGTGCACGGAAAGTCAGGGCAGGTGAACGGAGAGTCGGGACAGCGCACGGAGAGGCGGGGCAGTGCACCGAAAGTCAGGGCGGGTGAACGGTGAGTCGGGGCAACCAGAGGAGAGTCGGGGAGGGCGAAAGGAGAGTCGGGGTGGCCAGAGGAGAGTCGGGCAGCATGCGCGGTATACCCATGAGCGCTGTATACAAAAGTTTCCGTACATACAAGTGTGGTTTCTGCGCGCTATACCCGTGTGCGCGTTTTACACGGGTGCGCGTTATATCCGCGAAAATACGGTACTTAGCTTGGATATTTTGTTGTCCAAGCTGGGAAGGTGCTCAACGAAGTGTCCCCGTTTCACACTTTAACATTTGCAGAGCTTCATCAGGAGATTAATACCCTTATGTTCTTCAGCTGAAATAAAACAAATTTCGTGACACCACACATATACTAAAAGCCTTCTTATATCTGTTTATAGATTTAGCGCTGATTTCAGCCGAATCTAAATACTACTACAAGAAAGTTTATCAACTTTCTTCGAGAGTGTTGGATTTTTTGTAACCCACACCGTACGCTTTCTGGATCTGAATGGTGTACTTTACAAACAATATCAAACCTACATGGAACCTGAAAAATATCAAAGCAATATTACCAATTCGCAAAAATACATCCTCATTAAAAGTAGTCATATTAAGTAATCCAATTCTAATAAGGCCCGATTCTATATATAGCCTAAAAATTCAGCACCAACTACTGTGGCGCTAAGCAGGATTCTATAAAAGTTATGTATAACTTACAGAGTCACACTTAGTGCCAGTATGTCACATACTTTTAGGTACAGCCATTTAGACTGAGAAAAACATGATCTAAATATCTGTACCTAAGCTGTGTGCATCCCACGAGTATTAAGATCCAACAATCAAAATCTAGTAACAATTCCTTCCATAAGGGAATTGTTTTATGACACGACTCGCAACTCCATCTTTTCCATCACAGCCCCCACACTATGGAACGCTCTCCCTTCAGATATCAGACTCGAAAATTCCCTTGACAAATTTAAGTCTAAACTAAAAACATTTCTATTTAAGGATCCTTATCAGACCTAAGAAAGGACACTTTACACATCCAACAAGATCAACTTTAGCAATGAACAAGAACCACTTTTCAGAAGCGACCTCCCCCCCTTATGTTTTTTTCACCCTCTCTTACTTCCCTTTTAATTTTTTCTTTAATCTCAATGTATTTTTTAAATCATCCTTCCCTTTGATTCCTATTGTATTAGTGTACTTTGTCTCGTCTGTCTACCTTCTTTTAACTATGAAACATTTCCCTTATTTTAATATTTTATTTTATCCTTTTTAATTTTAATATTGGTAAACTGTCTAGGTATACTTTGACAAACAGTATATCAAGTATAAAATAAACTTGGAAACTTGCGCTCGGTGGCATAGTAAAAGGGGGGGTGAGCGGGGTGAAGTGGTGGACCATCCCAGGTGCCGTTTTTGTGGGGGCCTCAGTGCCTCTCCTGCTCTCTACACGAGACCTCTTGAAATGTACACTGGCGCTGATCTTGGCTTCCTTCTGATGTCACTTCCTGGTCGTGGAACCCAGATGTGACATCAGAAGGGAGCCGAGGCCGCCGCGAGCAGCAGGTGGAAGATGCTTCTAGTGTTGGCGAACATTTCAAGAGTGGCATGGGGGGGGGAGAAGGGCACACAGTGTGGCGATGCTGGGTGCCACCACCCCAGACACCCATCTCTCGCTCTATGCCACTGAGTGTGCTCCTCCCCTGGCGATGACCCTTTTGAGGGTCATGCACTAGAAGTGATGAACAGGCCAGAATGACATAAAAGTGATTCTGATTAAGTATAGCAAACAATAATACATTCTTTTGTCCCCACCCACCCACTCTGCATGTGTAAGGAAGTCAAATAAAAGGACAGTTCTTGTGACTCAATAAATGCAGTCAATGGGCTCCACACCATTTGGAATGTGTTACTATATATACATTCTGCGTTCATTCTTTCATACTTGTAACTGGAACATAGGTTTGCCCATCAGAAAGTGTAATTCAGTCGATCATAACTCTTCCAGTTACGTGTAATCATCTGGATGGCTATTCCCGTCATTATCAAGAAAAGCCGGCTTTTATGTCGATCCAAAGAAGGTTTAATATGTAATAGAGTACCACAAATTATGGCTACATAAGTCATTGGTATCGATGACCCAAGTACAACATTGATAAAACCTAGATTCTCTAAACGGTGCCTTTTTATTAGACTCTGGTAGGTGTCCAAACTCAGTAAAAAATGCAATTGATGCATTAAAAAAAAAAAAAAAATCAGAACAAAATTGTCCAACAATCCACAATAATGAACTACATAATACAAAATATGCCAATTTACCCTGATCCCCATCCCTCCTAAATGTGCAGCGATAACAGAATAGCTGCCAGGTGTCTAGCAGGAACACGAAATTGCAGTTACAGATCCAGCAAGTGGCTATGAGCCATGACGGATGATGACGACCAGAAAGGATCCCAAGTAATCTGCAGTAGTTTACCCTCCCGAGAATCCATGCGAGTTACTCCCTGTTTCTCCAGCTGCAAAAACTGGATCGTGGCTGCTCTCCAGTGGGTTAAAGAAGGAGTTTCAGCCTCCAACCACTTCATCAAAATGACTTTCTTGCCCAACAGGAATGCTCGCTTGAGAAGACCTGTCATACCTTTGAAATAATGTTTTTTACTGAGTTTCAAGGCACTTAAAAAATTGGCACAGGAACCACATCTCTGAAAGCCGCCTAATACCACTATGTGTCAGGTTAACACCGGGAGTGACATTAGGCAGCCTAAAGTGCTTATGGAAGTGCGATTCCCATAATAGCTAGGCCTATATTTCCGTCGGCTACCTTTGCCGTACGCGCGATTCTGTCATGTGATTGACACACAATTGGTGGCCACTGACAATGGCGCTGGTTACAAAATTGGGGCCTAAAATACAGAAAACAAATTGGTCAAAGAGTGATTAGGGAATAAAAAAGCAGCATTAACAATGCACTGAATGATCAGTTAGATATTCAGAAACTAGCTTCTCATAAATTACATGCGTCACAATACTTTTTGCTATGATGACCTTGAAAGTTGACTCATATTTTCCTTTAACCTAATGAGCTCACTGAGTATAATCAATTAGGTCTGCAATTAAAATGATAATTTGTCTAACAAACTCCCTGTAGCTTTCAGACACTTCTTAACAAAGCTTGTTAGACAATGGTAGATGATAAATATGAATTTGCTGCTGTTTGCATTTTGGGGGGGGGCTCAAGGAGGATTGCTAATTTGCTCTTAAGCTCATGTCATTTTATGTTTTGTTTCAGCAAAATTTGGTAAAGTTTAAAGCCAAATGCCAAGGGATAATTAAGATAGTTAGGAACAATTTATCATTTCTTAGCTGAAGTAATAATTTGTCATACCTGTAGAAAATATGATAGTGGGTTCCACTCAATAATCACTTTGAAATCTCTTTTTAAGAATTCTGCGTTTTTGTCTACACATATTTGTTTTAGGAGGGCTTTTATTAAAATAGGCTAAGGAAGACTAAGGGCTCCTTTTACTAAGCCGCGTTAGCGATTCAATGTGCGTAATAGCGCACGCTAAACCGCCAGATGCGCTAGCCGCTACCGCCTCCTCTTGAGCAGGCGGTAGTTGTTGACCAGTGTTGAAAAAAGTCGCGCGCGTTAACCCCTCTAGCGTGGCTTGATAAAAGGAGCCCTAAGGGGTCCATTTACTAAGCTGCGCTAGCCCAGTGTTTTTCAACCTTTTTACACCTATGGACCAGCAGAAATAAAAAAATGATTCTGTGGACCGGCATCGGTCCGTGGACCGGTGGTTGAAGAACACGGGGCTAAGTCGTGGGCCAATTGGCCTTTATCTGCCATCATGTTTCGATGTTTCTATTTTAATGTAATATCCTCACTCAAACCCTTTTCCCGATGAAAGACATACAGGCCTTGTTATGCAAGCTGGGTGTCCTAGCCCCTTTGAAGTTGCATTAAGCATGTGGTAGCTTAATAAAAGAGCTTCTAACTTATTATACCAGACTTTGAGCTTCTCTAGTAAAAATGAGAAATAAATGTCACAATGTTGATAATGATGATGAGAACAAACTTAAATAGTACCAGAGTATGAAGCACTTGGTAATCGGAACAGTTTTCCTAACTACAAAAAGGTATTTTATCTATAGCTAACTTAATACAAAGGGTTCTTTTACTAAGCTGTGCTTTCCTAAATGTCGAGGTCACTTTTAGCTGGCTATAAAACGGCCCCATTTTTCATTGTTCTCATTAATGGCCACACACTATCTTCCCCGTTAGCCAGTGAGCACTTACCGACACCTGTTTTCTAGGTGGCGAGGGCTCATCTGTTAATCCTGTACTACTTAGTTCGCGTGCGGTGATGTAGTAGTAGTACATTTCCGTTGCCTGCTGTTCGTTTGAGCGGCTTTTGTTTGCCGGTTGAATATCATTCTTTTTCTCATGAGGCAGTGCTTTTTTAGCGAAACAAGGCTCTTGTTGAGAGAAGGATTTTTCAAGGGAAGAGTATACCAAGTAGCTCCCTAGGCAGAAGTTGGATTACAAATTATGCTTGGGACTGCGTGGTCTGGAAGCCCGTTTGGATCCCAGCATGTGGACGTGATTTCTCCTGTCTGAGCTAAGTACTGGAAGAGCCTTTTTGCTTGACTGTGTTCACTACTTTCAGTTCTTTCAGCGTGTCACCAGAAGCTTTCCGAACATTTGTTTACTTGACTGGCTGGTGTGGTTGAGACCAGGTTTTTCTCAATAGGATTAGCTCCTTTGAGTTTTTTACGGCATCTCCCCCCACCAAATATAGGAGCCTGTGATTTAACTCTTTTGAAGCCTGTTGTGGCTCGGCGGACTGGCAGTGACTTTGCAGCCCTGCTTTCATTTTTGAGGCTCATTTATTTAACATTTGAATGTGTTCAGTTTCTAGGTGGCCACTCTGCTTAAAACTTTTAGTTGCCAAGTGTTTGTAATAATGTCCTTCTGCCATTTGGAACCTGAGTGTCATATAGGCCTGTGAATACTGTCACTCAGGCAAATAGATTTACAGTTTACCAAGGCACAACAACTCAGAGCAACTTTTGAATACAAATAATTCAAGCTGATAAAGCAGACATTGAATAGGATTCATGTCGCTGCAGTATGTAGAAAAATTGGGCTAAACCTGGAAGCATTTATCTGACTTTACTTCCAATGGCTTTAGAGCCGTTCTTCATCAGAGTAGCTCCATGCGGCCTGGAAATTAGTATCATTTTTATACATTGAATTTCTGTCTTAATCATTGCCCAGGATGAAAAAAAGTGTCTAATCTCAAATGCTTTGCTCTGAATGGCACCCAAGGCCCTGCAATAAATTAACAGAGAATGAAAATGGATATAAAATTCTAGCGATTCATACTTCTGATCTAGTCTCCGATTCTTTACTTACTCCTATCTTTTTGTTCCTGCTTTTTTTTTTTTTTTTCTTTTTTGCTTACAGCATGGCCTAGAAGGTGGGTAGACTGTGAAGGTGACTGCTTATTATGCAGCATGCAAATTAATAAGAGACAATTATGAGAACTAATAAAAGATCAAACCTAGTCATCTGAAGCCTTCCGCTGGAATATTGTATCCTTGAGGTTAGAGAAATCCTTCATATTTCTCTATCATAGAGTTTTGTAAGCATTTCATATTTATAAAGCAATTTGTCACTTTTAAAACAATATATAGTTCATTTAGGGGGGAATTCATCAAAGAGCGCTACCGCGTTAGTGCATGCTAATTGTGTTAGCGTGCACTAACAATTGGCATGCACTAAAACCAGGGGCATGCAACCTTGGTCCTCACCAGGTTGGGTTTTCAGGATTTCCCAAATGAATATGTATGATATATATTTGCATACAATGGAAACAGTGCATGCAAATAGATCTCATGCAAATTCATTGGGGAAATCCTGAAAACCAGAATGGATGCGGCCCTTGAGCATCGACGTTGGACAACCCTGCAAAAAAACGCTAAAGATGCCCATTAAATTCCTATGGGCGTGTTTAGTTCATGCTAATGCAGTAGCATCCTTTGATGAATTCCCTCCTAAATGCCGTCCTTTGAAAGAAACACATTTTCTATAGAACTAGAAGCTAACATTTAGGGTCCCTTTTACTAGCACGCACTAAAAAGTGATCTGTGCTATGACTTAACATGTGGGTTTCCCACATGGCCACTTTTAGCAGTTGTAAAATGCTCCCATTTTCTCTGTTTACAATAATTGGCACACATTTTCCTATTAGGGCATGACTATTAGCGTGTGAGCCCTTAACTACACCAATTGTCTAGGCCAGAAACCATGTCCTGGGGGACCCCCAGCCAGTCGGGTTTTCAAGATATCCCTAATGAATATGCATGAGGCAGATTTGCATAGGATTGAAAAATAAATATGGGCACTGTTATCTTCAAATGCCCCCAACTCCACCGTTCTTCTGTACAACGAGGTGGTGCTTATTTTACGTCAATTCATCATGCCGCACAGAACCCTGATTGGGCAACACCCCCTTCCTCCGAAAATGAGGGAAATTCAAAAGATATAAATTCACTGCGGATCAATCAACTTTAATGAAGCGTTAATCATTCTATATCTTTATTAAGTCCATCAGGAGAAACATTGCACCAGGAAAATATCAAACTGTTCACGATATGTGAGTACACTCTGTCCCCAGATACTTCCCTCGGCAAAAAAAAACACATTGTATGTTTTAGCTCCCTGATAGTCCATCTGGTTAAGCCTTTTTTTGCTATTTTAGTGTGAAACATTTTAAACTGAGAATTATCAATCATGTGGAAACTGACTGGTGCGGACATCTTCAGGATCACCAACTCAATTATCAGGAGTAGTATAGAACCTTCACTTTAAACACATTGCATCTAAATGCTAAAATTAGAATGAATGACTTTGGTGTGATTTTAAGTAACGTGTTTGCTGGTGCCATGTATAATTTCATTGTAGCGTTAAAAACATTTGAATTGTGAACCTACGCACTGCCAAACTATTACCAATCCAGGTCATAAGTACCTGGCAAGATCCCAAAAGAATCAAACAGATTTTATGTTGCCCATCCTAGAAATAAGCAGTGGATTTTGCAAAGTCCATCTTAATATTGGACTATGGATTTTTCTTTTAGGAAATCATGCAAATCTTTTTTTAAACCCCTGCTAAGCTAACTGCTTTTACCAAATTCTCTGGCAGAGTTTGGATCTAAAAAGATTTGAAATGAAGAGTCAGTGAGAAGAAAAGTGATCCCGCCAGAGATGATGGCTGAAAATGGGATAATGTGTCAGTTATTTAAATTGTATTCTGTCTTATGAAGAATAACTGGAATAACCTGCTTCAACTTGATAGGGTTTTTTTTCAGTTTGAACTTTTATTGAATGAAACGGAAGCTGAAAGCAATAAGTATAATCATGAATCAATGATTATATTGGAAGTGGTAGTCACAAATATGCCAGACCAAAGAGAAATAATGATTAAACTAAACGTGGCAATCAAGTATACCAGGTAAAAGGGAGTGGCTCCTGGTTTCTCTTATACATTGGACTTATCATACATGTAAATGAATGTTCAAACTGTTTTCAGTGAGTTTTTTTAACTGTAAACTTTTAAGTACTTTTTAGAGTTTTTCCACCATGTTATTATAGTAGCTCCAAACTGTGAAAAAATTACTTTAATACATTAGGCTCTAAGATGCAGAAGCTAAAAAGAAGAGCATAAGAAAATAAGAACACTAGAATTGCCCTACTGGGACAGACTGAAGGTCCATCAAGCCCAGTGTGTCCTGTTTCCAACAGTGGCCAACCCAGGTCCCAAGTATCTGGCAGAAACCCAAATAGTAGTAACATTCCAGAGCTGAGATTGTGATGTCATAATGCCTCATTCCACCAATGCCTAAGAGCCAAATTAATCAGTGATGTCACAATTCTTGATTGTGCTATACGTGGCTCACATAAGAACATAAGAGTTGCTAAACTGGGACAGACTGAAGGTCCATCAAGCCCAGTATCCTGTTTCCAACAGTGGCCAACCTAGGTCACAGGTACCTGGCAAGACTCCAAGGAGTAAAACAGATTTTATGCTGGTTTTTTTCCCTAGATTTCCCCAAACCATCTAAATAAAGGCCTATGGATTTCTCGTTTAGGAAATGGTCCAAACCTTTATTAAACCCCGATATGTTAACTGATTTCACTATATTCTCCAGCAACAAATTCTAGAGTTTAATTACACATTGAGTAAAGAAATATTTCCTCTGGTTTGTTTTAAATCTACTACTTAGTAGCTTCATTGAATACCCCTCGTCCTAGCAAACTATTACATTTCATGAAAATTGTGCAAACATACCTGTTCCCATCTCATTTCCAACTAGTTTAATAGGTCTAAAGCTGAATACTTCCACAGAGTCTTTAGTCCACCCAAGGTAATTAAGATTTTAAAAGAAGGCTTTTCCATTTAAATAACATCAAAGCAGTTTTAATTAACTGTATCTCTTCTAAACTCCATGAGCTTGATGCACAATTGGGTAACACAATGGCCCATTGAATGCAGCAGTTTCATTACGAAATCCTGAATGCCTCATCACCACCATCAGGAAGTTCATCTTGATAATGATTTGCCCTGCCTGGAAGACTCAAAAAGTCATGGTTGAGTGAAAATTGCAGCGACTTTTACTAAAACCATTTAAAGCTGCTTTTAAATCATTATAGAGCAAGGCTGAATGTCGATTCCTGAAGGAAACATGTAATGCAAGAGTTTTTATAAGTTGAACAAACATCATCTTTGGTGGCTCTACTGCATAGGATGGTAGGACCGGTCACCATACATTGTGGAACAATTCTCCCTAGTAAAATATGGCTCTAAAGGCCTGAAATTATGAAAAAAAAACCCAAAACAAAACCTCGTTTTCCTACATTTAGACACCTATTTTCAGCCAAACTTAGGCACCTACATTTTATTTATTTATTAAAAATTTATAGCCTGCATATCCAGCAATTCTTTGTGGGTAACAATAAAACATACATAATAAAATTACACAAAAATATAAATGCTTATACGAGGGCGCACAACATATAATATGTTCATATAATGATTCAAAATGTTGTGTGATCGTGGCACCGAGGTACCCCCCTCTTCAAACCCAGCATGCACCCAAAAAGAGGAAGAAAAAGCCTCAGACTAATGTAGCAGTATAGAACCAAAAGGTACAAATCAAAACTGCTTTTGATACTTTCACTGGTCAAAAAACTCCCTCACAGAACAGCTCAGGTTTAGAAAAGGGCAAAGTCACCCGGAGGCACGTTCAAGGACTTATCTGACAAAAGACGACTTGAGCTCCAACGCTGTCACGTCTTCTCCAGTCTTCCCAACAAGCGACCTTGGCTCATCAGGGGAACAAACAACGCAGCCTTGAAAAGTGCAGCCACGCTGAGACCAGCCCCACTGGTCATTATATGAACAAAAATATAAACAACATACAGTCAACACCATATAACAATACAACAAAACAAATCATATTTTCAATTAAATTTATATTATTGAATTAAAATTATTTGTAGCCTGCCTATTTACAAGTCTAGGCAGGACCCAATGTAAACATACAGAAACAGCAATTAACAAACAACAAAATACAATGGCAATACACATTAAAAAAAAAAAATAAAACATCTGAACATCTTTACATAATCTTAAAATTACATCTTCAAAAAGACGGTTCAAAGTTGGTGCCAACCATAGCCTAACACTAAAAGATAGAATCTCTATGCCTCCACTGCTTGTGTCAAAAAGCATGTGCAAATAATACAGTTTTTACTTCTTTTCTAAATTGACAAAGCATGGTCAATTGACGCATAGAACCGAGCCCCGAACCAACAACATGGAATTCCTATTACCAGCATTTAGACTTCTCCCTCCGTATTTGTGGTGGTTAGGGGCAGAGCCGGCCCATGAATATAAAAAAAAAACTGCAAATAATATTTGGGCCGGTTCTGCCCCTAACCCCCACTTCCCCTGGTTATTTTAAGCCCTGAAAGCCCCCCTCTTAATCCTTACCTGGTGGTCTAGCGGGTTTTCAGGCAGGAGTGATCTTCCCACGCTCCTGCCCCGTGCAGATCGCTCACAGGAAATGGCTGCCTTGAGCTCCCGCAGTCTCTCGAGCCATTTCCTGTGAGCGATCTGCACGGGGCAGGAGCGTGGGAAGATTGCTCCTGCCCCGAAAACCCGCTAGACCACCAGGTAAGGCTTAAGGGGGGGGGGGCTTACAGGGCTTATAATAGCCCAAAATAATAAAAAATAATTTTAGGTTTAAAATCGCGAATAAGTGAATCCGTAGATACGGAAACCACGAATACGGAGGGGGAAGTGTATACAATATCCTAGAAAACTAACAACTTCACTTTAAAAATTAAACAAAACAAAAAAATCCACATGACAAAATCAAAAACTTCAAATTACTAAACTCCACTATAAAACCTTAAGTATTGAGTCTTCTCACCAATTAACAAGCAAACAAATTTTCAGTTGAACACTCATCTTAATTTAGGACTTTAAAAGTAATGCTCATATATTGAGGCCCACCATTCATTTGCTTAGTTTTATGAGCCTAATGCAGAAAATCTGTGCTATGCTTCCAAGTTTTCTCTCCCCTTAAATTTACCCGTATTGCTATTCACTTTTTATGCTGCTAAATTTTAAAGTTTAGTGAAATCTTGAGTATACATTTAGAAATAAGCCCTAAAACATCTTCAAAGAGGCCAAATTAGAAGCCTATCAACCTTATGTAATGTATAACGCACAGGTTATACAATCCCTACAGTTAGTTGTGTACCATAATGCACACTTTTACCGGCGTGTTCCCTAATCCCTGATCTGTAGGTCTGTGGTTGGCAGAGTGCGCATGTGTGAGTCTCCAGTTCTGTCTTCTGCACTTGTGCTGTGCCAATTGCGGGGTTTAAAAGCCGCGGTGTCGCCTCCTCTCATGAGCCACACCAGCGTCGGAGAAGGGTTCCATGCTGGCGGAGATCGTGAGATGAGCCGCCGCGGTACCTGTAAACTTAAAAAAAACACTTCGAAACGCGGTAAAGGAAGGGGGGGCCAATAAAGAAGAGGACGCCAGCCGCAAAACCACAAGGAAGAAGCTGGGTCTGCCTGCCTGTGGAGAACGCTATAAGGGAATGGGGGGGGGGCCATGGAGCAGGATAGACCGCGGAAAGGGAAGGGAAGGGGGGGTGGGGGAAATGATGCTACTGCTGCACAGGGATCTGGAGGGGAAGGCAAATACCGCTGCTGCTGCACACAGAAGTGTGTGGGGGGGAAGGGAAATGCTGTTGCTGCTCCACAGGGAGGTGGGGTGGAAATGCTGCTGCACAGGGAAATGGAGGGAAAGAATGACAGACAGACAGCAGGAGGGAGGGAGACAGACAGAAAGGAAGAAAGACACAGGAGCAGGGAGAGGGACAGAAAAACAGAAAAAGGAGGCCAAGGAGAGAGAGAGAGACAGCGGGAGAGAGAGAGAGAGAGAGAGAGAGAGAGGGAGAGAGAGAAAGAAAGAAAGAAAGACAGACAGACATATTCTAGCACCCATTAATGTAACGGGCTTAAAGACTAGTTGATAAATAAGTTGCTAATTAATATTAACAACCAATTAATGTGATAATTAGTATTAACACTAATTGACAGTTATTTGTAGTTATGCATGAAAATACACTTACCCCAATTCTGTATTTCAGCACCAAGTTCTGCACATGCATTGGCGACGATAAATGGCCATTGATGTTAATTGGGAGTAATTAAAAGTTATGTGCACAATTCAGAAAGTGCAATTCTGTAAAAAGTATATGCCAATTGCAGTGTGTGAATCTGAAAAGGGGACATGACCATGGGCAAACGAGGGGTGGATCGGAGGTGTTCTTAAAAGTTAGCTCTATTTAGCTCTATTCAGATGTGTGTGACCTTATAAAAATAAAACTAGTTTGTGGTTCTTTTTTTTTTTTAGCAGCAAGCCTTCATGTGCCAGATGGTTTCCATTAATATCATTACCGTTATTAATCATAACCCTTAATTCTTCCATATTCCAGAAATAGAATTCTCAGCCCATTTTCTCTGCAAAACTACTAAATTTAATTGAGATGAAATAGTTCCTAATCAGAGTCACAGATAAAGAAGCCTAAAATATAAACTTTTAAACATGAAAGATTTCAAATCATACTTTTTTTTTACTGCAATAAACATGACGTTTGCCCAGATTTGTGTTCCAGCTTGAATTGTTTAATCCTATTTCTTTTCCTTTTACAGCTCATAAACTGCCCCGAGAGTCCCCTCGATTAGGCTCTTTTTACTGCTCTGGAAAGCTGGTCTTTTGTAATGAGGTGCTGTAATGATATTTACTGATTCACATAAAGACAATGCTGGACTGATTTTTAGTTTAAAAAACCCAGAGAGGTTATTTCAAATAAAATTCATTAGCAAGCATAAATACTAATATTTTTTCATAGATGATGAATTCTTAATGAACTGACCTAGAGGTCTGCTTTAATAAGAATTTTCTCCCATTTGGTGGAGGAGGGAGTTTAGGAAATCAGGCCATAAGTTCATAACACTAAACATAATTATCACTGATGAACATAAGAACATAACAATAGCCTTACTGGGTCAGGCCTATGGTCCATCTGGCCCAGTATCCCGTCTTCACAGAGGCCAAGTCACAAGTACCTGGTAAAAACCCAAATTGTAGCAGCATTCCATGCCACCGATCTACGGCAAGCAGTGGCTTCCCCCTTGTATGTCTCAACAGCAGTTTATGGACTTTTCCTCCAGGAACTTGTCCAAACCTTTTTAAAAAACCAGCTACATTAACCACTCTTAACACATCCTCAGGCAACGCATTTTAAAGCTTAATTTTTCTCTGAGTAAAAAAAATATTTCTTCCTGTTGGTTTTAAAAGTATTACTCTGTAACTTCATTGAGTAGCCTGTAGTCTTTGTAAATCTTGACACAGAAAAAAAATCAATTCACTTGTACCCGTTCTACACCACTCAGAATTTTGTAGACTTCAATCAGATCTCCCCGCGGCCGTCTCTTTTCCAAAATGAAGAGCCCTGACCTCTTTAGTCTTTCCTCACAGGACAGGAGCTCAATCCCCTTTATAATCTTGGTCGCTCTTCTTTGAACTTTTTCTAGTTCCACTATGGGCTCCTTTTACTAAGGTGCGCTAGCGTTTTCAGCGCACGCAGATTAGCGTGTGCTAACCCGGTGCTACGTGGCTTCCAACGCCAGCTCAATGCTGGCATTAGCGTCTAGCGTGCAAGGGATTGTAGCCCTAACGCAGCTTAGTAAAAAGAGCCCTATATCTTTTTTGATGTAAGGAGACCAGAATTGAATGCAATACAGTGGTGCCTCGCACAGCGAACGCCTCGCACAGCGAACGCTGCGCACAACGAACTTTATGTCGTGATCCGTATAACGTACTTCGTTTCACACAACGAAGTCGCCCGAGCTGCATACTTCCGGGGTTCCTGCGGGGTTGGATCGCAGCGGGGTTGGTCGAGCCGCGAGGGTAGTCTCCTTCTCCTTACCTGCCCTGTCGCAGCCGCACACAGCCGAACGGAAATCTTCCCGATGTCAGCGCTGACGTCGGAGGGAGGGCTTAAGCAAAGCCCTCCCTTCCTCCGACGTCAGCGCTGACATCAGGAAGACTTCCGGTCGGCTGTGTGCGGCTGCGGCAGGGCAGGTAGGAAGAAGGCAATGGCGAACGAAAGAGGGGGGAGGGGGCGGTCCGCCCCGAAGAATGTGCACAGATGGTCAGGTCCCCCGATCGACCGACAACAGGCCCGGCCGACAAACCTCCCTGCCCTGTAGCCGCGAATCTAAATTACCTCTTACAGCAGCTTCAATAATCCAGCTGCTGTAAGAAGGTAATTTAGATTCGCGGCTACAGGACAGGGAGATTTGTCCGACCGGGCCTGTTCTGTTGTCGGTCGGGTGCAAAAGCGCCACAAAGGTGGAGGCAGGGAGGGAGGAAAGGTGGAGTGGAGAAAGCACATGTTGGAGCAGGGGATGAGAGGGAGGGAGAGAAGGGGAAATATTGGACAAGGGCAGAAGGGATGCTAAATCATAGGGTGACAGGCAGAGAGAACAACAGGAAAAAGAGTGGAAGCAATCTTGAACCCTGAGGGTGAGGGCAGAGAGAGGTGGTGAGATGATTGATCATGGGGAGAGGGACAAAAGGGAATAGAGATGGGATAGGAAGATAGTGGAAGTAAAAGGACAGGGAGATGTATGTTTTTAGATGTATCTAAATAAAAATAATAACAAAAAATTTATCTTTTTTATGTCATCTTAGCATATTTTATGCTGCAGAACGAATTATTTTTTTTTACATGTATTCCTATGGGAAAACGCGTTTCACATAACGAACGTTTCACATAACAAACTTGCTCCTGGAACCAATTAAGTTCGTTGTGTGAGGCACCACTGTACTCAACTTTGAGCAATACAGAGGCATTATAACATCCTTAGTTTTGTTTACCATCCCTTTTCTAATAATTCCTAGTTTGAAGCAGTTTACAAGTTCTCATAAAAAATGGTGGTTTCCTTTGCTTTTGAAATGGACCATAATACAGTATTAAAACTTTACTTTAGATATTTAGAAGAGTTGTTTTGGGGATGTACAATAAGAGTTTTTCTGGGTCTGGCAAGAGAAACTCAGACTCACCATAAGGTTGATACAAGCCATAGTTGCTACTTATCCTTCAAGGTTTCCCTCTATTTGTTTGATTTCCTAAGAAAATAAACAGGGATTTTTTTTTTAATCCTAAGCAACTAGAAGATTTTCTAAAAGCTAAGGACGATGCTAATGTAATTGTATAATTCTCATTTGTTCACTGCTTAGGCTAGGCTGAGAAAATTTGAGTTATTGCTTTGTTCTCACTTACACATATTATTGATTTCCATTTGTTTCTCTTTTTCCTTTATCTTGGATCCAATTTCAATTTATTGTGGATGAATGCCTGTATATTTTTTTCTAATTATTTCACTTACTAGGATTTTTTTTTTCTTATTTTCTTAGATATTCCATATTGATGATGATATTGTAATAAAGTGAAAATTCTAAAAAAATAATAAGTATAAAAACTACATAGCAGACATGCATGAGAAAGCAAACATTCAAGGTAAAAACAGAATTTCCTGAATAAATATAAGAAATCACACAATCCCCCCTTTTACAAAACCATACAAGAGTTTTTAAGTGCTGGCTAGTGCGCTGAAAGCTCTACGCTGCTCCGACACTCATGGAACTATGACTATCGGAGCAGGGCAGAACTAAAACCTCTTGTGCAGTTTTGTAAAAGGGGGAGGGGAAATAATTCAAAGCAGGTTACAATTTCACATAAAAAAAATAAAACATCCTGAGGTTGCGGGTTCAAAACCCACGTTGCTCTTTGTGACCCTGGGCAAGCCAATTAATCTCCCATTACCTCAAGTACATTAGATACGAGTGTGAGCCCTCTGGGACAGATAGGGAGAAATGTTTACACCTAAATGTAAATCACCCAAACAAACTCTTCTAAAACAAATACTAAAAGATCCTCCACCCTATCAATCACTATTCAATCCCTGTGAATTCCTGGATAAAGCAAAGAGACTTAATTTTCTTTTCAAAATCTAACTCTACAGAGAGCAATCTACCGCCCAAATGGAGTTGATCCCATTCCTCGGAATTAGAGAATGATAACTTTCTTTTCCCATACAACTGTGGAGGACTGTAATTCTTAAGTAAACCAATACGCTGGATCTAAGCCATTATAAGGGGTCATGATAACTTGGAACAATGATTGAAGGAAGAAGGAAATCAAGCTGAAGAGAAATGACATACCTTGAAAGTAAAAATGTGCAATCTCATTGTGTCTGGGTAGTGATAAGGAGAGGAATGTGAGCAATTAGGCTGAAGGAGATATACCCTAAGGATGGACTATAGACTGCAGTATTAAATTCTCATACTCATCTCTATCACCTCTATTTAGGTGTAAAGTTATCAACACAGTTTACTGTTAAGATATATTATTTTATGGAGTCGATATGGTAGCATTTTAATAGAGGCTCTCTAATGCTCTGCTTCTAGTTTAGCCTACCTTGCTGTCTCTTTGCTTCTAAAATACAATGCCCTACATGAAAAGGAAAGGGGTGGCGAGAGTTGATCCCCCACCAGCCAGGGCATCTTCCCCTGTTCATCAACAGATCGAGTGTTATGCTGTCAGGAGGACCCCCTCATGCTGCTGGAGAGAGTAGACCTGCTGTGTCAGCAGAAGAAGGAGCATTTGCTGCTATGGGACCCGATATAAATTTGGCTTCTCTGAAAACCGCCTCTCTACCGTGTCCAACATTGCTGACAAATTCCAAAGGAACCCCGATTGTTGAAGTCGCTGCACAGGAGTTCCCTTTCAAGGGTGCCACGTCTGTTTCGAATGTCGCAAGGGGAAAATGCACAAAGCTGGGATTATAAGAGTGACTTTGCCCATGGTGACCCTGGATATTTTCTGGAAAGGCCTGTGAAAATTGGATAGGACTGTTGCTAAATCTACTTTAGTAAGTAAAATGGATTTACTATCTAAAACTAATGAAGGTATCAAGCTGGAACGTTCAACCCAGATTAAACAGATGCAAGAAGCGAGAAAATCCCTTTTTTGTTACAATGACTATTTTGAAAGATAAACCTGTGTTGCATAGAAGAATGGAGCAAATTAAAAATTATAATAGAAGATTGAATCCTCAGTTATTGAATTTCCCTAAATTATCATCTATGACTCCTGGAGGCTTCTTTTGCTAGTATTTGACTGAAATATTAAAGATTTCCCATGAAGATATGCCACCTTTCAATAGAATTTACTTATCTATTTCCAGTAAGAATTATCCAGAGGGAAATTTTAGGCAGTTGACTCAGGAAGAGAACTATATTGACCTTGCTACATAGTGCCATGTTTTCCAGACATTGTTTGTTGTAACCAATCTTCCATGCTATGTTTCATTCATGAATTCTTGCCTATCAGTTTTGGCAATCATTGAAGCTTCCAGAAAGCCGCCTACATAATGTTGCTACCGTTTCAAATGGACTCATTTTTCCATCTGGTTTTCCATCATCATTCATTATGTTCAGAAACATGTCCTTTGCCATAAATTCTGGAATACCTTCTCCAACTTTCTGACTTCCATTGCAGTACATCTGTTGATTTTCAGATTCATGAAAGGGTTTTTGCACACCAAACCTTCAATCTAACCTCCACCAGTTTCTACGGATCTTAAGATCATACTTGCCACACTGTTGAAACCACATTTTGAACAACTGGCGTCTTCCTCCCTAGTATCTGACTTGGAAGGTAGTATTCTTAATCTGCATCACATCTACACACTGGGTCAGTGAACTTCAAGCACTCTTATCTGATATGCCAAGATTCAAATCTAAACTTAAAACATTTCTATTCAAGGTTGCATTCAATACGTGAGAACATTTCACTTGAGGATGACCAACTCTATCCCTACCAATTGTGTTTTCCCCTTACCCATTCCCCTTTCCCTCCTCCTATTGGCTTCATGTTAGTTATGTACTGTCTGTGAAGGTGCAGGTGATCGAGGCAGACAGCGTGCCAGACTTTAAGAATAAATGGGATACCCATGTGGGATCCCTACGAAGGTCAAGATAAGGAAATTGGGTCATTAGGGCATAGACAGGGGGTGGGTAAGCAGAGTGGGCAGACTTGATGGGCTATAGCCCTTTTCTGCCGTCATCTTCTATGTTTCTATGTGAACTGCCTTTAATTTTTATAAAAAACAAAAAAAAAGTTTTAATTTATTTTAATAATTAATTTTATTGTAAACCGTTAAGATAAGTTGGATTGACAGTATATCAAGAAACTAATAAACTTGAAACTTAAGCATTTTTGTTAGTCATGTCATAACTATACTAGCCATGCTTTGCTTTGTAATACAATGTTTACCATGCTAAGTTTTACTGAACTATGCTCACCATGCTGTTTCACCATTCCGTGTTCGGTCATATTATATTTTTACCATGCTTTGTAAACTTTGTTTTGGTATCTTTGTCAAACTTGCCCCAGGTATATTAGATAGATAAGAGCCTGCCGGGGCAGACAGGGCAAAATGTTTGAGCTCCCAAATAAATTCACGTAAACCGTTCTGAGCTCCCCTGGGAGAGCGGTATAGAAAATTGAATAGAAATATAGAAATAAGATTGATGCTAACAATTTGTCTGTTATTTTGGAGAAATCTATAACAGAAGTGAATGAGAGAGTCACCTTGTTGCACAAGATCCGAATGCCATATTAAGACTTTGCTTCTGTAACTTCCAAGTCCTGTTTCGTGGGCAGAGGATTTTGATTTATCCTGATGTGACAAAAAAGTACACAGAGAAGAAGAAAAGCCTTCTTAGCAATATTTTAGCACAAATCCCATTTCATGCAATGAGGCCTAGCTGCTAGATAAATAGAGCAGAATACCTATATAATAAGCATTATAGACCAAAAATAACGTGATATGTTAGCCCCAGAAAGGGATTTCATTCTTGCAGACTCCATGTTTAAACATTTCTGACTCTTGCTTTTTCATTTGGAGATCCCTGGCATATCCTGTTTCTTTGTTCACCTTCTCTTCAAAGCATACAAACCATCTTCATGAAATATGTTATTGGTTGAACTTGGAGCTCTAGGGAGAAGCAGGGAATTTACTGTGCAGACCTGATTTCCATATGAGGAATAAAGAGAAGGAAAAACAAATTAAATTTTGCTTTCATAGAAAGGAACAGTCAGACAAGAAAAATAACATTTTGCTTAATCTGATCAATTTTTTGGGAAAGAAGAGACACCAAATACTCTTGAGAATGTGATATTTGAATAGATATTTATCCTTCTTCTGAGTTACTGTAATTTATTGCTATGGGCCAACAAGACACTTAAAGGATGAAGAATTTCTCTTTACCTATCACAAAAATACAAGAAACTCTCCACAAGGCATCCTCTTTCATATTCTTTCTCTCTATGACTTCAAATTATTTTGCATACACCAACTACACTGTGTGCAGTTCTGGTCACCGTATCTCAAGTAAAATATAGCAGAATTAGAAAAGGTACAGAGAAGGGCGATGAAAATGATACAAGGGATGGGATGACTTCCCTATAAGAAAAGGCTAATGCGGCTAGGGCTTTTCAGCTTGGAGAAGAGAAGGCTCAGGGGTGATATGATAGAGGTCTATAAAATACTGAGTGGAGTAGAAAGGGCAGTGGCGTACCTAGCATATGTGACACCCGGGGCCCATCATTTTTTGACACCCCCCCAATCTGTACGAAAAACATGATTTTTAGTAACAAGCCACATGTCACACATGAGTACCTAGGAAAAGGCAGCATCTTACATACTGCAGTAAGCAGTACAACATCAATACACCCATTGTAAAACTAAACAAGCCAGACTAGTACAGATCAATCCTACACCGTCAATCCTAACAGAAAACCATGTCTTTCGAACACACAGAACACACCTTCGCCTAGTATGGAATATGTCATCACAAACTAACCCATCCCCCTTTTACAAAACTGTAGTGTGGATTTTAGCCATGGTGGTAAAAGCTCCAACACTCATAGAATTCTGAGCATCAGAGCTGCTACCACCATGGCTGGTGCTAAAAAAAACGCCAGGGGGGATAAAACAGAAATACATAGGCAAAGGTTAAATTGAACCAGCAAAAAGCTGGACTCTGCATACAATGCAACACCACAGAAGCAGTGACACATGTCTCCTAAAGCAATAAATAAATATAATTTTTTTGTTCTACCTTTGTCTTCTCTGGTTTCTGCTTTCCTCATCTTCTTGTTACTCTCTTCCTTCCATCCACTGTCTCTCTTCTCTCTGCATCTTCCATTTGCTCTGTTACTGTGCCTCCCCCTTTCTCCCTCCTTCCAAATTGGTCTGGCACCCATCTTCTTCCCTCCGCTCCTCCCATAGTCTGGCATTTCTGTCTTCTTCCCTGCCAGCGTCTTCTCCCAACTCTCTCTTCCCCATTTCCCTTCAGCGTCTTCTCCCCACTCTCTCTTCCCCATTTTCCTGCAGCATCTTCTCCCCACTCTCTGTTCCCCTTTTCCATTCAGCATCTTCTTCCCACTCTGTCTTCCCCATGTGCTTTCAGCGTCCTTCTCCCCCCTCTGTCTTCCCCATGTGATTTCAGCGTCCTTCTCCCCCCCCTCTGTTTTACCGTTTTCCTCTCCACCAAATCTTTTCTCCCTTTCTCCCTCTCTGCCCCTTACTTTCGTGGCACTTTCTACCCCCCCCCCTCGCCCGGACAACAGGCCCAATCCGACAAACTTCCCTGCCCTGTGGCCGGCGATGTCTAAACTGCCTTCTTACAGCAGCCGGAGTGTTGTAGTTGCATATGGCTGCAGTAAAGGTTGCGTCAGAGATGACCTTTATGACAGAAACACGCAGCTTCAACGCTCTAGCTCAGGGGTGCCCACATTTTTTGGGCTTGCGAGCTACTTTTAAAATGACCAAGTCAAAATGATCTATCAACAATAAAATAAAAAAAACAAAACACAAAGCACACTGTACGCTGAAAAAATGTTAATTATCATTCCTATTCTGGGTTTTTTTCAAAGAGGTCAAGGCAGATGACTCTATGCACTGTCACCTCAGTAACAACCATACAAAAATAGACAAATACCCCCCTCCCTTTTTAATAAAACACAATAGCAGTTTTTAGCGCAGGGAGCTGCGCTGAATGCCCAGGGCTGCTCTTGACGCTCATAGGCTCCCTGCGCTAAAAACCGCTATTGTGATTTAGTAAAAGGGGGGCCATAGTGCAAAATATAGACAGCAGATATAAATTCAGACACATTTTGATCACTAAATTGAAAATAAAATCAATTTTCCTACCTTGTCTGGTGATTTCATGAGTCTCTGGTTGCACTTTCTTCTTCTGACTGTGCATCCAATCTTTCTTCCCTTCTTTCAGCCTGTATGCTTCCTCTCCTCCAGACCTCATTCCCTCCCCCAACTTTTTCTTCCTCTCTCCCTGCGCTTTCTTTCTCCCTGCCTCCCTTTCTTTTTTTCTCTCTTCATGCCCCCTTTCTTTTTCTCTTCTTTCCTTCTGTCTCCCTGCCTGCCCCCTTTCTTTCTTTCTCCCTGCCCTCCCCTAAGCCATTGCCACCGCCATCAGGGAACAGCCCCCCAAGTCACCGCCATCGGGTAACATGCCCCAAAGCTGCTGCCGCCCCAAGCTCTCCTTCCCTGTGTCGGGCCGACCAGCATTCCTCTCCCCGACGTCAATTCTGCCGTCGGAGAGGAAGTTCTGCCCAGCTAGGCAGCGATTGGCTGGCCCGAACTTCCTCTCCGACGGCAGAATTGACGTCGGGGAGAGGCAGGCTGATCGGCCCGGTAGAATTTTCCAGAGCTGGCCGGCTGTGCACCCCCCCCTAAGGCTGCACCCCGGGGCGGATCTCCCCCCCTTGGTACGCCACAGAGAAAGGGTAGATGTGTATCGCTTGTTCACTCTTTCCCAAAATACTAGGACTAGAGGACATGTGATGAAGCTATTAAGTAGTAGATTTAAAAGAAACTGTAGAAAATATTTCTTCACCTAATGTGTAATTAAACTCTGGAATTCGTTGCTGGAGAATGAGGTGAAATAAGCTTAGCAGGGTTTTAAAAAGGTTTGGATAATTTCCTAAACAAGAAATCCATAGGCCATTATTGAAATGGCTTGGGGAAATTCACTGCTTATTCTTAGGATAAGCAGCATAAAATGTGTTTTACTACTTGGGATCTAGCTAGGTACTTGGGACCTGGGTTGGCCACTGTTGGAAACAGGATGCTGGGCTTGATGGACCTTCAGTCTGTCCCAGTATTGCAACACTTGTTCTTATATTCTTATGTACTTTGCCACATGCTGAGCTCAGATTTAGCGTGGCATTAAAATAAAGCTTTACCTTTTTATATGTCTTGAATAAAAAAATAACTCAGGAGTACGTACTGCCTCCTATGTAGGAAGCGCTAAGTGATCCCATGTAAATCCTGTATTCTAATCCTAATGCGCTTTCTGGATAATATGGGAATGCCGTGACTCCACCTATGCCGTGTTTCCTCCCAAAAATATTTTTTAAAAATAAATGCATAGCATTTACACCAGGTTTCAGCAGGGATAAGTTTGGCGCCCAAAGTTTGGGCACAGGAGTTGGAGGTAAGCGCCTTCTAAAAGACAGACACTTTTGATATAATTGTGCCTAGTACCGATCTTTTCTGCTGCCCACCTCTGAACGTGATTTATAGAATTTCCCCCTATATGTATAAGTGCTTTTGAAGATCATCTCAAGTGTTTACAACTCTGGAGGAGGGAAGAGGGTCCCAGAAAACGGTGAGATCGGAAGGGCATTCTGTATAATGAGCTTAAACATTTAAGTGTCCTTTCCATGTGCCCATGTTTAGAATACTAGGGGCTCCTTTTATCAAAAGCGGTAGAGCTTTTTACTGTGGCCTTGCGAAGTAAGTGCTCTGAAGCTTATAGGAATTAAATGAGCATCAGAGCATTTAACTCGCCAGTCCACGGTAAAAAGCTCTACCGCGGTACCGCAGTTTGATAAAAGGGGCCCTAAGGCTTGAATTCTATAAATGGTGCTGGTATTGGTGGCTGCCTAAAAATGGCTGCCTTTCGCGTAGCAATCACGCATTAGCACAGTTTATAGAATTGCGGCTGTTTCAAAAACAGGTGCCTAAAATGTAGACCCAAATTTTTTTAATGCTACTTCAATTAGCACAATTTCACACAATCCCTTAATAAGTAGTGCTAACTATAAGCCCTCCACACACTGAAAATGATACACTATACAATTCTATATGCAACACAGCACATAAATACAAAGGTATCTCTCTTTTTTGTAAGGATCTTCAGAACGCCGTTGGAGATGAAACACTCCCGACTGCTTTAGTCTTCATCGATCCTATGAATATCAATATAACTGTGATTTTTCTTTTGAGTTCATTTTCATTTTATACACCCTTGTGATAGTAACATTTTAACCATCACTTATCTTGTGCGCTCATGCTTCTTATGCGTCATATTGTATTCTACTAATGTCGCCACCTCCCCGAAATGCATGTTTCAGAAAAACTTTCTTCAGGGTTGAGAGGTTCTGTTGTCCCGCCTACAACTTATAACTTTATTAAGTTCAGCAACGCTTTATAAACGCTGGAGGAGTCTCAACCCTGAAAAAGGAAAAGTGAAACATGGACATGTCGGGAGGAGCGCTCCATTGAAAGATAAGTTATGCTATATATAAAGTAATACTACAGAGAGTGATTATAAAGTATAAAAGATGATAAAATGGGAAGATCCGATGACGACAGCGGCTTATGCAATAATTGTATGAAAACTTATAAAACAGCCAGCTGAGGATCTACGAAACCATACAGTAATTACGTGCATTAACATCATGAGATGAGGGAATAATGGTCATACTGGTGATCAGTTGGGCACAAGCATTTGCACCAGCATTTAGCAGGCATAAGTGCTCACATCCAAACCTACATGTGAAATGTGTTCTGAGCTAGTATTCTGTAAAGGTCATTCTGTGCAGAGTGCCCTTTACAGCTTACTGTGGACCATCCCGGTACCTAACTTTGGGTAATATTTATTGAATTCCCCCCTTAATGACTATAATTAGAATATTTAGTGAAAGGGTCCAGGATACATGAACTGCTTCCTACCCTGACCCAAGCACTCCAACTGCAACATCTGGGCAGAGTGAGTTGGGAGTAGGGTTACCAGACGTCTGGGAAAACCCGGACTTGTCCTATTTTTATAGGACTGTCCAAGGTGCCTGGACGGACTTTCCAAAACCCAGCAGTTTGGATTTTAGAAAGCTCCAACAAGCTCTGGATGCATCTGGAGGGCCCTCTGAGCATGTGTGGATGACATCACACGCATCCATGCATGCTCCAGGCCTTCTAGACGCGGCTGGAGCTTTTCAGGGAAGAAGAGAGGAGGTTTGTGGAGGCAGGTCTGGGGGTAGATCAGGGTGGGGTTAGAGGCTGAGCTGGGAGGGGCTGGGGTGGAACAGGGAAAGGCCGGAGGCAGTACAGTGCGGAGCTATGTGTCTGGTGTTTTGTGGCCCAAAGTATGTTAACCCTAGTTGGGAGAGATATCGCATACACGGAACAGTGCTAGGTCATAAAAGAAAAGATAGCGAATAGTAATTACCTATTTGTATGACTGTTGAATTGCTGCCTTCAGAAAGTGGCTGATACCGGCAAGTCGCTTCCTTTCTCAACTAGGCCCATCCTGAAAACTCATACAGTTTCTGAGTCATTAGTTCAAGATGCGTTTAGCTCGTTCCCTGCATACTCAGAAACTCTTTTTTCCCCCAGACATCCTTGTGAGGTTTGAATTTGGATGAATTGGCACCCGAAAGTACATCGTTAGTCACTGTAAAAAAAGCATTGTTTAATTTCTGTCATGCATAAACTGTATTTCTAATCTATTCTGTTATCCTGTGCACTTTGCAAATAATACAAAATATAGATATGTTATCCAAGTGCCGTTGTTCTCGAGGTAGCCTGTGCATATTTACTGCTTACACGGGTATAAGAAGTAAAAGTGAGAATTAATGGTTCTAGTTGGACAAAAGAAAATCGATGCACATTTCTGACAGAGATCTGTGTGCGCTGCTCTGATAAGCTCTGTGTTTAAAACCTTATAGAACACTGCAGCTTTTTTATATCATTTATGCAATCTATTTACAATAGCCTGTAATATTGCAAGAATGCTGCCTCAAATAATTCTGCATGAACACCAAGAAATGTAATAATGCTGACAAATGAACAAAACACTTTTTTTTTTTTTTTACTGAAAATTCAATTTATTTGATTTGAATATAGCAGTCCTGGTGCTATGATTTGAAGTATCGTAGATGTCATACTACTAGTAATTTTCTGTCTACAATGAGGTACTCACAATGAACTAGCAAAGAGCCAACGTGTAAATAAGTCAGTAAATTGATTGCAAATGTCAGCATTACCATTCTTGCTCTCATTCTATATAGCACCTAAACGTAAGTTGCCATTTGTGTACTAAAATTATACCGGTCAATATTCAAAGTGATTTAACTGGGCTGGTTAAATCACCTGTTCAGGGCTAATTGGTCATTTTCAGCGGCCTAATTTTAGGCGCCAGAGTTATGCCTGCTGAAACCCTCATTAGGTGCACTGAGGCCTAGTCTATAATTTTTGCATATAATATTTTGGAATGTTTATATTTATTTACACTTTCTATACCACCTTTTCTGAGAAAAAAAAAAAGAGGCTGAAGCGGCGTCCATAAAAACTAAAAAGAAAGCTTAGAAATTGAAATCTATTTAAAATAGGAATGTCAACAATTAGCAAGATCACACATTTACAAGAAAAACTCTAAAATTACAAATAGGCCTCATAAGAACATAAGAATTGTTGCTGCTGGGTCAGACCAGTGGTTCATCGTGTCCAGCAGTCCACTAACGCGGCGGCCCTCTGGTCAAAGACCATCACCCTAACTGAGACTAGCCCTACCTGTTGTGTTCTGGTTCAGCAGAAACTTGTCTAACTTTGACTTGAATCCCTGGAGGGTGTTTTCCTCTATGACAGACTCTGGAAGAGCATTCCAGTTTTCTACCACTCTCTGGGTGAAGAAAAGCTTCCTTATGTTCGTACGGATCTATCCCGCATTATCAAAAAGATGTGCGGAGAGTTAAGTCGGTTCAGCGAATGGCCACCAGAATGGTCTCAAGACTCAAGGATCTCCCGTATGAGGAACGACTGGGTAAGTTGCAGCTGTACTCAGTCGAGGAACGCAGAGAGAGGGGAGACATGATGGAGACATTCAAATATGTCATGGGCCGTATCGAGGTGGAAGAAGATCTCTTTTTCCTTAAAGGACCAACGGCAACAAGAGGGCATCCGTTGAAAATCAGGGGTGGGAAATTTCATGGCGACACCAGAAAATATTTCTTCACCATAAGGGTGGTTGACCGCTGGAATAATCTTCCACAACAGGTAATTGAGGCAAGCGTGCCAGATTTTAAGAAAAGATGGGATTGGCATGTGGGATCTCTTCATGGAGGTAGTTAGGGGGTGGGCCATTAGTGTGGGCAGACTAGATGGGCCGTGGCCCTTTTCTGCCGACATGTTTTATGTTTCTCTTGTTCTCCCTACCTTGGAGAGGGTGAACAACCTGCCCTTATCTACTAAGTCTATTCCCTTCAGTACCTTGAATGTTTCGATCATGTCCCCTCTCAATCTCCTCTGTTCGAGGGAGAAGAGGCCCCAGAGAGACCCTAGTGTTCTGTAGAATTATTTTCACTAAACGCCAGAGAGAGAGAGAGAGAGAAAGTATGTTTTTAACTGAGATTTGAACTTCTTGAGATACTCTTCCTCACGGAGGTATTCCAAAATAAAGGGGAAATACAGAATGCTGAATGATGTGTAGACTCCAGGTGGGCTTATGAAAGAACGACAGACAAACTCTGTTCGTAGACAGATCAAAACGGGTAACCTGAAGTCACTGAAGTGATGAGATTGGCAAGATAGGGAGGTGTCCTTTTGAAAAGTGCACAATGTATCAGGGTAAGTATTTTATGTTGGTAATGATATTGCACTGGAAACCAATGAAGTTTTGTCAAAAGAGGTGAGATGTGATCTAATATTTTTGCACTGAAAAGAAATCTAGCTGTAGTATTTATTTATTTAGCCTGTCCTTCCAAAGGAGCCCAGAATGGGTTACAAAGTATAGATAGGACAAAATTTGTGAAAGACATATTTGGCAGACATAGCTTAGAAGAATTTTCAGCATTCGTAGAAGATATTACATGACATAGGCTTAGTTTTAGAGCAGCATTCACTGTACTAACAGAACATGACATAAAGTCACTGAAGCTTTAGTGTTGTAAGCGAGTACATGATTAGTGACCGGCAGTTAAGTAGCGTCGGTCATTAAGGAGCTGGATCAGTGAAGAGGAAGGTTTTCACGGCTTTTCTGAAGTTCCATAGACTGTCTAGCGATCTAATGGATGTGGGGATGATGTGCCACAATCTGGGTATAAACTGTGAATAAGAGCGTTTGCAGGCTGTTTCAGTTATGAGTGAACGGCCAGGTGGCAATGAGAGCTGTCTCTCTGCTCAAGATTTCAGTGATCTGTTTGGGACATAAATTTGTAGTTTTGATGTCGTGTAGTTCGGTATCAACTTGTGGAAGGTCTTGAAGGCTAGGACCAAGGCTTTAAAGGCATAGCGTTTTTGGATAGGTAACCAATGCATGGACGTTAGTGCTGGGGTGACATGGTCTCAGATGCCTAGGTTTTTCAGGAGATGGATGGCTGCATATTGCACACCTTGGAGGCGGGAAAGGGTTTTTGCGGGTAAGCCCACTAGTAGTAGTAGTGCAATAATCTAAGCGGGATAATACAAACGCATGCAGTAGTTGGACAAAATTGGTTTCTGAAAAGTAAGCACGGATGCACTTCAGTTGACGGAGGTAGTAGAAGGATGAAGTTGGATATGTGATCTGAGAGTGATAAATTTGACTCCAGGATCACTCCTAGGCTGCGAACGTTATTTTTGGCTGTAAGAGTATCATTTTCCCAGGAGAAAGATGGTTGGGGGTATGTGCAGGTGTCTTTGTGTATCCAGAGGAGTTCAATCTTTGAGGCATTAAGTTGTAATTTATTTGCGGTCATCCAGTTCTTTATTTCAGTTAGGCAGCTATGGAGTTTTATGATTTGTGTATCTCGGTGTTGGCCTAAGGGACGGTAGAGCTGTATATCATCCGCAAATGAGTGGATTTTGATTTGGTATTTTCTTGCAATTTCGAATACTGGTCTGACATAAAGGTTGAAGAGGAGTGGGGATAACAATGCACCTCAGGGCACTCCGTAGCGGAGTGGTTTTGGCTTAGATAGAGAGTGTCCTAATAGTACTCTCTTCAATCTATTGTTAAGGAAAGAGGAGAGCCAAGCTAGTGCGATATCGTTGATTCCGATAGAATGCATTCTGAATAGAAGCGAGTGATCAATAGTATCAAAGGCGGCACTTAGGTCTTATAGTACCAACAATGCATCTTTCCCCTCATCTAGAATTTTCCAGCAGTCATCTACTATGTCTAACAGCACTGTTTTTGTGCTGTGGTGTTTCCTAAATCCTGATTAGAAGTCAGAGATCTGAAAATGCCTAATATGGTATTGAGGCAAACCTGCAAAAATTTGATACAAGTTATATTAAGAAGATGAAACATTAATATATTTTTATGATTACAGACTAGGACGAATAAAGTCAGTGTTCAGTTTTCTGAGGCAGCTGGATGTGAAACATGTCAAGATCCGACTATGCCTTTGCTCTGCTCCAGCGCCGATAGGTATAAAAAAAAAAAAAAAAAAAAAAAAAAGTATATGCAAAATATCGAAAACTTATCAAATGCTAGTGGCACATTTTTCAGTTTAGAAAATCACTGATCATTTTGTGTTGGAGGGATGAGAAAGCAGCAGTTTCCTCCTTTGGGTGCCTCCAACGTGATCGGACTTCTTCAGTCCGAAAATCAGTTTAATCTCTGCATTTTGCACCAGTTGTAATCGTCACCCTGGGCAAGTCACTGAATCCCCATTGCCCCGGGTACATTAGAAAGAGTGGGAGTCCGCTGGGACAGATAGGGAATAATGTCTGAGTACCTGAATAATTTGTAATCCGCATAGAATTGTAGGATATGCAGAATATAAATTATTTAAAAAACAAACCCCCAAAATGTGATAATGTAGCTGTGCAAATGCCCAAATTCAATCTATAAATGTTGCCTAAAGATAGGCGCCTAGATCAGTGCCCTTAGATGATCTAGCTGCCTAACTTAATTTTCTTAATCAGCGCTGTTAATTGACAGAGCCATTAAAAAATCAATTAAACAGTTAATTAGATGGTAGATGCCTATCTCTTTGAGGCAGGTGTCTACACCAAGGCTCCAGCAAGTAGGCAACATTAGAGGTGGATTCAGGACAGGTCTTGGGAGTGGTTTGACTGGTGCCTATCTTTGGAGCACTCTTTTAGGCCAAGAAAACCCTGGCATAAATGGAACCGTCTATGGTTTCAACACCTACCGGCATCTAAGGCTGCTTGGGCACCCTTAGGTAGAGAATGACAAGGGGACAAATTTTTCCCCGTCTCCACGGGAACTTGTTTTCCCATCCTGGTGAGTTCTTTTCCTGTCCCTGCCCCATTCCCGCACGCTCCATCCTCATCTGTACAACCTCAAACACTTTAAAATCATAAGTAGCTACATTCTAGAGCTCAGAATGTGATGTCATAATGCCTCATTCCACTAATGCCTAAGCTCTGTCCTCATCTGTACAAGCCTCAAACACTTTAAAATCATAAGTAGCTACATTCTAGAGCTCAGATTATGATGTCATAATGCCTCATTCCACCAATGCCTAAGCCCCAAACACTTTAAAATCATAAGTAGCAACATTCTAGAACTCAGAATGTGATGTCATAATGCCTCATTCCACTAATGCCTAAGCTCTGTCCTCATCTGTACAAGCCTCAAACACTTTAAAATCATAAGTAGCTACATTCTAGAGCTCAGATTATGATGTCATAATGCCTCATTCCACCAATGCCTAAGCCCCAAACACTTTAAAATCATAAGTAGCAACATTCTAGAACTCAGAATGTGATGTCATAATGCCTCATTCCACTAATGCCTAAGCTCTGTCCTCATCTGCACAAGCCTCAAACACTTTAAAATCATAAGAGGTCGAGGCTTGTGTGATTAAGGCAGAGCTTACAGAAATGGGAAAGGGACAGCAACAAAACTCGTGAGGAAGGGACTGTGAAATTGAGTTTCTGCGGGGACGGGGAAAAATTGGTCCCCATGTCATTCTCTACCACTAGGCCCGATTCTATAAATGGTGCCTATCGGATAATTGACAGTTCTGCTCAATGGCACCTAGCAGTTAGGCATCGCTTATAGAATCAGGGCCAAACTGCTTAGCAAGGAAATGCCAACTCTCCATCCCCCCCCCCCCCCGGACACACCCCTTCTGTGAAAAAATAAAAAATATTTTTATAGTGTATGATTTGGGTATGCACATTGCAAAATTACTGCAGGATGGCCTAGTGCCTACTGCAGCTCAATAAAAGGAGTCCTTAATTATGGAACAAACTTTTAAAAAATATATTCAAAGAAATAACTTTAATGGAGAGTGACAAAACAGAACCCAGAGTTACTCATTGAACTTGATAGTAATATTCAACCACTTATGCTCGCACCAGTATCTCACTTTTTGTCCACACTATTTTCCTGAGGTTTTGTTAAAATGACTTGCTGGAGTAAATTAAAGGTAATGGATTTCTGTAAGAAAATGTAGCTAAAAGCAAATCATACTGATGATGCATTTTAGGAAAAACAGATTGACACTGATGCCTTGTGTTTTTTTAGATCCCCTTTTTGTCGGTGTAGTTTTATAAGTTTCCAAGTTTTATTAAAATTTGTTATTCTACTTCTCCATTTTCTAAGCAATTTACAGAGATAAAATTATATATATACTAGTCTTTAAGCCCGTTACATTAACGGGTGCTAGAATAGATGTGTGTGTCTGTCTTTCTTTCTTTCTCTCTCTCCCCTTGGCCGCTGTCTATGTTTATTTGTTTTTCTCTCCTTGGACACTGGCTGTTTCTCTGGCCCCGTGTGTGTCTCCCTTTCCCTCTCCCTAACCCCCTTGTGTCTTCCCCCTCCCCCTGCGAGCAAAGCTGTCTACCCCCCAGCACACCTCTGCAACAAAAGCATCCCCCTGTACCTGCAGCATTGGCATGACACCCTTCAGCCAATCGTGAGTGCTCAGAGCGTGACAGGGAGCGGGGCCTGCAGCTTCTTCAGCGTCGGTGAGGAAGGAGAGGTTGGCCCAACTCTCCGCAGGGGCTTTGGGGACAGTCTTGTGCGGCTCGAAGCCCTCCTCCCAGCAGCACTCCATACTGCCTTCCTCCCGCCGCCCAGAATAGATGTCTGTATGTCTGGGGTTTTTTTTATTTGTCTCTCTCTCCTTGGACGCTGTCTGTCTGTCATTATTTGTGTCTGTGTCTCTCCCTGGTCCCCTGTCTGTCCGTCTTTCTTTTTGTCTGTCTCCCTGGCCCCCCTGCTTGCCAAAGCAGCCCCCTTTCCATCTCCCCCTGTTCTGCAATGCCTAACTGCTCCATGGCCCCCAGCACACCCCTCCCCCCAAAGCAGCCTCCTTTCCCTCTCCCCCTGTTCTGCAATGCCTGCTCCATGGCCCCTTTCTGTTCCGCCCCCCCCCATGATTGCTATCTGCACAACCCTCCCACCAAAACAGCCCCCTTTCTTGCCTGCTCCATGGCCCTTCTTTTTCCTCTTCCCCTCCCTCCAGTCACCGCTGCCATTCCTATTTAAAACGGCCTGCTGAGGTTCGCGGCCGGCTGTAGCGAACCTCGCAGGCCGCTGTTCACCTCAGTAGCATGTTCCCTCTGACGCGATTGCGTCAGAGGGAACGTGCTACCACGTGGAGAGCGGCCTGAGAGGTTCGCTACAGCCAGCCGCGAACCTCAGCAGGCCGTTTTAAATAGGAATGGCAGCGGTGACTGGAGGGAGGGGAAGAACAGGAGCGGTAGCGGTTGTTGCGGGAGGGGGGGAGTCGGCGACATGCAGGCCGCTGTGAACAGGAGCGGCAGCGGCGGCAGGACCATGAGCCCTCCTCCCGCCATCCGCTGCCAGAGTCGCTCCTGTTGCCCAATGCAGCTAACTGGCGCATACGCCGTTTGGCTGTGAGTTCGGGCGTGCAATGTAAGTCTGCATGTGGTTCAAGTTGTGTGCATCGTCGGTCTGGAGGAGTGGATCGAGCTGGGGTTCGCGTGCGATATTGAAAGTTCGGTTGCGTGGGAGTTTTGGTTTTGTGAGGAGCCGGCATAGTGTTTCGGGTGGGGAAGAGTCGCGGTTCCTTTTTTGTTTTGGGCCCATGCAGGAGGAGCTGAAAACAGGGCTGGGGGCTCGGTAGGTGGTGGAAGAAGGCTGGGGGGCCGCTCGATGGATCGCAAAAAAAGGAGGAGGGGGTGGGCACTCGGAGAAGGGAGCCGTTTTCAAAGGCGCCCCCGCGGCTCCTCTCATGAGCTGCAGTTGCGTCGGAAGATGAGAGAGGAGTCGCGGTGGTGACTTTGTGGGTCCGTAGTCAGAGAGAAGTAAAGCTGGGGACTCGCGCATGCGCAGTCCTGCGGCCACAGACCTACAGCGCACGGAACATGCAAATAGGACTGCGCATGCGCGGCTAGCTCTTTATTATATTAGATATATAAAAAAATAAGGGGGTAATAGAGAACAAAAGTTGTTAACAGACAATATACATGTACATATAGACATTACAGACTAAGAGAAATTACAAGATGGTAAAAGGGAAGAAATACAATTTTAAATAGGATAAGGAAACAGAAAAGGATAACATATATAGAAGTCCTAAGTGGTTAGAAATATATCAACACTTGAAAATGTTCAACTTTGGTTTGCTAGTTGAACGGAAAGGCACAATAATTGCAAAGAGGAAATTTCACGAGGTAAACTGAATTGACAGACTTGTAAGCTATTTATGTATTTATTCATTCTTTTATTTGAAAGAATTTAAATACCGCTCTTAGAATTCAACAATAGAGTGACATACAGTCGCAATTAAAGGAAAATCTTTAAAGCTACAATACAAAATATTACTACACTTCTCCATCCGCGGATTCGGTTATTTGTGATTTTCTTTTTAGATCCATTTTCATTTTTCAAGCTATTTTTAAGTCCTCTTAGAACCCCCTTAAGCTTTACCTGGTGGTCTAGCAGGGTTTCGGGGCAGGAGTGATCTTCCTACGTTCCTGCCCCGTGCAGATTACTCATAGGAAATGGCTGCTGTGAGAAGGTCCCTATAATTTATTTTCCATCTAATAAGTCTGTATATTTCTGCACTAAAGGTCCATCAGTCTTTTTTTTTGCCCATAAATGAGTATTAATTAGTCTGTTCATATTCTATTCAAGGACATATAACTGGCAATATAAATGACCTACATTTCTATCTCCATAAAACAGAAATTTGGACAGAGGTCTGAGAACAGGATTTGTTCAGATTGAATTACTTAGACTAGTTAGTAAAACTGTAGTGAATTATAAAGAGGCCTGACACTCAGATAAGACCAATGCTGTGCCAAAACTAGAGAGAGGCTAATCCAACATGATTTAGGAGTATAGCAATTCTTTCTTTTCCTATTGTTTTACCCAGTCTGAAAGGGATATTTATTACTATCATTAATATTATGAAGATTTGATTATTCTAATCATTTCTTAATTTATCATCAAATAATTTATAAAGATTACCATTAGTATACAATATTGTTCATTTGCAAAAGAGAAAAACATCTCAAAAGTGAGAAAGCGATCAAGTTGTGATTTTCAAGACTTAGATTTGAGACTGTTTCCTTCACAGTTCATCTAAATTGAAAGGTGGTATGTCTGGGGTGTGTTTGCACAGAATTTGGATGGACCTACAAGTTGGACGTTTTTCCAGGATAATAGAACAAGATAAAAATGTCTAGGTCAAAAATTGGGATGTTTTTATTTGCCCTGACTGAAAGCTGACCACTGGAGGAATTAAAGAATGACCCCCTTAATCCCCAGTGATCACTGACCCCCTTCCCCCATCAAAGATGTGACAATTACAGTGTTCTGCCCCCGTTTTATGTGGGCATTTGCTAAATTTCTTGTATAAGAACAAGTTTTAAGTGTTTATGCTATGATATATAAGTAAAGTGTGTTCTGTGGACTTAAATCCTCAGAAAACTTTGCTTTTCCCAGAGAGCTAGGCTGCAACTACAGAGCTTAAACCCACCCTTCTTGTTCAGTCTGCGAGAGAACAGTTGCCATAATTGTAGACTGCATGGTTAAATGAGAACCTGAGTTTAGCATTGTACTCACACTAGGTTTTCACCCTTTATTTCTAACAATCTAATACAGCTTAGTTTGCAAAAGCTAAGTCTGGAGAACAGTGTTATTTCCACAAGATGTGGACATACTCTCAGCTACCTTTTTGAATAAGAGGGGTTGGTAGAGTAAGAAGATTCTGTAGCAAAGCTGAACTGCCTTGAAAACATCAATTGTAAGTGTTTATTCTTTACTTCATGTTACGTATTAAAGAAAGTTGTTAAAGAACTACAGAGTATGGCTGATAACACTAAAATTACAGAAGTAAGGGTTAACTGAATAGGAACTTCATACAATTGACAATATAACTCATAGTGAGTTCAATAGTGCTTGGCCATTCAGAGGAGTCCTGCTTATAGCACAAAGAGGAGATTTCAGTGTGGAAATCTACAAAGACTGTTCAGAGAAGCTGTAAACTGTCCAGTAAAGCTATAGTCAGCACAAACAGTATATATGAGGCTCTGTCAGATTACTTCAATTAATGATTATAACAGCTTCAAAAAGGCCTTGAAAACTCATTTGTTTAAGGCCTATGTTTTGAAAAATTTGTAATTTTTAAAATTTTTATTGTACTGATTATTGTCTTTCTTAACCGCTTTGAACTTCTTTTGAGGTATTTGCAATATACAAATAAAATTGTATTGTATTATGGCAATTTGTATTAGAGTAGTAAGCTGATCCCAGAAGTAGGCTAGTGGTCAGCGCAGTGAATTATACAGAAAGGGACCAGGGTCCATAACCCACTCTAACTAGTATGCATGGGGTGGAAACTGTGAGCCTTCCAAAACCCTCAAAATGCCAACTGTACCTATAGAAATAACACCTGCAGACCCTAGGGCTTTTGAAGGGTGCATAGTTAGGTACATCAGGTTTCTATGTTTTCATGGAGGGCTCACAATAGAAAATAAGGGCACGCTAGCCGATTTAGCTCTAAATGCTATCGTGTCCATAGAATATAATAGATGCATTAGCATTTTAGCGCATGCTAATATTTAATGCGCTAAATTGGCTAGCATATCTTAGTAAAAGACCCCCCTAAGTGTGTTAAAATTTGTACTAGGGTCACTACATGTGAAGTCCACAGCACTGACCGCTAGGCTACCCCTCTGCTCTGTTGGGATATCTGTGGGGCCAATTTACTAGAAATAGTGCCTCATAGCTATTCCTTTGGCTTCTTTTTGTGCATTTTTCTGTAGGGGTTTTTCTTTTTTTTTTTTTAATGGTACCTAAGAAAATACATACCAAGTACAAAACATCTGGAAATGAACAATTTCCAAAACAAAAAAAATAGACAACTTTCTGTTTCGAAAATTGCTATGTTCAGGATGAGAATTTTAGATATTTTCACTAAAACGTCTACAATTGGTCTGCATATTGAAAATGCCCTTCAATGTGGCTTCTTAAATTTTTATTGAAGAAGAAGGTATCAGATACCGAGTAACGTGGTTTGCGAGTGATTTGCAAGACAAGCAAAACACTCAAGCAAACTTTAACTCGCAAACCGAGCATTGACTCGGTATGCGAGCATGTCACCCCACCCCAGGAATCAGCTTCTCTCCTCCCTTGCGGCCCACTCCCAAATCCTTACCTCCATCGGACATCAGCATGCACTAACCCACAGGACATACGCGTGCCGGTGCAGAAAGAGCCTGCCACTGATCTTTTATGCTGGCTGCTGTGGAGCCTTGAGCATCTGCACATGCTCAAGCGTTCTGGCTCCCACCCTCTCCGAGATTCTCATGAGATTCTTGGATTCAATCTCGGAGAGGGTGGGAGCCAGAAGGCCTTGAGCATGCGCAGATGCTCAAGGCCAAGCAGCAGCCCAGCCATAGATCAGCAGTGAGTCCTATCTGGGGTGTGAGTCCTATCTGGGGTGTCGAGGAGAGAAGGTTGTGTGCCCAAGCTTGGGTGCGGCAGGATACAAGGAGAATCATGCGCTACGTCCACCCACCCTGTCTTCCTCTGCATTGCCTCTTTGTACCTTGCCAGGCGTTGCTGGAGGTAAGGGTTTGGGGGTGGGCTGCGGGGGGAGAGAAGCCGGTTTCCAAGGTGGTGTGGTGTGGAAGCAAGCAGCGCCAGTAGCTTTGGGGGGATGGTGTGTCTGTTTTTGGGATGTGGAACAACCATATGAGTTTCTCCTACTTCCTATGGGGAAACTCACTTTGATATACGAATACTTTGGTTTACGAGCATGCTCCTGGAACAAATTATGCTCGCAAACCAAAGTTCCACTGTACTTTAATAAAATAGTTTCTGATACTATCTACTGTATGTAATATTACATAAGAACATAAGAAGTTGCCTCCACTGGGTCAGACCAGAGGTCCATCGCGCCCAGCGGTCCGCTCCTGCGGCGGCCCATCATGTCCATGACCTGTGAAGAAGTTCCTGACCATTTTTATAACCTACCTCTACTTCTATCTGTACCCCTCAATCCCCTTAACCTTTAGGAACCTTGCTTGCAAACAATTGACTACTTTTGATTAACATTGCAATTCTGAAACCTTTATAGAAAATTCTAGGTATTTCATTAAATCTCAAAGCATTAGAAATGTTGGCAATCCCTATTATGCACACATTTCATTTCTAGCTCTATTTTCCGTTGCAAAACAACGCTAGCTTTCTGTTCAGGAGAAAGGCTCAAAACACTTATTTTTGTTTTCAAAAAGAATAAGGTTTTATAAAGAGACACTGCACTTCAGCAAATTATGGTATTCTCTTTCTCAACTGTACATTTCGAAAACAGCTCTGATGAATTGTACTTGCAAGCAAAAATGCTCCTTCTTTAGCTCGCACAAAACATTTCATGATAGAAATGCAAAGGATAAAAAATGAAGTTAAATAAGGGAAAGGGAATAACCTTGTGCCTTCCAATGAAGCATGATTTGAAAAGATAAACGTTAAGTCTTATTTACTATAACTTAAATGACAAGTGAATCTTTTAAAATTATGCTCCAGAATAAGTGAGAAAATAAAATATAAGGGTGTTTAGTTTCTTGTGTTCTTTACAGGTTTTAAAATTTTGTTTCACTTTGGTTTTATACATTTTTGTTTCAGGAAATGTTAATAGAGAGGTAGCTGTGGCTGCTGCACAAATAAAAAAATGGATAGATCTTTATTTTCTATCTATCTATCTATCTTAGTAACCAATGCAGCTAATTCCAATTGCAATCTGAACCTCTGATGACACCCCATACACAATGACTCTCACCTGACCCACCTGACTTCCTCCAATTCCCCTAACATTAGCATTGATGAAGTGGATCTAAAAATGCCTACCCTATCATTTGGGGTAGGTGCCATTTTGAAAGACACACCAACCCGGGTGGTAGCAGAGAGGCACTGCTGCCACTGTAAGACATTTCCAGAACCCCAGTTAGATCCTTGAGAGGGGGTGAGAATAAGGGAGGGCAGAGCACAAGAGGATGGGGTCCTAGAGGCAAGGGTGAGGTTTCTGATATGGGACTGCTTTTTAATAGCAGGAGCGGGATTTCAACTAGGAAGTTAGGGGAAGGTTTGTTTGGGTTGTTGAGAGACTTGTGGGGGGGAGGGGGGGTCAAAAATTGCAGGGAGGAAAGGAGACTTTTGCATGGAGTTGGAGAAGTTCAGGGTCAAAGGGCTTAGGCAGGGAGTTCAACATAAGAATTTAAAAATAGCATTACTGGGTCAGACCAATGGTCCATCAAGCCCAGTCTCCTGTTCTCACGGTGGCCAATCCAGGTGTAGCAATATTCCATGCTACCGATCCAGGGCAAGCAGGAATGAAAAATAGTCCTAGCCCAATAGCATATTTGCCCTTGTTTGTTTGTTTATTGGAAGTTTCTATGTTGCTACTAATGATTGGGGAGTCCATTCTGAGTGGTTTGCATAAGCTTCAGTAATAGTGTTACAATTCAGGAGTTAAATATATGTTGATAGTTAAGATATACATATATTTAACAAGTTGCATACTATGAAATTTAGGTGTGCATGATATAGGATAAGGTGGATAACTCCTAATTATTGCCAATCAAGAGCTTATCATTAATAAGTGATTGTTATTAGCTAATAAGTTTGCATGCATGTCTGCAATCCGTGCCCAAAATTGCATGTCCAGTTTTGGGTGTCTCATGCAGAATCCAGGGGCCCATGTTTGCATGGTTTATATGCAAACATTATCTATCCATGGCCAATTTGTGAATTGGTGAATAAATATCATCTGCTTTGTTTGCAAAAGAAGCATTGCTGATTACCAGCACACACATTGACATACTTCTATTTCAGAGCACGTTTATCTTCATACAAGAGCTTTTTTGGGTAGGCTATTTTATGAATCCGAGTCACAGAGTCAGACTGCAAGAATCAAATGCAAGGGCAACAATTACTATAATCAAATATTCATGCAATTTTGGAAGAATTCTGCTGGTGCTGGGCTTTCCTAATAGGCTATTTTAAGAAGGCACATAGGTACTCAACCTGCTTAGGTGCTCTTTTAGAAAATGACTCATGCTGGGAGTAAATTTATAATTACATGCATGGATAAAAATGAAGCACATAGAAAAATGAAGGCAGATAAAGACCATACGGCCTAGCTAGTCTGCCTGTGTAGAGCTTTGAAGAGTTTCAAAAAGCAAAGTTGAATTAGGAGCTACCTACTTCCTTGCATAGCCATGTAAATGTGTGATTAAATATTTAGGATGGAGATATGTGTTTTTGAGCATCTGAGGTCTTTTTTTGACCTCAAAAAGTTCACAGTTGGTGCAATATGAAGTGGAAAGAATAGACTAGGCCGAAGTTAATCTGTTTTAGCTAATTTCTTTAGAATTGTTAATTAACAAATGAGAAAGTCCCATTTTTTTTCTAGCTCCTACTATACCCTAATCATATTGTGGTCTGAGGAAGTGCCTATTTTTCATTGATAATTGTTTCCTTTCTGTAATTTCAAAAGTAAGAATTGTGATAGAGTTGGCACTGAATTTCGTGAATGAGTGGTGTAACTTGAAATTATTTGTTAAATAAAACAAATTAAAGGTAAAAAAGAACAAAAAAATGAAATTGTGCATGTGTTTCCATTTTAAAAACTAGCCTCAGAAAACCCACTCTTTGAGGCATAATTCAGATAATATCAATGAAAATGTAAGGCAGAAAAATGTAAGGTAGACCAGACCCCCACCATCAACACTGGTCTACTTTAAAGGTAGTCTTCTGTTGGTGCCTGGCCTGTTCCAAAGCATTTCAGTGCCACAGCCCCATCTACTGGATTGACTCCTTTACCCCTGAGGCAGGTCTCCCTTTGGAGGTTGAAACATGGATTGTGTCAGGACATTATAAACATGTACTTTTAAAGGACACTATATTTATGTACTTATACATTTGAGTATTTATTTGTGATTACAATAAATAAAGTTCACTACCCTATTTTTTTGTGCGGCCCTCACAGTTGAAGTTTAACATCTTTCCTTTCTCAAAACTGACACATTTCAATCACTATATTGAAAATAAAATAAATTTTCCTACCTTGGTTGTCTGGTGACTATTTTTCTGTGCTTTTAACTGTTTCCAGGGCCTTGTCCTTTGATTGTTTTTCTCTCCATCTTCACTTTATGCATTGCATTCATCTTTAATCAACTGTGATAAGGTAGGATACTGTGACTACAAAAGTAGAGGAGATGAGAAAGATAAATACTGTAAACCAAAAACTCTCTCCAATATATCAAATTGTCCATAAAAGACTTAATCTTCCATCTTTGGCATTAACTTAACATTCAACTTTTCAGCTTTCTTTCAAAATCTACTTTTCCATGTCTTACCTTCCCTTCTTCTCTCTCTCTCCCCTTCACTCCCTATTTTCATGGTCTGACATCTCTCTCTCTCCTTCCTTTCTCTCTCTCATTCCTTCCTTTCCCCTGGTCAGGCATCTGTCTCCTTCCCTCCCCCCATGCCCTGGCATCTCTTCCTCCCCCTCCATGGTCTGGTATCTCCTTTCCTTTCCCTACCTCCCATGTATTTGGCAGCTCCCTCGCCTTCCTCTCCTCTCCCTTGTCTTCCTTCTCCCTCCTTCCCTCTCTCTCCTCAATTGAATGCAGCAGCTGCATTTCTCTTCCTCTTCCCTCCCCCTCCCCTCCCCTGTGCAGCAGCAGCATTTCTGGCCAGCTTCCTTGCTGCAGTCGGTTGTTCTGTTGAAAGCCATGGGTGGCAGCTCCATACGTGATCTGCACCTATGTCGGAAGCCTTCTCTCTGATGTCGTGATATCAGAGAGGCTTTTGACACAGGCATAGATTGTGCGCGGAGCGGCAGCTGACTGCAGCTTTCAATGGAACAACCAACTGCAGCAAGGGAGTACTCGATCATTGGGTCCAGACCGCGGGCCGCAAAATAGCACCTGGAGGGCCGCGAGTTTGAGACTGCTGTTCTAAAGCCTTTAAGATACATTAACTTTCGGCACCTACTGCATGTTAATCACACTTAGGCGCCCATTACAGAATCATGCTTAGCTAGGATTGTCAGATTTTCCTTTTGGAAAATCTAGACCCCCATAGCCCTGCCCTAATCCCGCCCCCAAGCCCGCCCTACCCCCTCCCTGCTCTTGTCGGGCCAGGGAAGAAGTCCACGCTGCGTATGCACAGACTTCCTCCCTGCCCGACACAGCTTTTCAAAACCCGGACAAAGTGCTGGGTTTTGAAAAGCCATCCGGACCCCTGGACATGTCCTCTAAAGTTAGCAGCCCTTACCTTAAAACTCAGGTGCCTCTAATATAGACCAGGGTTTTAAAGGCCTACGTTATAGGTGCCTAAGTCCGCTAGAGAACTGCACTTAGTGGCGCCTTTCTCCACCCCCTAAACATGTCTACTTTGGGGTTAGGCACTGATAGGCGCTATCTTTTGTAGAACCACGCCTAAGAAGATAGGCGCCTAGCTTCCAGTTAAATTTGATGATTTTCAATTATGAGCTTGTTAAAGCTCATTATTGAAGCAAATTTCCTAATTAAGATAGGTCCTAAGCTTAGGCGCACTTTATAGACTTTATCCCTGAGTTAAAATGATAAGCATTATTTCTCTAAATCTGCCTACTGGCAGAAAGAACAATACGAAAACACTGCAACAGAAAATGCATGAAAGGATCAATTCAAAGCTCTTGAATTGTCTGGAAGGGTGTCTCTGCATTACTGGCATTTGAACTGTGCAGAGTTAGGTATAACTAAAGGAACAGGCCCTAATACCCTGTGCTGACATTTGACAGGTACAAAGAGCGACAGTGTTTGCTCACTTTGTCAGGCCTCTCCTCACTCATCTAATACCACAGTTCCAAAATAATCTCCTTATGTGTCAGATAGAACTCTCCCTAGACATCTGAATTTTATGTGGAGTGACTGAGCTGAGCTGCCTTTCCCTCCGATTGACAGTTTGCTTGCTTTCATTCACAACCATTCACATCAGCCCTTATATGAGATACTAGTTTCTTGAAAACATAATATAAATTGCACTTTATCCATGCCCTACCTCTCACCCAGAACAAAAACAAAATCAGTAATAGGAAATGGCCAACTTCACTGCATAGAAAAATAACTGTATATACTCAAGACATTAATTCTGTTGCTTGTATGCAGTTAATTGCTATTACTTTTGAATTACCCTACACTTTTATATAGCCTTCAATCTATAACCCTATTCCCCACTGTCCACCAACCCAGCCAGCAGATCAACCGTTCCCCTTAACTGTATCCTTGACATCCTGTTTGTCTGTTTAGAATGATTGTAAGCTCTTTCGAACAGGGACTATCTTCTTTGTGACTCTCTACAGTGCTGCGTACGTCTGGTAGCGCTATAGAAATAATTCATAGTAGTGGTGTGAAGAGTTTGTCTCTGGTAACTAGAGCTGAGATTGTGATGTCATAATGCCTCATTCCACCAATGCCTAAGAGTCAACCTCATCAGTGATGTCACAATGGCTTGATTGTCCTGTGCTCCCCATTGCCCTCCAACCCAGCTAGCAGATCAACCGTTCCCCTTAACTGTTTCCATGACATATAGTTAGTTTGTCTGTCTTGTCTGTTTAGATCGTAAGCTCTTTCGAGCAGGGACTGTCTTCTTTGTGACTCTGTACAGTGTTGCATACGCCTGGCAGTGCTATAGAAATAATTAATAATAGTAGTAGTAGTAGTAGTAGTAGTAGTATTTAGAGACTGGTCTTATTAACATCATGGTTAACACAGTATTTTTTTTACAGGATATGTTCTAAGTCTGCCTCTAAGAATGAGTCTACGCATTCCAGATTAAAATACTATGATTGTGATTCTCATCAGCAGGAGCAAACAGTGGTATAGCGAGGGTGAGAGGGGCCCGGGTGGTGGCCCCCCTTCCTCTTCTCTGCCCATCATATGTGTGCACCTCTTCCCTTCCCCCTACCTCTTTACCAGCGACAGCAGCATCACCAACCTGCTGCCCACGTCAGCCTTGGCTTTCCCTCTGAAGTCACTTCCTGGTCGTGGTATCAGGAAGTGATATCAGAAGAAGAGCCAAGGCCAATGTGAGCAGCAGGTTGGAAATGCTGCTCGCGCCGGTGAAGAGTTAGAAATATGGGCGGGGAGGGGGCAGAGAGGAGAGGTGCCCCCACCAAGATGGCACCTGGGGCGGTCCACCCCTACAACCCCTTACTATACCGCTGGGAGCAACCATCTTTTACGTGTCTGAATTTGCCCTTGCATATCCTGCCCCCAGATCGAGAGTCACCCCTGGATTCTATATAGATTATCCAAAGTTGGGTGCACAAACTGGGGAGTGTATCCCAGATCTACAAACAAACTAATTCGTTAATGAGCCACTAACAACCAATAATTGGTGTTCATTGGCAATCATTATGATTCATGTCTGGATCTGTCATGCACCCTATTTTACATTATGTGTGCCTAAATTTTTAAGTGTGGAACTCAAAAGGAGGTGTGGCTTTGAGAAGGTCAAGGGCATTCCCGGTATTTAGGTGCAATGTTATAGAATAATGCTATTTGTACACGCAACTGCCATTAATTGCTCACCAGGGTTTGCACCAAGTTTTAATAAGCAGGAGTATGGCACCCAAAGTTAGACACTAGGAAAATCCATGCTGCAAAGGGCACTGTGCAGAGTGCAGATTACTAGATTAGCATGGATCTTGTATCTAAATTTGGGTGCCATTTATTGAATTCCCCCCTCAATGTTTCTATAAAATTCTATAAAGGACGACTAAAAGTTAGGCGTCATTTAGACGTCTGGGAGCACAACGCTCAGCACGATTCTTTTATGCATAGAAGCACAATAGAGAATCACACTCAGTGACATCCAGGGAATCTATCTAGTTAGATGTCCTTTATAGAATTGCCGCCTTTTTTTTTTTCCCCTAAAACTTTTTATTCAAAGAACCAGATACAAGCACAATAGCATAGACCAGTGTTTTTCAACCGCTGTTCCGCGGCACACTAGTGTGCCGCGAGATGTTGCCTGGTGTGCCGTACGGTGCAGACACTGATTAGGCCTCAGGCCTAATCCCGCACGCGCTCCCATGAGACTCCCCCGGTCCCCGCTGCTGTTCAGTTTCGATCTTCTGCTCTGATGCAACCGGAAACAGGAAGTTGCAGCAGAGCAGAAGATTGAACACTGAGCAGCCGCGCGTGTGCGGCTCTTTGGGAAAGCGTGCATGTCGCCGAAAAACAAAACCTACAAACTAAGGTGAGGCGAAGGGAGAGAGCTGGCTAAACAGTAGGATCAATTGGGCAGGCGAGTGGTGGCTGCGGGGACCGTGCGATCGCTCGTGTTCCCGGCTCAAATTGGAAGGAGGGAGTGAAAGGGAAAAGGATTCTGGGCCAAGGGGATGAAGACGGAAAGAAAAACCCACAGCAGGAAAGAAAGGGAAGGACAGGCAGGTGAGCCAGATGCTAGAAGCAGGGGGGGGGGGAAGAAAGAGGGAAAAAAGCTAGATGGGGTTGAAAAGAAGAGACACACTGGTATGGAAGAGGAAGATAGGGGAAATCTGGACACAGGAAGGTAACAGAAAGAGGGGAAATTATGTGCATGGGGCATAGGGACAGAGACATAAAGGGGACATGCCATGGGGATGGTATATGGACACAGGGGGGGCAATGACAGATACATAGGGGAGATATTAGAAATGGAGAAAATAGGAGCACAGAAGCGAGATGGTTTGTGGGGATGGGACAGGGACCGAGCTCACAGGCTCCAGTGGCTTGCACAAATTACATTGTAACGTGCCATGAAAATAAGAGGGAGGAAGGTAGATAGATAAGCCACGTGAGAGGAGCTGAAGGGTAGTAGAAAGGAACAGATGGTAAATGAGGGAGGAAAGGGTGGTGGTGGAAAGGAATAGGACAGACATTGAAGGAGGGTGGAGAGGAACAGACCCCGAAGGGAAATGTGGAAGACAGAGTGGGAAGAAGACAGATGCCAGACTATGGGGGAGCGGAGGGAAGAAGATGGGTGCTAGACCAATTGGGGGGGGGTGAAGGGAGAGGCACAGTAACAGCAAATGGAAGACGTAGAGAGAAGACACACAGTGGATGGAAGGAATTGAATGAGAAGATGTGGAAAGCAGAAACCAGACAACAAAGGTAGAAAAAAAAATTATATTTATTTATTTATTTTTTGCTTCAGGATAAAATAGTATATTAGTTGTGTTGATAAAAATTTATAAACAAGCCCTGCCAGCTGAACATCTCTTTCTCTAGTTCAGCAGCAGGAACTTTGATTTATAAGAAAGGAATAAACTAAATATTACAGTACTAAGGCTTATATGGATGCAGCGGGGACGGTGACGGGGCGGTGAATGGGATGGCAGTGGTGGTGACGGGGCGGTGAAAGGGATGGCGGTGATGGTGACGGGGCGGTGAAGGGAACGGCTGTTGACGAAGAGCTACGTGTGTGTCTTTCTTCGATTCCAGCCAGAATATCAGCTTTGTGTTCAGCCAAACAGGCCCAGGTTTCGCAATGAATAAAGTATTTTATAATTTTTCACTATTCTGTTTACTTAATATTTCATAATAAAGTAATTATAAAATACTTTCTTTGTGTTTATTTGATTCCTATTCAAGAGAATTACTTTATATATAGTCAATATAGGCACAGAGTTAAATTTTTTAACATTTTCTAATGGTGGTGTGCCTCGTGATTTTTTTCATGAAACAAGTGTGCCTTTGCCCAAAAAAGGTTGAAAAACACTGGCATAGACATCAATTTTCACAAACCAAACAGGGAACAAAGAGAACTAGTAAAGACAAGTAGAGTCCAGGCATAGGTTCCTATAGCCCGGACTCAGTGATACTCCACCCTGATGATGCCCCCCCTCACTCCCTCCCCCCAACAGCCCCCCCCACCCCTAACCCACCCTCAACCTACTGGCAGTACAGGCATCACTGGCTTCCGTAATCGATTGACCACGTGACTCCTAATGAGAGGGGGCAAAGTATCCAAATGGATGCCCAAACGGACAAGAAGAGCATACTCTTATGATGAGAAATCTGAGCTGACAGATTCCCATACTATTAAAAGATGGAATTTATTGCGCCAATACCAAAATGGTGGGTGGGGAGTCCTGAAGCCAAAGGTTTAAGATGCACTTCTTTCCAACTATATAACCCTTGCGGAGGAGAAAGCTATCACCCGCAGAGAGTCCTCCCAGGTATCCCTGAGCCGAGGAAATAATCCCTTCAACCTGCAAGGGGAGGGTATAACCCACCAGGGTCTGTAAATAGCAACGGACCTCCCACAAAAAGGCAGCAACCATGGTACACGACCAAAGACCATGTGCCAAAGAGTTATTAACCCGGCGACATTTCAGATAAATAGAGGTGGGAGCGCATCCAAAATGAAAAGCCTGTTTCTGAGAAATACGGCCCCTATGAAGGATTCAAAATTGACACTGCTGGAGCTCAGCGCCCTGCACCACCCTGGGGATTTCAGCACCAGAGGGCCCAGGGACGCCACACGAGGGCAGTATCCCAAATCACGAGACCACAAAGAAAGGAGCTGTTGATAGTCCCTCCTCGGCTGCAGAGCTATCAGTCGACGGTGCTATTGTGAGAGCACAAGTCCCAGTGAGCATCAAAAAAAATCCTGTACACAGTGACTAGAAAAGTCTGAGTCAAAGACTACCGAGATAGCGAAGATACATAATAGGCCAGTTGTCGATATGCAAAATGATCTGTAACACTCAGAGACCAGGACGCCTGGAGAGCCGGGAAAGGAAAAAGATCGCCATCCCCCTGGAGAAAATGTCCCAAATTACAGAGCCCCTTCCCTGCCCAACGTTTAAAAACTACATTATCCTGTCCAGGACTAAAGGCCGCATTACCCACGATGGGGAGCAGAACCGAGCTAGAATAAGAATGGCCCCAAAATCGCGAAAGACAGCGCCAAGTTCTACGAAGCGGAGCAGCCAAACAGCTACAGGTCCCGGGGCCCAACCACTCCTTCCCATCCCAATGCAGAAGATAAGGCAGAGCCCAAGGGAAGAAACAATCCATCTCCAACTCTAAGTCAGGGTACTGAGAACTCGCAAAAAGCCAATCACATAAATGGTGGAGCAGGAAGGCCAAGTTATAGAGGCGAACAGAGGGGAGCCCCAAACCACCCACCACCCAGGAGCCCTGAAGAAAAACACTATTCATCTTACCTTTCCTGCCCTTCCAACAAAAAGGAGAGTATCAAGCATTGTAGGCACACCAGATCCTTTTTCAAGAGAAACAGAGGAAGCGTTTGCAACAAATATAACCACTTAGGAAAAATGATCTTCCAAAATATATAGAATTGCCTTTTAGGTGTCGCATAGATGTCTTTGAACATGACCAAATTTCTTTTTTTTTTTTTTTCTGGTAATTTCTTGTTGTAATAGTTCCTTGATAATTCTTCTGTAATCCGCCTTGAACTGCAAGGTAATGGCGGAATAGAAATCCCTAATGTAATGTAATGCAATGTAATATCTATAACATTATCGTGTTTTAGCATCATGATGTCATTAGAATGGTGATTTTATGCCGTTTTTTACATTAAAATTTATGCACTATTATATTTATTAATATAGCACTTACATCCTAAGTAGTATTTACATTTGGCTACTTTATCATATTTCCCTTCTGTCCCGGTAGACTCAGATTCTTATCTAGTGTACCTGGGGCAATAAGGGGTTTGAACCTACAACCTCAGGGTGTTGAGGCTGTAGCTCTAACCACTGCTCCACACACTCATCCTATATTCTCTTCATTTACAAGCAGTCATTTCTCTAGAATAAATATCAAACATGTACCTTCAACACTTGTCCAGTTCCTGTGCTGTTTTCTAGAAACACTCCTTTGGCCTCTGTGTTCCTCAATCAAAGCACATGAAAAAAAAAAAATAAATAAATAAAAAAGTTTAAGAAAATAAGAAGAGAAACCCTGATCACAGTGGCTGTGGCTCAGAGCAAGTGGACATGTTTGACACACAATCTTGACATCATTGTGACACTCTCAATATGCACCTAGATGGCAGATTGTCACTAAAAGAACAATAGGAATATGTGCTGAGATACCTGACCATAATAGGGATTTGAAACCCCCCACCTTGGGAAGAAGTGCCTTAACCACAAGAACTTCCTTTTAGGCAGGGGTTTCTGCCATGTGAGATGATACCTTAGGAGATCATAGCCAACTTGGTAAAAATAAGTTTCCCTCTGGACCCTGGAAAGAGCAAAGTGCAAATGCAAATGGCAAAGTCCAAAACCCACACTCTTATGAGACAAAATAGAAGCTGTTGAGTACTGGGGGGAGTTTTGTGGATTTGAACCCATGACCTGTGGAAGATGGAAGAAGTGCCTTTAACTACTGAGCTACAGGATTATTTGTTTAGGCAGGGGTTTCTATTATTTTTTTGGTGAGATTCTGCCATCTAGGTGCATATTGATGATGCCACAATGATGTCAAGATTGTGCATCAGACATGCCCACTTGCTCTGAACACAGCCATTGTGAGTAGGGAGTCTCTTCTTATTTTCTTAAACTTTGGGAATGAGGTTCAGTATGCAATACATTTGTTCATGTGCTTTGCTAGAGTAATGTGTTATTAATCTTTTAACCTTAATATCAAACTAGAGTACTCTTTAACCCACAAAAGAAAACCTTTTGGGAATGAAGTCTAGTATGCAATATATTTTTTCATGTGCTTTGCTTGAGTAATATATTATTAAATATTTTTTATCAAACTGGAGTATTATTTACCCTCAAAAAACAAAACCTATACCACTATATCTGGATACCTCCAGCACACCTAACTTGTGCCTAGTTATCACCCAATTCACGTCCAAAAGCAGACCTGGTTTTGCAACACCTACATTTTAGGCAAGAATGTAGACATGTTAGGATGCAGAGCGGCATGCGATTCTGTAAATGGGTGTCCATATTAAAACCACATCCATGACCATGCCTATCCCGTTAGCCGTAGTTTTTTCCGATGGGCATCTATGAAATTCTAGACGCCTATTCTCTGAATCACGCATAGCCTTTGGACGTAGGCAATTCCAGTACTCGAGAGCCGGAACCAGGTCAGGTTTTCAGGATATCCACAATAAATATACATGAGATAGATTTGCTTCTCAAGGAGGCAGTGCATACAAATCTATCTAGATATTTATTGTGGCTATCCTAAAAACCTGACCTGGCTCTGGCTCTCGTGGACTGGAATTGCCTACCTCTGCCCTAGACAATGTAAGCATCCTATATTCAGTTAATACAGATACAAAATAAATAACTAAGATCAGAGAATTACACTGTGGCAGGGGTTCCCTGATCTGATAACAGTTAATAGTAATAATGTTTCTGGTTGTGCTATTTGTTATTCCAAGGACATGAAGGCAAACCCCTCCTACGCCTTAATTTATCATGACAGAAAATATTTACCAGGTACATATGCAGCCAAGTAATTTGGGAAAACATTTTAATGCACTGCAGTCCATCAACATGTTTGGCAAATTGAACCAGTCAAGATAAAATACAGATATTAATGTGCTTCCCAAAGTTAATTAATGTTTTTGAAGGCAGCAGCACAGTTTCTCAGTAATATGCACCTAGCGCATGGAATTTCAGTAGTCAGGACAGGTAATGTGGAACAGAGCAGAAACACTGCTTAAAACTGCAGCAAATGGATTTCAATGTCAGGTTCAAACATATTGTCTTACAATAAGAAAACATCATTATGAATAAGACAATAATTGTAGTCAGATATCCAGTCTATCATCCATCTATCTTGGGTGATAAAGAGTTCATTTTAGGTTAATTGGTACTGCACTATATTGAAAGTGGCCAGTAGAAAAAAGCATAAGATTCTGGTTAGATCTCAATAAATAATGTGTATAATTCTGGAGACCGCACCTTCAAAAAGATATAAACAGCATGGAGTTGGTCCAGAGGATATTGACTAAAATAGTTGCCCACTCCTGGCTTAGAGCAAAGGCCCCTTAGTTTATATAAGGAACCTGTTTTTATGGCAACTGTTTAAACAAGATTTAAATAATATTTTTAGATTTTTTTTTTTAGATTCCTTGTAGTTAATAACTTATTTTTCTCTTTGTCCTTATATTTTCTTGCCTATTTAATATGGCGTTCTTTTCTGCGCTGTTGATGTATCAAAGTGCTGTTAAAACTTTTAATAAACATAAACATTTTATAGAAAGCAATGATTGCATACAATAGCAATTTGCAATTTTTTCCCCATAGACTCAAAATAAAAGCACATCTTGGACAAACATTCTCTTTGCTATCAAATGACAAACAATTGTATCTACCCTATATAGAGCCCAAGAGAGTTCATTAGAAATAAATCACTTTCAATGATATTTTGGATATGTCCTGTCTTTTTTTTTTTTTTTTTCTGTATCCAGAAATAGTTTTCATTACTCTAAACACTGCTGTAATTTTCTCTACTGTTTCCCTTGGAACTGGATCACAGTACATGTGGGACCAATTCCCTCCTCCTGTTTTCTGTTGGTTTTTTTTATCTTCCCCCTAAAATCAAGGGCATTTGATTTGGCTTAGCAACGCTGAACCATTTTGTGCAAGCTGGTTCTCATCAAAACCGTCTCCGATATGTTTTGAAGTCCATCGACTATTTTTCAAGCTTTGAATGACATCTCTGTAGTTAAAGGACTGGTAAGTAGGCTCGCGAAACTTCCACGACTAAACACTACAGGGAAAAAGTATTTAATACTGTTAAAAAAAAAAAAAAAAAAGATTAAGGAACAAAATCTAAGAAATTCTTATATTGGGTTTTAAATACTCATACATGATAAAATGATCTCTCTTGCATTCCAAATTCAGGACTTGTTACCAAAGCAATGCAAATGAGGCCAAAATTCAACAAGAATAAATCTACTCAAAATTAAGCAGATCACTTATCTGGTTAAAGTGAATTTTCAGCCCTCTGCTCTGTTAAAGCAGGGTTGCTGAATATGAGGTCTTTCAAAAAGTTCCAGGCTAGTTTGAATTGTGCGCCAACGGGAAGTTCTTTTGAGACACACTAGGCGCCGTTGAGTAGCTGGAAACCTCACGAGTAACCTGCTTTTTTCATTTGTTGATATCTGTTTTCGTCTCCGAGCTACAGCAGTTTTTGTGAAAGTGTATTTTCCTAATTGGCTATTTTTCATTATGTGCGACCTCAATGAGCAGCACTATAGTGTGAAGTTCTCTTTTAAATTGGGTAAGACCGCTACAGAAACTTATGAAACGTTGAAAGTGGCTTATGGGGTTCCCAGTCAGGTTTTCAAGTTTGCATACATTTCTTTCTATTATATGCAGATCTTTTCCATGCATAATCATTGTGGATATGCTGAAAACTGGCAAGGGGGTATTCCAGGACCGACTTGAGAAACAGTGCTAGAAAGTGCTGCACGCCAGTTCTAGTGTATGAATCTGAAAAGGAGGCGTGGCTAAGCGAGGAGCATGGGTGGATCATGGGCATTCCTGAAATTTTATGCACAGTTATAGAATATGTCTGGTGCACGCACAAGTCAGGCACAGGGATTTAGGCCTGGTTTTCTTGGCCTAAATTAAAAACTCTTGGTCTTTGATTCTAAATTTCAAAGGCACAATAAAAGAAATTTAAATGCAAGTTGGATACCATGAGTGTCTTGCTTCACTGTTTGGAGAGGACTAATGATTTCCGGCTATCTGATCACCTATTTCTCCTGACTGCTGCGCCTCGCCGGGATTGGCTGGCATCCAAGTCTTTGATCACTCGATGGATTTGAATGGCTATTTCTGCGACTTACATCGCTCATGGGAAGTGCTTTGGCTACCTGGCCAATTGGAGTCTTAGGGCACTTCCAGTGCATTCCAGGATGCACTTGGAAGGAGGCTTAAGACTCCGGTTGTCCCAGGAGCCAAAGGCCCCCTCTTATGGGAGGGTCCTTAGGCATCTGAACCAATCAGGGCCTTAGGCCCCACCCCAGTGCATCCTAGAATGCAGCAGGAAGGGGAAGGCCCACCATCTGCTATTGAAAAAGACATGGGGCACTACTGACCTGGATTGGCCATGGTGAGAATGGGCTACTGGCTTGATGGACCTTTGGTCTGACGCAGTAAGGGAGTGGAGTGCTATTATACCATTGGGCTACCATTTACCCTACATACCATCTAAAATTTAATTCACCGCACTGCTTAACATGTGGATAATAGCCAGGATTCTCATTTAAAAGTTATGCAAGGCACTTGTGCTTAGTGCGGGTTTTTTAAACTATTCTAAATCGCATAGAACTTTACAGCCTTGCGGTATATAAACTGATTATTATTATTACCTTTTATTGAATTGTGCAAAGTACTCTTCTAGTCAGTGTTGATTTCTGGGGGGGAAAGGGGGGGGCACTGTATACGGCTCTGACCATTACATTTTATTTTAATTTTTAGGTTCTCTTCTCCTCCTCACATTCTTCCCTTTTTTTAATCTCTTTCCTAAAAATATTGTAGTTCCCCTTGTTCTAGTATGTCTATTAGTGTTTTAGATGATTACTTGTATTCCTCCCATTTTAATTGTACATCGCTTAGAATTTTATGTAATGTGATTAATCAAATTTTAATCAACTTGATTCAGTCTCTAAGCCCATTTACAAGGACACGTTAATAGACATCCCCTTTGTCTCACTTTTAAACGCTAAACTTTCATTCTTTAGCTTTCCAACATGGAAAACAAACTTAAGGCAAATAAATCGTTAATGGGATGGTTGTAATAAAACATGGTTTACACTTTTTGTTTTCCTGACCTTTGAATGTGGGCAGTTATAGTTGAACTTATTTCACCAAGCAGAAGAATGGTTGACATTTTCAGTCCAAAGCCGTAATGAAATAATGCAACTATGATTAAAATGGTGCTACTGCCTCATTCTAGTTTGTCACTTTCCAAATTCTTTCTCTGCTTTAAAAATTGCAATGTAAATATATTTTTTTTAAAAACCCATACAGCGTCTTTTTAAAAGAATGCGTGCCAAATTATTTCAGATTTTATTACAGCTCTAAATCATCTCACGTCATGAATTGTTTCAGTTCAGATGATGCTGTAACAATTAAGGTCAAAGGGAGAAAACTAAAGGTCAACTGACAAAACATCATTAATGATTTCTGAAGTTAGTATGGAACTGGCAACTCATTTAAAGAGATTTACAAAACAATTTTATGAAACTCTATGGCAGGGGTAGGGAACTCCGGTCCTCGAGAGCCGTATTCCAGTCGGGTTTTCAGGATTTCCCAATGAATATATGCATGAGATCTATTTGCATGCACTGCTTTATGGTAACATTGTGTACACACTAAATTTACTGTATTTCATTAGGACCAATCTCATATCTGAGTAATTAAATCATTTGTATATGTTCATTGTAAGATACTTATCTGAAGGAAAAACAAGTGGATCCATTTTTACTCCATCAAAAATAACAAAGACTAGAGAAAACTCAAAATTACAAGGAGATACCGTACTTTTAAAATCAATAGGAGGAAATACTTTTTCACACAGAGAATAGTTAAGCTCTGGAATGCATTACCAGAGGACACGGTAGAATGGTTAAGGCCTGGAGAAGTTCCTGGAGGAAAAATCCATAGTCTGCTATTGAGACAGATATGGGAGAAGCCACTGCTTGTCCTGGATCAGTAGCATGAAATGTTGCTACTATTTGGGTTTTTGCCAGGTACTCGTGACCTATATTGGCCACTGTAAAGATGGGCTACTGGTCTAGGTAGACCACTGGTCTGACCCAGTAAGGCTATTCTTATGTGAAAGCCATTGAAACCTGTAGGAGAAAATTAGAAGCATTTGAGAACAAAGAATCATAGTTTTAGTGGACAGAGTTGGAACTATAAGTGACAAATTGCTTTTATATGTATCTGATGTTGTAGTCCTTGAAAGGTTATTGGTTTCAGAGCAGAACTTAGCCCAAAGTCAACCTTAATCATCAGCCCAAAAACCTCCAAATATTTTTTAGAAGCATGGAAACATGATGGCAGATAAAGGCCAAATAGCCCATCTAGTCTGCCCATCCGCAGTAACCATTATCTCTTTCTCTCTCCAAGAGATCTCATGTGTCTATCCCAGGCCCTCTTGAATTTAGATACAGTCTCTGTTTCCACCACCTCTTCCGGAAGACTGTTCCACGTATCTACCACCCTTTCCATAAAAAAGTATTTCCTCAGATTATTCTAGAGCCTATCACCTCTAAACTTCACCCTATGCCCTCTCTTTGCAGAGTTTCCTTTCAAATGAAAGAGACTCGGCTCATGCACATTTATATTACGTAGGTATTTAAATGACTCATCATATCTCCCCTCTCCCGCCTTTCCTCCAAAATATATACTTTGTCACCGGCAGCCTCAGGGCAATGGGTCCTAGAGCACCAGTGACAAGAGAAAACTTGTGAGCTGCACAAGGAAAAAATAGGTAACCAAAAGGAAACACCACAGCATCAGGTGTTTCTTATAGCCATGACATAGTTTATTCATAAAAAAAACCATTTAAAACAGCCTTCTTGCATAAGAGTTTAAACAGTTCTAAAGGGAAAAAAAACCCTCCCCAATAGTGTCAGAATGCTCCAAAGTCCTTCTATTAGTGTACACCATGCTCAAAAAGAAATGTATTTTCAAACAGAGTCTGGGTTTCTGTTGTCCAATAAAGTTCTTTAAACCCCTTTAGCTTGAGGCTCTCAATACTGGAAACATAAAATACACCCAAAACCCACAGTTCTGGCTTTTCCAAACCGTCACAGCTTCTTTAGCTTATCTTTAAAGAAAGTATTTGAATTTTCCAAAACAGTTTCTTGGGCTGATGTCAGCTAACTCAGCCTGCACTAGTGCTATGGCACTAGGCCCCAGCATATGACTTTCTGGCCAGGGAGTGTGCTCTGTGTGGTCTCAATTTGCAAAATTTATGCCCTCAAATCACAGAAAAACACAGAGAAGACCCCACTTCCTGGGACTATTAACTGCCCTTCCCCCCACTCAGAGGGAAAGAGACCCCCCCCCCAAAAAAAAAATAAACAACAACCCCCCAACAAAAAATACAGTTCTTTGCACCACACCTTCCTCAGGGTTACTCAGCAAAATATACAGCAGGTTTATTAAAAAAAAAAAAAATATCCAGATCAAATTAGGCAGTTTAGTTCACTTGCCTTTAGTGCAGCAGACTTCCATTGGCAGAGCCCCATTAGACAGTTCAGGATACGGTTCCAACTCCATGGCTTGAAAATCTTGGTGCACTAAATTTGGTTGCTCACGAAGACCACACACTATTTTAGTAGCCTTCCTCTGGACTGACCATCCCTTTTATATCTTTTTGAAGGTGCGGCCTCCAGAATTGTACACAATATTCTAAATGGGGTCTCACCAGAGTCTTTTACAGAGGCATCAATATCTCCTTTTTCCTACTGGCCATACCTTTCCCTATGCAACCTAGCATCCTTCTAGCTTTTGCCATCACCTTTTCAACTTGTTTGGCCACCTTAAGATCATCACATACAGTCACACCCAAGTCCCGCTCTTCTGTCGTGCACATAAGTTCTTCACCCCCTAAATTGTACTGTTCCCTCGGGATTTTGCAGTCCAAATGTATGACCTTGCATTTCTTAGCATTAAATTTTAGCTGCCAAATTTCAGACTATTCTTCAAGCATAAAAATAAACGTAACAGTATAGCACTTATATTAATGTAACAGTATAGCACTTATCTTAATTCCCTATGGAGTTTTCTCCATTTCACCCAAATGGCTTCATCAGGGGAAGATGCTCTCTGCAGGATGCTTAGGAACTCTTGGTGGGGAGGGGTGTCAGATGACAATATATGTGTATGTTAGAGCTGTGCCAAATAGCATACAAGTATTTTATTATTTGGCCAAATATGAATAATGAAAAATATTATTTGGCTGAATACGAATACCAGTAACAAATAATGGGTATTGAGCTTTAACATAATGAATACTAAAGGAATGTGAAATCAGAGTTCAAGTGTTTATTTCAGTAGGATTTAGCACAGAAGAGCTCAGGATTATTTGTATTCAAATTTAAATCACTATTTGACTGAATACAAATAATGTATTCAGGGCCGAATCGAATCAAATACAATTTTTTGAGCCCTAATTTATTTGCTGTCAAATGGATGTTTGCACACCTGCTCCTTCTTATCCACTCTTAGAAATTGGCTCATTGGCTCCCTATTGCACACAAAATAAGATAATACTGCTATCATTCGAAACATTAATATCCAAAGCACCGTTATTTATAGATAACCTCCTTATTCCATACATACCCTCCCTCTCGCTGAGATCCATTGACCAACACCTATTAAGTATCCCTGTGCTCAAGATAATAAACACAAAGAGCCACATCTTTGAAATGCCTTACCGTCCCATATTACAGAGGAAAAAAAATAAAACCAGTTAAAAGACAAACTCTCTTTCTTAAGTTCCCCTGTAAATGTTTGGTGACTTTTCAGAATACTAAATATATGTTTTTAGACCCAGTTCATTTAGAAAATTTTCTTTTAGACAAACCTAAATTGGATATATTACCTGTTACTAATGCAGAAGCTGAGAAGGAATGAAATATAAGATTATCATTGCCTGATGTTAGAGTTTATTAGAATACTGATGTTTAGTTTTTTATTTTCTTTGGAATATAAAATCGGCGACAAGACTAGTCAACCCTCAATAATGTGGATTTGTTAATGTTTATATTTTAATTTGAATTACTTTCTTTATACTTTGTATATTTGCTTGAGTTTGTTATGATGTAACAATTAATAAAATTTATAAATTAAAAAAAAAAAGACAAACTCAAAAGCTTCATATTTAAAGATGCCTTTGATCTATAGGCAAACATCATCCAATCATGGTAAGATACTCCATATCTTTCCCTAACTTTTTGTACAGTGAGCCGTCAAATGCGCGTAGGACAATTTTGTGCCAACATTTGCGCACATGGACAAATGTGTGCACTGAATGGGAGGTTTTTTGTCTTTTTGAGGGTTACAAAGTAACCCTCTTTTTTGAGGGGTGGGGATGGGGGGAATCCTCCCCCCCACAACACTCAAGATCCTTCACTTCCAATCTAGCATTAAGGTTAGGTTTTAATAATGATTATAGAAACCCTTTTACTGGATATCTAGACGGGCCTGGTTTGCTCAGACTCCTCAGGCCTGAGGAATCTGAGCAAATGAAGCCCTTCCAGATGGTACACCGACAAATCCAACAGGTTGCAATTCTCGTGCGTGCACTTGTCCGTGCACGCAATTATCAGGGCGCATTTGTCAGAGCGCCATTGTCCTGCGCGGATTTGTCAGTGTAACTTTTGTACTTACCTTCATTGTTCTTCTATCCTGTTATAACTGTATTTCTTCCCTTGTCCCCGTTTTGTCGTTTGCACTGTAATCAATGTGTTTGTACATTTTAAATTGTACCCATTTTAATTACTGGATATCGCCTAGAAATTTGATAGGCAATTAAATCAAATTTGAATAAAACTTGAACTTGGGCCTTTTTTTTTTCTCAAATGGAAGTTCCCGTTGCATATATCTTGCGCACAGACATTCATTTCACCATGTAGCTCAGAACAGGCTTTGAACGGGCAGATCCTGTTCAAGAATTCTAGCTGGACTTCAGACATCCTGACCTGGGTGTCTTAATTTCCAATCTGAGCATCCTTTCTAAAATCTCACGCCACATGTCATAAAAGTAAACCATTTCCTGGATTAGAAATAGCAGGAAAAGAGCACGTCGGCATATTACATTTGTTTAGATTCTCTAAAATAAGCATCTAACTTGTGTTTTGTCAACTGATAACATGTTTTGAAAGAATTGTGCTAATTATATTTTTCCACTTCAATGTGTTTGAACATAGTAAACTATTATTTGCTGTCATTATTGTAATGATACATTATCCTGATAATACAATTTAGATTAATTCCAAAATGTGTAATCTTGCAAGAAATAGACTTTGCTACTATTAAATATGGTTTTTCATTAACTCCCAATGTTGAAATGCATACAGTTTAAAAGAGGGGTATGCAGTATTCAAGGACTGAAAAGAGATTTGGTTTTCAACTTATCCTCCATAAATAGACTAGAATGTATTCGTAAAGAGTATGCACTTTTTCTAAATAGTGTATCCTGGGCAAAGGAACATTGTATTTATAGATCGCGTTACCAAAAAGTTCTATGCGGTTTAGAAAAGATTATTAACATTAAACATAATCGTATATTTGAATGAGTCAGCTAGTCAGGTATTTAGAGAAAAGATAGGTTTTTAGCTGTTTTCTAAAACGTCTGTAAGAAACAGCTGTGAGCAACAATGATCAAAATTCTTTTTCATGAGAAGCTGCCTGAGATGCTAAAGAGTGATTTAGGAATTTCTTGCTTTTACAACCTTTTACAGAAGGGAAATTAAACAGAGCATGAGTTTTTCTACTGTATTTGTGCATAGCTATGGAAAAACTATTAGCCAGATAAGTAGGGGCTGCACCATATAAAACCTTGTAACAAAAACAGCTCAGCTTTAACAATACCAGGGCTTCCACAGGCAACCAATGCAATTCGCAATAAAATAACGTAACATGATTGTATTTCTTCAATCCGTAAATCAATCTAACTGCTGTGTCCTGTATCAATGATAATCTCAATTCTCTGAAAGACATCCTCTTTACATTTGGTGCAGTGGTTAGAGCTACAGCGTCAGCATCGTGAGAGTGTGGGTTCAAACCCCATACTACTCCCTGTGACTCTGGGCAAGTCACTTGCCCCAGGTACATTATTAGATAGATTGGAGCCCACGGGGACAGACAGGGAAAATGCTTGAGTACCTTAATAAATACATGTAAACCAGTGGTCTCAAATTTATGGCCCGGGGCCAACATGCGGCCTGCTAGATACTATTTTGAGGCCTTCGATGTGTTTAACCTAATCACAAAAGTAAAATAAAACAGTTTCTTGATCATATGTCTCTTTAGCTATAAATTACAATATTATTAAGACTTAGCCAAAAAGAAAAAAATTATAAACTATAAAGAGTTCTACCTCATGCAAAATTGTCATTTCTTTAATAATACATTAACTATTTTTTTCCGAAGCCCTCCAAGTACCTACAATTCCAAAATGTGGCCCTGCAAAGGGTTTGAGATTGAGACCACTGATGTAAACCATTCTAAACTCCCTTGAGAGAACAATATAGAAAAAAAAGTGAGACTGACACAGATAATCACAGAACCCATATGCTAATAGAATAAGGCATCTCAGGCACACTTGTATAAAGACAGATTAAACCTCACCAAATACAGAATAAAGACATATGAATATAAAAACTGAACTGGGAACCCAAGAAGTCAAACTCAGCACTTACTGAAGTTATGAAGAATTTAAAACAGAAATGCATCTCTTCTTGTAACAAACTACAAAGGCATATTTCTCAAAGCTAAATTCAACATAAAATACATTTTTCTACCTATGTTTAATCATTTTGTTGTCATACTGGTCCCAATTTCTTGTCTGCTTTCCTGTGTCAGTTTTCTTCTAGCTTTTCTCAATGACTGCTATCCATTTGCCATTTCTCTTGTCCTCTCTCCTATCTTCTTCCATTCCTCTCTGACAAATCGATCCTTCCCTTTTTGTTCTTTCCTTATTTACTATCCACACAAATTTAATCATCCTTCTCACCCTCCAGCCTCAACCTATGACTTCCCCATCTCTAATGACTCTCTTAGTTCGGTCCCTGAAACCTTGCCAGGTTACCTTGTAGACCCAGGAATGATTGTCTTTACCAATTTGGGAACATTGAGTATACTGTGACTTTCCATGGTGTAATCATCCCCATTACCACATCTTTCCACCAAACTCATCATCCTCCTCTCATTCGTTTCCTTGCAGCAGCAGCAGCTGTCCCCATCCCTTCTCCACCCTTTCCCTCATAGCCCAGAATCTTACTTCTCCTCTTGTGGCCCAGCATCTCACCTCTCTCTTCTCTTATATCCCAGAATTCCCCCTTTTCTCTCTGTTCCTCCTTTGCAGGCCAGCATCTGTGCTCTCTCTCTCTTCCTCTCCTGTAGGTGAGTATAACATATTTTCACTCTTTCTCTCTCTCTCCCTCCCTTTCTTCTACAGATCAGCATCCCCCTCGCTGTCTCTATCTTCCTGCTCTTGCAAGTCAGCATCTCCTTTCTTTCTCTTCCTTCCCTCCCTTGCAAGCCAGCATCTCTTCTCTCGCTGTCCCCTTCCATGCAGTCTAGCATCTCCTCCCATGTTCCCCATCCAACCCAGCATATTCCTGCTTTATCCCATTTTCCAACACCCTCTCTTCCCTCCTAATCTAGCATCTTGCCATCTCTTACCTTCTCCTTTACCCCATTGTCCAGCATCTCCACTTTTTCTCTTCTCCTTTCTACTCATCTCTATCCCTCCTAGCCTAGCATCTTGCTGTCCCTTTTCCCCAGCCAAGCATCTTTACTCCATTTCTCCATTCCTCATAGCCCAACATACTCTTTTTCTCCTGCCCAGTTTGGAATCTCCCCTCTCTCTTTTCTCCCTTTTTTAGCAACATCTTGGTCCTTCCCCCCTTCATTCACAATCTAGCATTTCCTCTCTCTTCCCTCTTAGCCCATCATATCGCCTCACTCTGTTACCCCAGTGCTTCATCTTTCTGTCCTCTCTCTTTTCCCCTTCCCCCTTTAGTTCAGCATCCCCACATCCTCTCTATCCCTATGATACAGCATTTCCCTTTTCCTTCTCTGTTCTCCTCCATCTCTTCAGTCCAGCATCTCCCTTTACTCTTCCTATCCTAACCAGGCAGCTTCCTGTTTCCTTTCCCAACTCTGGTCCAAATGGCACCTGATGTTAGGTGCCTAGATCAGCATCACATGCTAATCTAGGCACCTAACTTATTTTTTTAATTGGCTTAATTGGCACTGTTAATTGAAAGCACCATTAAAAACCAATGAAAGCAACAATTAGCCAGTAGGTGCCTACAACAAGGCACCTACCAGTGCCTACATGGCAAGCAGGTCAGGTTAGGGGTGGAATTTGGGTGTAGACTGAGTTAGTCGCTGGAATATTAGGCCAAGAAAGCCCTGGCTTAATATACCGGTGCATAAGGTATAGATACCTACTAGCACTTAAGTCCATTTAAGCACTGGTAGGCGAGATTCTACAAATGGCATCTAACTTTGATTAACAAGTGATGGGTGCTGCTTTTCTAGGTGCCTATCAAGTTAGGACCTTATAGAAACTGGCTCAAAATGTCTTAAGTTAAATAACGTGAACTAAATTACATTGATGCATGTTAATAAATAAAGCCCTCAGATGGTATGCCCTGGGGCAGGGATATAACTTTGAATATCAGGGGCTCTCTCAGTAGTGGGAAATGTCTTTCTCTCTCTAGCACTGAGTGTGCCCGATCTTGAATTAGGGTTACCAGACATCAGTATTTCCTTTTGAGGACAGCTTTTGAGGACGGATTTCCTTTTGAGGATGGCTTTTCAAAACTCTGCACTTTGGGTTTTGAAAAGCTTCCTATGTCGGGACAGTATCCGCGGATGAAATCCTGAGGCACAAACAGGTTAAGGGGGCAGGGGATAGGACAGGGCAGGATGTGGGCGAAACTGGGCGGGCCTGGAGTGTGTGGCCATGGGTTCGATTTTCCTTTGGGAATATCTGGAAACTCTATCTTGAATGGTCATATTGGATCTTCCAAAATACAGTGTAAAGAGCAGTGGCCTGAGCCATTGAGCTGGCCACAGTATTATCTATTTCATTTAAATTGAATTATGTTATAACAAAATTTATTACTAAAGCTACTGACAGGTCATCCAGAAACATGTCTTTAACCATATTAGACCTGAAGATCACCAGTTTTTGGAACGATTACTTTTGTTTTCAACAATTTAACATTTTAGTCAATCAAATGCTAATAAGAAGACAGTTGTGTTTTTTTTTTTAACCTCTAAAGTCTCAATGATCAATCTGTCATTTATTTGGGGCTGCCATCCACATTTGTATAATCCACAGTGGAAATTACTTCTCAGATCTGCTATGTCAGATAAATAACAAGTAAAGTGTAATCACTTCCGAAATTTAGAATGACACTGTTAATTCTATGAAGGTTTTTGGCAGCAAACCTGTCTTTTTCTTCAAAGGAAAAAGGATTACTGAGTATGCTAGCAGAATTTTCTTTACATGATTGATGGGAAAGAAAAGTAATCACCTTTGAAGTACCATTACATATAATATCCCTCTAGTGTTTTCTTTCTTCTCCCGACATCTGTAAGTAATTGATGGTAAAGAAGCTGCTTAGAATGACCAAAGGAGGCAGACTGACAGCCCCCTCCACTGATACCAACCAAATAGACTTACAAGATAACATGCCTTTCATACCTGACTAAAGAGGCAACACTGATATATAAAGAAACTAGATACGCATCAGCTTTTCCCATACTTGAAACACTGCCTTTCTGTGATTACAATCAAAGTATTGTGCATGGGATTTGCAGGTACGTATTTAATACCTGGCCAATGGAGGGTTATTTGACCTGCCTAGAGTCACAAGGAGTTGAAGCGTGAATCAAACCTTGTTCCCCAAGCTGGAAGGCCACTGTTTTGCACAAAAATATCAAAATAAATGCACTAGAAGCTATCATTCACAAACATATCTTATAAACAAATTCTTCTGTGCACAGAGATCCGTTGTAAATGAGACCGTTGAGTGCGTACGAATGCCCGCTTTTAAACGACTCCTTTCCCGATCATTGCACAGTTTTCAACCATAATCAATACTATTTCACTTAGTCAAAGCACTTAACTTTGTTTGATAGATGAATGACGTGACCATTTCATTACTCCTTCATTTGAGCTCGGGGTTCTGATGTGTTTCGCATTTCACTGCTTCAGAGAACCCTGGTAGCTGTGATAACTTCAATAAACTCTTCACTCACAGTCTCTAAAAATGATTTTGAACATCAGTTATGTCACTTAACTGGAAGACTCTCTCTATATATCTAGTTCACAGTATTCACGGCACTAGTTTGGAACGGTACCTGCTTTTCTCCTTCTTAAAAGATGCCGATGCAGCAAAATGCGAAACATATCAGGGTCTGGAACTCAAATGAAGGAGTAATGGAATGTTCACGTCATTCATCTATCAAACAAAGTTACGTGGTTTGACTAAGTGAAATAGTATAGATTATGGTTGAAAACTGTGCAATGATTGGGAAAGGAGACGAGGACTGTGCCGGATCCAAAACAGGGTCTGAGAGCAGGATGAAAACAATGAGTATAGAAAACCTGCCCATAAGAAAACCAAGAAAGCTAGGGTAATGAACTCTCAGTAATGCATGAGGAACTGAAGACAGCCTCCAAATGTAGCACTTGAGTATGCCCTAAATCACAGGTGTCAAAGTCAGTCCTCGAGGGCCAGAATCCAGTCGGGTTTTCAGGATTTCCCCAATGAATCTGCATGAGATCTATTTGCATGCACTGCTTTCAATGCATATTCATTGGGGAAATCCAGAAAACCTGACTGGATTCCGGCCCTCGAGGAGGGACTTTGACACCCCTGCCCTAAATATAGAGAAAAAGTAACTACAAATCTTCGTTGAGAAAAAGATTGAGATGAAGGTGAAGATAGTTATTTGGTCTTGACCAGAAAGACTCACTTGTTCTAGTAAAACAGACAACTGCTGAATAGACATGTCACAGCGGGACCATGGAAGCACCAAAAAGGTTGTCCCCCAAACAAGGCATGTCCAAGCCTTTTACTAGCCTGTCCAAGTGGGCAATCATGAAAAACACAGGCACTCTACGTGTAAGCCAAGAAAAGTAACATGGAAAAAAAAAAAAATGTACCATATTTTCCGCTCCATAAGACACACCTGACCATAAGACGCACCCTAGATTTAGTGTAGGAAACAAGAAAAAACTATTCTGAATCAAATTGTGCATTCCCTGCCAGGTTTTGCAACCTCTCCCCCATTCCCTGCCAGGCTCTGTACCCTGTTCCACTGCCCTGACCTGTAACCTGCCCCCCTCACTTCTGGTGGTCTAGTGGTAGGCTGGGACAGGAGCGATCCATCCCAGCTGACTAATGATTTTTTCCTCCTACCCTTCCCTTCCCAGTACCTTTTTAAATCTCACCCCCCAGTACCTTTTAAAACACCAAGAATGCTGATATAATAGCACGGCTAACGCATCCGTTGTCGGTCTTGATTTTGGTGGAGGAGGGGGGAAGTACATGTGCTCTTCCCCAACTCCCTACACAAACCCCTCGAGGAATGCTGGTCACCTGACCTGGATTCAGGCGTTAACAAAGCGGGGAGATTTTATAGTCTGCCTTTGCTTTAAAGCAAGCATGGGGAGGGGTGGCCATATCTAGACCAATGGGAAGGCGGAGAGGGTGACGAGTACAATTGGATACCTGGAAGGTGTGCTGGGGTTCAGATGGTTGGTGCAGTAGAGGCCGGGGAGAGCGAGAGGTAGGAGGCACATGCGTGTGTCAGTCACTCTGCGCTGGGCTCACACGCGCCCGTCCTGGGGTGGAACTCTGGTGCCTTTCATCTCCCTCGCAGCTGACGAGTACGATTGGATATTTGGAGCTGGGAGATGTGCCAGGGCTGAGACTGAGGGTCGGCACTGTGGAGGCCAGGGAGAGTGAGAGGTAGGAAGCGCACGTGTGTGTCAGTCAGTCTGTGCTGGGCTCACACATGCCCGTCCTGGGGAAGAACTCCAGTGCCTTCGCATCTCCCTCGTGGGGGTGTTTTAAAAGGAATGAAGGGTGGAAGGTTGGAAGGGTGAAGTGTTTTAAAAGGGCAGGCGGTATTTTAAAAAGATACGGGGGAGGTGTTGTCATCTTCGCTACATAAGATGCACCGACATTTTCACCCACTTTTGGGTGGAAAAAAGTGTGTCTTATGGAGCGAAAAATATGGTATGTCAAGTAAAGTGGTTACTGAACCAGTAAGGCAGCATAGGATTCTAGGAAGCCGATTAACCAATCAGTCCCTAGCCTAGTCCACTCTGCCCAGAAAGACAGAGGTCTACACATTAGCCTGTAGAGTGGACTCCACCAGTAGGGATTCATTGAAACAGTCTCAGTGTGTCTAAAGGTATAGCAAAAAATCATTGAGTAGTTAACTATAGGTCAAGGAAAATAAAACTCTTAACAAAGGAATGACTTTGCAAAGGTAACTTCCAAGGGAATTGCACAAAGTATAGATATTACCCTAAGGAATCATGAGAAAATAAAATCTGAACCCTACTGAAGTGGAAAGAGAAGCATGTGGTAAAAAAACCCACTGCTTCAGAGAGATATAGGGGTCTTGATCTCAGAGATTCAATCCCAAACTATACAGAATCGATGTTAGGGAGTCGGTGTCGAAGGCTGAAGACACTTTAATGACTGCAAGGCCTTCCCATACTGAATCAACACTGACACCGGCAACGTTAAAGAAGACTGGCGTCACTTTATACGCAGAAGCCCCCTGTGAAAGAATTACCAGTGTCGAGAACTGATACCGGATGGGCACCCGAAGTCAACAGTAACAACTGAAAATACAGTTGAACATGACGATGTCAACATGAAAGAAAAAACCTGCTAAAGAGGAAAACTTCCGGTTGCGTCAGAGATGACCTTTACGGCAGCCACATATGATTTCAACGCTCCGGCTGCTAGTAGGAAGCACATTTAGAGAAACTGCCTGCCGTGAAGGTAATGAGCAGGGAGGGAGATGTTCAGGTGGCGGCGATCGAGCTCAGGTGGTGATCGGGCGGCAGTGATCAGGAGGATGGAGAGAGGGAGATGCTTGGGCGGCTATCAGTATAGAGGGAGGGAGCGCGATCGGTGACAGTGCACGTTCCCTCTCTTAACTGCGGAGACAAGGCCATTCACCACTCCATAGGGCGATGAATGGCCTTCTCCCCATACCCACGGTGACCACTTCTTTTCTCTCCCCCATTTCGGTGGGCTAGCCGCGGGTAACAGCCACCGTGTCATTCTCTAACAGTAAATAACATGAACAATGCAAACACATATACTAACTGGTACATAAGGATAGAGGGGGTAGAACTACAATTTGTTTTTAGAAAAGAGAGAGGTGACATATGGAAAGCACAATAAGGAAGGATGTGTGAAAAAAACAAAGAAGAAAGCAGTGATTTCCCTTTGGAAGGAGTTATAGGTTGTAGGCATCTTCAAACAAAAAGTTTTTCAAGTTACTTTTGAAACGCGCTAAATCTTCCTCCTCTCTTAAGTACGTTGGCATAGCATTCCAGAGCCAAGGCACAGTCACGGAGAAGATATCTCGCCGTCGTGTCCCTAATATTTTTAGTGAAGGGATTGTTAACAATTTTTGATCCAGAGACCGAAGTGTACGCGTGATAGTATATGGAATGAGTAATCTATCTATGAATAGTGGTTCTTTTGAGGATCGGGTTTTAAATCATAGAAGTAAAATTTTTAACATGATTCTATGAGTGACTGATTTAACAGTAGCCCACATTGATAACGTACCATCTTAGACCTTTCAGATTGGGCATAGTTGGGGGGGAGGGGACTTATCAATGTAGGTACCCTTAAAATGGTTATTTTATCAAAAGGTTTCATTGCATCTTAATGGTAACCCACATTGAAAACTTCTCCCCAGGAAGAGGTTTGCAGGGGCATTAGGGGTCCGGGGGGGGGGGGGGGGGTAGGAGGGGGCACATGGTTTTCCAAGCCCAGGGGTTGCCACTTTTAAAAGCACGGTAAATATTTCAAAGGAATTTGGTTTGCAGGAGAAGTGCAGGATTTTTGCAAAGGAAACAAAATGTTAAAATAAACATATTTTCATTTAAATGTGTTGTTTAAAAAAATGCAAACTAAAATTAGCATAAATTGTTGACATTTCTTTTTTTACTTCCAAACTAAGGGGGTCCTTTTATTAAGGTACATGCTAAGACATCCATTACTGTATATTCCTAGGGGCACCTTAGCAATTAGCATACGCTAATCTTTAGTATGTGCTAAATCGGTTAGCATACCTTAATAAAAGACCCTTAAAACGCATTCCTAATCACAAAGATTTCAGTTTTCTCCAGGACCAATATGGCTGCTAGTGGTCAACCTCATTAATGCATAAACTAATTTCAAAGAAATAATCTTATGTGACGCTCAATGTGAAAAATGAAATTTAAATGCATCAGTATTAAGGTAACAATTACTCAGTTGTCTCCCAGCTAGAAACATCATAATTCATAATGATAATCCAAGGTTAAATCCCTTTATTGACAGCACAGCTGAATGAGACACTTGTCGAAATGTAATAAGACACCACTGAAAAGTAATCAGTTGGCAAAAGCACATTATAATTGAAATTTCCATTTTCATACATCGTGATTCACAAGTTATAGGTCCTTTGTCTAAGTGACAAAAGAGTAATAGCTGATACGGGCAAAATCTAACGCTACTGATCATTCACATGCTAGATCCCATGGTTCTAGGAATGGCTTCTGTTCTACTGGCAGAGAAGCCATATCATTAGATTTGATTGTTTGTGAGTAACCCGGTTTGTGAGTGTTTTGCAAGACGAGCAAAACACTTAGCAAACTTTTGTCTCGCAAACCGAGCATGTTCCGCTACATGAGCACCTCCCCCCCCACTCTAACCGGCATCGCATCCCCACCCCCTCGCAAACGCCCCCCTCCCGTGAGAACTGCATCGCAACCCCGTGCTGAAAGCGGCATCCGCCCGCCCTTTCTCCCTAACATGCTCCTTATCCCATCTACTGGTTGTGCCACTGAAAGAAATCTCCCGCCTCTTGCCTGGGCTGGGCCTTGAGCATCTGCGCATGCTCAAGGCCTTCTGGCACTCGTTCTCTCAAGGCCCAGGCAAGAGGCTGGAGATTTCTTTCAGTGGCACAACCAACAGATGGGGTAAGGATTATGTTTGGGAGGAAGGATGGGCAGATGCAGCTTTCAGCACAGGGGTGCGATGCGGTTCTCGCGGGGGGGAGGGCATTCGCAGGGAGTTGGGGGTGCGATTCCAGTTCGGGGGGTGTTAGGGACAACACTGGCTCTGCGATCTACCGGCGATGCCTTTGAGATTGACCAGTAGAACGCAATAGACATTTTGGGCACCCCTGGTATAGATCATAGCAACCAAAGTTTAGCATGGAAATCGGCCTAAGCTCTATTCTAGAAATGGTGTGCAACTCTAAGTACTGTGCCTGCAAATTTTTGTCAACACCATTTACTGAATCTAGGCCCTCTGTGATTAACCCACGGTAGAGGTTTCGAGTTTGACCAGGGGCACTAAATGCTCTGAAACTCGTATGCATTATATAAATACAAATTAACATATGTACATTCATTTTACACATTAAATAAAAAAGTTCAATTAATGTTTAAAACGGCCAAAAATCTGGAAAAAATTCATTAAAAATGAATATGAAGTCAAACTCATTTTGTGGCAATGCACGTCCCTAATCTAAACTGCAGGGTTTACCATAATAGTCAAAATAATCATAATAATACACGTACTTTGCCTTTGATTAGTGGCCCATGAAAAAACACCAATATCTGCAGTTTTAGGCTAATTGCAAATATTCTGTTCCTTACAAAACTGGTTGAATTTCTGGCAGCCTCTTAATTGATTATCTAACTATGATTTATTACATGCTTCTCGGCACAGATTTTGCAGTTTGCATAGTATCTAAACCCCCAACCCCCTCCCTTTTACTAAGCCAATTAGTGCAGCAGCCCATGGTAATCATACCGAAGCCCACTGAGAATTAATGACATGTGGCTTTGTAAAAGTGAGGGGGTTATTATTATCCTTGACTTCGGAAGTACAAAAAGTATTGTACTTTCGCAGCACTGCTGTTTTTATTGTGCTCTGCCTTAAGACAGGCCTGGATTCAAGGAAGCATAATATAGGATTTCATAAAGCAATTAATGAGTTTATAAAGGTAAGACAAAAAACCGAGATTAATATTAATCCATGCGATCAACAATTCATTTGAAACACTTTGGCGGATGGTTTCATTTTACACTTGTCAACAGTATTATAATTCAAAGGCAAATAAAAAGAAAATGCAACTTACCTTTTTTTTTAAAATTGCAAAACAAATGGATTAAGAAAAAGAAACAAATCAAAATGAAAAAATAAGCCCCTCCTTTACTAAGGCGTAGCGTGGGTTTTAGCGCTGGCAGCTCAAACACTGCATGCAACTTAGGTTTAGCATGTGATAACCTCTTCTGCACAACGGAATTGTTTTTTTGGGTTGGAGGTGACTAGGTGGATATAAGTGGAGAAGGGACATGAATAGCATACCATGTGCTCACAGCCAATTGTGCGGTTAGTCCAGGGTCATGTCTCCAACATCTCCACAGCTTCTGACACTGAGTCATGAGATTTAATTGTCTAAATTGTCTGAACTCGGACTAGCTCAGTGGTCTCAAACTCGCGGCCCGAAAGGTCCTATTTTCTTGATATGTCTCTTTAGCTATAAATGACAGTATTATCATTAAGACTTAGCCAAAAGGAAAGATTTATAAACTATAAAGAGTTTTATCTCATGCAAAATTATCATTCTTTAATAAGACATTAACTATTTTTTCTGGGGCCCTCCAAGTACCTACAGATCCAAAATGTGGCCCTGCAAAGAGTTGGAGTTTGAGACCACTGGACTATCTGGTCTTGTATTGAACTGGTTGCATTCCTTTTCAAAGATCAGACAATATCTGGTCTTAAAAGACAAAACTTACTCTCCCTCTTGGGTTCCTCTTTGCAGTGTCTCTCCTATTTTGTACAATCTTTACATGAGTTTGTTTGGCCAGATTGTGCTACAGTCTGATGAGCTTTTTTCTCATGCAGACGTCATTTTTCTGCTTTTTCCGGTTCACTTAGATTTTGAAGTCACAAAGAGATTGATTGTTCCATTTTAGTTTGTCTTAAACTGAATATTTTATTTACTAATTTGGATTTACTAACCACCTTTAAAAGCCTGCCCTACATTACAGGGTGCCCGAGTTCTAAGATAGGCACCACTAAGTGTGATTCTGTAATAGGCACCTAAGAGTGACTGGCATGCGAAAGGTGCCAATTGCAGAATACGGCCCTATGCGACTTCCCCAGAGTTACAAGGAGCAGGCTGGGATCAAACTCACATCCGCAGGGTGTTGAGGCAGCAGCTCTAACCACTAGACCACTGAAAAAAATAAAATACTGATAAAACCAAAATGTTATGGGTTTGGTATGGATCCTAAGAACACTGTGGAATGACGATGATCCACAGAGAAGAGAGTCCAAGAGAAACCAAAGAACACTGTGGAATGACGATGATCCACAGAGAAGAAAGTCCAAGAGAAACCAAAGAACACTGTGGAATGATGATGATCATTGTCATTCCACAGTGTTCTTTGGCTTCTCTTGGACTTTCTTCTCTGTGGATTCATTGGGGGTCAATTTTTTTGGTTTGTGTTTGGTATGGATCATAGCAGTATTCCGAATTTGATTCTGAACTATGAAGGATTACAAGTGAGTACTGAAAAGACTTCTAAAGTTTAGGGTATGCTCCTTCTTTGACAATGAAGCTCCAGGTCAAAAATTTGGTTTGAAAAACATTTTTCAAACTTCAACGTCGTCTATGGCTTTCTCCCTTTCTCCCTGATCATTTTGGAATCATAGGTCTGCTTTCTGTTTTGTCCATGCTAGATTATGGAAATATTTTGTATCCTGGAATTGGTACCAAGATGGATAATTGGATCCAGCTTCTTCAAAATATGCCAGCGAGACTGTACACTGCAGGTCTCAATATGAGCATGTCACCCTTTTGCTGGTTCTGCGTCCTGTATAATTTTTAAAATAGTTTTTAATTTTTAAAACGCTTAGGTGTCCTTTTACTAAGGCGCGCTAACTGATTTACCTAGCGCTAATGATGAACATGTGCTAAATGCTAACGCATCCTTAGACTATAATGGGCGCGTTAGGTTTAAGGCCATTTTCCCCCATTCCTATATGTATCTGGCAGTACAGCTATGGACTCATTTTCCTCTTGAAAGTCAAGTTTCAGTCAATCATTATAACTTTAGAAAAATGTTGAAGAGCTATCTATTTTCCAAATGTTGCTCTTAAGCTAATTGTGCGCTCTTGATAATTTCCTGATGAGATTTACTCAGTTTAAACTTTTATATTCCACCTTGAACCTTTATTTTAAAGGGAGTCCAACATAGCACAGTATACCTACTCAAATTTTTGTATCAGCACTTCTTCAATGCTAAACGACATGAGTAGTTTTAATTATTTAAAATTATGCACATATAGAATTTTTCTCTCCCTCCTCCCCCGCTTAACTGCATTCTGGCAATATCTTCACAAGTCTACCGGTGAAAGGACAGACGCTGCTGGCATATGTATGAATTCTAAAATGTAAATAGGATGGGAGACTTGCTAGCTGGTGATAGTTATTGAACCAAGTCGATGATAAATACTGTATTTACAGTTACTTTGCAATGAAGTCTAGGAAAAGAATATGCCTGCAAGGGGGATAAAGATGTTATTTACAACAGCACCTATTAGGAATTGATACTAGTGTTGTCAGATTGTTCAATTTCCTCGATATTGTGCAGTTCCTGGCACACACACACACACAAAAAAATCCCTTTCCATGTTCTCAAGAAGCCTGCAGTAAAAGGGGATAGTCTTATTCCATTTGCAAAAAATTTGCATTCTTTTAAATGTGTTATTATTCTCTATTATGATGCAAGTTTAAGCTGAGAAGGAAACTGTTTCAGGTTCCAAAATACTGCCTCTGGGGATAATCTAATTGTGCCTGTTACTTAGATTTTTGTTTATATGCTAAAGAAAACTGTAAAATCCATGAATAAGAGCCAAGGGTGCACTTATCTTTATTCATCAGTCATCTTTGTTTTTGTGTCTAATTTGAGAGCAAGAAGGAAAAGTTATAGCATGGTCAGCAGTTTACCTGCTTGGTTTTCTCATGAATCTTTTCAGTACAACCTCTACAATATAAGTGGGAAATGTAAGAAATTAGGTTCTTATACATGTAACTACCGTGTTTCCTCGAAAATAAGACAGTGTCATATTAATTTTGGGTCCAAAAAACGCATTAGGGCTTATTTTCAGGGGATGTCATTTTTTTTTCCTGTACAACAATCATCTCTCTCTCCCTTCCTCTCCTCCACCCCAATTCTTCCCTTTTCCTCTCTCCTACCCCCCCCCATGTGCAGCAGCTTTCCTCCCCTCTCACCCATCCGATGGTGCAGTATCTTTCTATCCCTCCCTCTCATCCCCCTGTGCAGGAGAACCCCACCCACCCTCCCACCGTGAGACTGACATATCTCCACTCCGAGGCCTCCAAAAATGGTGGCGGCAGCATCACGGCCTTCATTAGCAGCTGCCTCGCGGCCTTCCCCGCCAGGGCCTTCCCTCTGCATCAATCTTAACTAGGGCTTATTTTTGGGGCAGGGCTTATGGGGGGGGGGGGAAACAGGGTAGTATTGGGGAACATGCAAAAAGCAAGACATCACCAAAAATATCTTAATGACACACCCAGAATTTCATTTTTTTAAACTGGCAAGGCTGACAATTTTTATTTTTTTAGTCCTGTAAGCTTCCTCGTGAGTTTTTAAGTGTAAGTTTTTATTTTTTCTGCCCTATAAGATATGGAGTTCTTTTTTCTTTTTGGTTTTTTCTAATGTGACCTGCTTTAATGCTTGTATATTGCAATATATCAGAAATAAACCCACATAAAAATAAGCACACTCATACACCTGATGAGCTGTTAACCTTCGATAATTAAGGGCTAACAACCAATTATTTATTTATTAACCAGCTTTTCATAGATTCACCTAAAGTGGTTTACAATACACTAATCAGGTACTCAAGTATTTTCCCAATCTGTTCCGGCAGCCTCACAATCTAACTGTGCTACCTGGGGCAATGGAGGGTTAATTGACTTGCCCAGAGTTACCGGGAGCAGGCTGGGATTGAACTCATAACTTCAGGGTACTGAGGCAACAGTTCTAACCACCAGGCCGCCTCCTCCTTTTGTTGATGTTAAGTGGCACCAATTTGCCCACACATTTGGCTGTGTGCTATTCTATAATACTGGGCTCCTAGATCCCATTGCATGCAACCCAAAAAGGGGGCATTGCCATGGTAGGGGGGAGCATGGGTGGGTCAGGGACAGTCCCAAAAAGTTGTGCACAGAATTATAGAAAAATAGGCATCCAGACTGAGCTTGGGCACTGGGATTTCCTCCAGGTTTCAGCAGATGTAAGTCTGGCTCCCAGAGCTGAGCATGCGAATCAACACTAATAGGCAAATTCTATAGAGTCTGACTACTACTAGTATTTATCACTTATATAGCGCTGAAAGGCGTATGCGGCGCTGTACATTTTGACTGTAGGTGTAGGGTGGGAGTTGGTTGGGAGGACCGGGATTGGGGTTATTGTCTCCAGCAGAGAGCAAGAGAAGGGGAAGGTACGGGTGAGAGTAGGTGAGGTGAGGGGGCAGCTGCTGCTTCAAACTGGGTGAGGTGCATGCAGGGAGAGAGGGGATGATCGAACGAGAGGGAGAAAGTGTTGGATCTTTAGAATGGAGAAGAGGATAGAGGATGAATGGAAGGGAGAGGCAATGGGTTTAAAGAGCGAGTGATGTGGTTCAGTGGCTTGGGGAGAAGAGAGAGATTAGGGATGGTTCATATCAGCAAGAGGGGGAGCAAGGGAGTCATAACAGTGGAAGGGGAACCAGGAAGAAACTTGGTTGTGTATCAGTCTAAAGAGTAGAGGGATGCGCGTGAAGGTAGCGTGTAAGTGTTGTAAAGACTAAACTAAACTAAACTTTAGGTTTGTATACTGCGCCATCTCCGCAAGCGCAGAGCTTGGTACGGTTTACAGAATTAAGAAGAAAGGAACTACAATGAAAGGATATAGGAGAGGGACTAAAAGGATAGAGAGGGACAGAATAAGAGGCAGTGAGGATGAGATAAGCGGGAAAACATTTTCCGCTCGCACCTCCCACCAAGATGGAAAAGGATCAGTCTAGATTTGTAGTCCCTTTATAAAACTCCCTTGTCATGTGATTCAATGGCGTGGAGGAGGGGAAGCTATTCGGTGCAGGTAGGCAAAGCAAGGGGTTACTCAATTTTAAGCCTGCAGGGGCAGCTAAAGTTAGGCTTCGGCTGGATTGTATCATTTTGAGCGGCTGTGTCTATTCAGACGTTGTGCGGTAGTGGCGCTGCAAGATAAGTACAAACGTTTATATTGTTGCAAGAGAATGAACATTGGAAGGATTGAACATTTGCAGAAGCACACCATTGGAACATCTGTATGAGTTTTCAATGAGCTCTTTGATAGCACAAATAATTTAACAATTTGTAGTGCTTGTATGTATAAAGTTAGACAATGCTAGTTGCATTTTGGTGAAGCACAAGTAAATTAGCTCACAAGTGAAGGTTTGCAAGGAGGTTTTTTATGCCAATGAGGTATCTCAATGTATATTGCTTGTTCCTCCTTCTTTAAAACAAATCCAGTCAAGTGTGAGCCGAATGTGTCGAGAGCAATCCTTTGAATAAAAAGGTTGTTAGTTGTATAGGGGTTTGTGGGAGAGTTGATTAGTTTGTTCCCCTAAGTTTGTGGAATTGTAGTTTTTCACTTGGTATCTAAAGTTAGGCTCAGCATCGTACTAGTCAACGCCTAATTTTTTAGGCACCATATATAAAATCAAGCCCTAAGTGTTATTCTCTTAAGGGCATGCAGCCTTGATAGAATAGCACTGTAGTGCTTGAGCTTTTCTGGTGCCCATTACAGAAATCCCCTCCCCCGACTGGTAAGGTCAACTAAGTATTACCGATGTCCTAGTCATAGCTTTCAAAGGCATCTTCGAAAAGAAAACCTTTGAGAATATAATGGGCGCATTAGCATTTAGCGTGCGCTAAATTGGCTAGCTCGCCTTAGTAAAAGACCCCTACAGTCTCCTCCATGAGGTAGATAGGTGGGCAGCTGTAACTAAGAAAATTGCAGTGCGTTTCGTGTTGACCTTCAAGGAGGGAATAGAAAGAAGGTGTCTGATATTCTGCCAGTTGTTGATGTATGCATATCACTATTGCTGCTGCATAATTAGTGTCTAAAACCTCGTTAAGAAACATTACTGCTAACTTGGCTTTATGATCACTGCCATTTCTCTCTAAAATTACCACTGTTTAAACATGGCTGCCTGGCTAAATATCAACAAGAAGGTTAGTGAGAAAACATAAAGTAAACTATTATTACTAAACATTTTAAAGACCTAAAGATATTAGGAAGATTGATGATCAGAGATACGAATGAGAAGAATTTGGGACAGATGATCATTTGTTATCATTATGGAGATATAAAGTATAATGCAGCGTTTCATAATGAATGTAAAATTTGATTTAACATATGGTTGACTCATTTGCTGAAATCTAGCCTTAAAGACACAAACTCTTTGTGAAGTCAAATCCACAGTCTTTAATAAGAGACTGTGAGTTAGCTTAAGGCGAGAAATTATCATCATGATGCCAAGTGAGAATGTACGTGAAAAAGCAATTTTATGGAATACTTGCTGTATAAAATAATCCCTTATTATAAGAAGCAGAAACACAGGGTAAGCATCATTTAACCATGTTTCAAATTAGTGTGGAACGCACTTGAATTGGAATTGGGTGAGTTCCATTTTGTATTCATCTGTCACCAGTTTCTATGCGGCACGATCCCTGAATTCTTTAAGAATAAGATGTCTGGTTATCAACCAACAAGATCACTTCCCTCTCTTGCCCTTTCTCCCAATTGTTCCCCACATCCCTTAAGTTAATTCAACTTGTACGTCAACTCAACTTGTACCCCACTAATCTTTTGTAAACCGCATAGAACTTAACAGTATTGCGGTATATAAACTGTTATTATTATTATTATTATCATTGCGATGTGAAAATTCTGCATTGCTGAAGACAAGTGTCAACCTAAAATATGTGGAAACTAAGGCAATGACCTTCTCATGTGCAGGAGTAAAATTGTGGAAATTTGGAAGTGCAGTGATAGGTGTATTTTTCGCTCCATATAAGACGCACTTTTTTTCCACCCAAAAGTGGGTGGAAATCCCGGTGCATCTTATGAAGCAAAGATGTAAAATTTGTATCCCCCGTACAGCTGCAAAACAGCCCCTCCCCCACCATGCCACAGCCACACCCACATTTTTAAATGCCGCCCCCCTCCCTGTACAGTTGCAAAACACCCCCATGCCGCAGCAGTACTACCTTTTTCAAGCAACTTGGTGGTCCAGTGTATATCCCTCCCTCGATGGCTCCGTAATATTTGGGGGCAGCAGGCACACGAGTCAGGAGCTCGGAGGTCAGGACCAAGCTTACACGCTTCCGCTTGGGCCTGCGCCGCTTTCTGAATGGCTGGCAGCAGTTCTCGCGGGACTCACAAGAACTGCTGGCAGCCATTCAGAAAATGGAACGGGCCCAGGCAGGAACGCGGAGAGCTTGCGCCTGACCTCCATGCTCCTGATTCGTGCGCCTGCTGCTCGGAAATAGTACAAAGCCAGCAAGGGATGGAGAGAAGAATGAAAAAAGCTAGGGGTTTTTTTAAAAAAAGGTACAAGGGGTGGGGGTATGATTAAAAAGGGACAAGGAGGGACAGGATGCAGAACCTGGCAGAGAGTGAGGGGGCTGGGTGCAGAGCCTGGTATATGTTAGTACACAATTTGGTTCAGAATGGGTTTTTTTTTGTTTTCCTCCTCTAAATCTAGGGTGCGTCTTATGGTCAGGTACGTCTTAAGGCGAGAAAAATACAATATTTGTTAATGCATTCCTTTGAATATTGATTACACTATGCTGCAAGAACTGAATCCTTCTGTTTTTATTTATTTGGTCTTGGAGGTCCTTTTACTAAGGGCTCCTTTTACAAAGGTGCGTTAGGGCCTTAACGCGTGGAATAGCGTGCGTTAAAATGCAACACGCGCTAGCCGCTACTGCCTCTTTTTAGGTAGGCGGTAATTTTTTAGCTACCACACGCTATAGCGCATGCTAATCTTGTGCGCACACTATAAACGCTAGCGCACCTTAGTAAAAGGACTATTTAATTTGTTTTAACATTACATGTATGTAACAGCTTTGTAAACCGTTTGTTAGATTTCTATTCTTGCTCATCCCTTAAAAGAGTTAAGCAGGTAAATTTCCTTTTCTATTACTATTTTAGTAGTCCTTTTACTAAGGTGCGGTAGCTGTTTTAGCACACGTTCGTAGGATATAATGGATGCGGTAGCGTTTAGTGCACGCTAATTTTTAGCGTGCGCTAAAATGACTAGAGAGCCTTTGTAAAAGGACCCCTTAATGTATGTTGATTATTTTTTTATTTTATATTGCATAATTGTAAATAGCTTTGTATCAGGGGGTCTCAAAGTCCCTCCTCGAGGGCCGCAATCCGGTCGGGTTTTTGGGATTTCCCCAATGAATATGCATGAGATCTATTTGCATGCCCTTCTTTCATTGTATGCTAATAGATCTCATGCATATTCATTGGGGAAATCCTGAAAACCCGACTGGATTGTTCTTTGTTTTTGTGATTTTGTTTAGGGGGGGGAGAGGAGGGGAACTCAAAAGAAGAAAAGGGTAAAATTAAACATGTAGGAAAAATTTTTTACTAAGGTGAGGTCTGTATCTTTACAGAAGATCAACATCAGGTTTTTGTTTTTTTTTAGGTATTCCGTAAGATTGACTATCTTTAGATTTTTAATGTCATGCTTTAGTTTTAGAATGCTAGGGATTGTGTGTTTAATTATATGTATGTGTGGTTTTTTTGTAACCCACATAGACTTTTCGATATGCGGGATATAAATGTATTAATTAAATAAATAAACTTATTACTTTCTTCTGGAAGTACTGATGAAAGCATTGTTATGTAGCTCTCTTTTTTTTATAGGAAAACTTTACTGTTTACTGTAAGTGATTGTTCTAATTCCTTGAATGGCTGTACTTCTTTTTAGGTTATCTAAACTGGCTGCCAGAGCTGAAAGCCTCGGGCAAAATCACTAGCACTTAACCCAGCCAAGACATTAAGAATCAATACATTCCATGTACAAGAAGGATTAAGCTGAAATGCTTTCACTGTGTTGTGACTTTCTTAAATTTAAAGCTTAGAGAACTCCAGAATTGTTTTCTATTAACAGGGAGTTGGAGGATGAGGAGGTTCACATTCCTCCTTCATGAATATGACAAAGAGGAGGTAGATATCAAGGTTCAGTAAAAGTCGGGCTTTTACCTCTTCTTAAATTACTGCAGGATTTATTAATCGACAGGATCTCTGTACTGCTGGTTACTGGCTCCCATAGCTCCTGAAGAAATGGAGCAGAGTAGAATGGAGTAGCCTGATGGTTAATGCAGCAGACTGCAATCCTGGGGACTTGGGATCAATTCCCAGTGTAGCTTCAGAGACAGAAAAATCTTCACTGGTAAAACTTTGCTGGGAATTTGCTTGCAAACCTGAGGAAAGGGAGATTTCAAGTAAAATATTTAAGCTCAGGGACTTCATTTTATTTTAAGCACTAGCAAGAGAGTTTAAGGTAGTTTTTTTCTTAGCATGGAAAGTTTCTCTTTCAGTACATATGCTATTATTTAAAGGGGCTAATTTAAAATTACTATAGTATCAGCATAAAGCACAGCTAATAGGCACACAAACTAACTAAACTAAACCTTAGGTTTGTATACCGCATCTTCTCCACAATCGTAGAGCTCGGCAGTTACAGGAGTTGGGAGAGAAAGGAACGCCAATGAAGGGTTAAAGGATAGAGTAAGAAGAATAATTAGAGGGCTTACAATGGCAAAGATGGAGCAAGTATTACATTTTTGAGAATAGCCAGGTTTTCAGATGTTTGCGGAAAAGTTGGAGAGAGCTCAGGTTCCGAAGAGGGGAGGTAAGGTTGTTCCAGGGCTCGGTGAATCTGAAGGGGAGGGAGGTCCCTAGTTTTCCTGCATGGGAAATGCCTCTTAATGAGGGGAAGGATAGTTTTAATTTGTGGGCGAGTCTGGTGGTATTAGGATTTAAGGAGTTCCAAGAGAGTGGGATAAAGGGAGGGAGGATGCCGTGTAGAATTTAAAGTGGACCCTGGCGATTATTGGAAGCCAGTGAAGCTTGGACAGGAGCGGTGAGCCTCAGTTCAGACTTTAATCCCCTTCCACCCCAACTCCTACCCACCCTGGCCTGATCTCTGATTTATGGGACCTTGAACCTGTTAGAAAGCTGCAAAAGTAATTAGGGCATCTCTATTAGTACGCAATTAGTTCTTAGAAATACAGTCTACTAGATTCTTAGAGAGGAATCTTAATATTACCAAAGTCGTACATATAACTGATCTTAGGGCTCCTTTTACTAGCGCTTTTAGCGCGTGCAAACCAAGCGCTAAACAAAAACTACTAATGCAATGGAGGTGTTAGCATCTAGCACGCGCTAAGCGCACGCTAAAACCGCTTGCGCACCTTAGTAAAAGGAGCCCTAAGTGTATTTATTTATTTTAAAAATTTATCGTATACAGTTTCCATTGCAACCAGCATAAAATGTCAAACCAACACACATAATTCAGTTGTTAAAAAAAAAAAACAACACTCTCAAAAATGGTCGGTAAACATCAGAAATCTTCAAATCCAGTTTGAATTTAACATTTCAACTCAAAAAAGCCTTCACAAACTGTTGAATTTTTAACATTTTCTTAAAATTTATTCTAGCAGCACACAAATGCAGAATTCCACAGCTTTACACCTGCTACAGATAACATAGTCGCACCAGTCTTAATGTGAGAGATTAACAGATTACCTTCCAAACATAATTTTGTACCGTTTAATGATAGATTTTTTTAAAAAAAAGTTTTGAAAAACAGCAGGAGAGACTCAGTACAAAGTTTGAAGAATTATGGAAATAATTTTGAATTGGACTCTTTGTTGTATTGAACTGCTGTTATACATATTTCCACTCCCATAGCAACTTAACCCCAAAATCTCCAATATTAAGATGCAGTCCAGCAGTAAGATAGGAGCTGTCCTGTCTTTCGAAATGAGTATCACATCTTTATCTCCCAGTTGGTGAGGTCATATTTGTATACTCCGTGCAAAGAGCTCCTAACACTCAGGGACGGGGTCCAATCTCTTGAGGCTAGAGGGAAGTACATAGAAGAGACCTACAGGGACATTGGAGGAGGGAGCCAGGACCTGTCCACCAGGGGATGCAATATCCTCAGGCACTGAGGATGTCTCTCCAGGCTTCCTGCATTGTAAAAAGCGTGCATGGTCTTCTGTGACAAGCTCACACTCTTTGCAAAGTATATGTACCAGTTTTCAGTAGTACGTACTCTTCACAACGTGCATTATTCACAGAGAGAGTACGATTTGCATTACACAAGAGAAAAAAAAAACAACAGTTTTGGGGAGAAGGGAGGTGGAGTTCCTTTTTCAGGCTAAACATTGCCTTCACCTCCTCTCCGTGAAATGAATCCTTTCAAAAATGAAAAGAATCAAAATTCCTGGAAATGATACAGGAAATGAAAGAGAGTGAAAAATTTCATCCTGCACAATCCTAGTTGTCAGATATATGACTGATTGGTCATAGGCTGCTTATGGCAAACTGAGATATTAGCTGGCTAGATCCTAGGCTAAAACCTTTACTCCACTGAGGGGATAAATATGGCCTGCTAGTTTCAAGAGGCACTTATATCCAGTGGCGTAATAAGGGGGGGGGGGAGCAGACTGCCCCAGGTGCCATCTTGGTGGGGGCGCCAGCCCCTCTCCACCCCACCATGCCACGCTTGTGCCCTCCCTTCCTCGCCCCCCAGAGCTCTTTGAATCTTTGCCAGCATGAGCAACTACTCTGGCCTGCTGCTCGCACTGGCCTGGCTCCCTCTGAAATCACTTCCGGGTCATGGGCCAGAAGTGACGTCAGAGGGAAAGCCAACACCAGTGCGAGCAACAGGCTCGCGTTGGTTGAACATTTAAAGTGGTATGGGGGTGGTGGAAGGGAAGGAGTGGAGGGGCAGAACCTGCACCACTCCAGGCGCCTCCTCTTACCCTCGAAACTCCACTGCTTACATCCAACCGCTCAAAAACTGGGGCAGATAGAAGTTAACTAACAAGCACTGATTTTTATTTTTTTTTTAATGTTAATTAGCAAACAAAACCAGTCAAACAGATGCAGCTTTTACACCTGCTTTATCTGTCCAAATTTATATGAAATTTTACCGCCACTTAGCTGGATAGGTTGCAGCTGAAACTGAATTCAAAACTGTTGCCTAAAATATACCCAACTGTTTTAAGTGCTCTGGCCTGTGCTGAAAAATTAACCTTTTTTTATGTAGTTTGCAATATTATTTGTATGGCAAAGCAACAAAAGAAGGAGGAACTAGAGAAAAATATACAAATAAATCAAAAGTTATTTCTCCAGTAAGAACTCTGCGCTGGTAACAAAAATGCTCAATGGACTTACATTCCAAAGAAGTCTAGCTGAACAGGGGGGAAACACGCCTCCGAAGCTGCAGGGCAAACGCTGCTCTGGAGCTATGAAGGGAAGCTTAAATTGCTTTAACTCCCCTCAAACATTCTATCATTGGCAAAACAACCCCTTAGTTATGCTATAAAAGATGGTTCAAAAGCAAGCAGCACTTATCTTTGCCTTAACGTGGCCACAGCTTCCTCAATGAATCAATAAAAGCCGACGAGGGCTCTCTGTTGAGGAAAGCGCACAAACTTAAGAAAACAAAAATCTTTACTTGTTAACTATCTTTTTTTTTTTTTACTAAAATACACAAACTTGCCGTGCCTTAAGTCTTAGCAACGCTTAGAGTAAGGCAAAAAAAATGGCGCCCCAGTGTCTTCTAAAATGATGTGGTGAGATCCAGCCACATCGTCACCATCTCGTGACCTGCTCACTTGGATCAAATTTCATTAAAGGGCCAGTGTTAGAAAACTTGTTCAGCTGCACTCTAAGCAATACTAAAAAAAAAGATCAAATTTTAAAGTACATGAAAATAGATGGAGTAATAAAAGTAAGCCCAGTCAATAGACGCATTCAATCCATGAGGTTGTATCAAGTTGAGTTTGAAAATCCAACGTTGCTCCCTCCGCAGAAGCCTCAGCTTTCTATTCCCACCACGTTGTTACCAATACAGTATAATCTCGTTATAATGGACTTCAAGGGATCTGGCAAAACAGTCCGTTATATCCAGAGTCTATTATATCCAGAGTTGCATTTTTTTAAAACTTTATTTAGGTCAACTTGAAACAACGTACAATCAATGAACAACCGTCTCTGCGCAAACATATCAGCAACATCAAGAACAAAACTCAGCAAAACATTGGTATGGCACGAAATGATTGCAAAACCAGAACACTAAAAGATGTTCTAAAAGCATTATGTCGTACCGGAAAGAAAAATAATCTGTCATTTTCTTCTGGGCTGCATTTTGATACTATATCACGGGCACGCCACGCGCCTTGTAGGCGGAGCCTGCATGTCCATTATAGCTGAACAAAACTACAGCTAAAAGCAGTATCCATTATATCTGAAAGTCCGTTATATGCAAGTCCGCTATATGCAATGGTTTTCTGTATGTTTATAAATAAAGGAGCACGGCCGGGACCAGCGGACCTTGTTTGCTATAGGCGAGGTTCCGTCATAAGCGAGTCCATTATAACGAGATTATACTGTATTATACCTTTCAAAAAAAATTAACTTGAGAAATAAAAAAAATATTGCAACTCGGCTGTTTGCCAATCACATTACTTTCCTGTCTGAACCTAAATTACTCACCTTATCATTATTGTGCACATTTTCCATCAACTTTTTTTTTTTTTACAAAAACCTGTTTTCTCACCTCCCAAGCAGGAACAGAGCTGAAAATTTTCACAACTCAAGCCAGCGTGGTTACTGTGACGCTGCTGGCCAAGTTAAGGCGAGCAATTAAGACAGACTACCACCGAGAAACAGATGCAACTGCCTTAAAATATCTAATTCTAGTGCAAAGTTTCTACCAACACGCTGTGAGACTTTACGGAACAGATCTAGAAGGCTTAAAAATAACGAGATTAGTGAATAGGATCAATACTTTCAAATATAAAAATATTCTTTCTTGCTGTAATTGTGAAATAAGATTAAATTAATTTTTTTTAAAAACCCAATTCATTGTATGATATATGTAATAATAAAATATCCCCCTCCCTACCTCATAAACTAATAAACATAAAGGAAATAATTTTACTTAATACTGACAATATTTTGTTAATGGTTTCCATATATCCTGAAATTTCTTAAAATATCCCTTTTGTAACGCAGTAAATCTTTCCATTTTATAGATATGGCATAATGGAGTATATGGTTGGGGGGGATAGGGAGGGATAGGGATAAGAATATATGTAATATACCAATGATTGTTTATAAGTGATGTATTTATTATTACTGTGAATGAAAATATTAACACTTAATGTAATTTGTGAAAATGAATAAAGAATTATTAAAAAAAAAAAAACAAAAACAATTAATTGAGATCTTAAAATTGTATAAGTTTTCTTTTACTATGGGGTCCTTTAACTAAGTTGCGCTAACCGATTTAGCACGTGGTAAATTGTAAGGTGCCCAGAGAATATAATGGGCGTCTTAGCAGATAACATGCTAATCTTTCGCGAGCCTTAGTAAAAGGACCCCTTTTTTTTTTTTTTCACCACATCAGTGTTTTGGATGAGTAGAGTTAAAATCTTCAGCTTTAATATTTTACTAGTTTCACTTACAAACGCTGAGTAGCTGGAAAACCTTTAAACATGTGCTATTCAGATATGCTATAAGTATTCTCTAGGGAGTCCCATTATTTTTACAGGGACCAAATTATTACATTTATGTTAAATGCATTTAAACACCAGAAATAATTCACAAACATATGGTGAGATACATATAAAGGGCAGAATGTTTCTTCTTTTTTTAAGAAATCCCCAATGGAATTCTTAGAAACCTTATAAATCTAAATAAATGATTTAATAAGATTCATATCCATTCACAGTATATACAAACAATGGGCATCCAAATGGCAGATTTAAATTTAATATGGACAAATACAAATTGATGCATTTTGGGAAGAATAATCCAAGCCATAGTTAGCAGACGTCAGGGTCAACGTTAGGGGTTAGCGCCCAAGAAAATGATCCAGGTGTCATTGTAGACAATACGCTGAAACCTTCCGCCCAATGTGTGGTGGCAGCCAAAAAAGCAATCAGGCTGCTAGGAATTATTCGAAAAGGGATGGCAAATAAGACTAAGAATATTATGATGCTTCTGTATTGCTTCATGGTGGAGCGTCAGAGCATTTAGCACGCCAGGCCATGGTAGAAACCTCTTTCGCAGTTTTGTGAAAGGAAAATATTCAGGCCAGTCTTAATCCAACATTATTTTGATTAAGCCAGTTTTCTATTTTTATTTATTTATTTTTAACTATCACTATCCACCTCATTTAGAGTCAGTTCCTTGGCCCCAGCCAATACCCATGTTCAGTGGTTCAAAGTGCTAACAAAAAAAAAATAAATAAAAAGAGTGTACAAAGCCAAAATATGGCTGCTAAATGGAGAAACACTCGTTATTTGTGGAATCCTAATCTACACTTTTTTTCATTGCTATAAAAGCTATTGCGAGCCCTTTAGAACAATCTAATTATATTTTGTTCATTGCTCGATTGTCATCCCCTGTTTTATTAAGCTTACAGCGGGATGCTGAGCTCCAACTGATAAGGATTCTCATGCACTGGAATAGTTAACCGGGGACAAGCGCAGGAAGCACTGAAGTGGAGCTGAGTGATTGGCACAACATAGACATATATACTTTATTTGACGTTCTGGCCTGTCATCTGTTGGAAAACCCATTTTGTCAAATGCCATTCACTTTTCCTAGATGAGCTATCAAGGGATTGGCAGTTCTCTTCCAAGTGCAGCATGAAGCCTGATGCCGGCCCCTGATGGGAGCACACATCTGCTATGATGTCGCTGAAACAAAAGTAGTATGGGTTTCTCTCCATGCACTAGGTACATAGTAACATAGTAAATGACAGCAGATAAAGACCCGAACGGTCCATCCAGTCTGCTCATTAGTTAACTACGTGATTAAATTAACTTGTCTCTTTTTTGCTATTTCTGGGTCATAGAATGTAAAGTCCACCTGGTATTGTCCTAGGTTCCAAATGCTGAAGTTGCCATCTAATCAAGCCATTGTGACATCACTGCTGAGGCTGGCTCTTAGGCACTGGTGGAATGAGGCATGATGACATCACAATCTCAGTTCTGGAATGTTACTACTCTTTGGGTTTCTGCCAGGTAGCATAGTAAATGACGGCAGATATAAGACCTGAACGGTCCATCCAGTCTGCTCATTAGTTAAATACATGATTAAATTAACTTGTCTCTTCGTTGATATTTCTGGGTCATAGACTGTAAAGTCCACCTGGTATTATCCTAGGTTCCAAATGCTGAAGTTGCCGTCCAAGCTCACTCCAGCCTATCCAACCATCCCGTCGTTTGCAGAACATCTACTGTAAAGGCTGGCCAGTAGCGTCCTCATGTTCCAATTTAGTGGAGTTTCCATTCATGCCCTCCCAGCCCATCCTACATCAAACCACCATACTGTATATGGGACACAAACCGTACAATCTGTCCAATAACAGCCTTAGTTCTTTAATTTATACCACTTGTTTTCTAATTAGAGATCCTCTGTGTGTATCCCACATTTTTTTGAATTCCATCACCATTTTCCTCTCGCCACCTCCCTCGGGAGGGCATTCCAGGCACCCACCACCCTCTCCGTGAAAAAGAATATGGTAACACAGTAAATTACAGGTGCACAACATCTGTCAGAAAACAATTCTGGCAAATAGCGCCTCCTAGGACACAATAAAACATCTTACTCAGCACCCACCGACACACACAATGCTGGCTGCTAGGATTAAGATAGACGTTAACACAAAGTCTACAAGAAGGACCGATATTCCACAAAACAAACAAAGAATCCAAAAACACAAAAGGTGGAAACTAGCATATAAAAGTGTATACATTTATTTATTCATATTATAAAAGCGAAAACATGTCAGGTACAAATTGTCTGTGTCAAAAGTATTACAGTAATTGAATTCAATATTCTCTGAGTGAGACCCGGACCCTACACGGGCCATATTTCAGCAATTTTGCCTTTCTTAGGAGTCCTGATAATAAGACTTGATAAGGATTAATATTGGAAAAACTGTAAATAAGGACATAATTTGTCATACCCAAATTTTGGTGTGATTGTAGCAGCTTCTAAATTTGACTTCTGAACGCTGGAAAGATTAAGGTAGGCCCAGTGGACCTGATTCCAAAAACAGTGCCTAAAATGTAGGCACCAAGTAATGTGGCCCTTAGGCGTGATTCTTTAAAAGTTAGACACACTTTATAGAATCTCACCTAATGGCACCTAAAGTGGTCTTAGACATTGTTAGGTGTCCTAATCACAGGCACACCACATTTATGCCAGGGTTTCCTTGGCTTAAATACCTTGGCCTAAGTCTAAAACAGGTGCCTATGTGTAAAACACACCCACGATCCATCCCCAACCCATGCCTACTTTCTGGTAGGCATCGTGGACTAGGCGCCTACATTGAAATGGTAGACACCTACCAAGTTAGGCGCCTACCATCCAATAAAGTGCAATTAACATCAATTCCAAGTTAATTGCTAATCATCGGCTTTGATTAAGTTTTTAAATAATTAAGTTAGGAGCAACCGATCTAAGCACCTAACTTTAGGCATCATTTATAGAATCTGGGCCAGAGAGCCTAAGGGGAATGGAGGGGGGGGGTTGTCCTGCAGGGAGGGAATAGTTGGAAGGGGGGTTGCAGGAAGGGCGACAGAAGGTAGGCTTGGGTTGAAGAGGGTATGCCATTTGCAAATCTGTCATTGGAAAACAAAACCCTGCCCATTTTCATTTGCCAACATGAAATGACAGAAGACTCCTACTGTTCTTTGTTACCTTTGTATCGTGGTAAGCAGCACTAGCTTCGAGTGGTGACTGATTAGTCATTGCAGTCACTACTAAGGTGTTCAGCATTACACTGCCCTTAATACCATAGACTGTGACCCCCTAAGGCAGGCACTTAGGGCCAGATTCTATAAATGGCACCTAAGCGCTCTGCTCTGCACAGTTGTCAATCAACCGCTAGGCACCACTCAAAGAATCTCATCCAGCGGCATCTAAGCAGACTTAGGTGGTACTAGGCATTCTAGGCGCCAGTATATTAGACTAGATCAGGGGTGGGCAACTCCGGTCTCTGAGGGCCAGGTTTTCAGGATTTCCCCAATGAATATGCATGAGATCTATTTGCATGCACTGATTTCAGTACATATTCATTGGGGAAATCCTGAAATCCCAACTAGATTACAGCCCTCGAGGACTGGAGTTGCCCACCCCTGGGCTAGATTTACCGGCACCTAACTCCAACACCTAGCGATGCCTAGCTTAACCCAGCTATTCCACTGCATACTTCAGTATCCACTCTGCACACATGTCAGCTTTCTCACTTGGAACTCTCCTAATTCTGCCTCTTCTGCCAGGGATATTTACTTCTAGATAAATGCTTCTTTGACAAAGTTTATGCTAGCTTCTAGGAGACCTTTTGAGATAGTGTCCAACCTACTATTTCATTTCAAAGATCCTGGAAAAAATGATACTCAACCAACTACACTCCTTTATTGACAAAAACAAAAAAGCCCTATCCACTTTCCAATCAGGTTTCCAGAAATTTCATAGCACTGAAACTGTCCTCCTTGATATCAATGACTGCTGGAAACTCATGGACAAAGGAAACAATGTCCTACTGATGCTACTAGACCTCAGCACAGCATTTGACACAATTGACCATGACCTCCTCCTCACCTGATTCACTGAGCTTGGTGTCTGAGATATGGCACTACTTTGGTTCATATCCGTCCTAAGCAACATATCTCAATGAGTGCTACTCGATACTACCCTCTCAAAACACAAGCCAATCAAGTACAGAGTACCACAAGGAGCACTACTATACTGTCTGCTGTTTAATCTCTACATTATGCCTGCCCTTGATATAACCCATAAACACCAAATCAAGATTTACTTCTTTGCCAACAACATCCAACTATACTTACCAGTAGGAGAGAACCATGACTCCCAGATTACAAAACTTCAAAACTGTCTCTCAGAAATCAAATTCTGGATGTCCGCAAACAAGCTCCAACTAAACGCCTTGAAAACTGAACTCCTTTCAATCCACAAAGAACATTGCGCCTACAACCGCCCCCTCTCCTCTGGGAATCAATTACCATAACCACCAAAGACCAAGTCTGCAGCCTAGGGGTATTTCTCGACTCTAACTTATCACTCACCGACCATATCTCGCAAGTGGTCTCATCTTCGTTCTATCTATGACAGCTACAGAAAATAAAAAAAAAATATTTATCTGAACCAGATTTTACACAACTTCTCTATGCCTTTGTCCTCTCCCGCATGGACTACTGCAACACATTAGCTAACGGACTAACGGCAAAAAACATAAAGTGTCTCCAACATGTACAAAACACAGCAATCAGACTACTGAAGAACCTTTGCACCCGTAATTCAATATCCCAAGAACTAGCGTCAGCCCACTGGCTACACATAGCCAAACACTGCATCTTCAAAGGCTTAGTACTTGATTTCAAGTCCTTACACGACATGGCGCCTGGCTACATATCAGCCATACCCCTCCGCTCCCAGGAGGAAACGCATCTTCAAATACCCTCTGGTCCGAGCCTCCAACTAGAAAGTGCCAGACGAAAGTCATAATCTCACTTCTTACCAAAGGAATCAGCTGCCTCCTAACATCAGATTTCTTGAAGAACTTTTGAGCTTTAGAAAATCAATAAAAACCTACCTCTTCACCTAGATTCTGTTACTTCCAAACCACTGTATTCTTAATAGATGTTAAACTGACTCTCTCCCTGTACTTATTTCACGCTTGAAGTGTCTGCTAATTCAGAACAATTGAACTAGACACATTCCACTGTATCCTACTGCCTTAGTCTTCTTTTCCTTGTTGTTAACAGTTATGTCTGTTACCTTGTAACCCGTTCTGGGCTCTTTGGGGAGGATGGGATATAAATTGAATTAAATAAATAAATCAATCTACCACGTCTGTTCTCTGCCCCTAACCATGCCTACTTTTCAGGTAGGCATCGTTAGGTGCCAGAGGGCGCCTGGACTTAGGTGTTGCTAGGCACCACTCAGCTCTATTCAGAATTCTTAATTGTTTAATTTTTTTTTTTCAATTAACTTCAATGGCATGGTCAATTACCACACCATTTGAGCTAATTAAGACAATTTGGGGTTGCCCAATCCCAATTGTGCTTAGTTTGTTTATTTGTCTTGGTGCCTCTGCCCCGTTTGTCTTTTATTTTAATAGTTTTTTATTTAACCCATTGTTTTTACTTTTGTAAACCGCTTTAACTTTTTTTTGTTAAAAATTGTGGTAAAACAAATAATTGTAACTGTAGTAGAGCCTAACTTAGGCGCCATTTATAGAATCTGGCTCTTGGTGTTGGGTCTCCTTTGCTTTATGCAAATCCTTGGTGAAATTGCTTTATTTGTATGTTGTTTACTTGGTTAGTACATTTATTTATTCATTCAATTTTCTCTACTGTTCTCCCAGGGGAGCTCAGAACGGTTTACATTAATTTATTCAGGTACTCATACATAATTCTCTGTCTCTCTCAGTGGGCTCACAATTTATCTAGTGTAGCTGAGGCAATGAGGGGATTAAGTGACTTGCCCAAGGTCACAAAGAGCAGCCAGGGTTTGAACCCACAATCTCAGGGTGCTGAGGCTTCAGCTTTAACCACTTCGCCACACTTTCTCCCCCACCCCCTTACCTGAATAAGTCATTTTGGATATCATCTAGAATTATGTTTCAACAATTTCTGAAAAATTTAAAAGCAAACTAAATAGAACAGGCAAATATCTTTTTCAAGCTTCCCAATTCTGTTAGTTCCTTTTGCCCTCAGATTCCAATGTACCATCCTAATCACTTTTTATCTTGCATGAGAGGAGCCGAAATGAATTCCTTAAGATAGACCAGCTCGTAGTCAGTTACTTGCAAATTAAATTCTGCTGTAAATGAGAAAAGTGTGATATTTCAAATGTGATGATATAATATCACAAATGGGACTGGAGAGTCAGCCAAATGGAAGGACGGAGAGACATTTTAAATTATGGAGGACAAAAAGAAGAACCTGCTGTTTCCGTGCCAGCAATTAACAATGACAGAGGAAATGGCAACTAGTCCACAAAAAGTAGGTTGGGGCCACAGGCACCAACAAAAAGAAGAGGCGCTAGAGGTTAAACCAAAAGTATTTTGGTACGTTAAAATAGATTGTAAGCCCACCGGGACAGACAGGGAAAATGCTTGAGTACCTGATTGTAAAAAAAACAAACGCTTAGATAACCTTGATAGGAGGTATATATATATATATATATATATTTTTTTTTTTTTTAAACCCAACAAACCCCTATCCCACCTATTGAGCATAAAGGTAGAGAGGAATGAAGGATTGACCTAGTGGTTAGAGCTGCTGCCTTAGCACCATGAGGCTGCAGGTTCAATCCCAGTGCTGCTTCTTCTGACCCTGGGCAAATCACATTGTCCCAGGATAGTTAGATTGTGAGCCCACCAAAACAGATAAGGAAAATACTTGTAGTACCTGATAAAAAGGTGTCACGCGCCCAGTTTGAGACACACTTCTTTCAGGCAGTGGGGTAGGAAGGGTGGAAGGTGTCTGGGAGTGGTGGTGCCCCCTGTACCTTCCTCTCCACCCCCTGCTCTTTTCGCGTCAACCCCCCCATGCCTTCTTCTCCATTCTCCCACTCTTTCCACACCCCCCCCCCATACCTCTAAATCTTCACCAACACAAGCAGCTTCTCCTTATGCAGCTCACGCTGGCTTTCTCTCTGATGTCACTTCCTGGCCCCGTGACCCAGAAGTGATTTCAGAGGGAGCCAGGCCTGTGCAAAGCACCAGACTAGAGTAGTTGCTCACTCTGGCAAAGATTTTAAAGAGTTATGGGGGGCAGGGAAGGGAGGGCATGAGCGGGGCATTGGGGGAGGTGGAGAGGTGTCGGTGCTCCCACTGAGATGGTGCCCGGGGAGGTCTTCCTCCCCTCCTTACTACTCCACTGCTTTCAGGCTATTGGTCACAGTTCATTTTTACACTGAGAAAACACAACTAAAAACATACAAATGATCTAAGAAATATAAAATGCATTTGTTGCCCTACGTGAAGACCTATTTACATTTAGCCAATTTAGAAAGTCAACTGAATAATGCAGTTTTGTTCTAAAATGTCAAATGACAGATTCACATGTGCTATAGCTCACTTCAAATATATTTTCTACATGTAGCAGAAGTGTAGCCAGACTTGACATCTTGGGTGGGCCCTGAGTTAACTTGGGTGGGCACCAAACATCTCTCTCTTCCTCCATCTGCTCTGTCACCTGCATATCTGGTATCTCATTGCCCTTCCCCTCCCTCCCATGTGGGTCCAGCACCTTTTTCTTCTTTCCTCCTGCCCCCTCCTGGCATCTTTCCCTCACCCTTCAAACTTGCATGTTTTACTGGCAATAATTTAAGCCAGACAGCATCTGGCCAGCTCAGAGGTTTTCCCTCTGGCCTATCCCACTCACACAGCAACAGGAAGTTACATCTACTAGAGGGAAAGACCCCTTGCTGGCCAAATGCAGTCTGGTTTCATTGCTATTGCGAAAAACATGTACGTTTGAAGGGTGAGGGAGAAACACCAGACCTGCATGGTGTGGGAAAGAAGAATGGCCTAAAAGAAAAGCAGCACCTGATTGGCTGTCGGACTGGGTAGGACTGGGCCAAAGATAGGTGGGTCTGTACCCATCCAGACCTACTTGTAGCTATACCCCTGGCAAAGAAAGCAACCACTTGTTTCAATTTCGCCATAGATTCCTAGTGGTTTGAAAATATTTTTAAATAAACCATTTATGTTCTTCATAATTTGATCAAACAAGAGTTGCACAATATTCTAAGACTGCAAACATGTTTGTGTCTAATGGCTCAGTGAACAGTAAAGATAATGACATCCTTTACAGTTTTAGAAGTCAGGAACATTTTGAACTGCTAGTAAAATGCTGCTATTTCAGGAATTTAAGCATTACTGAGTTAATTCAAATTAGAAGTAATATTACCCTGGAAACCTTTGACAGAAAGAAAACTTGCTATTCAATACTTATTTTTTCATAAAACTACAGTAGTATTAAACAATGTATATTTTATTCTCTGTTGCTTATATAAATCTGTGTTTATCATTCTAAGTACATATTTCTGGGTTCTGCAATGATTGTAGCCCAAAGTCCAGCAGCTGAGATCCCCTCCCCCTTCTTCACCCACAGCCTAAATAATAATAACATAACATAACATAACATAAGAACTGCCTTCTCCGGATCAGACCTTCGGTCCATCAAGTCCGGCGATCCGCACACGCGGAGGCCCTGCCAGGTGTACACCTGGCTTAATTTATAGTCCACCATATCCTTATATGCCTCTCTTAAGGAGATATGCATCTAGTTTGCTCTTGAAGCCTAGGACGGTCGATTCCGCAATAATCTCCTCTGGGAGGGCATTCCAGGTGTCAACCACTCTCTGAGTGAAGCAGAACTTCCTGACATTAGTCCTGAACCTGTCCCCCCTTAGCTTCATTACATGTCCTCTAGTCCGTGTCAAATTGGACAATGTAAATAATCTTCTCTGCTCTATTTTGTCGATTCCTTTCAGTATTTTGAAGGTCTCGATCATATCCCCACGCAGTCTCCTTTTCTCAAGGGAGAACAATCCTAGTGTTTTAAGTCTATCCTCGTATTCCAGTTTCTCCATACCCTTCACCAGTTTTGTTGCTCGTCTCTGCACCCTCTCCAGCAGTTTTATATCCTTCTTTAGGTAGGGAGACCAATGTTGGACGCAGTATTCCAAATAGAAACACTATACTGATCTGTTTTTTCACCTTTATCCATAGCTATCAAGTATAAACAATTCTGGTTCATATTCATCTAGGGTGGTCAGATGAATATGCATGAGATATGTTTGCACGCACTACCTCCAATGTATGCAAATTTGCCTCATGCATATTCATTGTGGATATCCTGTAAATCTGACCAGCTAGGTGTTTTCTCAGGACTGGGTTTAGAATAGATATGCTTGGTTTTTTTTTATTTTTTATTTTCAGAGGATATATTGTATATTAACTCAAATAGTTGTATAGTAACAGCTATAATATTCCATTTTTTTCTCATTTATACAAAGTATACATTTTGCAATCCGATTATCTTTAAGTGAAATATTCAGGATATTTATAAACCTCTGGAGGTTTTGTTTTATTTGTTGCCTAGTAACAGTCTTGGGACGGGAGCGTTAACTCCGACTGAAAAGGAAACTACAGAATAAAGCATGGTGACAGACTCCGAGCATTAATATACTCTGCATCAAAGTATACCCTCTAACTAAAACAATCAGGAAATGTTATTTTATGGTCCAGTTTTGCTAAAAAAAAAAAGAAAAAAGAAGATAAGAGCAAATAACTCACTCGTATATGTAACATTGCAACATGTGTCACCATTTGAGCACCTTACGTCAATTTTGAGGGATTTGCATTGGCGTTGCATTGGGTTGTCTATGCCAGTGGTTCCCAACCCTGTCCTGGAAGACCACCAGGCCAATCGGATTTTCAGGCTAGCCCTAATGAATATGCATGGAGCAGATTTGCAAGCCTGTCACTTCCATTATATGCAAATCTCTCTCATGCATATTCATTAGGGCTAGCCTGAAAACCCGATTGGCCTGGTGGTCCTCCAGGACAGTGTTGGGAACCACTGGTCTATGCTATAAAGTCGCTTCGGGTTCAGCCCCACTCTATCTAGCCAATAGATTTCTAGTAGCATCCCAAAAGAACAGTAGACGATCACATGCCCTTTTCGGTTTTCCATCTGTTAAGGGGTGTAAAAGCAAGAAATATCTTGACCTTACGCTTTCATACCAAGCAGCTATCTATGCCAAAGATTTTCGATTGTTGTTGATTACATCTTGTTCTTATGAACATTTCAGAAATCTCAAGTACAAAAGAATCTTTCAGTCCATGTTCACCTTCCTCGGAGTCAAAATCTGGAATGATCTCACAGAGACTATAAAAACTGAAATCAACCATACACCATTCCGAAAGAAATTGAAAACTTCACTCTTTGACAATTAATTCTTCTAAGATCATCTTAAGCACCTGGACTTTACTTAATTCACCTAAGTTTTATGTTTCCTGTCCCCCCTTCTGCTCCTTCCTTCCACCCTAACCCTTTTCCCTTTCCTTTCCTCAAGTCGCCTAGAGCCTGTTTAGTTATGCGCGACACACAAATACTAGATTAGATTAGAAATCAGTTGAAAACCTTCTTCTTTTCAAAATATCTGAATAAATAGATTCCATTGTACCTTTTCATTTTGTAATCGTATGTAAACCGCATCGAACTTATGGTTATACGGTCTCGAAATCCGATGTGATGTTACGTTACGCCTCTCAGTGCGCGTGTTGAATTTAATGTTTCCTTAATTTTCAAGGTTCTGTACGATAATGGCCCTATGACACTGCGCTCCTTCCTTTACTTTTATCAGCCAATACGGAATTTACATACAATCGATGGACAGGGTCTGTCTGGATGTGCCCCCATGGAGCACCGACAGGGCCCTATTTGTTGGAATAAGTTACCTTTGGATTTAAGGCAAGCTTCCACTGTATTGCGGTTTAGGAAGGGACTAAAAACAGTCCTGTTTACATGCGCTTTTGCAAGTCAAATTACTGTATGTCGACTTTTCAGCCAGTTTTCAGAAGATTTGATGTTTAGGCTTTTCAGTGCCAAGAAGTACACTGCATTATTACTGGCTTTTGTTTTAATGAGTTTTAGGGGTCATTTTATTAAAGCGCCCTAACCGATTTAACGCACGCTAAAGATTAGCGCACGCTAAATGCTAAGGAGTCCATACTCGTATAGTGGGCGCATGCGCTAATTTTTAGCATGCGCTAAATCGGTTAGTGCGCCTTAGTAAAAGGACCCCTTAGTGTTTTAATTGGTAATAGGTTTGCTGTTAGTTTTATTTTTTGTGAATTGCTATGTGTAGGTTGTTGTCTTTTTATTATGCATGACCTATTACCACTTTCTTTCTTTCACCTCTTTTAAGTTCAATCAATTTGTACCTTCTTTTAGTCTTTTGTAAACCGCAAAGAACTTCACGGTACAGTGGTATATAAACTGTTGTTATTATTATTATTATTAATTTTTTTTAAAATAAATGAATATAAATAAATAAAATATGGGCAACCCGCACTATTTTAAGAAAAACTAATTTTCTTGGTTCTCAGCTTCTCTCTTCAGCCATTTATAACTTCATTATAGTGGAAGGTTCCTTAACCAAAAGTGAAAATGTCAGGCTATTTCTAACTTCTTACTGCTTATTATCTCTGCCATCCTTAATGCCCCATTTATATGAATTGTTGCTGAAATGTTAAATATGAAGTTGTCACCTTGAAATAAAAGGTCAAAATAAAGCCCAGGACAGATATTCTCCTCTAGCTTGATTATAAATCACAAATCGTAGCTTTAATCTTACCTTTGCACACAAAAATCCTGTGCTGAAATGAAAAAATGAATTAATGACACATGCATTCAGGTTTGCTAGCCGTGTACTAAAGAAGAAACTTGTTATAAGAGAAGCACATCTCTGTTTGCTGAGGAAGAAGGATTCTTCCGGCAGCTGCTGTATCCAAACTAGTGCCCAGATGTTGCCAAATTGACTGAAACAGCTTTAAGTCTCCCACATGACAAGGACCATATTCTAGAATATGGACATAGAGAAAGGGAAGCTGGAAAAACATACGGCATAATACATCAAGATTGTCTTCTAAACTAATGGCCGTCCTGCCTTTTCCTCCTACTCCATCATAGTCATCGCGCAAAAGACATTTTTTTAAAGTATGTTAGAAGAAAAAGTAAATATGGAGAGGAGCCACCAGAGATTAGATTTAAATATTTTTTTATATTTACATGTAAATTTACATATTAATATATTTTAAAGAGTGGAGGAGTGGCTGAATGGTTAGAGCACTGGTTGTGAATTAGGGAAACCTAATCTTCCATTGCCTTAGGTACAAATTGAGGGGCAGAAGCATAGTAGGGGGGGAATGGAGGGGCATACCATCCTACGTGATGTTGAAGGGGGTGCCGGACCATCTCCACCACCCCACCTCACCCCACACTCAAGCCTTCACTTCCTCGCTCCTACCTCTTTAAATATTCACCAGCATGAGCAACTATGCAGGCCTGCTGCTCGTGCCAGCCTGGCTGACTCTGAAATCGCTTCTGGGTTGCGGGACCAGGAAGTGATGTCAGAGGGAAAACCAATGCTGGCGTCAGCAGCAGGCCAGAGAAACTGCTCATGCTAGTGAAGATTTAAAGAGGTATGGGGTGGGAAGGGAGGGCGCTAGTGTGGTGTGGGGGGTGCATAAGGAGTGGGTGGTAACATAAAGGGACAGAGGGGGTGCCACCTCCCCCAGGAACCTCCTACCCTCGCTATGCCACTGCTCAGGAGGTCTTTTACTAAGGATTAACGCATATTATCTGCCACAGATCCCATTTTATTCCTATGGGCCCTGCTGCAGATAACATACTAATCTTTAATAAAAAGCTCCCCCCCCCCTTTATAATTGTAAGCCTTCAAGGGACAGGAATACGAGTCTATACTTGAATGTAACTCACCTTAAGCTGCCACCAAAAAGTGTGATCTAAATCTTAAACCCCTTCCCTCCTCTTTATTACAAGCCTAGACACAGCAAAGTAGCATTTTAGAAAGGATGTCTAAATCAGAATTTGGACTCCAAGTCTATATTTCACATATGAACATCCATTTCGCATGCATTTTAGAAAAGAATCTTCTGAACCCAATCTGCCTATCCACATCATCTGCTAGCTTTTCCTTCCCCTAAAATATCCCACATGCTTTCTTGAATTCAAATACAATCCTCATTTCAGCTACCTCCACCATGCATTTTACAAACTAAAAATGAATGAGGCCAAACAAGGGACACAGACATCTGGTGGCAGCAGAGGACTATCTATAGGGCCAGACGTCCAGATTTCCCCAGATAAGGCCTCCTTTTGAGGACATATCCGGGGGTCCGGATGGCTTTTCAAAATCCGAGAGTCCTGCCCTGTTTTGAGGAAAAAAATGAATGGTCACGTTAAGGATGCCTCAATATATTACAAGTAAAATGAATAATTAAATAACTATACACCTCTTCTTCCTGCTATTGACTTTTCCCAATCTCTCTCTTCACTCCAAACCATTGAACTCCTTATCACCACGTCACTCACTCTATGAATTCATCTCCTTACCCTCCCCTTTTGTCTTCCACCCTCTTCACAGCCCCAAAGCTTCAATACTTTCTTCCTCTCATTGAGCCAGTCCTACTCTCCCTGCATGTATCTTGTCAACGGAATCGCATCTCCATGCATCTCCTACACTCGTCCATATTCTTCTGCTCTTCTTTTGCTCTCTGCAGGGATATCAATCCCAATCCTGGTTCTCCTAATCAAGTCCCACCCTATTCATGCAGGTTCCACTGAAGCATTTCCATGCGTATCTCTATTTGTCTCCTCTCCCCTTCATACTACGTTTTGACCTTAAGCCCCTTCTAGGACGATAAAGTTCAAAAAAATCCTTGAAAAACATCAGGGGAGGCCCATTTTTTTCAACTTGCCTTTTCAAACATGCTTACTTCATAATTTTGTAATTGCTTGGCTTTTTATTTTAAGGCACATGTGTAAATTGTTTATTGTGTGCTGTTATTTTAATAATCTATTATTTTAATAATCGATCACGTCTCACCGCTCCTTTCCAAGCTTCATTGGCTCCCGATAATTTCCAGAGTTCACTTCAAATGCATCTGCCTAACTTTCAAGATCCTCCACGGCATCCTTCCTCCTTTAATTCCACTTTCTTGGAATTCCTCAAATCTTAATACCACCAGATCTACTCAAAAATCGAAATTATCCTTCCCCTCATTAAAAGGCATTTCCCACCCAGGAAAACTGGGGACTTCCCTCTCCTTCAGATTCATCGAGCTCTGGAACAACCTTACCTCCCCTCTTCTAAACCTGAGTGCTCTTCAACCCTTCCGTAAACATCTGAAAACCTGGCTCTTCTCCAAAACCTAACACTCCCCCCTCTTCTGACATCCTAGCCCTCTAACATTCTTCTCCCCTCTGATCTTCATCTAGCCCTTCCATGGAGTTCCTTCTCATTACAATTCCTGTAAACCATGTCGAGCTCCACAACTATGGAGATGGTGCGGTATACAAACCCAAGGTTTAGTTTAGTTTAGTTTATGTATGTAATGTTTTGTTTTAATTATGTATGTATCGTCGCTATCCGCATAGATGTTTGATATGCGGGCTACAAGTGTCTTGAATAAATAAATACAGTATCTGGTTGCTAATCCAACAAAGAGTGCAGTTTAAAATTTGGTCGCTAGTACATCAGATATAGTAGCATGCATCTCCCACTGGTTTACAAGCATTTCTTGAGATTTATCAACCCAGGATCGGAAAATAGTATGAAATTATGTTTGGGTGGCAGGAATGGCAATTTCTCACTCCAGGATTGGCGAAGCTATGTTATCAGTGGGTGTGTGTGTGGGGGGGTGTAATGCTTTGAAATGCCTTGCCAGGAGTTCTACGCTTATGCGTAGTTAGGTTGGGTTTCAAGAAACACTGAAAACGCAATTGTTTGTAAATGCTTTCTTATGATGAGATATTGTGTGATGTAATTTGCCTTTTTGATAGCTATTCTGGATCTTATAGCAAAGTATTTTTAATGTATTGAGAATGTATGTACTGTCTACTATTTATGACTGTTAGTATGTAAACCATATAGGATTTCTACGGTATATACATTTTCAAATAAATAAATAAATATCTGATGCACTATTTACAGAATTTTATAGTGCACTCTTTGCTGGATTGGCAACCAGTGTAACTGCTTTTAAATTGGTGATAGGTGCGCCATCCTGGGCATACCGAGAATTAACGTTGCTGCAGAATTAATAAGCTGCCGCAACACCCCCATCGTCACTTTTGCAACTCCCAAATGCAATGCGTGTTCAATTGGATGGAAGACTCGGGCCTAATTGAGGCATCATCTGACACCAGACTTTTTTTCTCCTTACGGACACTCTTGGATAAAGGATACTGGTCGGGTATCCTGGGTGCTCAATTACTGGGCAGCCTATAAAGGGACCTGTTAATGCCCGTGTTAAATTTTGAGTAACGTAGAGCAACATTGTGCTCAAACTTTACTGTAAAAGCCTCCGTTCATCTGTGGATCCTCGTGAGCCCTAACACAGATTAAGGAGAGGCATTTGTCACACAATTCCCACTTGACCTATCATTCAAAGTTTAACTATATTCTTGTGTCAAAACATCTTCGTGTAGTGGAGGAGACCTTTTGCAAAACAGCTTTATGGCTGCCGCTTGGAGAATTCATTGTCACTAAAGACGATGCCCCGTTTTCAGGTCAGTTGCTCAACATAAGACGCTCAGCTCTTGCAGCATTAGGCGAGCTGATTTTACACATTTGGTTAGAAAGGGAAAATGGCTTTTTGTGATGAGCATCTGCTGTTTTGTTAAAAAATGTGGTTAAAGACATTAACAAAAGTGACATTACCAGCTGTTCTAATGTCAAGCAGCTTAGCACAACTGTTTTTTTTCTCTGTCAAATGACAGCATACGACACCAAAATCAATTCCAAACCAATAACACTGTGTTCTTAGCCCCACACGGCTACATTCTAGATAAGAAAATGTTTAGAATACAAATGGAGTTTCTGCCCCGATAGAACAATAAAATAGCACCATTTTAACGGGCTCTTAAGCGGCTAGCGTAATATCCCCTGTGTGGGTCTTTCCCACGCACTGAAGCCACTTTTAGCACGGTGGTCTGTTTTCTGTTCTTTTGTTTTCGTTAACATTTATCACAGAAAATATTTGGTTACACTGTTATGTCACTGTTGTTATTTCTTAGCTGTGGGGTTTTTTTTTTTTTTTTTTAATTGTGCTGCTTTATTAAATTAATAAAGATTACTTGAACCCAAAAAATAGGCCCATTTGCCATTTTTCCTATTAATGGCTGCACACTAAGACAAACCCCGCCTCTCCCGAAGAACATTACTTTTCACATTCCCTACGCCAAGAGGCTGTCATTTCAAGAGATTCCGTGACCAGACATTACATTTTCAAACAGGAATCTGGAACACCACCCTAAGTGGCCTCCTTCGGAACTCTCCGTCAGACCACTCATTCAGAAAAGCACTAAAAACCCACACTATACACACACATCCTGCACTGTCCACATGGGCTATGTTGCCCTACACTCATAGTATGAGGACGTTTGAAAAACTGTGAATGTACCAAATGCTGTTTTAAGTTGCGCTGTTTGGAAAAAGCAAACCTAGGTAATTCCTTGAACTCTGGGTGATATTTCATGATATCCCAATGCTGCTTTATGATGCATTTAATTTGGAACGCTTGATTGGAATATGGTAGAACACAAACCATAGCAAGGTCCTCTGATTTGGAAGGAGCGTTCAAGAATAAAGTCCTATTTGCGTATAATGCTCTCTTATACGCTCTGTGAATTACTGTAGTAGGGTAACCCTTTTCCTGGACCCTGGTCTTCATCTCGCTTGTTTGAATTCTATAGCGTTATACGCAAATAGGACTTTATTATTGAACGCTCCTTCCAAATCAGAGGACCCTGCTATGGTTTGTGTTCTTCCGTATTCGCACACTTGGCTTGAGAATCTAATTCACACAGGCAAGACTAGAAGGCCTTGAGCATGCACAAATGCTCAAGGCCCAGTCCAGCCCAGCACAAGCAAGAGGAAGGATCGCTGATGCACCGCCCAGCACAGAAGAGGGAGGATCTTTGGGCACCGGCATGTCCTGTGCGTTGGTGCCCAATCAGGGTAAGGGATATCGTTTTGGTGCTCGAGGGAGCATGTAAGATCGCCGGGGGGGGGGGGTTATGGAGTAGCAGCTGTGGCCTCAAGGGGGGGGGGGATTGGAGCAGCGCCGGTAGCCTCGGGTAGGGGGGGTTGGTGGAACCAATCAAAGCGAGTTTCCATTCATTCCTATGGGGAAACTCGCTTTGATATACGAACAATTTGGTTTACGAGCATACTTCTGGAACGAACTATGCTCGTAAACCAAGGTTCCACTGTACTCTCTATTTAAGGCCCTAAAATGATAAATATTCTTCTTGAGTGAGATAATTAATCAATCAATTCAAAAACAAATATCACACTCTCATTATGTTATATAGTCTTTCACTGCTTGCTTCCTATTTTTCTGTAGATTCATCCATGAAACTTCCAATTAATCCATCATTCATTGATAATTTGCTATATGATTCTAATGTGACCTCAGCGGCTACACTTGGATTTCATATTTCATGTAAAACCCAAGCTATACTGTAGCCAGCCTCCTCATCGGTCACTCTTTTATCTTATCATACCTTAGATTCTTCAATTGATTTCAATAATTTATGGTATAAAAACCTTAAATCACTTATCTCAAAGTTGATACACTGAGGGCTCCTTTGACTAAGCTGTGCCAGTGCTTTTAGCATGCGCTTAGTGCACGCTGAATTGCCCCGCACGCTATACCTTAAGCCAGTATTGAGCTGCGTTAGTTCTAGCCGCACAGTGCGGGTTTAGCGTGCGCTAAAATCCTACGTACGCTAAAAACGCTATTTCAGCTCAGTAAAAGGAGCCCTGAATGGGGCTCCAACATGAATTCAGCGTTTTGCAGAGAAGATGTTTCAAGGAGCATCCTCATTTATAGACTATACACCATTATCTCCGTGCAGTGAAAGAATATATAACATAATGAGAGTGTGATATTTGTTTTTGAATTAACATACTGTATATATACATGACCTGAATACTGACACTTATGTGCCATCAAAACCTAGGTAATTACTTATAGAATTGTCCCCTATATGCAGAAATCAGCACAGGCTGTTGGCAAAATATGTTAACTGATAGCACATGGTAAATGCCACATTAACAGCTAATTTGGCTTCATAAATAAGCCCTGTGATGTACTAAAAAAAAAAAAATTAACAAAACAAAAACTGAACAGAAAATCTCTCTCCAAACTAACCCCTCCCCCCTTTAAAAAAAAAACGTAGCGCGTTTTTTAGCGTCAGCCGTGGCCGTAACAGCTTCAACGCTTATAAGAATTCTATGAGCGTCAGAGCTGTTACTGCCGCAGCCGACGCATTTTGCTTTTCTTCTTGTTGTATTTGAAATGTTTCTTCCTCTTTTATTTGTATTTGAAAATTTAATAAATATGATTAAATAAAAAACAAAACAAAACTGTGCTACAGTTTTGTAAAGGGGGGGGGGGAGAGGGGGTAAATGAAAAAAAGAAATGCTAAGGACATGCCTAATAGCAAACATTACGAATCAAATAAATACATGTTTGTGTTCAAATCCCATAGACAAAGTCACTTGGTAAGACAAGCTCGCCCTCCTTAAAAGAAAATCCATGCTTTTAGTACCTAATAACACTGTATCTTTCAAATGCAATCTAAAAGATCCTCAGAATCAATTCTTTAAAGTCAGCGATGTCATGCAAGCTAGTGATAGAAAAGGCATAAATATTCATGAAAAGTCCCCAGATTGTCAGACTGTTTCAAAGGAGGGCCCTTCCATTCTTATATCCCAAGGGCAGATGTTTATATATGCCTTGAAAATTTATGTGAGCAATATACACCTATAAGCTTTGCATTCACACAACAGCATTGTTATCAGACTCCGCGTTTCTTCACATGCTTACACGCTGCTAAGCTGTGAAAACACCTCTGCTTTCCTACTAAAACAAACACACACCGATTTTTGACAGGACTATTTTCGTCTTCTTATACAACTGCCGGAGTTCTTTTTTTTTTTTAGTACCCAAAAAGAGGCATTTTAGAAAGGACGGCCAACTCTGAATGCGGACGTCCCAGTCGGTATATCACAAACGGACGCCCATCTCACATAGCTTCTAAAATACATGTCGGGTGGATGTCCATGTGCTAGAAATATCCAGAACGAACATCCATTTTGCAAACCGAAATATCCAAATCATGAACAGGAAAATCAATAGACAGAGACATTGGTTTGGCAGCAGAGAAATGTTGATATTATAAAACGACAATTAACACCACATACCTGTAGTCACATTTTAATTAATATGTCATGAACTAAAAATTATTTTTGTAATCATAATTCTGGGATGAGAAAGGGGGAATTTGGGGATTGGGAAGATTTATATTATTCATATTATTAATATTGTTGTTATATAATTATAAATTTTATAATCTTTATTTTTGTATATTTTGAAAATTTAATAAATATGATTAAACTAAAATGGCAGTGAACTACCATGACTCTTCTAATAATTGTTTAAAGTTCATAAAGTACTATCAGCAAAGATCCTACTCTCCTTTTCCTCTCTTAGGGGTAAAAACAAATCTATCAGGAGATTTAGCCATTCTTTCTCTTTCAAACTAACAGAGCTTTAGAATAACTTGCCACTTTCGCTAAGAAGTTTAAGCCCCTTCTTATCATTTCGGAAAGCTTTGAAGACAATTCTATTCGCCAAATATTTTGGAAATTAGTCATTTATTTCCTCTAAATTTAGACTTTGTTTCTGCTCCGCTTTTTTGTTAACGAGTCGAGCTCCAATTTGGCTGATGACCCGCTCTATCAAACTACGTTTTAGTTTACTTTAGCATAAATTAACCACACAAATATCCATGTTTAGAAATAGCCTAATGGTTAAAAGAAAGCCTAGGGCCTGGCTGCCCTGGTTAGGCCCGCTCTTACTATTGGAAGCTAAGCAGATTTGGGCCTGGATGGGGGACCTCCTGGGACCCTATGTTGGGCAGCAGTGACATAGTGGAGCCACACACTGTACCAGAGAAGGCATTGGCAAATCACTCCTGTACTCAGCGGTGAAACATCACTCTCTCACTGTGAGTGTTGCCATGACTCAGGGGCCAACTCAGTGGCATTATCCATCCATCCAATTAAAAAAAAAAAAAAGTGAGATATGAAGTGTAAATATGACACGCACATGGATTTCCCTAGCTTGCATTCCACCTGGAAATCCATTTGCATATCATCTCACATTTTGTTTTTTTAATTTGTCTTTTAATATGTTTATTATTTTACACCACGCTATATCTCACTTGCATACCAGTTTGCATGGTCATATATACTGTATATTGTTTGTATTGATTTTATATTTTTTCTTTTATGTTTTACAATTATATATTTTTTATAAATTTGTTGTTGCATACATGCTTTTATTTATGTTTTGTTTAGTTGCCCCTGAGGAAGGCATTGTTTTATTCGCCAGAACCAGGATCCTCGTTGGGACGTTCTTGAATAAAGATTGCGTTGGCCGAAAGGACTCCTCCCCTTGCCTTTTCTGCTGCTCTGCTATTTCCCCAAGGCGAGGTGTTCTTCTTTGTCCTGTTTGTGCACTCTTCAAGAAATGAAATAGCCCCACATACAGTGCAAACTGAAGGTTGATATTCTCTGGCTTTTTATGACACTGAAAAACAAGTTCTTTCTTTTTGAAGATCAATATTTAATGCAGATCTCTACCGTTGCTCTGGGCGCTACGGTCACTCCTCCCTTGCAAATTTACTTATGTCTGCTTTTGAAACAAAATGGATTTCACGGTCTCCTTAATCTCAGTTTAGGTTGACATGGAGACATTATACAGATGACACTTTTATGTTATAGTCAGGAATGGGAGCCCAGTTGGGATCTTTTTACAGTTGGTTAAGTTCATGTAGCAACTCTATTAAATTTGATATGACATACTGTATAATAGGAGTGAAGTGGGGATTTTTTTGGGATGTGGCAATATATCATGAGAATAATATGCTGAATGCTACAGTTTTCTGAAAACCTATGGACCAAAAGACATTTTTAAGGCACGGAAGTTATTATCCTTTAAAAGTAAGCCTTCCGTTTTCTTAATTTTTGCAGTACAAACCCATTGTTCGTCTAAGTTGGATTTTAAGTACCAATCACAAAAGTTAATGGAGAAAGGATATCCTAATAACTTTAAGAAATGCATATAAAAGGGCATTGTTTAATGACTGGAAATGACAACTGAAATCAGCACCAGTGAAAACTAAGTATACCATGTGCTTTGTGTATTATGTTATTCCACCTTAGCATCAAAATTATTATTTACTATTAAGAAATATTGGAAAGTTTTATCATTAACCTCAGTGTTTGAGACATGAAACATTTTGTTTGCTTGTAGCTGAGAGAAAATTTATTTTATTTATTTTTTTCAATTTTCTATGCCGTTCTTCCAAGGGAGCTCAGAACAGTTTACATGAATTTATTCAGGTACTCAAGCATTTTTCTCTGTCTCTACCGGTGGGCTCATAATCTATCTAATGTACTGGGGGCAATGGGGGAGGGTGTTAATTGACTTTCCTAGGGTCACAAGAAGCAGTGTGGGTTTGGACCCACAACCCCAGGGTGCTGAGGCTGTAGCTTTAATCACTCCAGCAGTTAACATTGATAATACATGACTAGCATGGAGGCTGATGTAAGATATGTGATATCATATGAGAAACAAATCATAAAATGAACATATTTATTGTCTGAGATGGATAACCACGCTGACGATTGTCGTAATGGATCTATTGTGAGTTGGGTTCAGGGGGTATAAGCCCCCATAAATTTTGCCAAAATGTTTTTGTATTTGACCTCTTTTATCAAGCTACGTTAGGGTTTTGTTTTGGTTTTTTAAAAAATTTCTGGCCACTGCAGTAAAAGCTCCAATACTCATAGGCTACTCCAGACACCTACATGCTGCTATACTAGGACTGACCATAAAACCTGCAGCTGGCATATAGACAGGTATGTACTGTTCATATACATCTTTAGAGGTTGGGAGGGGAGTCAGTGACCATTATGGGGAAAATGGGGGTCACGCCTTCATCCCTGCAGTGATCATCCGGTCATTTGGGGCAACATTTTGGAACGTATTCCTTTTTCAATTTTTGTTTGTCTCCTTTTATGCTTTTATTGTAAACCATGTGGCTTTTTAATTTTATTTTTATATTTGCAGTACATCAGATAAATTGAACATCCAAATATTCGATAATGGCATAAAAACGTCCAAATCATTAGCCCACCCTAGTCCCACCTATATCATACCTCTAACACATCCCCTTGAGATATAGACAAATCGCAGATGGACAGTATAGAAATATGTCTAGAAACTAGGTTTCAAAAAAATAGCAAATTGGGTGGATTTGTCAAGAAAAACAACGATCTGCCCCTTTTGGGATGTTTTCCTTTTTTAAAAATGTATTTGTTATAAAATAGTCTGAAATAGGCCCATCTTTTCTCTATTAACATGTTATAAAATGGCAACTTACACAGTGCAGTAGTAAGGGGTTGGGGAGAGGGAGAGTAGCATCCCAGATGCTGTCTTGGTGGGGGTAGTAGCACTTCTCTACCCCCACGCCACGCTCAAAACCTCCCTTTCCTGCCCCCGTACCTCTTTAAATCTTCACCAGCAGGAGCAGCTACTCTGGTCTGCTCCCTCTGAAATCACTTCCGGGTGATGGGGTCACGAAGAGGCATCAGAGAGGAGAGCCAAAGCCGGCACGAGCAGCAGGTGAAGATTTAAAGAGGTACAGGGGTGGGAAGGGAGGGTGTGAGTGTGGGGTGGGGGCGTAGAAGGTGCGGGGTAGCACAGAAGGAACAGGGTGTTGTAGAGGAGGGTACAGGGGGGGTCAATGCCCCGGGTGCCACTGCTCCTATATAGCCTTGTATTAGATCACTCAATAAGATATAATTTGTAATATGAAAAATACTACACAAGTAAAAGACTATTATAATAAATGATAGTTGGATGAACTGTAATATAAAATAGTGTAAATGTGTTTGCTGTTATGCTTAGTTAAGCACCAGGCAATGAAAGAACGGTAGCTGGGCCCAGAGGCTCCAAATTAGATCAGATCTGAGATGCTTCAAGGAAGGATCTTAATACGTTGTATAATATGCTACAGATCACTGAAGCAGGCAGGAAAGGGCAAGCCAGAAGAAAAGTGATGTGCAACATCTATTTATAGAGGACATGTATAGGTAAAACTGCAATGGTATTTTATAAAAGGCTTATTGAATATTGAGCATTTTCTAAAATATGGAAAGCATCATGGACATATTTTTTGGCATCACAGACGTAAAAAGAAGCCATTTAATCAAGGTACTGTTTCAAGAAGAGAGTTTGACCTCTCAGGGTCTTTCAGTGTATATGAGTGCCACTTTCACCTCTAAGGAGGGAAGTTACCAATGTGAGCTACAGTTAAGTCGCATTATTTAAAACATAGGGTATCATTGCATAAACTCGGCACTTGCACTACACTCAAGCATCCTTAAATAAAACACATCACCCTTTGTTAGAAAGAAAATTGGCTGCAGCTTCTTTATTAACATCAACCTATTTAACTTTCCTGCCAGGCCAATTCCTCCTCCCTACCCTTTAACTCAGAAGGCTAGATGGCGACATCCTAGCCTTTGTACCTCCATGGACACAGAACATCCTAATACTCAATCCCCTTCATTGTTTCCACTGATGGCGAGCACTGCAGTGAGGCCAAGACCCTGCCTTGGCTTGATGCTGTGTCGCTGCTGAGCCTTTTTCATCTCAGTCAACTTTCCCCTCTTTAATTCCATCTTTCCAATTCATTGGCCGTCTGGTGTAGACCTCACTACCTCTGCCCAGCTTCGACCCGCTCTAGGCCTCTCCCTTCTCCCCCACAGCTACATTCTCGCTTGTGGGCTGAGCGAGCGGGCCCTGCTCAGGCAGGCCCCAATCCCACCCATCTCCCTCACCTTCCATTCCCCTAGCCACATTTTTCCTGCCAAGCTTCCTTTACTTTCCCTGCCTTCCTCCTTCCTCTACCCAGTCACCAGAGTCCATTCAGTTCTTATGGGCTTTGATGCATTTACCGTGGCACCATCGCTACCGTGGTTTTGTAGAAGGAGCCCTGTGTTTTAGATGGGGAGACCAGAATTGTACACAGCATTGAAAATGCAGTCACATCATTGATACAGACGCATAATGTTCCCTGTTTTATTTTCTATTTCTTTCGAGGTAATCCCGAATATTTGCATTTGCTTTCTTTTTTTACTGCCACTGATGGGTAAAGTAAGTGTTTGGAACAGGCTGAACTGTGCAAAGAACCTAGATGCAACCATTAGGATGGCCAAGGAGAAAAACCGTGAGAAGAAATAAGCGAAGGTGCCAAAACAAATAGAGAAAATTTGAAACAACAAAAAAACAATTGACTCCACTGAAATATAAAATATTACTGTTAGCTTACGGAGCGTGAAATGAAATTTAAATGTATTTGATCCAGACAAGATGAAAAAAAAAAGAGAAAAAAATTGTTAAGTCAGTGCCAGGTAGGATTTTTAAACTGCTTTGTAAATAGTTGGGATAACCCAAGGCTATGTAATTGAGGTATTAGAGTTGAAAGCTATTATCTAGCTTCCTTCCTCATCTCGGCTTCTAAGAGAATTACATGTAAATCCACTTTTGACAGTTATTAAAAGCCTTCAAATGATCACATGAAGGAGGGTAGAATGACGTTATCCTGCAGTACAACAGTTTGATATTTTTGCCAGTGGCGCAGTGAGGGTGAGAGGCAGTGGGGTCCCTTCCCCGCTCTAGTCTCCGCCCCAGCTCCTTCTTCAATCCCCCTTCCTTTTCCTCGTCCCTCCAGTCATTTGCTGCCGCGAGCAACAAGAAGTTTGACGTGCTCCTCATGACCCCGTCATCTCTCCCGCCGACGCCACTTCCTACGCGTGGCACCTACAAGTGACGTCAGGGGGAGATGACGCGGTCACGAGGAGCACGTTAACGTTGTTGCTCGTGGCGGTGAACTAGAGGGACGGGGGAAGGGAAGGGGGGTATTGGAGCATTTAATCTCGCCAGTCCGTGGTATAAAGCTTTACCGCGGTTTGATAAAAGGGGCCCTAAGTAAGGCTCTTATATTTGTGCCCTCCTTCAGCCACATTTAGCAGCATAAAGTTTCAGCCAAATATTCATCTTAATTTAGGAGCTTGAAAGTAAGGCATTTAAGCCTTCCATTTAAGTTTAAAAAAGTGTCGGTAAAGTGGAACTTGCCTTTGAACTGTAATTGTTTTTTATTTTCTATGCAGTGAGATGGCACATTAATTATTCCCATTCTGTGGGAAAGAGCAACTAGCGAGGCCTTGCCACCAAACAGAGGGAGGAGCAGAGAAAAGGAACCAAAGAGGGAAGAGGGTCAAGGTGAGTTGGCAGGCTCTTTATAAAACAGGGTCATTACCCGGCATGGCCATTTTCAGCGGCATAATGGGAGGGGAAGACTTTGTCTCAAGTTTCAAATTTAATAAAAATTTCTATACTGCCTTCGCCTATCAGTCTTCTATGCGGTTTGTACATAATAAAATAGGGTAACATACAGGACCTACTGGACTGATAGGATTAGGGTAAAGAATAATATTATAAAATAGGAAAGAGAGCCGTATAGGAAAAATACAAAAGGAAGGAAGATCCCTTCTGATAACTAAAGCAGAAATAAAGATGTTTCATAAGTTAAGTGCATTAGAGATTGAATGCATCTATAAAAAGAAACGTTTTTAGTTTTTCTTTGAAACGACCTAGCACGAGTTCATCCCGTAGTTCCGGGGGTAATGAGTTCTAAAGAGATGGGGCTGTGACGGAGAAGTTTGTTGTTCGTGTAGTGCTAATAATATGGAGAGATGGAACCGTTAAAAGATTTTGTGATTGTGATCTCCGTGTTCTAGCTGGGGTGTAGGGAATTAGAAAACCAATTAAGAATTCTGGCTGGTTGTTACCGAGCGTTTCGAATGTTAAAAAGTATGATTTTATAGGTTACTAGTTTTTTAGCCTGTCACATTAACGGGTGCTAGCAGCCCTTCTTCCTTACTTTTTTCTCCCCCTGTCCAGCAACACCCCCCATTCTCTGCTCCAACTGTCTAGCAGTAGGCATTTTCCCTTACTTTTACCTCCCCCCTTCTCCATTGGTTTTACCTCCCCCCTGTTCAAACGCATCCCTTCCCTGCTCCCCCTGTCCTTTAGTAGCCATTATCCCTTCCTTTTACCTTCCCCATGTCTAGCAGTACCAATTCCAGCGGTCTCTCCCTATCATCGGGCCCTCTCCTCCTCTTCCCGTTGCCGGGGTGCCTGCAGTGGCGCCTATCTCCAATGCTCACAGTCTCTCCCTTTCCTCCTGCTCCAGGATGCTCGATTTCTCCTCCCCCCTGAAACGGGCGGTGGTCCTTTGTTTCCTGTTGGCAGCGGGGTTTTTTTTCGTGTAGGTCGGCTTCCAACCACCGCGTGTGCCGCACGCCGCAAATAGAATACGGCCACGGAGTCAGACACCACAGTGGCAGGGATCACGGTGTTGTAAGTGCGCATGCGCACTTAGGGTTTTATTACAGAGGAGGCTTTGTGGAATAGGGAACCAGTGAGCTTTAATCAGAAGAGGTGTGACATGGTCAAATTTTTTCGCATTTCCAGTAAGTTTTATTGCCGTGTTTTGTATAACTTGTAAGTGTCTGATTTGTAAAATGTAGAAAAGCAACTACTGTATACACAGCATAAAGAGATATTCCATTTAAAATGCCACAAAGTCTTTCACATAAGGCTACGTCAATACTTAACACAGAGGTGACTACCCCAGCTACAGGGTACCTTGTATTCTTAGGACAACACAATGCATTATGGCCTACTGTAGTTTTAATAGAGCAATTTCATTTTAGCTGCAGGGAACTACAGATGGTGAAAATAGATTGACCTCCTATTCATCTAATGAAAGAACTGGAGCATTCATACTGCGACTGTTGCCAATCGCATCATATCACCAAAAACCAGAAACTATCTGTGGTCAGGTGAAAAGAAGTTTATTCCCTAGTGAGAGAATCTCACATTTCTATTAGGACTATCTTTGACGGCAAGTTTGAAGCAGTTCTCGCCCACTCTACTGCAAAGAAATTGTTTCTCAGTCACAGGTCTATGGTATCAAAAGAATATCATCTATGATTGATGCAGCTTTTTTATATGACTGGCCGAGCAGATTAAAAATTCTGATAATTATGCATTTGATTCTTACGGAGAAAAAAATCTATATATACAGGGTGTCCCAAAAGTCACTACGGTCATTGCAATTTTACTTACTAGGCTTGTCATCACGTTCCAACGCCTCGAAGACTAGTTGTATACCTCCACATGAGCGCCTCCATTTTCGATAACTTTCAGCCACCTTCGGACGCAAGCCTTTCCGATGTTTTGCAGCATCTTTTCCCCAACCTCGCTGCAGGCCGTGAGTATTCTTTCTTCAAGCTGTGACAGGTTACGGGACTTATTCTTTAGCTGATGGCCTCAAGTCTCTCCGAATGACACCTGGAATGAAATAGAAAAAAAAAAGTGTGTAGAGACTTTTGAGACACCCTGTATTTTGCCGACTCGATTTCAGTGTCTTTCTGCAAAGTCAGATATTCTTAAAATTCTAACCACTGGTTGTTGTAGTCCACGCAGCAATGAAATCCTTTGACGTTTGTTTAATGGTTTAATGTGGGCACATTTATTGAAATCTTCATATAATAAATCACATTTCCCCTTACACTCATGCTGGCAGTTTTGCTGAACCAAACTCTCCATCCCACTTACTTCCCCATGTTTGTGTAATTTGATTATGAATTTATTTAGCTTCCTTTGAGAGAAAGTTGAAAAGCTAGCTGTAAAATAAAGCTCTCAAGTTACTATATGAATTAACATTTCATTTTCCTTCCCCAAAACCTGAACAGTATTCCCCTATTTTTAAACAACGGTAACGCCTTTCCATTTAAAAAGCTACTTTTAAAAGGGCTTTTACTTTGGGGGAAAACGGTACCGATCTTTACAAATTGACTTGGTGAACCATGAAGGGTAAATTCTATCGAGTGGCATCTATTTTTAGGCACCAAATATTAATTAAACAAATACATTTTTATGTCTCTATGGGATTTTATTCCACAGCCAGTAAGAAAAAACAAGCTCCGATTCTGGATAGGGAGGAGCAATGACAAATCGGCCGAAGCCTTGGGGCCAATCAACAAGGAGTGGGGGGGGGGGGGGGAGGCGAGATAGGTGGGGGGTGAGCAGAAGGGAGGTCACCCCTTTCCGATCCGGCGACCGCACGAGGTGGACGCGGCTTCCCTTCCGCCCACCCTCGACTACTGTCGCAGCCAGATTGGAGGGTAAGCACAGCATATGAGTAAACGACATACACCTTTACAGTGCTTAGGAAATGGGGCATGTCACCTTGCTTGGACGGCAGGGAGGCCAGGCCATGATCTTCACAGCAACGTACTGCTGATAAGAGGATACATCCTTGAACGGGATGGGTCCAGTGAGCAGGGGAAGCTGGTACGGCACCCCACATTGGGAGACGATAGAGAGGCATATGCTGTGCACCTGATCATGTGGTGGTTACATCTAATAAGTGTTATACATGGAGTGTTATGTCATCTTCAGATGTTCAGTTTCGATGTACAGTTGATCACAGTTATTTGGCTCATTTGATGACATTTGCGATGTAATAGTGCTGTTATGGCTGCGGCCCAATAAAATTCCACACTAGTTGAAAACGCCTGAGTAGCATCATTGCTTCACGACAAATCATGGGGGGGTAGAGCAACAAGTGCTGAGTGCACGATTTGTAGGCTTGAAAATTAGTAAGACTTAGCAGAAAGCGAAAGAAAGTGCCTCTCACTGTAAGAGCCCGGCGAACATTTAGGAACATTTATTTATTTCATTTCTATCCTGTCCTTCCCAAAGCGCTCACTGACAACTTACCTGAAACATATTTTGTTAAAAGCCTATTTGGAACCCATTCTGCATTATAATGGAAAGCAGAGGACTATTTTCTCTTAGAGAATACTAGCAACTGAGGGCAAATACACATGCATATTTTATTTTTATTTATTAAAACATTTCTATTCTGCTTTTGACCAAAGCGGTTCACAAATTAACATACACAATCTTTGAACACACACAAAGGGCTAGATTCACTGAGCAAATCGATTGTGTACTGATCGGTTTATGACCCCTTTGCGACCTTATTTCCCTCTGACCCGATTCACTAACCTCTCCAGCGATTTGCTTCCGATCCGTGCATGCAAATGAGGGGAAACGGCATGCAAAGTAGGCAGGGACGCCAAACACCAAACAAATCTGGGGCGCCGACTGGGCTGGCCGATCAACAGAAGACGCGACTGCTGGAGACCAGTCGCACACATCTCTGCCAACTCTTCTGCTCCATTGCCACCCTGCACTCTGCCCCGATCTTCCAGCCCTGCTTTCTGCCCCGATCATGTCCTGCTCTTTGCTCTGGATCTCTGCCACCTTCCCTGCAGTTGCAAGCCCACGGGTTTAAAGTGGGGCTGCACACCGCAGTGCAGCCCCATTTTAAACCCGCGGGCTCGCACTGCAGGGAAGGCGGCAGAGATCCAGACTCAGGGCAGAGAGCAGGGCATGACTGGCTGACAGGAGAAAGCAGGATCTGCCACAATCTTTCCCAAACAATTTCATGAGAACACCGAGCAGCAGAAAGGCAACAAGCCAGAGTTGGCGAAAGGGAAGCGGCTGCTGCCACTGGGGATAGCCCTTCCCTGGGAGAGAGCAGGAGAGTCAGGGCCCAAAATAAACTAACAAAAAAAACCGGACACACAAAACGCAAGTGCAGACCATCTGCAGGGAAAGCAGATGGTCTGTGCATGCGTTAGGATCGCATACTAGCGATCCGTGCGGTTGGGGGGGGGGGGGGGGATCGCCCTCATTTGAATTTTTTGCTGTTGTGAAATGGTTGGGCCTGCTGGAATCGGCCATGGATCGGCCATAGATTCAGGATAGTGAATCTAGCCCTACGACTTAAAAGCCACCTAGCTGACAAGTGCAAATGAAGGCAGAAGTCTCAACTGCCTAATGATAAGTCTAATGGTTGGTGCAGTGAGCTGAGAACCAGGGCAGGGGGGTGGGGGTGAGGGAAGTGTATTGGATTCAATTCTCACTGTATTTCCTTATAACCTTGACCAAGCCACTTAGGGCCTGATTTTCTTTAGGACGCTGATCACGTCTGGAACACTGAACAGATGCCTTAAATATAGACCATAAAAATCAGGAGCCACTTAGCTTAGTACATAGTCATCTAAGTCCACTTGTATAAGGTACCAGCTCAGCAGTATTTAAATGCTAGACAATATTCCCAACTGTTCACAAATATATTTATATACAGACTTCATAACTTCTTAACATCGCACATGAGTTAAATAGTTTTTTTTGTATGGATCTTCAGAATGCCGTCGGGGATAAAGTGTTCCCGACAGCTTTAGTCTTCATCGATCCAATTATTGATGTGCTTACTAACCATTATTTTTCATGTTATTTTTTCTTTCTTTTCTTTGTGCAAAAAATAATAAAACTTCTACACCAATTATCTTGTGCAATTTTTTTCGGTGCATTAAATCTTCAGGTGGCAAGCACTATAATGCAAGTAGGCAAGGTAAATGCTCCAACGCTCATTCAATTCCTTTGCATGTCATAGCATTTACCTCACTAGCCTGCGCTAAAACTCTCTACTGCAGCTTGGTAAAAGGGGGCCTAACTAACTAGCCAAGGGGTCTTTTTGCTAAGCTGCAGTAAGCACTAACGCATGCTTACTTCAGGTTAAAATTCGCTACTGGGGTACGCTCAGGCATCTAATAGTTTTCAGATCTGCACACGTTTACCATGTGTGTGTGGGGGCAGAGAGTAGACGTACCCAGTATATAAGACCATAAGAATAGCCTTCCTGGGTCAGACCAATGGTCCATCAAGCTCAGTAGCCCGTTCTCACTGTGGCCAATCCAGGTCCCAAGTACCTGGCCAAAACCCAATGAGTAGCAACATTCCAGAGCTGAGACTGTGATGTCATAATGCCTCAGAGCCAACCTCATCAGTGATGTTACAATGGCTTGATTGTCTTATACTCGGCACACATAAGAACAACATCCATACTGGGTCATACCAATGGTTCACCCAGTAGCCCATCCTCATGGTGGCCAATCCAGATCACTAGTACCTGGCCAAAACCCAAAGAGTAGCAAGATTCCATGCTACCAATCCAGGGCAAGCAGTGGCTTCCCCCATATCTTTCTCAATAACAGACTATGGACTTTTCCTCCAGGAATTTGTCCAAGCCTTTCTTAAAACCAGCTACGCTATCCGCTCTTACCACAACCTCTGGCAATGAATTCCAAGCTTAACTATTCTCTAAGTGAAAAAATATTTCCTCCTATTGGTTTTAAAAGTATTTCCCTGTAATTTCATTGAGTGTCTCCTAGTCTTTCCAATTTTTGACAGAGTAAAAAAATCGATCCACTTGTACCCGTTCTACTCCACTCAGGATTTTGTAGATTTCAATCATATACCCCCTCGGCCGTCTCTTTTCCAAGATGAAGAGCCATACATTAACCGATTACTGCATGGTTAACAAAGGAGCCCTTACCACCTAAAAAAACAGGTGTCAGTTACAGCTCCTACACTAATGGCAATGCATTAATTTGGAAATCAGTGCATGGCCATTAATTGAGGAAAAGGAAAATGTAGCCGTTTTATAGCTACATTAAAAGGCCTTAGTGTGAAGGAAACCCACATGCTAGTCATAGCAAGGGTCAATTTTAAGCACAGGTTAGTAAAAGCCCCCCCCCCAAAAAAAAAAAAATAAATAAATAAAAAATACTGCTTTATACAATTTTTACTCAACTGAACATTTTAAAGCAGATTTGGTTTTAATTGAATGCCATTGCTTCAAAAATGATATGAATAGGGGAATGGCTATCATATTTTAGTATGAATAATATTTTTTTCAGCTATTTACTTTCTCCCAAAAGGTGCTGCTGTGATGAAAGCTTGAATTTTCTTAAAGCTGAGTTTGTAAAATTCTTTGATATCCTTCCACTTGTCCAGCAATATTCATTGGGGGGGGGGGGCAGGAAATATTTGTAATAGTGTTGCCATGTCTAAGAGAAAGATAAGAGGCAGAAAGATTCAGGAACTCTCTTAGGAATGCATTTGACCCATTTTGCGATAACGTTTAATGCTTATTTTAACTTTTTGCAAGACAGCTTTAATTTTAAAAGTGTTATCATGGTGTAGGAAGTTCTTCGTCGCTTAAAAAAATCTTTCAATCAACCTCTTTAAGAGCTCTCTTATTTGGTTCAAAGTTAGATCTGCCTAGAAACTAATAAGAGACTTATTATTTTCAGATATTGCTTTCCTGTATTTCAGATTTCTCTGCTGTGGTGAAATTTCTCTCTTTATAGTTTTTTTTATTCAGAGGCAAGAATTTGGATACTGTTCAAGTAAATACAACAAAACTTGTCATGGAAAGGAATACAGTACTTTTCTATGCATAAGATGGTCATGGCCAAATCTGGATTTTTAATGTCCAGATTCTCCGAGCTAAAGGTTTTTAAATTGAGACACAAACACGACTGCAGACTCTCTCTCTTTGCCTCTCTCTTTCTTTCTCTGTCTCTATCTCTCTCTTTCCGTCTGTTTCTCTCACTCTTTGACTTTATAATCTCTCTCTCTCTATATATATATATGTCTCTCTCTCTTAAGATAGCTCCATGTTTTTCAGTTTGGCAACTTTATGTAGTGTGCCCAAGGATTGCAACATATCACCAAAAACATCATATCAAGGTTTGTAACTTAGTACATAATGTCCTTAGTGCTAAAATAAAAATCCCAATGCCAAGGATTAATGTCACCATTACATATTGGATTTCTTAACAATGCTGGCTAAATCAACTACTGGAACTCATAAATCTCCTTTTACCAAGTCACAGTGGAAGTTTCTACCGTGGCCTGGAGTGCTCAATGCTCTGATGCTTCTCCGACGCTCATAGAAAATCTATGAGCATCAGAGCAGCGTCAGAACATTTAACGCTCCGGGCCATGGTTGAAGCCTGTACCGCAGCTTGGTAAAAGGGGGAAAAGTTATTCAGGTCCAGATTTAAAGATTATCATATATACTTGAATATAAACCAAGATTTGGGGGTCAAAAATGGCCTCAAAATGGGGGTTTCAAGCTACCACCTGACCACTAGCACAGCTGTCTTACTCTTACTCCTACTCCCCACTAAACACTGGCATCGCTATTCTGCATACAGCTCCCCCCAAGTTGTGTCACTATCGTACATATAGCCCCCCTGAGCTGCTATCCACAATACAGACACCCCCCCCCCCCAGAGCTAACCTATATTCACACTTCCCCCTGGAGCTGCTAACCTCCATGCATGCCCCGCTGGAGCCACTATCCTGCATACAACCCCTCCACAGCATCACACCTACCTGTTGGTGCCGCCATGGCCATTTTGCTGTATGTTGATCTGGTTCAGGACCTTGAGCATTTGTGCATGCTCAAAGCCTGCCGGCTCTCGCCCCCTCTGAGATTCTCAGAAAAGGTGGGAGTCGGCAGACTTTGAGCATGCGCAGATGCTCAAGGCTCTGCACCGGATCAGCACTATTGGCAGTGGCACCAATGGGTAAGACTAAAAATAAATACCTAACCTGGGGGGAAGTAATGGGGGCCGACAGTAGTGACTCGGGGATACTGCCACCAGCTGCCCAGGTTGTGAACATTCTGGTCGGGAGAAGGTCTTTGGCTGGTGGGGCTTGAGGACAGCACCAATTTTGGGTGAACTTTCACCTCCCATCCATTTTCCTCCAGAATATTTTTTATGATGTAAAAAATTTGTAAAGGTTTTTCTGATGGGTTATCTTCAAATTCTCTAGATTGTTTTGGACAACTATAATATGCTGCCATTTTAGCTTTGACTGTATAGTTCTTAGATGAAGAGGCACATCCAAATAATTTTCCAAAGCATAATTTTTCTTTTTCAGATAATCTGAGAAAAAGCCTTTTTTCCCCCATCCTATCAATAATAATAATAATTTATATACCACAGGACCGTGACGTTCTATGCGGTTTACAATGATTAAAGATGTTACAGATTGAGTGGAATAAACAAAGTTCAGAATTAGTGATTATCAGTTTTAGAGATCATTTGTTGAGAACTAAGATTCTATAGGTTGGTTTCCTAAGTATTTCAGGAACAGATGAGAATGAGGTTTAAGGAAAATAACTGGAAGAATAATCGACTGATTGAGATGAAACTCCATGACCACTTTTGATATAAATTTAGGATGCATGCGTAGAACCACTATTATGGTGAAAAAATGTGAAGGGTGGATCTGCCACCAATGCTTGCAACTCACTGACCCTTCTGGCAGAGGTAAATTAGAAAGAATATAGCATGAAATTGTTTTCTTCTGATTTTCTAAGTCAGTGGTCCCCAACCCTGTCCTGGAGGACCACCGGTCAGTCAGGTTTTCAGGATAGCCCTAATGAATATGCATGGGGCAGATATGCATGCCTTTCACCTCAATTATATGTAAATCTATCTCATACATATTAGGTTCATCCCCAAACCGGACTGGCTGATGGTCCTCCAGGACAGGGTTGGGGACCACTGTTCCAAGTAATGAAAATAAAAATATCTTTTTTATTGAACTAATAAATAATGGGTGAATTTATTATAAAACTCCAGTCATGGTGCATGAGCTTGTCGTGCCACTGGGGCTTCCACGCATCTGAAGAGCTGAAAGCTTTGCCTTCCTTAGTTTCACCAACAGGGCCTCCCAAGCCAAGGAAGACAGGTTTCAGCAGAGATGTCAGAGTAATGATGTACCACCCATCTGGGCAGCAGCAGATGGGCAGCGTTGGAGGTGGGGGGTTTGTGTTTGATGCGAGAACGGCAACACCATCAAATTTATCCTGCGCAGAAGAAAGGCCTGGCAATCTACTTCTGTATTCTGCCAATATAATTGAATTTCATCAAGTCGCTAGGACTCAAACATGAGCTGACAGCACAGGGCTGTGGAGTCAGAGTCGGTCGATGAGTCGGAGGAAATTTCAGGTACCTGGAGTCGGAGTCAGAAGTACAAAAAATTGAGGAGTCGGAGTCGGAACATTTATCTATCGACTCCATTTTTGAACTTGGCATACCAATCACAAGCGATTCTTTCAGCTATAGCACCCACTATATACACAGCACAAATGTTGTGAGCAGCTTCTGTGGCCTTAGAACCTTGATTAAAAGCAAAAAGAAGGTGGTGTCGAAATTGCTCATTTCTCGCAACTTGATATTCCATTTTAACAATCTGAAAATTAACCAGTGCTGTGGAGTCGGAGTAGAGGAGTCTGAGTCGGAGGAAATTTCGGGTACCTGGAGTCGGAGTCTGAAGTACAAAAAACTGAGGAGTCGGAACATTTATCTACCGACTCCACAGCCCTGTGACAGCAATTAACACACACTTAGGGGAGGGGTGTAGGGAACAGGGGAATTATGGTGGGAGGGATTGTTTATCTAAACATATATTATTTAAGCTGCTGTTTATGTTTATTAAAAACTTGATATACCGCCACAAGTCAGTCGCATAATTTTCAAATAGGTTAAGAACATAAGAAGTGCCTCTGCTGGGTCAGACCGGAGGTCCATCGTGCCCAGCAGTCCACTCGTGCGGCGGCTCGACAGGTCCAGGACCTGTGTAGTAGTCCTCTATCTATACCCTTCTATCTCCTTTAACTTCAGAAAATTGTCCATTCCCTTCTTGAACCCTAATACCGTACTCTGTGCTATCATGCCCTCTGGAAGCGCATTCTAGGTGTCCACCATCCGTTGGGTAAAGAAGAACTTCCTAATATTGGTTTTGAATCTGTCCCCTTTCAACTTTTCTGAATTCCCTCTCGTTTTTGTAGTTTTCGAAAGTTTGAAGAAACTGTCTCTCTCCACTTTCTCTATGCCCGTCATGATCTTATAGATCTGAATCATGTCCCCTTCTAAGTCTTCTCTTCTCCAGGGAAAAGAGACCCAGTTTCTCCAGTCTCTCAGTGTATGAAAGGCTTTCCATTCCTTTTTTCAAACGTGTCGGTCTCCTCTGAACCCTCTCGAGTATCGCTATATCCTTTTCAAGGTACGGCGACCGATATTGGGCGCAGTACTCCAGATGCGGACATACCATCGCCCGATACAACGGCAGGATAACTTTTTTCGTTTTGGTTGTAATACCCTTATTGATTATACCTAGCATTCTGTTTGCTCTCTTGGCGGCCACTGCGCTGATGGCTTCATTGTCTTCTCCACTATTACCCCCAAGTCCTTTTCTTGAGTACTCTCACTCAATAACATCCCTCCCATCGTATAGCTGTACCTCAGGTTTTTGGTTCCTACATGCAATACTTTACATTTCTCTACACTGAACTTCATCTGCCATCTCGTCGCCCACTCCCCTAGCTTGTTCAGGTCCCTTTGTAATTCTTCGCAATCCTCTTTCGTCCGAGCATCACCAAAGAGTTTGGTGTCATCTGCAAATTTTATTATTTCGCACTTTGTCCCTGATTCTAAATCATTTATAAATATATTGAATAGCAGTGGTCCGAGCACCAACCCCTGCGGAACCACTCGTGACCCTCCTCCACTCCTACCCTCTGCTTCCTACCCGCCAACCAATTTCTGATCCATCTGTGTATGTCTCCTTCCACCCCATGGTTCTTCAGTTTCTTAAGTAGGCATTCATGGGGTACCTTGTCAAAGGCTTTTTGGAAATCTAAATATACGATGTCTATGAGGTCCCCTTTGTCAGTCCGTTTGTTAATTCCTTCGAAGAAGTGCAGTAAGTTCATTAGGTACGATCTCCCCTTGCAGAAGCCATGCTGGCTTGTGATTAGAAGTTTATTTCTTTCAAAATGCTCATCGATGCTGTCTTTTATCAGCGCTTCTGCCATTTCCCCGGTATCTGGAGTCCTTTACCCTGTGTTAATAAGAATCTATGGCCTAGATTCACTAAGCTCATAATTGTTGGGTGATCCATGGGCGATCCGTAGCTGAGTATTGTCGGGCAACCGATTCACAACAGACTCTTAATGCAAATGTTCTGATCGGACACACGCCCTACAGCGATCCCATGGATCGCTATAGAGCAATCAAGACGCATGCGCAGACCATCCTCGTTGGTTGTAGATGCAATCCGTGCATGCGCTTGATCTCTGCATAAAAGAGAAGTCCGGCTGCAGTTTACTTGAGTGGACGTTTCAATGGAACAGAACACACTTTAGCCAAGATTATGGAACAGAACACGATTTTAACCTGCGGGTTAAAACCATGGGCTTGCAGGGCGGCAGAGAGCAGGAGAGTCGGCAGAGACAATAAGCAACTGGTCTTCAGCATTTTGGATCGGCAAGCCCAATCGGTTTTCCTTCTTCTGTTTAGTGAATCTCTGCCTTTCTACTTATGCATGCCTTTTCCCCTCATTTGCATGGGCGGAACAGATAGGGTCGGAGATTGATTGGCTAGAAGGTTAGTGAATCGGGTCGGGGAATGCTCGCAAACTGGTCGGAATTCTATCGGTGAGCTTAGTGAATCTAGCCAGAGTGGGCAACTCTGGTCCTCGAGGGCTGCAATCCAGTCGGAATCCAGGATTTCCCCAATGAATACGCATGAGATCTATTTGCATGCACTGCTTTCAATGCATATTCATTGGGGAAATCCTGAAAACCCAACTGGATTCCGGCCCTCGAGGACAGGAGTTGCCCACCTCTGATCTAGCTGTATATCAGATTTGTCCTTTAATTAAATGCAAAACAGGAAACATCTCAGTGCTTCTTTCTCTTGTTATTTCGACTGTGTGGGTACACATAAAAAGAGGTTATAATTATTCTTTTTACACTTTCTCCCAAAGGTTCTGTCTCAAAGGATGTTTAACTACATCTGCATTGACTTGAGAACTTAAACGTGCCAGACGTGCTGAAAAGTCTTTGTTGAAATGGTTCTCCCAGTTGTCAGCCTATGTTTGCAGTTCCTGGGACAGGAGTATAATAATCTCCTGTGGGTTTTGCAGATAGCTGCCAACTGTATTCTCTGACAATGCCCAGTGGGCCTCTCTGGTTCACGTTCAGAGAATCAAAGCTTAGTTTTTGGTTTGGGCCAAGACTAGGCGATAAGTAACATAACAATATAAACCGCAGGACCGTGAAGCTCTATGTGGTTTAGAAAAGATAAAAATGTACAATTGAATGAACAAAATTAATTACCCAGATATTTGGTAAACAGGTATGTTTTTAAATGCCCCCTAAATTCTAAGTAAGTACTAGAAGTCACAATCAATCTAAATCCTTACCCCCATAAAGCTGCCTGATAGGACAGTAAAAGTTGCAACCTTTTATAGGCGGGAAGATAAAGTTTAATTGTGAGTGTCTCTTGTGTTTATTAGTCGTAGTAGATAAGAGATCAGTTAAATATTGAGGGTAAGTCCAAACAAGACTTTGCAGCAAAAGCAACATAGTAGATGACAACAGATAAAGACCCAAATGGTCCATCCAGTCTGCCCAACCAAGCTTGAACGTCATTCATGCCTCTATCTGCAACCAGTGCAACTCACGAATAAAAGATTTCAGCTGCAGTTTTTCTTTCTGCAAAAAACGGTAAGCCATTTACAGCTTTGGCTGAAACTGAAAAAAAAAAATCAGTTTTGGAAGGCCTCAAGAACAGTGTTCCACAAACCTTTGAAAGCCACGGCACTCTAAACTTGGGGCTGCGGCTAGAAGGCATCTGGAAATGCGTGGACATCATCATGTGAACATCCATGCATGTGCGCAGGCCCTCCAGATCGGGCCCCTGAGCCTGCTATTATGATGACGGTGGAGGGGTGCTGGAGGAGGAGAGGCATTGGTGCCGCTGCCTCTCCTACTCTATGGTGTCTCATGGCACATCCATAATCTCACCGTAGCACACTAGTGCCGCGGTACACAATTTGCAATACACTGCTCTAGAAGTATCCCTTCACAAAAATGGTGGCAGATGTATTCAGTGGCTTGCAAATACAGTATAATCTCGTTATAACGGACTTCAAGGGACCTGGCAAAACAGTCCATTATATCCAGAGTCTATTATATTCAGAGTTGCATTTTTTTAAAACTTTGTTTAGGTCAACTTGAAACATCGTACAATCAATGAACAACCGTCTCTGCACAAACATATCAGCAACATCAAGAACAAACTCAGCAAAACATTGGTATGGCACGAAATGATTGCAAAACCAGAATACTAAAAGATGTTCTAAAGCAGTGTTCTTCAAACTTTGGACACCTATGGACCGGAGGAAATAAAATAATTATTTTGTGGACCAGCACCGGTCCGCAGACCGGCAGTTGAAGAACACTGGGCTAAGTTGTGCCCATCTCCACTAAATCTCTGCCCCAGACCCCGCCCCCATAATAGTACTAATTGTAACACCATTTTTTCCATTCATTTTTCATATACACACACACAATATAATTGTATTAACAACACATAATGGTTAACCACAAAATTAAAATACACAAAGCACTCTGTATGCTTTTAACATTCATTCCTACCAGAAAACAGATATCCACATGCAAATGCAGGACCAAAAACTAAAAGTACTAATATTCATAAACAAACCCTAAAATGCAAGACTGCAAGTAATACAACCCCAGAGGAAAGGAAACAAATGCATTTCTTCCTGAACAGACAAATCAATCACTAAATAAAAAACACATACAAATCAATCACTAAATAAAAAAATAAATAGAAGCATTTCCCCTAACGTTATTGTTTCTCTCCCTCCATGTGCCTTGCCTTCTGGCCTGCCCCCCCTGATGTTATCTTTGGGCCGGTCCACTGTGCGATCAATGCAGCGTCTTCGGGCCGGCTCCCTGAGTGCTGCATTGCACAAAGCTGTGGGCAGCATCTCCTCACGCGTGTCCCGCACCTCATCTGGAAGCCTTCCCTCTGACGTCGCGATGTCAGAGAGAAGACTTCCGGTTCAGGAGCAGGCCGCAAGTAGGAGCCTTTTCCCACAGCTTTGTGCACTGCAGCACTCAGGGAGCCGCCCGAAGACGCCGCGGTGATTGCACCGTGGACCAGTGGCTGAAGAATGCTGTCTTGGGCCCGATGGATGTGCCAGCCCTGTGAACCATCAGAAAATTTCTGCGGACCAGCATCGGTCCACGGACCAATGGTTGAAGAACACTGTTCTAAAGCATTATGTCGTACTGTACTGGAAAGAAAAATAGTCTGTCATTTTCTTCTGGGCTGCATTTCTTTCATATGTTTTAGCGATGTATGCATTTTGATACTGTATCACCGGCACACCAAGCGGCTTGGAGGCAGAGCCTGTATGTCCGTTATAGCTGAACAAAACTACAGCTAAAAGTGGCTATGGGGGACCAAATTGTGCGGTGCTTTTCTGCATGTTCGTAAAGGCGCACGGCCGGGACCAGCAGACCTTGTCCGCTATAGACAATATTCCGTTATAAGTGAGTCCGTTATAACGAGATTATACTGTACTGATTAGAAAATGACACAGGGACAAATTTATCCCCATCCCCTCAGGAATGCAATTTCCCCGTCCTCGTGAATTTTAACATTGTCATTGTCCCTTCCCCATTCCTGTAAGTTTTTGAGACTTTTGCAGATGAGGATGGCGTTTGCAGGAATGGGGCAGGGACAGGAAAAGAACTCGCGGGGATGGGAAAATTAGTTCCCATGGGGTCGGGGAAAAATGTGTCCCCATGTCATTCTCTAATACTGATAACACAGGCAAATAATATTAAATAAGCCAAAAAAAGAGCAGGTGACAGGAAAATAAGATCCACAGAGATTAGGAAATGATAGTAAAGTTGGAGATAAAGAAAGGATTGCAATATTACACTAAGAAAAGAAAATGAAAATTCAGATGCCATAGACCTTATAGTCTTTACCCATCAAATTCTATGCTTATATATTGCAAGGCAAAATGATTTCTTATTAGCTGTTTTAAAAAATATTCTTCAATATTCTAGTTTTAATATATTTTGAAGTTCTCTTCCAATTTCTGAACAGTAATATTTGCCAAGGCATTAAAAGTTATGAGAGCTCTCCCTATCGAGGGACACATATGAATACATTTCTCTATATGTTTATTGATTTTTCTATTTGAATTTTAAAAATGTAGCATAGTTGAATATTGTATACTGGCTGAAGCGGTTCCCTCGAGTCCTGCCCGTAACTGTAATTTCACCGTGATAACATTTTGCAGATGGTGCTTGGATGGACAAAAGGAATGAACATATTCGGTTCTAATGAACGCTCGAAGCTTGTGTCTGTTCAGCATCTCTCGCTGGAATACCAGGGGAAGGAAATTAAATCACCTCACAACAGCTAGCTCGCACATCTCACCTGGGAAGGTACGCACGAAGTAGGACAGGCGCTGCTCATCATTAATCAGTCGCCTAAAAGTCATTACAATTCATGAGAAAATGTAATTCACATGTGATTACTTTTTAATTTACTCTGTAATCGCATTCCAAGTGAACAGGACAAGCTTAAAATGAAATTTAAAAGTCAAATATTGCTTTGTATTAAGAATTTGCAATTTCAGATCCATTTACAGGAAGCCTAATAAAAAAAAAATGGTTACCTATTTGCAACTGAACATAAAATAATTTGAAAACACAATACTGTACTATATACTAGAAATGTACCTAATTTTTATCAATGTATTTTAGTTGAAATTTTTTTTTTTCATCCTAAAGGAACTGGTATTGTCAGGTTCTTATATAAAATCCAAAATCTTATCCCCCAGATCTAAATGGTCATGGATTTAGTTCACTTTCATAGACCATATGTTTATAAGGAGATGGGGAGAAAGGGAGCTTTGCAGAAAAAGATTCAAGTCCCTCAACATGAACCCTACAGAGAAAAGCTAACACCATACACAGGTACTCTGGATTAAAAAAAAAAAAAAGGATAGAGGGTAGTGTTAGAAAATTAAGGCCCTTTTTTTTTTTTAAACTAAGCCATGGTACAGGTTTTTACTGTGGCCTGGAGCACTAAATGCTCTGACACTCACAGATTTCCTATGAGCATTGGAACAGCATCGGAGCATTAACGCCCCAGGCAGCAGTAGAAACCTCTACCGCGGCTTAGTAAAAGAGGGCCTAAAGTACCTAACTGGGTTCAGTAAAATAATAGATAGTGAACTTTTCAAATGAAAAAAAAAAAAAAAAATGAATATGAAATATGGCCGTAAAGAGGCAGGATCAGGTGAAACAAAAAGCAGTGGCAACCAAAACTTGGAAAATTATTTTAGCCTGCTTAGGTCAAGTAAAGAGTAACAGGTAGAAGAAACAAGGAAAAGAGTGTAGATAACAGCATGCTATAAATTTACACACATGCTCAAGGCCTTCTGGATCTCACCCTCATCGAGAATCTCAGATGCTCAAGGCCCAGCAGCAGCCCAGCAGAAAACCGGCGGCAGGCACTTCATAACATCGGCGGCACAAGGGTAAGGACAGGGCTGGTCAGTGGGTTTGGGGGGGGGAGGAGGAGGCAATCGGGAAGGGATGGAGCAGCGCCGGTGGCCTTGGGGGGAGCATTGGAGTCGGGGTGAGTCCGGCAGGAGTGGGCCAGCACCTGAGAGTCCCGGCAGAGAGGTAGTGGCATCCGGGGGGGGGGGGGGGGGCAGCGTCTGGGAGCGGCAGGGCCAACAGTGCCTATCTGGGCTTGGTGACGGTGGTGGCGGTTTGATTTACAGCCAGCACCCTGGAGCTGGGGCGCACCATCACCACCTGCACAACCTGCAGTGACATGAGCACCCTGCAATACAGCCCCCACCAAGGTACCACTGTATTTGTTAATATTGTATCTTAAAATCCAGTGTATTTACTGTTACAATTTCCGTTTGTGGGACCCAGGAACGGACTAATCCAGTTTCTATTATTTTCAATGGGAAAAATTGTTTTGGAACTCGAACGCTTTGGAACTCGAACAGGGTTCTGGAACGGATTAAGTTCAGATTCCAAGGCATCACTGTATTTTACAAACAGATACTACTGCTACTATTAATTATTTCTATAGCGCTACCAGATATACATAACGCTGTACAGAGTCACAAAGAAGAAAACAGTCCCTGCTAGAAAGAGCTTACAGTCTAAACAGACAAACAGGATGTCATGGATACAGTTAAGGGGAACGGTTAATCTGCTGGCTGGGTTGGAGGGCAGAGGGGAGTAAAGGACAATCAAGCCATTGTGACATCACTGATGAGATTGGCTCTTATTGGTGGAATGAGGCATTATGACATCACAATCTCAGCTCTGCTTCCCAAAGACAAACAGGATGTCATGGATACAGTTAACGGGAACGGTTAATCTGCTGGTTGAGTTGAAGGGCAGAGGGGAGTACAGTGACATCACTGATGAGGTTGGCTCTTATTGGTGAAATGAGGTATGACATCACAATCTCAGCTCTGCTTCCCAAAGACTGAAACTCTTCACACTACTACTATGAATTATTTCTATAGTGATTCCAGACACACGCAGCGCTGTATAGAGTCACAAAGAAGAAGACGACAGTCCCTGCTCAAAAGAGCTTACAATCTAAACAGACAAACAGGATGTCATGGATACAGTTAAGAGGAACGGTTAATCAGCGGACTAGGTTGGAGGGCAGAGGAGTAGAGTTAAGGATCGAAGGTTATATCAAAAAGGTAGGTTTTTAGTCTGATTTTAAACAATGGAAGGGGCTTGACGAACAAACTTGGGTAATTTATTCCAGGCATAGGCATAGATACTTGCATATACGTATGTGCAAAAATTGCTTTTTTAAAATTATCTTCATGCTGTAAATTGAATGCAGCTTTTGTGCAGGTTGGGTTTTTGTTAACGCCAGGTTTTAAAAAGCAGTTGTGAAACATCTGCTCACTCCAGTTGATACTTCAAAAATGAAGAAGACTAATAGCAATATGGGAAAACCGAGGGCGAGAGTAAAAGTGGAACAAGTGAGCAAAAAAAAAAGAACCGATCCCACTGCCTTAGTTAACAATTCTGTGCCTTAAATAACATGAGCAGATATTAACTGGCACTAATTTGCTTCTTCACAGTTGTACACAAGACGCTGCTCATAAATGGAAGCCACGGTTGCCTGATTACAGATGTGTAATTCATTCTAGAAAAGGCTATTAGCACATAGCAATCCGGTAGAATCTCAGCAGGCGCCATTACAGTCCCAGTTCAAATACAGGGGATTCCCAGATTAATCAGGCTTCATTTGGCCAATCCAAATCTAAGAAACCATTTTGCTTTTCTTTCTATACTTTCGTTTTCCATTTCTGCTTGCACATATTCTATTAGTAGAATGTTATCATTCAAATCAGGATTACTTGATTGAATACCGTGTTTCCCCGAAAATAAGACAATGTCTTTTATTAATTTTGCGCACTAGGTTTTATTTTTAGGGTAGGTCTTATTTTTTTCATGTACAATAATCATCTCTCCTTTCTTCTCCTCCACCCTAATTCTTCCTCTTTCCTTTCTCTCCCCCACATGTGCATCATCTTTCCTCTCACCCATCCCCTTGTGCCTTCCCTCTGCAAAATCTTTCTATCCCTCCCTCCCAACCCTCGTGGAGCAGAACCCTTGAGCAGCCCCCCGCCCGCAGCTGAACCCTTGCTGACCCTCCCATCTCTCCCTCCCATCCGAACCTCGCCAACCGCAAGACCTACATACCTCCGTGCAAAGAGCAACTTTGGCAGCACTCTGAACAACCTGCGTCGCGGCCTTCTCCCGCCGGGGTCATCTGTGTGCTGTGTTGATGATGACATCATCAGTGATGCAGCAGAGGGAATGCCCGGCGGGAGAAGGCCGTGAAGTAGCCTGTTTAGAATGCTACCGATGCTGATCTTTGTAGGTCTCGCGATCGGTGGAGTTCGGACGGGAAAGAGATGAAAAGATGGAATGGTCAGGGAGGGTTCGGCTGTGCAGCAGGGGCAGAAGTGGGGGTGGAGGCAGGGGGAGGAAGCACTGCATTTGGGTTAGACTTCCGGGGACTAGGGCTTATTTTCGGGGAAGGTCTTATTTTCATGGAAATAAGGTAGTATTCCCAAAACAGGCAAAATAATTCTCCCTCAGTTATGAGAACCCCAAGAAAACAAAGCTGATATGGGAAATTTGACCACAATTAGGGTGCCTAATATATAAAAATAATAATTTTATTTTTTATATACCGCTATATCATAAGTTCAAAGCGGTTTACAACAAGATACATACAATGAGAGTATGAGATGTTTACAACAAGATACATACAATGAGGGTATGAGATGTAAGGGGAAAATAAATAATTTATTCAAGAATAAATTATTTATTTTCCCCTTACATCTCATAGTCCATTTATTCAAGAATAAATTATTTATTTTCCCCTTACATCTCATACCCTCATTGTATGTATCTTGTTGTAAACCGCTTTGAACTTATGATATAGCGGTATATAAGAAATAAAATTATTATTAAAATTATTATTATTATATATTAGGCACCCTAATTGTGGTCAAATTTCCCATATCAGCTTTGTTTTCTTGGGGTTCTCATAACTGAGGGAGAATTATTTTGCCTGTTTTGGGAATACTACCTTGTTTCCATGAAAATGAAAATATACCGCCATACTCTTTTGGTATGGCGGTATATAAGATTATATACTGCCATACCAAAAGAGTTCTAGGCGGTTCACAACAACTGGGCAAGTACATAAGAACATATGAACTGCCATCTCCGGATCAGACCTTCGGTCCATCAAGTCCGGCGATCCTCACATACAGAGGCCCAGCCAGGTGTACACCTGGCGTAATTTTAGTCACCCATATCCCTCTATGCCTCTCGTAAGGAGATGTGTATCTAGTTTGCTTTTAAATCCTAGAACGGTGGATTCCGCAATAATCTCCTCTGGGAGAGCATTCCAGGTGTCCACCACTTGTTGCGTGAAGCAGAACTTCCTGATATTTATCCTGGACTTGTCCCCCCTTAGCTTCAGTCCATGTTCTCTTGTCCGTGTCACATTGGACATTGTAAATAATTTTTTTTCCTGCTCTATTTTGTCGATTCCTTTCAGTATTTTGAAAGTTTCGATCATATCCCCTCGCAGTCTCCTTTTCTCAAGGGAGAACAATCCCAGTCTCTTAAGTCGTTCCTCGTATTTCAAATTAGCTTCGTTGCTCATAAAAAATACAGATGAAATACAACAGATTGGAATAATAAAATTTAACAATAATCAGAATGCATATTACAATATAATGCCAGTGAAATACATTAGAAGTAAAAGAGTGCAGATAAAATACCCTCTGACAGGCAAGAAAATAATGCATGTAATCCAAATAAAATGTCAGCTGAGTCTAAACTAGTTAAGAGTTTAAGAAAGAAAGCAGTTAAAAACTAACCTAACCAACAAGTTGATACATATAGTACAGATAAAAATACATCAGATAGATCTAAATAGACTTGTTAAAAAATAGCAATGCATTAAGATACCAACCTATCAAAAAAGTTGTGTTTTTAATAATTTTCTAAAAGCAAAGTAAGAGGAGACCTCTAGAATAATTTTTCCAAGCCATGAATTCAGTTTGGCAGCTTGAAATGAGAGGGTTCTCTTAAGGAACCTCTTATAACGACAGGATTTTATGGAAGGAGAGGTAAACAAATGTACTCTGCGTGTGATCTTGTTAGGGTGACTCAAGGAAAAATGAGGCGCAAGATATCTCAAACAGTAGGCAATTCAAAGAGAAGAACACCAAGAACACATATCACAGTCCTTCTCAATATATTTAATTAGCTTCAATCCTTCAGATGTACTAAGAAACAACTGAAAATGTTCCTGTTCTATTGACTAGAAAAAGAATAGAGGTTTACCTTACAGGACATTGAGCGAATAGGGTATGGACATTTTAGGTTAGGTAGGGAACACTTTCAGGTTATGGACCTGGAGGGCCGCCGCGGGAGCGGACTGCCGGGCACGATGGACCCCTGGTCAGACCCGGCAGAGGCCATGCTTACGTTCTTATGAATGCAATTCAGATAGTTCACAAAAAATCATTTAAGTATGATTCCCAGAGAGAACAAAAGAATTACCATATTGCAACAGACTGAAGGTCCATCAAGTATCCTGTTTCCAGCAGTAGCCAACCCAGGTCCCAAGTACCTGCAGAAACTCAAATAGTAGCAACATTCCAGAGCTCCTATTGTGATGTCATAATGCCAAAGACCCAAACTCATCAATGATGTCACAATGGCTTGATTGTCCTATACTTGGCTCACATAAGAACATAAGAGCTGCCATACTGGGACAGTCCAAAGGTCCATCTAGCCCAGTATCCTGTTTCCAACAGTGGCCAACCCAGGTCCCAAGTACCTAGCTAGATCCCAAGTAGTAAAACACATTTTGTGCTGCTTATCCCAGGAATGAGCGGTGGATTTCCCCAAGCCATCTCAATAATAGCATATGGACTTCTCTTTTAGGAACTTATCCATCCCTTTTTAAACTCTGCTAAACTAACTGATTTCAACACATTCTCTGGCCACGAATTTCAGAGTTTAATTACACATTGTGTGAAAAAACAATATTTTTCCCAGTTTGTTTTAAATCTACTACTTAGCAGCTTCATCGCATGCCCCCTTGTCCTAGTATTTTTGGAAAGAGTGGACAAGCAAATCACATCTATCCTTTCCACTCCACATGTTCTACACCTCTATCATATTCCACCTGATTTGTCTCTTCTCCAAGATGAAGATCCCTAGCCACTTTAGTCTTTACTCATTGTCCCAACCCTTTTATTATTTTCATCGCCCTTCTCTAATTCAAGCTTTGACCATACCATAGAGCGATACAAGGGCATTATAATATTTTCATCCCTTTCCTGATAACTCCTAATATTCTGTTTGCTTTCTTAACCGCTACTGCACACTGAGCTGAGGGTTTCAATGTATTCTCAATGAGGACGCCTAGATCTTTTTCCTGGCAGTGACTCCTGAAATGAACCCTGCATCCAGTCGCTATAGTTCAGGTTCCTCTTTCCCACATGCATCTCTTTGCACTTGCTCACATTAAACATCATCTGCCATTGAAAGGTATTAACGTAGAACAAAATATTTTCCAGAGAAAGGAAAATGGTAAAAACCAGAGGACCTAATTTGCGGTTGAGGGGTGGTAGATTCAAGAGCAATGTTAGGAAATTCTACTTTACGGAGAAGGTGGTGGATGCCTGGAATGCGCTCCCGAGAGAAGTGGTGGAGAGGAAAACGGTGACGGAGTTCAAAAAAGCGTGGGATGAACACAGGATCTAGGATCAAAAAATAATAGTAAATATTGCAGAACTAAGGCCAGTACTGGGCAGACTTGCACGATCTGCGTCTGTATATGGCCGTTTGGTTGAGGATGGTTTGTTGAGGGTGTAGATCAGGGGTCTCAAAGTCCCTCCTTGAGGGCCACAATCCAGTCGGGTTTTCAGGATTTCCCCAATGAATGTGCATGCAGTGCTTTCAATACATATTCATTGGGGGAAATCCTGAAACCCCGACTGGATTGCAGCCCTCAAGGAGGGACTTTGAGATCCCTGGTATAGATGGACTGGAGTGAGCTTTGACAGAGACTTCAGTAGTTGGAACCTAAGAACAGTACTGGGCAGAGCTTTGGATCCTTGCCCAGAAATAGCTAAGAAGAAGAAAAAAAACCCAATAAATTTTTAGATTGAATCAGGCTGGCCAGACTAGATGGACCATTTGGGTTTTTATCTGCCGTCATCTACTATGTTATTATGTTTATGTATTTTGATGCCCACTCTCTCAAGGTCCTCTTGCAATTTTTCATATAGGAATGTGGACTTGTATGCCACCGTTTTGTGGCTTTGGCATTCAAAGCAGTGGGCACCAGAGAATTAAGTGAATTGCCCAGGGTCACAAGGAACAGTGCGGGGTTTGAACCCACAACCTCTGGGCACAGAGGCAGAAGCTCTACCAATGAGCCACACCTTCCACCTTGTAATTTAAACAACTCTAAACAACTTTATATAATCAGCAAATTTAATTATCTCACTAGATAGTCCCATCTCTAGATCATTGATAAATATGTTTTTAAAAAAAAAAACCCAGCTGATTATATTCCAGAGAAAAAAAGTAAATAAGAAAAAAAAACACTAAAATTTATTTTAATATACACAGTTGGGGTATTTGAGAATATGAGAGGTTTTTTACAGGATCTGTGATCGAAATCTGGAACTGATAAGTCTCAGACAAATCTTTTAGTATTTATAGGTTTCTGATCCTTTTTTTCTCTCATATATAACTTAACGCCTTGAGGGGTCCTTTTACTAAGGCGCTTTAGCCGCTAACGTGTCCATAGACTATAATGGATGTGTTAGTGCAGGGGTAGGGAACTCCGGTCCTCAAGGGCCGTAATCCAGTCGGGTTTTCAGGATTTCCCCCAATGAATATGCATTGAAAGCATTGCATGCACATAGATCTCATACATATTCATTGGGGAAATCCTGAAAACCTGACTGGATTACGGCCCTCGAGGACCGGAGTTCTCTACCCCTGCGTTAGCGTTTAGTGCGCGCTAAATCAGCTAGCGTGCCTTAGTACAAGGACCCCTTTATTTGTTATTGGAAGCCGCAGGTTTATTGGAGCTTGGGGTATTTGTTTGGCTTTCCAACCCATCTCATTTGTTGAGTAGTGTGAACCCCACTATTTTACCTTCTCCATTGAGAATATTGAGTATTTAAACCTACTCTCTGTTTTCTGTTTTTCAATCAGTTCTTAATCCATAATAGGACATTACTTCATATAATGACTTTCTAATTCCTGTTTCATAATAAGGAATTGATTCCTCCCTTCTTGTGGGTTTTTTTTATTTTTTGACACATTAGGAAATAGGAAAACCTTATCTTCAAAGACATTTTCATAATGATTGGGAAATAAAAGTGATGACAGAGTCTTTTCTTAGGGGAATACAAATTATACTAATAATGTCATCCTTTTAACCACCATCTCACCAGAAGTCTGTAAGAGTCTCATTAAGTCTACGCTGTCAGTTGAAAAGTCTCCAGGTTTGCCATCCTCCTGAGATAATTTAATCTTCTTTCCTAAAGGAAGCTTTTAATAGGCTGGAGAGCATTTTCAGGAGAGGTCTGCAATGCATACACACACCCAGGAGACCTTTTTATATGAACAAAAATAGGTTTTTGTTCACTTTGGCCTGATCCTGTTAATTCACAGGATCAAGAAGCAAGTTATATTTTAGAAATAGAGCAAACTTCGGTGTTACCACACGTGTCCTTCTTGATTCATAGTTGCCTCAAATGCTGGTTAACATAGTCCATCTATCACAGAATCTAGCTCTAGCCAGGGCTGGCATAAAAGTTCACAGTTTAATACATCAGTGGCTTACCTCAGTCATGTAAGAACACTCTGTTCCCTTAACATTCTCTCTCTGTCTCTCAATGGAGTTACTCTGCTTAACTCTGCTTCTCAAGGCGCTCTCTCTTTCTCTGTCCTGGGCTAGGGAAGTCTTCTTTCTCTTAGCTTGCTCTCCTCAAGGAAGTATCTTCCTCAGGGACTGGACCTCAGAAGTATTCCTCCCTGCCTGAGTCCTGCCCCTCTCACTCAGCAGGGCTGTATCCCTTCCCTAATATATCTCAGCACTGAACTGCAAAGCTCTGGGCATTCTGGGACATGTAGTTTGCCCCAATTTGCCTAACACCCTCTGCTGCCCAGGGGGTATAACTGCAGCTTCAGTGAGTGAAAACTCCTGAATCTCTCACCGATATTAAATATTCAGTGGTGGCATCATAGCTCTGGGAATATCTCTCTCCAGTACAATAGCTTGAGGAAAATTCATTATCTTGAATTTGGGTGCCTAGCCAGATTCGCCACATTTTATATTTTCCTATGAATATCCATTTTATCCTGCACAGGTGTTACTTGTGACAGCTCTTTATCAAGAGCCTAAAACTTCTTGGAGAAGGGGCAAATGAAGGACTCAGTCTTTTGAATTTTAACAGATTAGTAGAAAACTGTGCAAAAGTTGAACAGACCTGGCGCAGGGACACTTTCTCTTTCCATATGGAATCCAATGTTATTTCAGTTTAGTTTAATCAATGCCACCGGTGAGATCGTGCAAGCAAACAATGGAAGTTGTGTGAAGAAAGTGGGTGTCAAGAAGCCTTGAAGAAACGGTTGAATACCATGAAGCGTTGGCTATAAATGAGACGCCACATATTTGTTTCAACACACATTTGTCAATATTGCTAAGAGAACGACTCATGTCCCATATTTAAAATAAGCTTAGTGGCAAAAGTACGGTCTCCACGGAAGTTTTTTCTGCCGATGATTTGGGTGGAAGAGGCTTGAGCATTTATGCCCTGCCTAAACAAACCTGAGGCTTTTTCTTCTGTTGAGACAATACTCTCAGCTGATTAAGTGGAGCATATTATTTATTGGAAGTATAAGAAGCGCACTAGAGAGAATAGCCAGAAAGGCCTCTACGACAGGTACAAGAGTCGTGAGGAAAAGATGTCTATGCTGCTGACTAAATAAAGTTTGCAGTAAGTTTTGACATCTTTTCCTCACGACTCTTTTATCTGTAGGAGCAGCAGAGATCGATCCCAGTTCTAAAGACCAAAGGGTCATAAAACCCACACTCACAGATGCCTCTGACCCCATCTTCAACAGCTGTAAATCTCATTTGAAATTGTTCCAATCATTACTTAAAGAAGGGAATATTCCCAATATTTTAAAATGTGCAGTTTGTTAGACCACTTTTGAAAAATTCAAAACCTGAAACTACTGTGGTAGATAATTTTAGACTGGTATCATCTCTGTTTTTGTTTGGCTAAAGTTTTAGAAAAGTTTAGCATGAATTCAGATTCAAAAATTTGTCGATGAAAAGACCTCGCTGGTTCAATATCAATTTATTTTTAAAGTGAGACTTTATTTTGTCTGTCCTTTAAGATATTAGAATTGGTTTCAATGGGCTTTTTTTTAATTTTTTTTTTTTTTTATTGAGTCTGGGTGCCTACCGGTGCCTAAAATATCAGCGCCATTTAAAGAATCCAGACCTAACAGACTTTTGTTGTGGCATCTTGATAACCAACTATGGGGTCCTTTTACTAAGGCGTGCTAGCCGTTTTAGCATGCGCTAAATATTATAGTCTATGGACACGTTAGTGTTTAGCATAACACGCCTTTGTAAAAGGACTCCTATATTATGAACTTCTTGTAGGATAACATGGATGATTATCTTGCTGGAGTTATGAAATTCCTAATAAATGGATTTATCATAATTAGCATATCCTTGCACAAGTAGTGTGTAAGGGAATGGACTGCAGAGGCAAATTTAGGAGATAGCCTTCATACAGCCATTGTGGCGAAACACGTTTGATGAAGTTACTCCTCGGCTGACATTACTTCAATAATATCAACATAAGCGCAGGTAAGTGCTGTTATTCTAATTTTTATTAAGCATGCAATATATTACATAAGCTAGAGATGATGAACACGACGATTTATAAAAAAAATAATACAGAGCGAGAACTCTGGAGGTTGTGCGTGATTGATTTCTCGGGCACCTAGATATGAGCCTAATTCGCTAGTGTTAAGACAAGTACATTTGATGGAGTTTAGGATTGTTTGATGCACAATTATCAGAACTTTATATTCCATCGATGACACAGCACTTTGGGATTTAACACGTGCGCCGAGGAAGTACCTGCCAACACGTTTTTTAAGATCTGAAACAGCGATGCGATTGTCGATTGAGCCAGTTGGGGACACTCATAAAAGGACACAGACAACAGCAGGCCACAACTGTGCAACCAGTTGCCAGGTCATTTGACATTATGTAGGAAGTTAAACTCTTTTAAAAAGGAATTGAAAACTTACTTATTTGTATGAACTTTTTTTCTAGAGTGAAATATTGTGAAATATTCCTTTTTGATTGAAATGTCTTTGTGAGATTTTAATGATGTTGCAGGTTGTTTTGTTGTGAAGATTATGTGAAATATTCTGTGTTTGTTTTATTGTAATCTACCTAGATTGTAGGTGGAAAATACATTTTTTTAAATAAATAAGTAAAAAGTTTAAAGAAAACAAACAAACATAGAAAGCAGATCCATGATGAATGTGTGCAAGATCGTAATGATACAAGAAAAACAACAAGATATGGAAGGCACGTCTGAAGATCTGGCTTAAATGGTACAAATACTGTGGTTAATAAATTACGGTAAGATATTGGGGTACATTGAAGAGTATTGGTACATTTTATAATGTAAATCAACAGAGTGAATTGTAAAACCTTTTAAACAGGCATATTTGAAAAAAACAAGGAAAAAGGAGCCCAAACACAAAGACACGGCTAACCAGTCCTTATTTTTACTGGGGCATGAATATTATCATAGGTCCAAAAAACTTTGTGGAATTTTTTTCTTTGCAGTTTTTTTACTAACTTAATCCAAAAAACACTAGTTAAGTGAATTGTGCAACTCTCCTTGTAATAAAAGCACTTAGCTTCAATTCATCCAATTCACTCTCACATTATCTTTGAATTATTCTGATATACTGAGTGGAGTTTTTTTTCTCTATCATTATGGATTTGGCATTTTATAACGTAGACATGTAAATTGTGATTCTGTCCAAGACCTAACCACCACTTACGATATAATCTTGAATACGTCAGTTTTCTCCTTTGTATTGCAAGCCATTTTAGGAAGGAATGTTGCAGGTATGTGGATTATTTCACACAGTATATTGTATTCAGTCACTACACTTGTAATTACGTTTCCTTCTTGCTGCAAAAGAAATAGTCATGTGGAAATTTGCATGTGCATTAATTGCAGAGTTAGGAGCAAACTTCTAAGAATTCAGAATTTTAAAATGTAGAAACTTCTGGGGTGCTTTTGCCAGCTGTGTTAAGCCTTAGAGGGAGGAGGAAGCAGCGTACCTGAATTTCCACTTCAGGCAGGAGAAGGGCAGCGTTGGTGCCGAGCACCAGTAAAGCAGCCGGAGGGAAAGAGGAGACAGGGCTCGGGGAAGCGGCGAGAGTTCGCTCCGCCCCCCCCAACGCGTCAGAGTCAGCGCCGGACTCCCCCTTAAAGGGGAGGAGCCAGAGCGGCACACGTGGTGCCTTAGAGGGAGGAGGAAGCAGCGTACCTGAATTTCCACTTCAGGCAGGAGAAGGGCAGCGTTGGTGCCGAGCACCAGTAAAGCAGCCGGAGGGAAAGAGGAGACAGGGCTCGGGGAAGCGGCGAGAGTTCGCTCCGCCCCCCCCAACGCGTCAGAGTCAGCGCCGGACTCCCCCTTAAAGGGGAGGAGCCAGAGCGGCACACGCGGTGCCTTAGAGGGAGGAGGAAGCAGCGTACCTGAATTTCCACTTCAGGCAGGAGAAGGGCAGCGTTGGTGCCGAGCACCAGTAAAGCAGCCGGAGGGAAAGAGGAGACAGGGCTCGGGGAAGCGGCGAGAGTTCGCTCCGCCCCCCCCCAACGCGTCAGAGTCAGCGCCGGACTCCCCCTTAAAGGGGAGGAGCCAGAGCGGCACACGCGGTGCCTTAGAGGGAGGAGGAAGCAGCGTACCTGAATTTCCACTTCAGGCAGGAGAAGGGCAGCGTTGGTGCCGAGCACCAGTAAAGCAGCCGGAGGGAAAGAGGAGACAGGGCTCGGGGAAGCGGCGAGAGTTCGCTCCGCCCCCCCCAACGCGTCAGAGTCAGCGCCGGACTCCCCCTTAAAGGGGAGGAGCCAGAGCGGCACACGCGGTGCCTTAGAGGGAGGAGGAAGCAGCGTACCTGAATTTCCACTTCAGGCAGGAGAAGGGCAGCGTTGGTGCCGAGCACCAGTAAAGCAGCCGGAGGGAAAGAGGAGACAGGGCTCGGGGAAGCGGCGAGAGTTCGCTCCGCCCCCCCCAACGCGTCAGAGTCAGCGCCGGACTCCCCCTTAAAGGGGAGGAGCCAGAGCGGCACACGCGGTGCCTTAGAGGGAGGAGGAAGCAGCGTACCTGAATTTCCACTTCAGGCAGGAGAAGGGCAGCGTTGGTGCCGAGCACCAGTAAAGCAGCCGGAGGGAAAGAGGAGACAGGGCTCGGGGAAGCGGCGAGAGTTCGCTCCGCCCCCCCCAACGCGTCAGAGTCAGCGCCGGACTCCCCCTTAAAGGGGAGGAGCCAACGGCGCCCAGCCGCTCGGCGCCCGGCGAAGGCGCGCGGCAAAGGCGCTCGCCTTAGCGAGAGCGCCTTTGCGAAGGGCCTCAAGAAGGGCCTCTAAACAGAGCCCTGCGACTTTGAGCCAGATACACTCCACTCTTCCCACACAAAAACAGATACTCCCCTTTATCACACACAAGCAAGCACACAGGCAAACACACTCTTTCCTTGACTCACATTTGTTTTCTCTTTTTCTTTTCCTTGTTAAAATGGCAGGGAGAACAAGGAGCGCCAAGACTACTATCAAGCTCAACACTCCAGCATCTGGAGAGACCCGGGGGATGGCCAAGGACTCTACACAGAAGTCAGAGAGTGCCACTGAGCAGGGAACAGATGTCTCAGTGCTGACCGAGGCCACCCCCCTCCCACGGTATGCCTCGGTCTCTACGCAGACAGACGAGATGAAACAGGTAGAAGCGGACGAGGACGTTATGCAGGAACTGCGGAGCCTCAGGGAGGAGGTGAAACGCCTGAGGTGCATCAGGGAGGATGAGGCCTTCATCGACGAAGCCATCCAGGAATTGTCTCATATCGCAGAAGGAAGCCTCGACAAGACCATCCTTGGCACTCCCAAACCTACAGCTCTAAACTCAACGATCGGAATACAGGAAATGATTGGAGATGCCGGTCCCTGGCAGCTGGTAACCTCTTCTACTGGCAAGCAAAGAAACCCCTCCCCATTCTCACCTTCTTCTTCTTTTTCTCTCAAACAGGGCAGTTCAACACCAACACCACAACTTTCCCTGAAAAACAGATTTCACGTCCTTCAAGAAGGAACTGACGAGGACGAAGCAGAGGAGGATTCCGAACACAGAACACCGACTGCAATTCTCGCTGCTCGATCCACCCCCCCTCGGAAAGAGCGTAGAGTGGTGGTCATCGGAGACTCCATGCTAAGAGGCACCGAAGGACCAATTTGCAGACCAGATTTGCAGTCGAGGGAGGTCTGCTGTCTCCCTGGAGCCAGGATCCGCGACATCACCACCAGTATAGACAAACTTCTGAAACCTACTGACCATTTCCCTATGTTTCTCATCCATGTAGGTACCAACGATACTGCCAGAGGCACACCAGACAGCATCCCTAAAGACTTCGAGGCCCTGGGAAGGAAGCTAAAGCAGACAGGAGCACAGGTGGTCTTCTCATCAATTCTCCCGGTAAGAGACAAAGGCAGAGACAGGGAAGAGCGCATCCATAGGACCAACGAGTGGCTTCGCGAATGGTGTTTAGAAAAGAACTTTGGATTCCTAGACCACGGAGCAGCGCTACAAGGACTACAGGGACCTGATGGACTTCACCTAACAAAGAGAGGCAAGAAAGTTTTTGGACATCGACTAGCACATCTACTTCGGAAGGCTTTAAACTAGGTAAGTTGGGGGAGGGTTCACTCATACATACCAGAGCAGTAAGGATCCATCCTGGGGAAGAAAGTAAAACCCACACTTCTGAGCCTAATATAAGTACCCATAGTATATACAAAAAAACAAGAGCCACACTAAAGGGGATAGGCATATCATCACAAATTTGGAGAGCAATGTATGTTAATGCACACAGCTTGGGCAACAAAATCCTGGAACTAGAAACAGAAATAAGGAATGCTGACCTTGACATAGTAGCGATATCCGAGACCTGGTTCACAGACTCACATGGGTGGGATATGGTTATACCAGGCTACAATCTACTTCGTCGAGACAGAGAGGGCAAATCAGGAGGGGGGGTAGCACTATACACTAAGGATAATATCAAAACTACCAGGCTCACAGAGGTTAGATACACAGGGGAATCACTTTGGGTAAACCTGGCCAGAGGGAACGAAAAATGCCTTTACCTCGGTGTGGTATATAGGCCTCCGAGACAACAGGAAGACAAAGACAAAGAATTGATTGAGGATATAGAGAACATCACTTTGCGAGGTGACACAGTACTGTTAGGCGACTTCAACATGCCAGATGCAGACTGGAACACCCTCTCAGCAACTACAAGTGGTAGCAAAAGAATAATAACCTCCATTAAGGGTGCACAACTCAAACAAATGGTATTAGAGCCCACCAGAGAAAAAGCAATACTGGACCTGGTACTCACAAATGGAGACAGTGTCTCGGAAGTATCAGTGGGAGACACGCTGGCCTCCAGTGACCACAACATGGTATGGCTCAACCTCAGGAAAGGCTTCTCTAAATCAAACACAGCAACGAGGGTCCTCAACTTTAGGGAGGCAGACTTCGACCACATGAGAGACTTTGTCCATCAAGAGCTGCAAAACCATGCAGAAACTGACAATCCGGAAACTATGTGGTCAAATCTAAAATCCATCCTGAACGAAGCATCTAACCGCTACGTAAAAACAGTAAGCAAACGCCGGAGAAACAAAAAAACCACAATGGTTCAACAAGGAAATTTCGGACCTCATTAAAATGAAAAAAGAATCATTTATCACCTATAAACATCTTGGGAAAAGGGAGGCAAAAGAAGACTATCTGGCCAGATCTAAGGCTGTCAAAAAGGCAGTCAGGGAAGCCAAACTTCAAACAGAGGAAGATCTAGCACAGAACATTAAAAAAGGGGACAAATCCTTCTTTAGGTACATTAGCGACAGGAAGAGAAACAAAAATGGAATAGAACGCCTTAGGCAATCAGATGGAAACTACGCAGAATCTGATACTACCAAGGCAGAACTGCTAAACGAATACTTCTGCTCAGTATTCACCTGTGAAGCACCGGGAAATGGTCCACAACTACAAATAAGAGACAGCCAAAATGACCTGTTTCGTGATTACGAGTTTACACCTAGTAGCGTCTACCACGAACTTTCAAGACTCAAAGTAGACAAAGCCATGGGGCCAGACAATCTACACCCCAGGGTACTCAGAGAGCTGAGTGAAATTCTGGCTGAACCACTATCCGTACTTTTCAATCTTTCCATGCGCACGGGAAAAGTACCCCTAGACTGGAAAACAGCTAACGTAATTCCACTCCACAAAAAGGGCTGCAGAACAGAGACAGAAAATTATAGACCGGTGAGTCTTACATCCATAGTGTGCAAACTCATGGAAACACTGATCAAACAGGAACTTGACAAAATTCTAGACGAAGAAAATTTACGTGATCCACATCAACACGGATTTACCAGGGGAAGGTCCTGCCAATCTAATCTGATTGACTTCTTTGATTGGGTGACCAGTCATCTGGATGCCGGAGAGTCCCTTGACGTGATATATTTGGATTTCAGCAAAGCTTTTGATAGCGTCCCACACCGCAGGCTGTTGAACAAACTAAAATCGATGGGATTAGGGGATACATTCACTACATGGGTAAGGGATTGGCTAGATGGTAGGCTTCAAAGGGTGATGGTAAACGGTACCCCCTCCGAAATGTCAGCAGTGATGAGTGGAGTTCCTCAGGGCTCCGTCTTAGGGCCGATTCTATTCAATTTATTCATAGGAGATTTGACCCTAGGACTTAGAGGAAAAGTATCACTGTTTGCCGACGATGCCAAAATATGCAACATAGTTGGCAAAAGCAGTGTGCCTGACTTTATGACGCAGGACCTTAAACAGCTTGAACAGTGGTCATCAACTTGGCAGCTAGGCTTCAATGCTAAAAAATGTAAAGTAATGCACCTAGGCAAAAAAAAATCCACACAGAACTTACACACTAAATGGTGAAACCTTGTCCAGGACCACGGTGGAACGTGATTTAGGAGTGATCATTAGCGACGACATGAAGGCTGCCAATCAAGTAGAGAAGGCTTCGTCCAAGGCAAGACAAATGATAGGCTGTATCCGTAGGGGCTTTGTTAGCAGAAAACCTGAAGTCATAATGCCACTGTACAGATCCATGGTGAGACCTCATCTCGAGTATTGTGTTCAATTCTGGAGACCACACTACCGAAAAGATGTGTTGAGAATTGAGTCGGTTCAGCGAATGGCTACCAGGATGGTCTTGGGGCTCAGGGATCTCACGTATGAAGAAAGGTTAAAAAAACTGCGGATGTACTCACTGGATGAGCGAAGAGAGAGAGGGGACATGATTGAGACCTTTAAGTATATTACTGGACGTATAGAGGTGAAAGATGACATCTTCAGTCTTACAGGGCCCTCGGTAACCAGAGGACACTCGCTGAAAATCAGAGGAGGGAAATTTCAGGGTGATGCTAGGAAGTACTTTTTCACCGAAAGGGTGGTCGATCATTGGAACGAGCTGCCTCAGCGGGTGATTGAGGCCAGCAGCGTGCTAGATTTCAAGAGAAAATGGGATATTCATGTGGGATCTCTAGGAGAGTAAGAATCAGGGAGTGGGTCATTGGTATGGGCAGACTCGATGGGCTATGGCCCTTTTCTGCCGTCAATTTCTATGTTTCTATGTTTCTATGTTTCTAACATGGGAATAAAAGAGCAAAAATTTGCTAAAGCATTCTGCATTAGTTTCGTCATCTGTGCGTGTTAAGAATGTGGTATTTATAGTTTTTTTAGAGGGCGCATTTCAGGGATGGCGAATGGGCATGGTTGTGCTCAACAGCTGTACAAAAGGAAGTGGGAACGGACAATGAACACGCCACTGAAGATCACCGAAGTAAAACCAACTTCTTTATTTCAGAAAAGGACACAAGCAGAAGCTGTGGACCCAACAGTGCCATCAGTGTCATGCTAACTGGTTAGCACATCCATAACATAGGGCTTCTTGCATCTCCTAAATAGGAGGTAGTAAGTACTCCCCGGCTATGTCATTCGAAGCCCAAATAATGAAGTTACGACTGTCTTATTTTGGTCACACCATCAGAAGAGAGAGATCACTGGAGGAGGACATCATGTTTGGGAAGATGAAAGGAACCAGGCGAAGAGGACAACCTGGACATATTTAAATCAACCATAGGGATGACGCTGGAAGTTAAGCCAGAGGCTGTGGTAAGTGCGGATAGCGTAGCTGGTTTTAAGAAAGGTTTGGACAGGTTCCTGGAAGAAAAGTCCATAGTCTGTTATTGAGAAAGACATGGGGGAAGCCACTGCTTGCCCTGGATCGGTAGCATGGAATGTTGCTACTCCTTGGGTTTTGGCCAGGTACTAGGGACCTGGATTGGCCACCGTGAGAAGGGGCTACTGGGCTTGATGGAAATAGTTATTTCTGAAAAATAAATGTTGCATTCATCTCTCAACCTCAAGAGTGGAATCTAGCTTCTTCTGCTCCCATGTTGTTTAACATTGCCTTTAAGGATTTAAGCAAATTTTAGTGTCTGCACCTCTAAGAGAGACTTCTGTGATTAGAGCTCCTAGCAAGCTGAGCCAGTAGCCCCCTTTATTCCTGTATTCTCTCCCTCCTAGTTTTCTTTGATCCAGCCAGAGCATGCTTGTAGAGAGCACTGTGTCCCATCAAGTATTTCATCCTTCCTTACAATAAATAGTACGGTCAATTTATAAAACACACCCTAATCCTCAATAAGTGTTGAACTGGCTTTCCCGGTTCTCTGAGCCCTCACAGAAACACCGGTAAAGAGTGGACCAATAGCGGTTCTACAATTCTGTGACAAACTGAACTGAACTGTTAAGTTTATTTTCTTTGTTTTAAGTTTGCATTAAAGTAAAGAGTAAAGAGGTTAGGGCTCGTCAGCTTGGAAAAGAGATGGCTGAGGGGAGATAGGATTGAAGTCTAGAATGATTTTTTACTCCATCGATAATTCCAAAAAATAGGGGACACTCAATGAAGTTATAGGAAAGTACTTTTAAAAGCAATAGGAGGAATTTTTTTTTTTTTTTTCACTCTGACAATAGTTATGTTCCAGAACACGTTGTCAGAGGATGTGGTAAAAGTGATTAACGTAGCTGTTTTAAAAAAGGTTTGGACAAGTTCCAGGAGGAAAAGCCTGCTCTTGAGACAGACATGGGCGAAGCCACTGCTTACCCTGGGATCAGTAGCATGAAAGGTTGCTGCTCTTTAAGATTCCAGAATTTTGTTACTCTTTGGGATTCCAGAATCTAGCTATTCTGTACGGAATGTTGCTACTATTTGTTTTCTTGCCAGGAACTTGTGAGTTGCGTTGGCCACTGTGAAGACAGGATATTGGGCCACATGGACCATTCATCTGACCCAGTAAGGCTATTCTTACATTCTTTTGAAGATTTGCTTAAAATCTGAGGGTATATTTTTGAGACTACAGAGCTTAATGATTCCCCTGGAAGAGACCAGGACATGGCTCTTTGCCCTAGAATAGGAAATTCTCTGCCAAGGACCAGAAAGATAAGATGTCAATTAGATGGGATTATTACATAAGCTTAAAGATTTAATTATTGCAAGCTTTTACAAAAATAACATTCCAATTTATTAAAAGTATTTGAGTTAGAATGTTCTATGTAGTATCAGATTGAGACATATATTGATATAATGCTAGCTCTTATTCTGTGAATACGATGGAAAAAAAAATCCAAAATAATAACACAACAACTAACATTTCATTTGTAGACTTTAATAAAATAGAATATTGAACATTTGAACTACAGTATGGGAACAATTGATTGCTTCAAAAAGTCAGGTTAGTAGAGGAATTGTGTATATAAATCAAAGGGTACAAAGTCTGCAAAAACAAATTTGCACACAAACCAAAATGAAGTACAGGCATAGTTAACTTGCAAGGATGAAATTAATGAACATACAGAAATACATAGAAAAACTAGTTAGTTTTTCAGAACTTTCCAGTAAAAACTGATCCATGAAACCAAGAAAACCTTTTCCTAAAGAGAATTAAACCCTTAACTTGAGGTTAAGGCATGGAAACCAGGCTGCGACACGACCGCTGTAAGAGGTTTTGAGGTAGTTTGTCAGATTCTGCTCATTAAGATTTTTCATTCAGGAGTGTGGCATGGAAGTAATAGGCAGCAGCTAGTACATTATACAGTACATACCATGTGAAAAGTGACTAATACACTGTTAATCACAATAAATTTTTTTTAAAAAATAATTAATACTGGAGCACGTAGCACGTTCTAAATAGTAACAAAGGGCTAGATTCACTGAGCAAACCGATCATTTACCGATCGGTTTGCGACCCGATTTTACTCTGGCCTGATTCACTTACCTCTCTGCCGATCCAATTCCGATCCGCACATGCAAATGAGGGGAACAGCATGCAAAGTAAGCAGGGATGCAATTCACAAAACAAATTTCGCGATCCGACTGGGCTGGCCAATCAACCCAAGAAGTGACTGCTGGGGACAAGTCGCAAACGTCCTTTCCGACTTTCCAGCTCCATTGGCACCCTGCTCTCTGCTGCCCCAAATCTCTCCTGCCTGATGCCCTGCTCTCCCCTGAAACTCTCCTGCCGTTCCCCGCACAGCGAGCCCGTGGTTTTAACCCGCGGGTTTAAAGCAGGTTAAAACCAAGGGCTCACTTGGCTAAAAAGTAAAGTATAAATTAAAAAAAAAAAAAAAGTCACGGCGATCCGTGTCGGCATATGGGGGCGTTCCTCCAATCGCCCCCATTAGAATATTACTGCTTTCTGAATCCATCAGATCTGCCCGGATCGGACACGGATCAGTCACTTTCGGGCAGGTTAGTGAATCTAGCCCATAGTAAATGACGGCAGATAAAAACCTGAATGGTCCATCCAGTCTGCCCATTAGTTATACCCATTACAAATACATGATTAAATTAACTTGTCTCTTCTTTGATATTTCTGTGTCATAGACTGTAAAGTCTACCTGGTATTGTCCTAGGCTCCAAATGCTGAAGTTGCCGTCCAAGCTCACTCCTTGCAGGATATCTATCATGAAGTCTGGCCAGTAACATCCTCATGTTCCAAGTTAGTTGAGTTCCCAATGATGCCCTCCCCAGCCCATCCTATACCAAATCATCACATATGGGACACAGACCGTGCAAGTCTGTCCAGTACCGGCCTTAACTCTTTAATTTACATTCTTTGTTTTCTAAATTAGAGTTTGAACAATCGGTTTGAAAAATCAGCACTTGGACATTTTGGCGATTAAAATGCCCAAGTGCTGGTTTATGCCATTTTTTTTGGACATCTTTCTCTTTTGAAAATTAACCGCATAGGAAGCAGGCAGAGGTGGAGCATGGGCAGATAATTTAAAGTAACAATAGTTAAGATAGAAAATAATGAATACCAGCTTAAAGAAAATTGAAGGGTAGGAATGGTTAAGCAAGTCTTGCTTTGATATGTACAGCTGCTTTTAGTTCTTATGTACATGTGACTATCTAGTTAGTTGCTTCTTCCATTAAAGGCTTGGAAGAAGCATCAAGCTTCCTCCTGCTTCCTCAAGTAGAGATAGTCATGTGTTGAGGAAGTCTTCCAAGGAGTGCATTCCAGAATACAGGGGCTACTCTGGAGAAAGCTGGTTTGTAAGTTTCACATTGTTTAATATTGTTTAGAGGTGGTGTGATTAGAAGGGTTCCTTTGTAGAAGGTGCTTCCAAGTTTAATTAAAAATTTGATTAACCACCTAGAAATAGAGCTCCTTTTACTAAGCTGCGCTAGCGATTTTAGCGCGTTACATTGCTGCGCGCACTACACGCTAACGCTTCCATAGAGCTTGCGTTAGTATTGTGTAGCGCAGGGTTAGCGCACGCTAAAAACGCTAGCGCAGCTTAGTAAAAGGAGCCCATAGTTTCAAGGCAATGAACATTAAAAAACCATCAATAGGTTTAATTTATGGTTTTTACAAAGACCAACACTTAAAGACTTACAAACAGAGACTGGAGACTTACCAATACAATAAGGTAGAAAGGGGAAGAACTACAATGTAAAATTAGGAAAGAACAAACAGGAAGAACAAAAGGAAGGAGAGCAAATAGTGTCCAATCATGTGTAGGAGATCCTGATATTCAAATATTAAAAATAAGATTTGTTGATTATGATGTCATAAAATTAGATTATTAAGGTAGAAGAAAACTAGATTATCAAGAAGTAGAGGACATGCTAAAGAAAAAAAGAGAGACATAAAACAAAAACGCAAAATGGCCATGTTTAAAAAAATGCTCGAGAACGCAAAGATGTTGTCTTCCTTGGCCATAAAGTTTGAAGTTTTTGCAAAACACTCAGCAAGTTTCTTGGTGTGCTTTCACAATAAATATCTTCTTAGATTTGAAAATAACGATATGATTTAGTAGTCAAGAATTTACAAATGTTTATTGGATGCTAGAACTAAGCCTGATACCGCAATATATATCACTGTTTTTAGATTTATAGGGACAAGACATATCTAATAAGGGACAATAAATTTGAGCAAATTCAATAAAAGGCGTCCCGACTGTAGGTGGCGGTAGGCGTCCTACTGCTGCCTAATCAGCCAATTGGGATGTACGTTTGAAACCCCCCCCCCAAAAAAAAAATAAAAACACCCTGAGGCAGACAGCCTACATTGTAGGTGTTTTTGCAAGCCTATTGAGATGCGTAGGGCCACCTAAACTCGTCCAAGGCTAGGTGTGGGTGTGATTTGCCCAGAAGTGGCTTTAAGCGAGCTTAGGCGGCCCTAGGTGTCCCCCTAGGGCCACAATAGGTGCCTAAAATATAGGCTAGCAAAATGCTGGTCTACATTTCAAATAAACACTAAGCCAATCATGGCAAGGGAATCTCCCTGCTGTGATCAGTTTAGCGGCTGCAGTAGGGAACCTGTCCCCACCTCCCCGCAAAGTTGGCTGGTAGGAAGGATGCCCACTCACTCCTGCTGGAACCCCCCAAAGCCCTCCCCCACGAATGTCTGTAACAGGACGAGGATGAGGCCAGTGGCAGGAGGGAGTGGGCATCCCTCTTGCCCGCGGATGTCTCGGGGGTGGCGGCAGGAGGGAGTGGGCACTCCTCCTGCCATGGACACTTTGTGTGTGTGTGGGGCTTCAGGGGTTCTGGCAGGAGGGAGTGGGGATCCCTCCTTCCGACCAACTTCATGGGGGGAGACAGATTTCTTGCTGCAGCCATGGCAGCTAAACTGATTGCTACAGGGAGATTCCCCTTCTGATGATCAGCTCAGCGGCAACACAATTCTCTAACTGGCGCCTGTGACATGGACACCAGTTAGAGAACTGGGGAGGTTAGGCGTGTTTAGGTGCCTGTCCATCAGGTCAGATGCAATTCTATATAGGATGCCCGTGCACAATTCTCAAAAGCCACTTAGGTGGCTGTTGCGACTGGGCATCCTATACAGAATCCGGCCCTCAGTATATACAGTAATTTTTGTATTAATAGGAACATTATACTTCATCTAGTTCTTTAACTTTTTCTTTGAGCTCCCTTTTATTTTGTAATCTAATTAAATCATGTTCGATGGATATGTTTGGCAATTGCATTATCTTTTCTGACATGCTTGCTTCTTGAAGGCTTTCTTGAAGTTTAATTAAATGCTAACAAATTTATAATTAAATAATAAACTGATCACAAATTGGAGACCTGGGAATTATGAGTAAAGATGAGCAAAGAACCAGAATACCATACTTGCAAATCTCGCATTGAAGATAGCACTTAAGGATGGTGATGGTGAATCTGTAGATCATATGCTGTGCTTCACCTGACAAATGATTCACAAATTCTAACAGATTTTGTGAATATTACTAAATTCACTATTATTTGCTTTTTTTTTTCATTTTTGGATTTTGTAAGATAGTTTTGATAAGGGATGGACCTTAGGCATCTGAGCCGATGAGAGCCTCAGGCCCCTCCCCTGTGCATCCCAGAATGCAATGGGAATGGGAAGGCCCACCATTTGGGAGGATGTGAGCATCCTTCCAGCCAGAAATTCAACTGAAAGGTATGGGGGGTTGGGGGTAGAGTTACAGATGTAGGGTGGGGGGTCCTGAGCCTTAGGGGTGGTGGTGACAGGATGGAGCAAGCATCCTTCCTCCTGGCTGAGTTCATGGGGTGTTCGGGGGGGGGGTTACAGTGGGAGGAAGTGGACATTACTCCTGCTGGCTGAGTTTGCGGGGGGGGGGGGGGAGGAATTTCAAGAGTTCTCTTCCGCAGCTGATCGTGGCAGGGGATTCCCTTGCCGCAACCATTTGATGGCAAGGGATCATGCGTGATTCTCTAACCAGCACCTGTGACATGGGCACCGGTTACAGAATCGGGCCAGTTAGGCAGAGTCGGCCATCTGTCCCTTAGGGCAGACGTGATTCTGTATAGGACGCCAGTGTTTGTGATTCTCAGCCACTTCTTAGGCGGCTGCAGAAACCAGCATCCTATATAGAATTTCCCCCATGTGCTCCTGCGTTAACTCCTTGCTAATCAGGAATGTGCCAGTTGTTAATGCAGACAAGCCTATTCTCCTCCCATGGCACTCCCCTTTCAAAAATATAACAGAAAAAAATTTATTAACGCACACTTAGGATATGGCTTATGTAAAATTAGCGCAAGACACTGTAATGTGTATTACAATACATCTTTCCCCTAAGAGAGAAAACAACTATTTTGCATGTACCCATTCCTTGTTGCTTATTATTTCATAAAATTCTTCTCCTTTTAGCCATCTCTCCTCAGCCCTGTGTTTCAGCTTACATCATAGGAAACCCATTGCCACCCTTTTATTGTATTGGTCACTCTCTCTAATTTTGCTATATATATTAGGCGTTAGGCGTCCGAAAGCACCTACAGAGGTGTGATTCTGGTGCCAATATTTTAGATCTTGAAAGAGTTAAAGATGTTTAAACAGGTGGTGTTGTTTTTTAACTGAGTATGGGCGCCTACCAGCACCTACAAAATCGGCACTAGTTAGAGAATCCGGTCCTTAATGTTTAAGTCTGACCCCATAAATAGCAGTCCTATCTTGTCCTTTCTTTGACTGTTAAAGTCAGCACTGAATTTTGGCTTAACGGGTTAACTTTTTAGTGGCCAATCCCCTCCCTCCTCCCCCCTCATATATTCAATGCCAGAAATTAATGCCGGTGGTCGACAACAAAAGTGCTGCCCTGATGAGTATCAGGCCCTATCTTTTCTTTTTAATTATTTAATTTTTATTGAAGTTTTCATAATAATATACAGAGGACAATCCTCTTCAGTAATATGAGTACGTCCCATAGATAACAAACGTCAAATAACCTGTTTCTTAATAACTCCAAGCCCACCATTTGCAAATACCCACAATCCCCCCATTACCTCCCTCCCTCCCCCCCCCACCAACTCATAAGAAATAACCATGGAGGGTTTCTTGTTGGTTCTTCAGGAAACCTCCCCACTCCCCACTCCCTTCCCCCCCAGGAAGGTAAACTTGAGAGAGAGAAGACACATTACCAAAGTCCAGGTCCATTGTTGGTTCCTCGCCATAGAGCGCTCTAAAGCACTCACAGTCTGCAGCTTTAAAGTCCAGTCCGCTAGACCCTATCTTTGCAATGAAGCCCCCCACTCCCACCCCTACCCCCAAATTCCCTTCTCCCGCCTTTGCTACTCTTTTTCCTCTTCTCTCACTCCTTGGGGGTTTTTCCTGTCCTTTCTTTCTATGTGGTTTCTTTCCTTCTGTTATATTTGCTTGTAAACTGCTTTGTGGCCCTTGACTGAAAAATGATGTTTCGAGTGAAATAAACCATAATCAGTATTGTTCTCAAAAAACTTAAAGGTTCACTATAAAACCAAATACTATCTTTATAAAGAAAGTTATTTGGGAAAATGGAAATGCTTCTATACTATTTTGCACAAAGAAATGAATCTAATTAAATTTTATCTTAATATTCTGTAAAAAGAAAATATGAATTCTCTGATCTGAACTTGGACTTTCAGTTAAGGATGTTACATTAGCTTCTAAATTCACAAATGCCCAATTTAAGCTCTGAGAAGTTGACTTTTTGTCAGACTGCATTAAATGTAAACGCACAAGAATAATCCTTTATAAAAGTATGAAGTACAGTCAAGCATGTAACTACATTACTGAGCGTTATCAAAGATTCGCTCATCGACAGGTCAAATAGTCTGACCCTTTTTATTTTGATTCAGTGAATGGCTTGCATACATCTTTTTCTTAGTTTCAACACGGAAATAAAAAACTGAATTGTTTTGCGGCTTCAGTCACAGGAGTGATAAAACAGTAGTGACAACTCAAGCCCAGCATTTGCGGTTTTATGGACTAGGTGTAGGTGAACATCCATTACAGATTTTCAAAGTTTCTTTTTAATATATTTAAACTCAATTAGACTTTGGAAACTTAATACAAGTCTGCTTTCAAACTTCAGGCTTATTGAATAAGCAAAATCAAATGAAGTCAATGTTACTATAGCTATTTTAAGATTGATTACTAGAGAAATTGTTTGGCTGCCCAGACATACCTTGTAACAAGGTCTGACTGCATCATCATTTGTCAAGCAGGAAAGCTTTGGTGGCTGCCTGCTGGAATATATATTGATTTATAAAACATTATATACCTTCTTCTTGGAATAACTATTCAAGATGTTACATAAAAAAAAGAATACAAATTAAAAAAGAAATGCAATTATAAAATCAGTAAAGGATTAACGCCAATAATCATAAAAAAAAGATCAAACATTTTCTTCACAAAACAAAATTTCAAAGCCTTTTGATATATACAATACAGTACTCCCTCTCTCCTGATATTCACGGGGGTTCCGTTTCAGGAACCCCTGCAAAAGTAAAAAAAAACCGCAAATATGTTTTTTTAAGGCAGGGGAGACAGTAGAGGACAGCTGGAGAGGCAGGAGAGGGCAATCGAAGCGCCAGTGATTGAAGGAAATCACTCGTTATATGCTCCGACCGCCTCTTCGTGCACTAAAGTCGGGCCTCACCAATCAGGAGCTGCGTGTCAAAGCAACTCCTGATTGGCGAGGCCCGACTTTAGTACAGGAAGAGGCGGTTGGAGCATACAGCGAGTGATTTCATTTACTCGCCAGCGCTCCGGCTACCCTCTCCTGCCTCCCCTTCACGGTTGGAAAATACCGCGAATGACCGTGACCGCAAATTCACGGGAGAGCACTGTATATCCCTAGCCATTTAAAAACCTTTTTAATGAAGCCTAAAGAAAAGGTTCCTCTTTCGCTCATTAATACACTTAGGTCCCCTTTTATGAAACCACATTAGGCATTTTGGGTTTTTGGGTTTTTTTAAATTTATCGCTGGTCGTGACGGTATTAGTTCCAATGCTCCTAGGAATTCTATGAGCGTCGGGGCTTTTATCACCACGGTAAGCAATTAAAAAAAATACCTTACATGCCTCCATAAAAGGGGAGTTTAGTTATGCCTTACATTTCCTGAGGAGCAATCCACATCACAGCCTGACCGCATCCCTCCTTCCCTTTCTTTTAAAATTGTAGCTCCTTCTTCAACCTGTTCTTCATTCCTTTTTCCTCCCCATATTCTCATATTCATCCACATTTTCTATTAGCTTTTATTTGAATATTGTAAACTGCCCAGAAGCCTTTGCAATGGATGATATATCAATTAATTAGTAAACTTAGTAATCTTGGCTAGAATAACTGGGCAGTCTCAATAAGCCAATTGGTCTTTCTCTGCCCTGTTGCTATGTCCTGTAATATTTCTCAAAGAAAGAGACTACTGTGAACATCAACCATGACATCATCATTCTTAGACTTAGGGGCCAGGATGAGGAATTCGATGAATACTGAAAAATTTGGGTTTTTTATTGTAAGACTCAATTCCCTCTACATTCTTCTGCCTCTGTAGGGTGAACAGCAAGAAATGTTTTAGTTTTGCTGAACACAACTTCCATAAGAGAAGATGTTGGCAAGATTTTCAATTTATGTGAATAATTTAAGACGACATGAATACGAGAAACAATATTTTTATGAAACAAGCAAATATCTATATAGAAACCATATGCTTCCTTCATGTCATCAAACAAAACTAATTAATAACAGGAAATATTGAAGAATAAACCAAGTATTTATTAGGGATGAACTGTTGTTTGCAACCTAGGAAACGTGAACAACAAATCCAATCAGTGCTGTCATTACCAAGTGAAAACAAACAGAAAAGCATGGGAGGCTCAGTAGGCCTCAGGGCGCCACCATTTTGGTTTCAGTGTCCTGTGTCTTCTCTTATCTTTTCTTGCCAATATGGTGGTCATTAGTCTAAAGCAGTCAAAGTCCCTCCTCGAGGGCCGCAATCCAGTCGGGTTTTCAGGATTTCCCCAATGAGATCTATTTGCATGCACTGCTTTCATTGTATACTAATAGATCTCATGCATATTCATTGGGGAAATCCTGAAAACCCAACTGGATTGCAGCCCTTGATGAGGGACTTTGACACCCCTGGTCTAAAGAAAAACTTCATTGGGGTTCCCTAATGCAAAACACCGATTCCGAGACCATACATGGGTGTTTCAGCACTTCCAAAGCCATGGGAGGAGTCAGTACTTAGCAGAAAATGACAGAGGGCTAAGAGGAGCTAAGCTGAGCAACTACCGCTTCGTTCCATGACATCACTTGACTGAAGCCATGATGGAAGGTTTTATATGAAGTCGAAGGCCTAAGAATTACGGAAAGTTCTCTTCCTAATTTAGCAGCTTGATAAGATAATACTTCTTCAAATAATTTCAATCTTCAAATATGTTTGAGGGATGGTAAGCAGAAAAAATAATAATTCTATCTTCTGAAAATTTTATCTCCTCTCATATGCTGAATTGTTCAGAAACAAAACAATCATGTGCCAAATCATAAATTACTTTGTAGAGGAAGCAGGGAGTTTGAAGAAAATCCTTTCTTCTACAGGAAACCAGCGCAATTTTTCAAAATATAGCAATATTCTGTTGGATTTTTTAAGGAATAGATTAAACGTGATGCCATGTTTTGTATTGTCAGAAGTTTTTCCACAAGGCACCATATATAGAACCTGGGGGACTATGTAGAAATAGGGTGCACGCCTACCTGATAGTGGAACCATCATGAACTATCCACTTTTTAGAGGATATGTCTAGGCATCTGGATGGCTTTTCAAAACCTAGCACTTTGTCCGGGTTTTGAAAAGCTTCCCGCTCAGGACCGCATCGGGAGGCGTGGATGTAATGTGGTGATGTCACATGCACAGATGCCTTCCCGACGCGGCTCCAACTATGACTGCAGGTTGAGGAGGCAGGGATGGGAGGGGGGGCGAGGATGGGACAGAATGGGATGTGATGGGCAGAACAGAGCAGGGCTCTGTGAAACTGGGCGGGCCATGGATCCAGATTTTACAATAGTAAAATCTGGTGACCCTAACGTGAACTATTGTACATACACAAACTTGTGTACACATTCGGGTCCTATTTGGAAAAGAGTGTACCCTCTTTCTGAAATAGTGCACCCTGGACCTGATTCTATAAACTGTGTCTAACTTGGTAGGCACTTAAAAATAGCACCCATCCCATTAGATATACAATTACTTTTCCTGTTGAGCCACTTGGAATTACAATGCAAATCATTCAAAGTGCAGCTGGAGCATTAAGTGTCTGCAAACATCCAGATAAGTGCCCAAACTCCAGTGCATTGTGTTAGCTCACACATAACTGTGGTATTTTTGTTTGTTGGATGGGACAGTGGAGAGTGATGATGGTCCCTAATTAACTCCTTTGTGGCTCACCTACAGGAGATTTGGTATCTAAGCACTTCACACAATACATTAGATATATATGAATGAATTTACAGTTTGAGTATTTTGGTTTATTTCCCATTTAGTTTTTCTTTATTTTGTGATAGTATATGGGATTTTACATAATAACTTTATTCTTATATCCCGCCTGTAATCTTGCGACTTCTAGGCGGTTTACAATAAACTAAACTGTAAATACAATCAAGAGAAGTTTTACATACAGCGAATTAGAGAGTATAGCGGTTTACAATAAAAGAAACTGTAAATACAATCAAGAGAAGTTTTTCATACAGCGAATTAGAGAGTATAGCAGTGTATATCTCGTACAACTACTTAAAGAGTATAGCATTGTACATCTGATAACATTAGTAATGTTAACGTCAGTTTGTGTGTTGCAAGGCCAGGAAGTGTATACTCCTATATTCTTTGAAGTTATTCAAAGTTAGGTGCCACCTAGCAATTGCCTAAACTGAGTTAGGCGATTGCCTAAATTTGTAGAATCGTACCTAAGGGTGCCTAAATTGAGTTAGGCGCTGGTAGACGTCTACAACTTAGGCTTTGGTATATTAGGCCAGGGTTTTCTTGGCCTAAAATACCAGTGCCTACCTAACTCAATCCATGCCCAAACTCCACTCCTAAACATGCCTACTTTCCAGGTAGGCTTCTCAGTGTAGATGCCTACATTGAATTTGTAGGTACCTATGGCTAATTAATTTTATAAATTGATTTTAATCAGATTTTAAAGGCGCTTTCAATTATCAGCACCAATTCGCCAATTTAAAAAAATTAAGTTAGGTGCCTACATCAGTAAGCATCTTGATCTAGGTGCCTACTGGTAGGCACCATTTATAGAATCAGGGCCCATCTTTTTATATAGCTTGTCTTGTTTCCAAACTCACCCCCTCTTTCACGAATGCATAGCACGGGTTTTAGCGCCGGCAGCGGCGGTAACTGCTCCGATGCTCATAGGAATTCTATGAGCATCGGAGCAGTTACCACTGCTTTATGCACTACGACCCGCGCTATGCATTCGTAAAAGAAGGGGGGGGTGTCTATCAGTAACTGACAGTACAACAAAATGGCAAAATTTAAGCAAATAAAGCAAAACATTCCTGTGACTGAGGCACGAAATGACACAAAATAAAAGCTTTCTGATTGCCCATCCCTAATATTCATAGCCCATGGCAGCCAAAACAAATATTCTTATCTTGATTTAGTCAATTAAATATATTGAACGCATTTGCTTCCCTATTCGCATAAAAATGCAATTATATCGTACATCTTGCGTATGTGGTGGAGAATGGCAGAATACTATTATTATTGTTATTCTGGTCTCATCGAGAGCCCTCTGGCCTTATGTTTCTTTATGCTAAAATTCTACCAGAAAAGCTTGCGTCTTCTAATTACAAAATACCCCATAATGGGATTTCATTCAGTTTACTGCTAAATATTCTCAGTAATTGAATTTGCCTGTAATCTAAGAAAAAATAGAGCTGTAAATCTTTGTAAAACAGGATTTGCAAATTAAAACATGAGCTTGGCCTCGTTAATATAGATAGTGACAGCGCTATACACAGTCAGTCATAGGGATGTGGTTGATGTTTCCCTATTAAAATTAATTATCCTATCATATGAGAATAAGATAATTGGTATGCAAAGTATTTAAATCTAATAAGATTGTGTATTTGCATTTGTTCTTGTCCTTCATTTTAGCTCTTTGTGACATCTTGACTTTCTAAGGATTCTATTGTGTCCTGCTATATCAATGTAATCTCCACTGTCACCAGTAATGACTGCCATGAACCCATTCAACTTTCTGGTGAAAATGTAAACACAAACTTCAAGGAAGGACTATTAAAGCTTGCGAGGGAATGTGTGGTACATGGCCTGGTTCCCAAAGGATCATGCAAATATATAACACACATAAAGGGACAGAAACCTCACACAAAGTCAAATACCAAAGAACAAGTGGGGAGTGGGATAGACTGCGTCAACCTGGGTTAGACACTCTTTATTTACGCAATATAATACATATAAAAGTGTAATACATTTAAAATCACATGAAAAGTCCAAAAGGTTCTGTATCCAACCACCCGACATGGTCCGTGTTTCGGCCTCCAAAAGGGAGGCTTGCCTCAGGGGTATAATATGTCGGTCTGCCCACTAGTTGTCACTGCAAATACACTGCAAACTGTGGGCATATGGACTATTCTGGGCAGCCAATCAAAGTAAAAAAGCAAAGCTCTTAGAGTGGTCGCAAAAATGAGTACACAAGGGTCCTCCATTACTGGAGACTGAGCCACCTTAGTGTAGGCGGAGTTATACTTCTGAGTCAGAGGGGCATGGTTCGGGCAGGGAAGTGGTTAAATGTCCTGAGGTATAATAGATCAGCAAGGTCTTGAGCCAAGAAATCTCCAAGGGGGTGGACCTGAAGCAAGAGGTCTCCAAGAGAGTAGTGAGAGAGGCCCAAGTAAAGAGTCTCAAGGAAGCAGTCCTAGAGGGAGGACTTCTCTGCACCTGATAGAGACAGAAGGCTACAGTCCTGAGCATAGACTGGGACACTCTATGTAAAAAAAATAGCAGAGAATGGAGGGAAAAATAATCAAAATCAAATACACTCAATGAATAGCGCTAGTACATCACTGGAGGTGTGAACCTACACTCACCCACCCTTATATCATCAGCAAAAAAGCTTTCGCTTAAAGATTACATTAGCCTTGAGGTAAGAAAAAAAAATTATGGATTAGACACACATTGTTTTGAAATAGATAGTGATAAGGGCCGACGATCATTTCGTTGCAAAATCGCCACTGCTTCAGGGCCACCCACTGGAGTTACCTATCCTAGAAAGCAAATAAATGCAAAATGCCTAAAAGAAAATCATAAATAAACTTACCTCGTAGCAGGTTACAAAATAGTATTTATTGTTCAGCGGAGTCTCTCAACTGTTTGCCGCGAACAGTAAGTAAAGCCAGCCTCCAAACATTGATTTTAAATGGAAAGAAACTTCCAAAGTTGGAAAGAACCAATGGCGTACCGAAAGGGGGGGGGGGGAGCAGTCTGTCCCATGTGCAGCCCCATAAGAGAGTGCTCTGAGCGAGGGCCGGCGTCATGTCTCGACTTTGTGAACTTCTTCTGGCAGCATTCAGAATTCACTGCTCTGCTAGCGTCGGGCCTTCCTCTCTACCTGGATCTGCCTTCGTGGAAACAGGAAATAGGCCGTGATTGAAAAAGGAGAGATTTCTGCTGTTGGGGCCCTGTTCTAAGTCCAGTCTCTCAAAAATCTTTTTTTTCCCTGAGCACTAGTGTTGATACATTGAATTTGAATTGCTAAACATCAGGGATTGCAAATTGTTGTTATACTGTATCATATTATCCTTGGTGATACATTTTGCTATTAAGCACCCCAGAGTGTTTTGGAAATTTTATTTCTTTTTTGTCACGTCACATAACTTTAGCATAATTAGGGCCTATTTAACAAAGCTGCAGTAGCAATGCTGCCCCACAGTAAATGCACTGAAGCTCATTCAATTTCTATGGGTTTTGGTGCATTTATCTCAGCAGTATTGCTACTGTGGCTTTTTTAAAAGATGCCCTTAGTCATTAGAAGACAAGAAAGAACATCAGATTCATAAGAGCCCAGTGAATCCTTAGCAGTAATAGAAAGAGAATAGCCAAATGTCACAAACAGAAATTGAAATTGCACCAACTACCATCTGCAAAGTAACAATATATATATATATATATATATATATATACAGTAAAACCTTGATTTACGAACATAATTCGTTCTGAAAACATGCCTGTAATCCAAAACACTCTTATATCAAAGCAAATTTCCCCATAAGAAATAATGGAAACTCAAGACGATTCGTTCCACAACCCAAAAACTTTAATACAAAATACTATGTATAGTTGTATTGCAAGACTTTGCTTGTTTAGAACAAGTCACTACACTCCCACAGCATCAGAGAGAGAAGAACCATCAGCTCAGTTGTGATGATGTGATGTGTGTATACTGTATGCACTTGGATTGCAAGACCTTGCTTGTATATCAAGTTAAAATTTAATCAAATTGTCTTGCAAAACAGTTACAAACCAAGTTACTTGCAATCCAAGGTTTTACTATATATTGTATATATATTTTTCCCCCCCCAAAAATAGTTTATTAAAATTTTTTAACAAGCCATAAAAAAACCAAAGTATCTTAAGTTACACTAAAAAAAAAAAATAATTGGATTGTTACAACTATCCTGTATCACATTAATCAACATATCTAAATACTATATTCCATATTTTATTAAATTTCACTAACCCCCTCTTTTACTAAGGTGCGCTAACAGATTAACACGAGTAAACGCCAACGCGTCCATAGACGCACACATTCCTAAGTTACCACTCCTAAAAGCAAACATTTTCTCATATTTAGCATATAAGCACAGCATATTCCACCAATTATTAAAATCCAGTTTTGAAAAATCATTCCAGTTTAAAAATCTAGACTTTATAGCTATTAGTAGCAGGTTTTTCAATAACTGTGCTTTATAAGTGTCTAGCTTAGTAATCATACCAAGAGCACCTAAAATTATTATTTTAAATGTTAGGGGTTCTGAAATAGAAAGAAACGTAAAAATACTTGACCATATTTCCCCCCAGTATGCATTAACATAAGTACATGTGAATAACATATGTTCTAGGGCTCCAATTGACAACTTACAAGACCAACAAAGGTTCTGCTGAGTGGTATTCATTTTTGATAATTT